>NC_135716.1:150267258-150889101 GCF_964656455.1 Halichoerus grypus
ATGTTTATTATTAATTGATTTATATATTTGGGTGCTCCCAAGTTGGGAGCATAAATATTTACAATTGTTAGATCTTCTTGATGGATAGACCTCTTAATTATGATATAATGCCCTTCTTTATCTCTTGTTACACTCTGTTTTAAAATCTAGTTTGTCTGATATAAGTATGGCTATTCCAGCTTTCTTTTGATATCCATTAGCATGATAGATGGTTCTTCTTCCCCTCACTTTCAATCTGCAGGCGTCTTGAGGTCTAAAATGAATCTCTTGTAGACAGCATATTGATGGATCTTCTTTTTTTATCCATTCTGATACTCTCTGTCTTTTGATTGGAGCATTTAGTCTATTTACATTAAGAGTGATTATTGAAAGATATGAATTTAGTGTCATTGTGTTACCTGTAGTGTTGGTGTTTCTGGTGATGTTCTCTGGTCCTTTCTAGTCTTTGTTGCTTTTGTTCTTTTTCCCCACTCACAGAGTCCCCCTTAATATTTCTACAGGGCTGGCTTAGTGATTATGAACTCCTTTAGTTTTTGTTTGTCTGGGAAACTCTTTCTCTCTCCTATTCTGAATGACAGCCTGGATGGATAAAGTATTTTTGGCTGCATATTTTTCCCATTCAGCACATTGAATATATCCTGCCACCCTCTTCTGGCCTGCCAGGTTGCTGTGGATAGATCTGCTGTGAACTTGATCTGTCTTCCCTCGTAGGTTAAGGACTTTTTTTTCCCTTGCTGCTTTCAGGATTCTTTAGTTGCCTCTGTATTTTGTGAATTTGACAATGATATGCCTTGGCAATGGCCAGCTTTTGTTGAATTTAATGGGGGTTCTCTGTGATTCTTGGATTTTGATGCCTGTATCCTTCCCCAGATTAGGGAAGTTTTCAGCTATAATTTGCTCAAATAAACCTTCTGCCCCTTTTCCTCTGTTTTCATCTTCTGGGACTCCTATGATACGAATGTTTTTCCATTTTAATAAGTCGCTGAGTTCCCTAAGTCTATCTTCATGATCCATTACCTTTGTTTTCATCTTCTTTTTAGCTTCTTTATTTTCCATAATTTATCTTCTGTATCACTGATTTGTTCCTCTGCTTTGTCCATCCTCATTTTTATGGCATCCATTGGGTTTGCATCTCAGTTGTAGCATTTTTAATTTTGGCCTGACTAGATTTTAGTTCTTTTATCTCTATAGTAAGGGATTCTCTAGTGTCATCTATGCTTTTTTCAAGCCCAGTTAGTATCCTTATAATTGTTTTAAATTCTTTTAAATTTGTTCTTTTACTATTGGGGTAAAAGATGGCTACCAGTGATTTTTTGCCTACTAGTATTCTCACGCCTGTGTAGTTTCTTCCCACCACACGTGAATAGGGCTGATCTGTGCAAACAATAGACTATTGAAGAAATAACAGTGTATGACTTCTGAGGCTAGATCAAAAAGACATTAAAGCTTCTTTCTTGTTCTCTCATAAGAACATTTACTCTTGGGAAGACAAATTGTCAGGCCATGAAGACATAGGTAATATATTTTCCATCTGTTTTGTGAGCATGACTTTTCTGGCATGCTTTCATTGAGGGTTCCTTACTTGGTCTTTTTTTTTCCCCTCTTAAAACTTTTTATGACATTTAACCCATTTATGATTACTTTATAAAATTATTTTTTCCTAAACTTTTAAAAAGGCACATAGGATTTAGATTAATTTTTCTAAATGTGTAGTTTGAGAGCTCTTTTTTCTGTCTTCATCATTTGTTCCAAAAGCATATATGGCAGCTTAGTTTCTGACATTTCCTGGCTTGCTTTTTCTACCCAATTTTTATGTAGAAATTTTCTTTCCTTTGTTTTTACTTCCCTGTTCAATTTGTATTCTTTTTCCAGATGTTTATACTCAGTGTAAAGTTTTATCTTGGAAGATGACTTTGGCATGTTAGTTTTGAGAGTTAATGGGTCCCAGACTGCTCTAGCTCCTTCAGAATTCATTGTAAATCCTTTGTATTCATTACTATGAGAGTGGGAAAACCTCTTCTGGCTTCACTTTCTGAATTGGCCCACCAGCCTTTTGAGTGAATACTCTCTTTTGTTACTTTGAAGTTATTTGGTTTATCAGATGCTTCAATGTTTTCCTCTGATTTGTCCTCCACAGATGGTGTTACCATCTCATGTACCTACTGGGGGTTTACAAATGTCTCCTGATATTTTGGAGTTCATGGGAATATCTTGTCACTTAATTTTCTTGCAGATGTTTCCCATGGATTTTTTAATACTACTATTCTAGGTAATTAAAAAAGTTATTTCAGTATAATTTACTTTAATCCTAAGTTCTACAGCACAGTGAGTTTTTAAAAAGTGAACCCCTGGGTAAACAGCATCCAGGTCAGAGACATGAGATTACCAGCACCCCAGAAATGCCTCTGGTGCCTCTTTTCAGTCACTACACAACCTACATTCTAATATCTAACAACATATAGACTAGTTTTATGTGTTTTTGAACATTTCATAAATGGAATCATATGGTATTTATCCTTTTGTATTTAGTTTCTTTTGCTGATCATTATGTTTGTGACATGCATGTGCTTCATTTTTATTATTATATGCTGGGAATTAGCAAACTACAGTCCACAGACAAATTCCAGACTTTTAAATTTTAAATAAAGTTTTATTGGAACATGAATAGACCCATTTGTTTATATATTATATATGGCTGTTCTCAAGTTACAATAGCAGAGATGAGCAGTTGTAACAAAGAGCACATAACTTGCAAAGCTGAACATATATACTATTTGGCCCTTGAAAGAATAGTTTGCCAACCTTTGCTTTATAGTATTCCAATAAGAATAGCAAAATTTATCAGTTAATTCTTTTTATTTGGGGCTAATACTAATAGTACTGCTATCATTATTATATATGTTCTTTGATGAACATATATATGTATTCCTGTTGGATATATACCTAAAATGGAGTTGCTGGGTCATAAGGAAGGAATGTAGAATATACTGCCGAAGAGTTTTTTCAAAGTGTTCCAGTATCAGTGGTTGAGAGTTCTAGTTTTCTATATCCTTGCTAACACACTGTATTTTCTGGGTTTTACTTACCCATTATAGGTATTCCAGAGAGTATGAATTGATAATGCATTATGGTTTTGCTTTGCATATTCTGAAACTGTGTTGTTGGATGCATACAGGTTTAAATTGTGGGGTTGTTGTTTTTTTTTTCTGATTAATTGACCTGTTTGTCATTGTGAAATGTCTTTACCTCTAGGAAAGCTTCTTGCCTTCAAATATAGTTTGTCTGATATTATTATAGGCATATCAACTTTCTTTTGGTTAGTGTTGATTGGTACTTTTCATTCTTTTACTTTTACCCCTTCTGTGTCCTTATATTTAAGATGTGTGTCTTATGTAGTTGGGTTTTGTATTATTCAGTATTTACCTTTATTTAGTGTAATCATTTAATTACTGATATTGTTGGGTTTATACCATCTTCTGTTTTTTTATCTGATAGATCTATTCATGTTTGTTTTTTAAATCTCCTGCATATCTCCTTTAACTAAGATATTTTTATTCCCTCTCCTCCCTCTTTTAACTCATAGGGTATATATTTGCTTATTATTCTTTTAATGTTGCCCTATAAAATATATGTATCCTCTATTATAATCTAATACAATTTTTTTCTTTACCAGTTTTTTGATAATGCTAGAATTTTAGAACACTTATACTCCTTTTAAACGCCTTTCTTTTTTAAAGTTATTGTCATACATTTTAATTCTGTATGTATTTTGGATTCCACAATGCATTGATACTATTGTTTTGTATAATAATATTTATTTATATTTGCCTACATATTTTGTATAGTAATATTTATATTTGCCTACATATTCATTTTTTTTGGTGCTTTTTAGTTTTGAATTCTCTTTTCATTTTGGATCATTTCCCATTTGCCTGAAGAATTCCCCTTCGTGTTTTTTTGTACAGTCTGCTTTTGGAAATTTTTCTCATTTTTATTTACTTATTTTTATTACTTATGTGTTTATTTATGTATCCACTAAATCTGTGAAGACTTTTTCCTCACTGGATATAGATGTATATGTTGACAGATGTTTTTCTTCCTGTACTTTAAAAATATCATTTTGTTATCTTATGACTTCCATTATTTCCTTGATAAGCCTGTTGTCAGTCTTAACCCTTTCTGCTTGTATGTCTTTTATCTCTGGCTTCTTTTAGTATTTTCTCTTGTCCTTAGTTTTGAAAGATTTGGTTTTATTTATTATTATTAACCCTGTCCAGAGTTTCTTGAATCTGTGAATTCATTACTTAAATTAGTTTGGGGAATTCCAGCTCTTTATTTCTTCAAATATGCTATATGACCTTACCTTTATTCCTTACTTCTTGGGTGTCCAATTACATCTATTAGACCTTTTGATTATCTCCCACAGTTTCTTGCACTTCTTTCTGTATTTATCATTCTACTTTCTCTTTTATTAGCATTTCCTATGAACCTATATTCTACTTCACTGATCTTGTCTTATACTGTTTCCAATATACTGTTAAACCCATCTATTAAGTTCTTTATTTCTATTTAATGTTTAGATATAAAATGTCTCTTTGATTAATTCTTATAAATGCCAATGTTTCTGGAAAAGCTTAACCTTTATGTGTATTTTGTCCAACTTTTCATCTGTTTTCTTGAACATATTGATCATAGTTAGTATAAAGTGCTTATCTCCTAATTCTGACACCTGGGTTGCACTTGTGATCTGCTTCCTTTGTCTTTTTTATTCTTGTGTACTGTCCTGACTGTACTGTCTTGACTGTACTACTTATTTCATAATTAAATTCTAGACATTATTTCTAAAAGAACTTTAGATCTTTCCAGATGATGAGAGGGTTCCCTCTTTCCTCTATTAGGCAAGTAGCATCAAATCTTTCACCTTTTAACCTTGATTCAAAAGAGACCAAACTAATTTGAGGCTATATTGATGTTTTGGTAAATCTCAGTTTATCCTTAATCAGACTTTCATTAAATCTCACTTCAGCTGTCTTTTTTTGGTAATTAGCCTCCAGTGCTTTCAAGCCAGAGTTTTTGGGTCTTTGTCTTCTCAGTACCAAGAAACTGAGGCAATTTCTCTCCTACTTCTCAGAGAGTTTAGGTTTAGTTCCTTACATTTCCATACCAGGAACCTTCAGAAAATATTCATATATTTGAGTCCCCCTCTCATCTCTGTTTTTATGACATCAGCTCTGCATAATCATCAAAATGTCTGCTGGTTTCCTTGTCTGCCAGCACCAGCTCTACAACCAGTTCTAGCTGCTCCCAGAAATCAGGTACCCTCAGGTAAATGTGATTGCAACCGGTCAAGTATCAATTCACTACATTTCAAGGCTTTCAGCTGTCACCTGCTTTGTTACCAAAGTCTTTTTTTCCTGACAGATGTTTGTCTTTTAATTACCATCTAATTATATGGCATGGATCTTTTGCTTTTCAGTCATTTTTTGGATTAATTTGTTGCCCCCCAACCTGGCATAGCTTCAGAATTTGGCAAATATTGTGACAAGACACTTTTATGTGTTTGAGGCTCTTCCAGCTCTCAGTTTTACTTCTCAAGTGTGGTGTGATTCACAAAAAATTGTGCTGGGTACTCCCTCCCCAGAAATAGCCTTTGCCTGAGCCAAGACCAGATATTTTAGCCTAGCTAGTCCCAGATTGTCAAGTCTTTCCAGTTTAAAAACAGTTACAGGTCCTTAAGTGTCAATACTATCTCCAGGGTTTTTGCCTCTTGTGTTTTGAGGGCCTCTAGCTCTAGTAGATATTTATCTCTTAAGTACCATGAAACTATAGGAACATTCAGATACTTTTGGGTTATCTCTATACTCTCTAGTCCCATGCAGCTCCATAAATCAATAAAGGTCATAACTGAGAAACTGGTTGTACATCTTAGGCCTCATAATATTCCAGTTACATTACTCCACTCTTTTACAACCATCAAAAACTTTGTCTGGGTCGCAGCAATGACCTTTGTTCTAATAGAAGCTCTGGTTCTTAGCCTGTGCTCAGGATATGCAAACGCTTTGAGGAAAAATGGTGGTGCAGATCATCAGTCCACCGTTGAAAGTTTCTCTCCTCTGAAATGTTAGTATCACTGGTGTTCATTTTTTTTTCATCTTTCTAATAGCTTAAAATATATAAATTTATATTTGTTTCTGGCTTTTCTAGTTTTCAACAGGAGTATTGGTCTGCCATGAATTATTCCATCTAACCCCAGAACAATTTCTGCATGTTTTTATGAGGGGATTTGTGCCTTTAAATATTATTTGTTTTTTATTGCTACTATAACAAATTACCACAAGCTTAGTAGATCAAATTGATTATCTTACATTTCTATAGACCTGGCATGGCTCTCACTGGGCTAAAATCAAGGTGTCAGCATAGCTGTTTTCTTTACAGAGTTTCCAGGGAAGGATCAATTCCCTTGCCTTTTCCAGCTCCTGGTGACCACCCACGTTCCTTGGCATGTGGCCACTTTCCTCCATTTGCAAAGGCAGCAGCGTTGCATCTCCTTGACCCTTATTCTTTTTTAAAAAGATTTATTTTTTTTGAGACAGAGAGAAAGAGAGATCAAGTACACGTGGGGCAAGGGACAGAGGGAAAGAATCTTCAAGCAGACTCCCCACTGAGTGAGGAGCCCTATATGGGGCTCGATCTCATGATCCATGAGATCATGACCTGAGCCGAAACCAAGAGTTGGATGCTTAACCAACTGAACTGCCCAGGTGCCCCTTGATCCTAATTCTTAATCACATCTCCCTCTGTCTGACCACAGCCATGAAAGGTTTTTCTGTTTTTAAGAACTCATTTGATTAAATTGGGCCCAGACAGATAATCCAAGGTAATTCTCCCTTGTCAAGATCCTTAACCTTAGTCAAATCTGCAAAATTCCCTACTGCTATGTAAGGTAACATATTCATTGGTTCTGAGAATCAAGGCTTAGACATCTTTGGGCACCCTTATTCTGCCTACCACACGCTGTCACTAACATCTTCCTAGAATTCCCTTCTCTGGCAATTTTTAAGATTTTTTCATTGTTATTTCTTTTCAGCACTTTAATATTGTACACTTAGCTATGATTTTCTCTTATTTTTATCCAGTTTGGCCTTTGTAGTACTTCTCAAAAAGCACATGTTAGACTTGTTCCCTGTGTACCATATGCCTCTTAAGGTCTTTTCATTCCTGGACATTTTCTGATGGGTATGTTTTATATTATGAATATATTCCAATCTGTGACATACATGTTTGTTTTTTTAATAAGAGTCCTTTTGTGAATAGAAGTTCTTAATTTAATTTAGCCCAATTTTCCTCTCCTTTTGGTTAGTGTTTTAGTTAGTGCTTTCTTTACATCCATACAGGAAAACTTCAGTTAACCATGATTCTGAAGATATTCCATTAAAAAAATATTTTATCATGTTGCCTTTCACATTAGATCTACAATGCATGTGGATTTGATTTGTATGTATAATGTGAGACTTGGATGAAGGTTTATTTTTTTCCCCTATGTTTATGATCCATCATCTTTTTTTCAAATGGCCATTCTTTTCCTTACTCTGTTTACATGGAGATGGTCCTGGATTCTGTTCTTTTCCATTGGGACTGTATATATGTGAGTCTCTTTCTGGATTTTCTTCTGTTTCTTTGGCTTCTTCATTTTGTACTAAATCATACTTTCTCAATTGCTATAGGTTTATAGTAACTCTTGGTATCTAATGGCAGAGGTTCTTCAGCTTTGTTCTTGCTTGCAGATTGCTATGGTTATTCTTTATTCTTTGAATTTTCATCTGCATTCCAAAACCAGCTTGTCTGTTTTAAAAAAACATGCTATGATTTTGACTGAGATTACATTAAATCTGTGCTTTAACTAGGGGAGAACTGACATCTTACCAATATTGAGTCTTACAATCCATGAAAATGGTGTCTTTTAAAATTAATTTAGATATTTAATTTCTCCCAATTATGTCATAATTATCATAGTTGCATTTCTTTCAGTAGATTTATTCCTAGATGTTGGATATTTTAATGCTATTATAAATTGTATATTTTAAAATTGTATCTTCTATTTGGTTTTAGTATAATGGCTGTAATAGATTTTTGTATAATGACCTTGTATCCAGTGACTTTACATTCACATATTAATGTTAATATATGGTAGTTCTTTCGTGTTTGTATGTATAATATAATCTGTAAAGAATGACAGTTTTATTTCTCCCTCTTTAATCTTTATGCCTTTCTTTATTTCTTTTTCTTGCCTTATTGCACTATGTGGGGTTTCCAAAGCAGTATGAAATGGATGTGGTGATAGAGGGCATCCTGTTTTGTTTGCCATCCAAAGAAGGAAGCTTTTTATAATTCAACATTAAGTATGATGTGTGCTATACATTTTTTGTAGGTATTCTTTGCCAGATTACAGAAATGCCTTCTATTCTTTTTCCTATGATTCTTTTTAATTTTTATTGTAAATGTATGAATTTTATGACATTAAGATGATTAAATGCTTTTTCTCTTTATTTTAATGTGGTAAATTGCTTATTTGATTATCCAAATGTTAACCCATGCTTGCATGCTTGGAACAAAACTCTTAGTCATTTATATATTTATATATATATATATATATATATATTTATACACACACACACACACACATACTCTACTGGTTTTGATTTGCTAATATTTTACCTAAGATTTTTATGTCTAAGTTAATGATAGTGATTGGTCTGTAAGTTTCCTTTCTTTTAATGTCTTCCTTAAGTTTTGGCTGGCCTCATAAAAATGATTTGGGAGGGGTGCCTGGGTGGCTCAGTTAGTTAACCATCCCACTCTTGGTTTCGGCTCAAGTCATGCTCTCATGGGTCATGAGATGGAGCCCCGCGTCCGGCTCCCTGCTTGGCGGGGAGTCTACTTGAAGAGTCTCTCCTGCTGCCCCTCCTGCCACTTGCTCGCTCACACTCTCTCTCAGTCTCAAATAAATAAGTTTTTAAAAAAATGATTTGAGCACTGGGTGTTATACTCAACGGATGAATTATTGAACTCTACATTTGAAAATAATGATGTGTACTATATGTTGATTAATTGAATTTAAATTATAAAAAAAAAGATTTGGAAAATATTCCCAATCATTCTCTGGAAGAGTTTGTGTAAGATTATTTATTTCTTAAATGTTTTTAAATAAGCCCATCTTTGTAGGAGAATTTTCAATAAAGATTTAATTTGCTAATTTTATTTCACTGCAGCCAGATAACATACTTTGTATGATTTCAGTCCTTTTAAATTTATTGAAACTCATTTTATGGTTTAATGTATGGTCTCTGCTGAAAAATTTGTCATGTATACTTGAGAAGAATGCATATTCTGCTATTGTCTAGAGTGTGTTCTGTAGATGTTAGATCTAGTTCATTTATAGTGTTGTTCAAGTCTTCCATTTCCTTGTTGATCCATTGTTGGAAGTGAAGTACTGAAGTCTCCAACTAATTTATTGTATGAGTTTTTCATTCTCATATTGTGTGAGTCAGGATTCTCCAAGGAAACAGAAGCAAAAGAACGTGTGTATGTATGTGTGTGTATTTATATACATATATACATATATGGAGAGAGAGAAATTTTAAAGAGCTGGCTCATGCAATTCTGGAAGCTTGGTAAGTCCAAAATCTGATGAGGTAGGCTGGATACTTAGGGGAGAGTTGTAGTTCAAATCCAAAAGCAGTCTACTGGCAGAATTCCTTCTTCCTTGGGGGAGGTCAGCCTTTGGTCCCTTAAGGCCTTCAACTGACTGGATGAGGCATGCCCACATTATGAAGGTCAGTCTCTTTTACTCAAAGTCCATTCATGTAAATGTTAATCTCATCCATAAAAGCCTTATGGAAATGGCCAGAATAATGTCCAACCAAATATCTAGGCACCATGGCTGAACCAAGTTGACATATATAATTAACCATCACACGTACTTTTTCACACTCTGCCTCTAGCAATTTGTCAAAGTTACCATTTAAGTATTCTTTAAGTGGTCTTCCCTTCAGACTTTATTATTCTCTATTACACTTATAATATAAACCAGGTTATAGAATTAGAAAAACCTCAGGGTGCCTCGGTGGCTCAGTTGGTTAAGTCTCGGACTCTTGGTTTCAGCTCAGGTCATGATCTCACAGTCGTGAGATAGAGCCCCGCATGGAGCTCCACACTCAGGACAGAGTCTGCTTCAGATTCTCTCTTCCTCTCCCTCCCACTCACTCTCTCGCTCTCTCAAATAAAGAAAGAAAGAATTAGAAAAACCTCAATTCAAAGTTAGTCCTTCAGCTTCTTTTCCTTTTGTCTTTAAGCAAGCAAGTCTACCTAAATTTTCTCTATGTTATGAATTAAGAAATTAAAGCCATTAAGGCTAACTGATTTGTCCAGGGTGATAATGCATATTAGAACTAATGATCAAATTCTATTTGAATTCTTGTCTTGCACACAATTCACTATAAATAATGTATTGAATTTGATAGCAATAAAATACACCTTATGGGTATTTTAACTATATATGAGAATTTCATGTGTTTGAGAATGACAGGTGTATATTTTATTTAAACACTATGTAATTAGTGAGATTGCTGCCTTTTAGTTCTGGATGTGTTTTAGACTAACCACTTTTGTCCCTAAATTTTTCAGTTTGCAAGCATGAGTAGATACCTTTTATTTCTTTGTCCCAGGGGTAGTCTAAGTAAGATGTCAATCACATGCAAAAGGTGTAGTGATCATTGATGAAAGGAATCTTTTTTTAAAAAAAAGATTTTATTTATTTATCTGCCAGAGAGAGGGAGAGAGAGAGAGGGAGAGTACAAGCAGGGGAAGTGGCAGGCAGAGGGAGAAGCAGGCTCCTTGCTAAGGAAGGAGCCCGATGTGGGACTCAATCCCAGGACCCTGAGATCATGACCTGAGCCGAAGGCAGACGCTTAACCATCTGAGCCACGCAGGCGCCCTGATGAAAGGAATCTTAAGAGGACATTTAACTTAGTGCCAGTTTCAGGGAAGGAAATCCCACAGCTTCTTTTAATAATGTTCATTAATGACTTTTGCTGAAAGAAAAATGTTTCTTCGTGGAAATCCTGAGAAAGTTTCTTCTGGACTATATTATTTCGGAACACCCTCATAAAAAAACAAGTAGATATTAGCTGAAAAATATAGCTGAAAGTTTGAGCCTAATTTTCATATAGGAGAGTAATCTAATGGCTTGGGATGGAGGTTTTGATTTCATTTGCATTGTAGGAGGCAGTATAATGTAAATCAAGTTAGATCTGAGTTTCCCCAGCTCTACCAGTTAATAATGTATGACTTTGGCCAAGTTATTTAATTTTTTGGATTTCAGTACCTCCTATTTCATAAGGTTATTAAAGGCTTAAATGATACCCATGTAAAGAGGACCTAACACAGTCCTAGAATACCTTACAGGAACTCAGCAAATATTGGTGTCATCCATTTTTCTGTATTTACATGTTGGCAAATGGGAATGTTGATAAGGAATAAGAGGGGAATCATTTTTCCTTGCCCCAGGAATGTATTTCCTGGCACTAATGAGAATGATACATCTCTTCAAATGCTTGTTTTACTGATAGTTAATAGCTTATAATAAAGTGTGATTTTTTTTGTTTTGCCTCTTTGCTTTTATATAATTTGACCTTTAAAAGAAAGACTATAACAGGACTCCTACAAGAGATATGTATATGTATTGAATATATATAAAATGTCACAAAATATAGTCTTAAAATTTGAAGGGAATAACCATGAAGATCATCTGGTCCTTTGTGTTTCTTGGGGCAGAATTCCCTTTCATGAACTTCTTGATCTAGATGTGTATCAATGCTCTGCATGAACAGTTTCAGTAATTGTGGTCTTACTTCCTCTAAAGGCAGTCATTCTGATTTTAGAATGCTCCATTAATTAGAACATTCTTCCCTATTTTGTCCTTTACTCTGTCTCCTAATAATTCTGCCCTTGCTCCTTTTTATTACCTGTGGAACTTCATAGAATAAACAACTTTGTTCCACAGGTATAGGGGAACCATATCTTGGTCATTTTTTTATCTCATAGGATAGTAAGTACCCAACTCAAAATAGGGATTTATTTAATAAGGTTCAGATTTTTTAAGGTACTTTTATATATTTTTTCATATGTAAACTTTAAAATTTAGTCAATGTTTTTTATTACTCTTGGTCAAAAATTAATTTTTTCAACTGTATTGACAAAATTAAACAAGGAATATTGATTTATGCTTATGTGTGATATCACTTATATAATCCAGGAGTGAATAGCTTTTTCCAAGGAAAGAATTAAAAATTAGGTATTATTTACATCTCTTTCATTCAGCGCTTCTTGTAGCATAATCTTTCTGAAGGTTGAAAACATAT
Organism: Halichoerus grypus; assembly: GCF_964656455.1. Classification (NCBI taxonomy): domain Eukaryota; kingdom Metazoa; phylum Chordata; class Mammalia; order Carnivora; family Phocidae; genus Halichoerus; species Halichoerus grypus. The sequence goes on from NC_135716.1 coordinate 150,279,678, forward strand.
TAGATTTTTTAAAATTTCTTACACTTTATTTTGTAGTGTCTTTTGCACTCATTACAGACAATTACATTTTCTGTAATGTTAATGCTCCACTTCACTGACTCATCAGACTGGACAAAAATAACCAACATCCAGCTATATGATATTTAAGAAGATCTAAAACCTAATAATAAGGAAAGATGGAAAATAGAAGGATAAATGCCATCCAAACACTAACTAAGAAAGCTATTGTAGTTATAGTAACAGTAAATCAAAAAAAGTTAAGGGAAAAAAAGCATTAATAGAAATAAATGGAGTTACTTCATAATTTAAAGGGTTCAGTTTCACCTAGAAGCTATAACAATTCTAAATATATATTCACATTTTCTGTGATTTTTAGACTTGCTCTATATTTTATTGCTTCCATTTTTTTAACTGAATGCTCCCTTCCCAATTTCATGCCATCAGCAAATTTTTTAGAAACATTTTTCTTCATAATCTTTGTTCAGCAGATTTCTCACATAAAGTAAATGACTCCCTTATTAATACTAATCCTTATAGCAATCTGTTTGTGCTTACTAGCTTCTTTTGTTACCTAGTTGTCTTTATGTCTTTTCCTGTCCCACTAAGGGACAAGGGTTTTGGCTAGTAGTCGTGAAAGATATTTGATACTAAATTATACAGAATTACCATACATAAGAACATAGTTGCAGTGGATGATATAGTTTACAATCTATCTCTTTAGAATTCTATTTCTTATGTCCTGGAATGTGTCTTTTAGAAGTTAAGAACAGGCTGCCCATAAGAGGAGTAGCCATGTATTTTGATACCAACTACCTTGCCTTTCATTTTTGTTTCTTGTGGCTTATTGTTGCATTTTAGCTTATGAATAATAGGTACATGTTAGAATGCTTACATTTGCATAAGTTTCCCAGGTACTTATTCTTCAGAGTGCAGGAACAATCTTTTAGGAGTTCACATAACAATGTGTAAGGTATTACTATATATCTTACTACATATCATACAGTAACCATTCCTGTTCATTTACTGATGCAGGAAACATCTACCAGGTGTCTCGTCTTTGATAAGCCTTATTAGATAAATATAATAAAACTATATTTTATTGAACAGAATAATGAATTCTCACCTACTCTTTTTTTCTTTCCTAAGAAATCCAAGCATTTAATTCATTTCTTATAATGGGGGAGAGGGAGAACATTTCCCAAAGAAACAGGCATCATTTTAATTATAAAATGAATTAATGGAAATCTTTAAATTTTTCAGGATGAGAGAGACCCAGAGAAAGAAGATGAACTGGAACTGAAAAGAGGTCTTTTATACAGAGACTCTGCCTATGACAGTGACCCAGAGTATAGGTATGAGCTAGATTAATGCAGCGTGTTGAGATCTTTCTCACAGCTGGCATAAATGTAACCTGCTTTTTAATCTGCTGGATTTGTGGGAGATTTAGACTCAAATTAATAATTAGTTATTAATAGGTTTTATTTTTAACTATATAAAATCCTATTAAAATACTTCAATGATTGCATTACTGCAACTTTTCAATGAAAACAAATATAGTCAATTAACGGTGATACTTTTCATTTTACTTAAGATTTTTTTTTTTTAATTTTATTTATTTATTTGAAGAGAGAGACACAGCGAGAGAGGGAACACAAGCAGGGGGAGTGGGAGAGGGAGAAGCAGGCTTCCCGCTGAGCGGGGAGCCCGATGCGGGGCTCGATCCCAGGACCCTGGGATCAGGCCTGAGCCGAAGGCAGACGCTTAACGACTGAGCCACCCAGGCGCCCCCATTTTACTTAAGATTTATAGTGTATTTGGCTATCCTGCCAATCCACATATCCGGGGCTTATTTTCAGGCATATTTATTCTCATTCAAACAACAGTTTCCGTAATTTTAGACCATGAGTAAGCTTTTTTTTAATAACATAAGAAAAACTGTTCTTCTAGCCTAACATTTCATAAATGTTAGTAATAACAAAATTTTTGCAAGATTATGCTAGCAAATGTCATGAAGATTTTTAAAAGGTCTATGTCAGTTGCCATAGAATGTGGTATTAAAAGTAATATAAATTGTGAGTTTATGTAACTGACGGTTCTCTGAATTCTTTGGTGCTTATTACTACATGGCTTCCACCTTCCTGGGTTTCCTGAAAAACAAGTATAAGAAAAAAGCTCCAGATAATGGAATATGTTTTATTGCTAACTTGAGTTTTAGACTGAATTTTCTGATCTTTACCTGATAAGTTAGGCTAGGTATTCTGTGAACATGTGAGGACTTCTTTTGTCCCTTACACAGAGTATAAATGTGAACTCCTTTCCCAAAGCTACTGCTTCCCAACCAACAGGCAACCTGGGCCTCCCATCAAGGGAAGTAGCATATTACAGGTGAGTTTGAAGAAGCAATCCAAACAGGAAAAAGGAGATCCAAGAAAGTCCACACCCTGAGGAAGAAGACTTTTTACCTTTATTATTATTATTTACTTAAAGCTCTATTCTCCAGATTGCTACTATATGGATTAACATCTCAATTTTGGTTCTTAATCCATATAATTGATTCTAATATGGGTAAGAATGGATAGGGTTGATAAAGGAAAGTGTCTGATTTTCAACTTTTGTATGCATAATAATTACCTGGGTTGCATCTTAAAAATATAGAGTTCTTCTTCCTACCCCCTTAGATGCTAAATCTTTACCTAGAAGGTGAGTCCTAGAAATCTGCATTTTAAGAAATATCATGGATGCTTCTAATGCAGCTAGTGTAAGGACCACATTTTGAAAAGCACTGGTCTGTATTTAAAGTTTGCTGTAAACCTCAGTATTGGTTCTTTTTCCAGTTCACCAAGCAATGTTAATGGCTTACCTGGGACTATTTTGGTACCCCTCAAGTAAGAGTTAAGCAGAGTATCAGAAAAGTTCTGCTTATACATTTTTTTTGAGATTTCTTTATATTCCTTGCCACTTGTCTTATATATACATTTAGACTGATAGGACCAAGTGGTCAGAACTTCAAGACCTTTTATAAGAGTATATTTGATATTAGCTCCAGAAGCTACTGAGATGATCAGGATATTATTTTAGTTTTATCCCTAAGTCATATTAAATATTAGGACAAGGAGTCACTCTCGTTCTACTTTCCATCTCAAAGATGAGAGAACCTACACGCGAAGGCTTCCATCAGCAGAAATCGAGGGGGTTTCAGGTCTTGGCTTAATATCACCCCTCTCAGACACACATTGACACAGAGGTCCTGAGGAAGTCTGCATGGACCCCTGAATGGCTGAGTGAGGAGCTCAGCAAATCCTCTTCCACAAAGCAACAACTAGACAGAATTGTCAAAAACACCAATTTTAAGACTCCAGAAATTGACCAAAGGCATATAACAAATCAAGAAGCATTTATCGAGAAAATCTACTGAGCCTCAATAAGGGCAGTGGGAATCTGGCATTTTGCCCAGAACTCCCAGTGCCCAGCTTCTTAAGGCAGTCATGCTGAGAGAGTGTCAGCCAGAAGAGACTGGCTATATGGAGCAGAGCATGAGAAATCCCATGTACATGGAGATTAGTAGAAACAATAATGATCCCACTGGCAACCAATAAGAGAAGGCTAGAGGTCTAACTACTTGTTGGGACAGATAACAAAGATCCAGGGTCCAGGTAGCCAAAGTTGGTCTTGATAAAGTTGTACTTACCCTTAGTAGTCTGGAACATTATGTGTATCTGTAAGGTTGTAAATATGTTCAGGAAAAACTGGAGAGGCCCTTAGGGAGCCATTAGTCCATGGCTGAATGTGAGGCCTTGTGAAGGCAGAAAGTAATATTCAGGGCAGGCTTGCAAACTGGATAAACTTTGAACGTATATTCCAAGTCACACATAGATCCATTGGCAAAAGATGGAAGAAGCCTTTCTGACCAGTCATTTGCTGGTCACTAACCTATGCTGACCCAGGGGCAGCCCCTATGAGTCCGACTTAAAAGTAGAAATAATAATTTTTTTTAAAAAAAGAAAGGAACAGGAGACATCAGAAACTATACAGGGCAAGGGAAACAGACTTCAGGCATTAGTGCAGGCAGGACACTAAACAAATAATCAAAAACAAAACCCTGGTAAGGTCAAAATCAAGAGTTGTTGCAGTTTTTATCTAAAATATTGTTTTCAACAAAAACTTATGAGACATGCAAGAAATAGGAAAATCTAACCCATACGATTGAAGAATGAATTACTATAAACTGTCTTTGAGGAGGCCCAGATATTGGATTTAGCAGCTGTGTTCAAAGAACTAAAGGAAATCCTGTTTAAAGAATTAAAAGCATATATAATGGCAATGACTCATCAAATAGAGAATATTGATAAAGAGATAAAAATTATTGGGGCACCTGGGTGGCTCAGTCGTTAAGCATCTGCCTTCAGCTCAGGTCATGATCCCAGGGTCCTGGGATCGAGCCCCGCATCAGGCTCCCTGCTCAGCAGGAAGCCTGCTTCTCCCTCTCCCACTCCCCCTGCTTGTGTTCCCTCTCTCGCTGTGTCTCTCTGTCAAATAAATAAATAAAATCTTTAAAAAAAAAAAAGATAAAAATTATTTCTTTCATGCTTTGTGTCAAAATTATGCCTAGGATTCAATACTTGATCCTACAATCTAGATGTGCACTGTGGTTATCATTCATGGAGTGTAGCAGAGAGTCCGTGCTTTCTGCAGGAAGAGCAGAATGGGAAATTGGAGTGCCTGTTACTGTACATGGCAGCCTATGCATGCTAGCTGGCCTAGGTCTTCTGTCCTCTGACTATAAGATTCATTTGGAAGAAATCTCTTATCAAGGAGTTGTTAAGTGACCTTTTACTTGAAGTGTTTTGGGATCTGGAGCTGGAGTTTGGGAAGAATCTATTACCCATGCCAACCTCCCTCTCTCTTACATGTTGCCTATCTTTTAGGAAATTTTAGGCCTTTGCAGTGGTATCCTTGCCAGTGCCCAGGGTCCTGGCGGGCTTTTTAGTACCTGCTCTGTATAGTTCAGATTTCTTCAGTTTTCAGGATGTTTAAATTTCTCCATATTGTTGTGTACTTCTGGCATAACTATCTTATTTGAACATTGGTCCTAATTAAAGACTAGGCATGAGTGATGCTTCATATAGATGGGAGTTGGTCACAAAAAGAGAGAAGTAAGGATAAAAATAATTTTCAGTTCATCATTAGAATGTGAATTGACCTTTTATGACAATTGCCTAAAATTTTTAACCATATTCTTTTATGGAACTAGCTAATAATATAAACTGTTTTCTATTTACTATTATACTGAATATTTTTCAGGTTACTAACAATAGAAATATGCTCAATGTACTGTTTTATTGTGAAATTATTTGGAACAGAACTGAGTAATTAAAATTTTGACTATATATTTTTGTTTGTTTTTATAGATTCCAGTATAGTTAACATACAGTGTTATCTTAGTTTCAGGTGTACGGTATAGTGATTCAGTAATTCCGTGCTTCACCTGGTGCTCATCACAAGTGCACTCCTTCATCCCATCACCTACTTCACCCATCCTCCCACCCCCTCCCCTCTGGTACCCAGCAGCTGAATATTTTTGAATAACACAGGCTTGACTGTAGTTTTCATCTCTTCCCTACTGATCACTATCTGATTAATCTGATGAATCTACTAAGATGTAATAAATAGCCAAAAGGCTGTCTTTAATATTAACAAGTGGAAGAAAAAAATCTAAATAATATACAGACTAAAAATCTCTTAAATAAGAATAAGCTTTCATTTTTAAGTGAGAAAAATGTTACTTGATTCTAATTTGAATTCATTGGATATTGTGTTATTAACTCAAGTATCTTAAAATCCTTTTTCATTAAATACTTAAGATTTAATTTTTTTAAACAAATTTTGTCTAGAAAGTATGTTGATATTCAGAAATATTGGGGGTGCTGCATATTTATGTGATTTTTCAAAGTGTTGTAAAAATTGTAGCTGAGGGGTCTAGAAAAGTCTCTGATGATTAGGACAGGGCAGTGTTGTATTCATTTTTTAAAACAAAAATATGACCTTGGTAGTTAGACTTAATATTGACACCAGGGCATGTCCAATGTTCCAACTTGTTGTCCGCTTAAAAAAATACTACTAAGCAACCAGAATGGTTTTAGGACTACCAAGTCTTGCAGACTAATTTAATTTTCTAAATAGATCATGAGAAAATAATACATTAAATATAACTTTCAGTAAGAATTGTGATTTTATGACATTCTCATAAACAAGTAGGCGATTATGGTCTGAACTAGTGTTAGGTGAACTGCCGATTGGATGAAGACATGGAAGACACTATTACAGCAATCCCAAGTGAGATTCGAGAGCCATAATAACTAGTAGTTCATGATGATATGCTTGAACTATAGTTGTGTAAGCTTTAGTGATAACTGCATTTAGGAATAAAAAATATGTTTCTTATTTTATTTAACCAGGGCAAAACATGCAAATACTCCTAAAGTATCACAGCTGTGCTCTATATTAGATCAGTTTTATGTCTAGTTCTCTTTACTCAAAGTATGGGAGGGAAGTCAGAAAAGAATAATAAAAATAAATGAGATGTTCTTTAGGGACCTGTTAAGGATACTGAGTTTAACCTGCATTCATGAAACCGGAGGGAGGACTTAAAATGTCAGTTTAAAATACTATTTTTTTGTGTTTAAATAAAGACCACTTGTCCCCTATATACATATTATTAAAAATAATGCTGGAGGCTAAGGAGATTTTAGAGTAATCTTGATTCAATCTCCCACTCAATAGAAATCCCTTCTGTGTCCTCCTATTGTAGGCTCATTATTCACTCCAAGATAAAATTCTGTTTGACTCCTAACAGTTAAATCTTACTTTATTCTTACCTCTCCAGATATACCTGGTATTTCATGATACTCCAAACTGTCCCATGCCTTGATTCTGTTATAATATGATGCCTGGAATAATGTCTGTCTTCTTCTTTATCTAGTGAATGCCTACTTATTCTCTAGGACTAAAGTCAGGTTTTTCCCTCTTGTGAGATCCTTTCATGACCTCAACAGACTGTTAGGCATTTTTCTCCTTTATCTAGCCACTTCCTCTCGTGTATTTCATCTCAATTAGGAACATTTTTCTCATAATAACTATTTCATTATGTGTCTATCTTGTCTTCTTCTATTAAATGTGAGCTCCTTGAAGGCACAGATATGTTACTTATCTTTGTTTTTGACTGCCCATCAAGGTCTTTGACATGTAATAGCTCAATTTAGAAAAATAGTTCCAATGTTAAAATTAGGTTCTTTATTAATAATGATCAGTTACATTGCTAAAACTCTGTCATTTAAGTAAACTCATATTTTGATTGTGATATTTAGTAACATGTCTAGATAAGGAATCAAGAAAGGAATTAATAATAATGAAAGCTGTTAGACTTTATTTGTTGTCAGTGGCTCATTTCTACACATTCTTAGTCATGGAAGAGAAAAAAAAATGACCTATAAGTAACCAGTCTTCAGTAAATTTCTCTGAATATACTTCTTTTAAAGTTTACTATATAGTTTCTGCTAATGGTAAAAGAAGATAAATGACAAGATGTAATTTTTTCCCTAAGCTTTTTTGTTCCCATAGAAAACAAAGTCTCTAATTCAGTGCTTTCTAAAGGATAGTTTCTAGACCCAGTGACATCAGCATCACCCTGGTATTTGTTAGAGATCCAAATTCTTGGACTCTACCTCAGTAACTCTGGAGGTGAGACTCAGTAATCTGAGTCGTAATAAGCCTTCCAGATGTCTCTGATGCATATTATAGTTTGAGAACTACTGCTGTAATTTATCAGTAAATTTTTATGTCTTTAATGACATTTTATCTTTATATGGTATCTTTAAAAATACAAAATACTTTTCAGATTTTATTAAACCATAATATATCCTCTTCCTATTATGTATTCTGAACTCCAAGACTTGTGAGTACTTCCATTCCTATTTTTCATCCATACATCCATCCATACATACATCTACCCACCTATCCATCCATCCATCCATCCAGTGCCTCTAAAGCATACATCACATCCTCAAAAATATTTTATGTGTTTTGTCAGTCAAAGTTTTGCTTGATAGGAACCTTTGTTGAGTATTATGGAAAGGAACTTATCTCTTGTATTATATAAGCATGTTTATATTGACTCTTAGATCACAATTTTGAAATATAAAATATGTATCATCTTTAAAGTCACTTTCAACTCTGGTTCTTTGAGTACAAATGGCAAGTGGCCAATTTTATAATTCTCATGGCCTTTCAATTATTTCTTAGAATTAATATTTTGGGGGTAGCATATCCATCTTACCTTCTGACCTTCTTTTCAGTGGGTATCACCTTAGAGATATTTTGTCTGAAGACTATGTATAGAGTAGTGTATGCTTGGGCTTCATTTGACACTGATATAGGAAACATCAGGGTTTCAAGTGAGTTCTTTCTTTTCGAAGCAAAAAATTAGTAATGTCCTTTGTCTCCTAGTTCATGCTAAACTGCCTAAGACCTTTCTCTTCTTTGCTTATATGCTAGGCCTTTTCAACACTTAGGATTTGAAGCTGTACAGTTCTTGGATATTATCCTGGTCTGTTCTTTTTTGTCTTTTTTTTCTTAATAGCATTATCATGATTAAATACAGGGCTCCCTATTTAAGCAAGAGTAAGTTAATTAAAACAAAATGCACTGCATTAATAAAATATCATCCCCACTTTGAAAGTAACCATTTAATGGTATATAGCATTGATGCAGTATTTTTTAGAGTTTAGTAGGAATTCACTAAAATGCTTTGAGTGTAGGAATGCTGGAGATACTCATGGTAAAATAGAGAAGTATAATTTTTAAAAGCCTATTACTATAATAAAACTTTTTAGTGTCACTTACACATTTTAAACTTATTAATATACTCAGTAATGAGAAATCAGAATTGACTCAATATGTTCACAGTTCATTAGAGAGTTAATGCTTTCATGTTTGGAAGTAAATACCATTTTTAGGATTATGATACTCTTTGTTTGCACCTATCTGTGGACCATATTAGGACCTGTTCTGTGTTCACATCTCTGTTTTGCAATTCAGACTTCCAGGCTGAACTAATTCCTAAATTCTCTCCAGAGAATTACAACATTGTTTACTAAATTGAAGAATTTTGCAATTTTAAATAGAAATAAACTCGCTGCCAAATTTTACAAGATCTAAAAGCATCAGGATGTGTATTTTGGCCGCTTTAGCTCTTCTTTACAGAACCTTATCAGGTTCATGTTTGCTTCCAAAAAGCTTTCTGAATTTTATTTATTCATTGCAAGCCACTGAGGTGATACTTTAAGATAGCTTTGAGACATGAAAAAAAAAAATGTATTGTCTAATGGAAGCAAAGCAGTAGCAAATCTATGCCAGGTAATATTAAATATTTTAATTGATGATAGGGGTAGCAATTTGGTTTACACTCTCAGAAGAAATCTACACAATGATTTTTAAAGTTAACAGCTCTACTGCTGCTTTACCTCTCTGAGAGCAAGGTAGAGGTGTGTGTTAGAAATTCAGACTTCTCTTGAGTAGGTTTATCATGGAACTAGCCTGGCAACTAAACAAAATGTAGAATTCAGAAAAGAACATTATTTTTTTTTATTTTTTTATTGTTATGTTAATCCCCATACATTACATCATTAGTTTTAGATATAGTGTTGCATGATTCATTGTTTGTGCATAACACCCAGTGCTCCATGCAGAATGTGCCCTCCTCAATATCCATCACCAGGCTAACCCATCCTCCCACCCCCCTCCCCTCTAGAACCCTCAGTTTGTTTTTCAGAGTCCATCGTCTCTCATGGTTCGTCTACCCCTCCGATTTCCCCCCCTTCATTCTTCCCCTCCTGCTACATTCTTCTTTTTTTTTTTCTTTCTTAACATATATTGCATTATTTGTTTCAGAGGTACAGATCTGAGATTCAACAGTCTTGCACAATTCACAGCGCTTACCAGAGCACATACCCTCCCCAGTGTCAGAAAAGAACATTATTATCTGGCCATCAGCATGTAGTAAAGTTGATGATTGTGGACAAGAAGATAAGGACAAATCTGTGTTTTGTGAAATTTTAATTAGTTCATGACTTGTTGCAAAACAAGTCAACAAATAAACAAAAAACAACCAACCAAGCAAAACACAACATGGTGGGATTCCTAAAGTAGTATGAAGGGAACACAGGCAAATGTGGGGACCTAGGCTGGTAGATACGGTTGCAGAGGCACAAAAGATGTAGAAATGTTTCTGTTAATATATTTGTGAGTATGTGATTTCCCTATCATTTGACTCAAACTGTCAAAAAAAAAAAGTTGTAAGTGACAACAGGAGTTAAGCTTGGTGAAAAAAATCTATGAAATCAGAAATTGTATTCAGTGGCTAGACTATTTCTTCAGCAAAGCTAATGAAAGAAATGTAACTATATCAAAGCAAGTGCACTGAGACTTGGCTAAGGCCTTTTGAACAATTTTAAATATTATACTGACATTATTAGAAATTGTCTTAATTATCCCTCCTTAACTGAATGGACAAGATAGAAGTAATGATAATCATGTTTTAAGACACCTTTGTTATCCCAGAGACTACCATTTTCAAAATTTTCCAGTGTGAAAGAGGCAGCACCAAGTGTAAAGAAAGTTTGACAGGATCTAGTAAATATTACTAGAAAATATGAGGTAAAATTTCATCTTAGCAAAGCCATGAGGAAGTAGAGAGACCTCTTGTCATGGTTCACAAAAGTGAATTTTGAAAAACATATCACATATATTACTTGTAACGGGGATATATTTAAGGTTTGTGCGTCCTAAGTAATAATAATAATGATAATAATATAATAAATGAATACCCATTTACTCACCATCCAACTTAATAGAACATTAGCCATACCTCCAAAGCCACCTTATGCTCTGAAATTGCATCTCTTTCCATGGAGATAGCTGTTATTATAGCTTTTCTATTAATCCTTTTTTCTTTATAGTTATACCACACGTGAATCTATCCTTCAGCAATAAGTTGTTAAATTTTCCTTGTTTTAGACTTACATAAATGTAAGTATAACTGTGTATTGTTTGGAATTTGCTATTTTTCCACTCTGTTGGTTTTTCAGTTTCATCCACATTGATGCATGTGGCTATAGATCATTAATTTTCCCTGCTGCATATTATATCATTGTATGCACATACCATTTTATGCATATCTGATCTAACATAGATGGATATTTAGGTAGCTTCCAGTCCTTAGCTTTTTTACAAAGGGTATCGTTATGAACATGTCTGTACATGTCTCCTGGTACATATGTGTAAGAATTTTGCTGGGGTACCCAGGAGTGGGATTACTGGCTTGAAATTGCATATTCAACCTTATTGGGTTATGCCAAACTCTTCCAAAGTGAGTGTATAATTGTTCTCATGACTTTACATCCTCACTGACACCATGTCAAGCTCCAAGAATGATAACCCAGCCTACTCCATGCCTTTTTTTGTGATCTCTTTTATTGTGTTCAGGTGTTAGGTTGACTTCAGGTCAAATAGCAAATTCTTCTTACAGATATACGGCCCTAAGAGTTTCTGTTTCACAATTGACAGTAGAGGTAACATCATTGGACTGATAAGTCAAGGAGGAAATTGTTTGAAGTGAGATTCCAAATGTATGAATAAAATATTTGTGGCATTTAATAACCAGAACATACAGTTTTATATGACACAAACTTCGTAATCTCTAACATGCCTTGAGAGTCTTATCTATAACAAGTAATTAATTTCTTGAAGTAGGTCAGTTATTTATTAAAAAAATAAAATAAACTCAGTCCTTGAAAAAGTCAACATTTTGTTTCTAGCAAGTAATATATTAAGCCCAGAACTTAATATTTATGATAGTAAAATTGTAACTTTGGTATGTTTTTTAAAGTACTATCAAACCTTTAAAAGGAGTTGCCTTTTCTTCTCTATTCTCATTATAATTAGCCTAGTCCTGGTCTGTTTCATAGTTTCCTATCCATTCTCTCTTTTTTCTTCAAGACCCTCAAAATTGGATCCCTGTCACTTCAAATACAGACTTTTTTGCCTTGTTTTCCATTTTCCAGAAGTGGTTCACATTCAGGCTAATTCTTAGCTACTCCTTCTTGAGGACAATAGCAGTGTGCCATAGCGGAAGGGGCCTCAAGGCCACAGACATGGTATCTCTTTCTCTTCTGCCAGTCACTAGCTGAGTGGCGTAGGCAAGTCGACTTCACTGAGCCTCAGTTTCCACAGCTACCAACTTCAGAGCATCCTCAGATTTTTAGATATCTATAAAATACCTAGTAGTTTAGTGCCTCGTGGTTAATAACTTCTGTGTGCAGAGTAAGCACTGTACCATATACTTTACACATATTGTCTTTGATTTTTAAAACAATAGTGCAGAAAATACAGTAAAGGAAGCTGAGACTCAGGATGATTAAATAAATTGCCCCAGGGTTCACAGCTTATAAAGGATTGAGCTGTTACTCAGTTCCGTGTCTGCCTGACTTGAGAGGCCCAGAGCTCTCATGACTGGCCTTCCCACAGCATTTGCGCCCTGCTTTTACCACATCACACACATCTCCCTTCTCTGAATTCTTCATAACTCTCTCTCTCAGACACAATTTTCATTTTACTGTTTTGTAATAGTTTCATATAAATAGGGTCACTCTCTGAAGGCACAGACCTTATTGTCTTTTATTTCTCACAGCCCAGAGTATCACATACCCATAAAGTACTCAGTAATATTTGATTTATATAATACTACCTTTCATTGAGTTTCACCAGTTTTAATATTTTATATCCTTTTTTATAGCTCATTTCAGCGGCCACGTGGCACTCTCCATTTGGATGATGGTGAATACTGGTCCAACAGGGCAGCCTCTTATAAAGGAAAATCCCACCGACCCATCTTTGAGAACAGCATGGACAAGATGTACAGGAACTTGTACAAAAAGGCCTGTAGTTCTGTTTCGCATACACAGGAAAGCTTCTGAGACCACCCATGATAAACTGTATGGGTGTCTGTGTCAACTTCTCAATGAAAATGTTTGATGTGATCAATATCTGTATTCTTTTTTTTTTTTAGCAGGTGATTCTGGGTACAGTAGTTAAATGTGAATAAGTTTATTGCTTCAAATGGTAAATTATCATAGGCAGTCCTTTTTTTTTTTTAATCACAGAAGAGAGTGCTGTATTCCAAAAGTCAAAGCTCTGCACCACAATCACAACTTCCAGTCTGATTATGAGCAGGATGTTCTGCCACATGTATCTCATATCTCCATCTACAAATCCAAGAATAGATTCTCTCTAGAAATGGTCTTCAGCCTTAATCACCTTGTGATTTTCTTTTCATCTGCTTGATTGGTTATCTTGTCTAAGATTAATATGAACTCCTTTTTCTTGGTAATGGGCAAAACAATAAATAGTACAGAAATGAATTTCCTAAGTTTAAACCCTGTTTTGACTAGTATTTTCTACTTATTTATCCCCCCTAAAAAAGGTTACTTGTACTTCTTAGCTAATAAGAAATAGGTGTTTTTAAAGTTTATATAATCATTCACTTCCTCTTCTGTCAAAGAACTAAGTTACCTACAATATGGTTAGCTAGAAATAGCAGTGGCCATGTGTGACCCAAAATGTGAATAACTGATTTTTAAAAATAGAATTCTTTGCATGATCTTAAGGCCATATCTTTTGGTGCAACCAGAATCAGAACATAGTTTTCGTTAGTAAGCATGTAGAAAGTCAGAAAGAATAAAGGGATTATATTGTAATTTTAAATTCTTTGGAGTTTTCATAGGTGTACCGAATGGCCCAGGAAAGTAGTATCTTTTTTTAATTATTATGTTAGTCACCATACAGTACATCATTAGTTTTTGATGTAGTGTTCATGATTCATTGGAAAGTAGTATCTTTACTTAAAGGACACTTGGAACCATAAAGAGGAGTAAAATATTATACAGAATGCTTTGTACTGGAAAATCCGATAGTTGATAAAATTAGCTCCTCTCCACCCGCCTTATCCATACCTGAGAGGCCAGTGAGTCTTTGGAGATATGAAGAAATCCGTCACCTCATATTTACCAGAGTAAGTGGAGGGAAAGCAAAGAATAGAAAATAAGCAAACTTGGCTTACAAGCTTGAAGAGTTGACTATGAGGTGCTGTTCTCTCATTGACTGTACCTTTGGTTAATTCTACAGTTATGATTTAAAAAGAAAAAAAAATGAACTCCATTTAAGTTGAAATTAACATGTAAAATTGAGTGACATGTTTTTGTATTAAGAGAAAATATGTAATACTTGTTATCTAATAATAGGATTTTTAAACTCCATGTTAAGAGTGTTCTGGTATGACAATCAGTAATGTGTGGGAACGTGTATCAGAGAAAGGGGCCAGGAGGCCTAGGCTCTGCCGTTCTCCCGCTGAGTCTCTTTAACTCTCTGGGCCTGACTTTCCTCAGCTATCACATGGAGAGAATGAAGTGGATCAGCATTTCCCGAACCGTATTCTGTGGATTTCTATTTTAAGAGATGGCTGTAGGAATGTAGATACAGGAGTTTCATTAGTCATATAAGTTGAGGAAAATCTATACACTAGATTCACACTCCCGAACTTAGAGAGTCACAGGTAGGATGGCAGGAACGAAAGGCAGTGCTATTGATCCTGGAACAGCCGTTCCAAACGGGCTGTCCGGGCAAACTGGTGTGTATGGCTGATAAAGTCATAGTCAACCCTAGCCTGGTGGGGCACTGAGAAATCCTGGCATACACCTGTTTCGCTCTAGCATCTGGTCTGGAGTCTGACACATAGTGCTCATTAAATATTTTTTGAATTAGCCCAGAATTTCCTAAAGTGAGTGTGTAGCAATATTTGTCATTACGGCCATCGTTCCCCTTCCATCCCACCCCCTCAGCTCCCCACACTCCCTTTCAAATGTGCCGTCCTCGGATACATGTAGACACCAGTCAGGGAAATAGGACACTATACAATCACTGAGTTACCCTCTGGCTGTAAGTTGTAGGATGATGTTTTATACAATGAGCTTTTGAAGGTCAACGTTGACTAATGCTTTTTTTTTTAACAAAAAATATTATCAGTGAAACTTAGTATGTTTTGTTTTTATTTTTGTTTTACATGTGGAAACAAATGAAAAATTCTTCCATTTAAAAGGTCCTGCTTGGTGAAAAGAACAATTTTGAACTTCAAAGAAAATTTCACTGTCATAGAAAATCTCCTGAGTGAATAACTACATCAAAAGTTACCTATTACACCTATTTCTGCCATTGGCTATACAAAGACCACAAAAAATGGGTCTCAGAGGGGAACTTCAGAATATGATATTCGGAAAGATATTTTCCTGTGTATTACATTTGACTTCTCTCTGAAGGATCAGGTGCAAATTTCCAGATATGTAGTGTATTAGCTAAGTGTCTATTTCCATTTCCTGGGGGAAGAAGTGGTCTTTGTTGCTATCCCTAAGTATTACTATAAAATCTTATGTTATGTTATTTTTAAGGAGTAAAACCTTTAAATACTAATAGTTGTCTTTTCTCATTGTAAGAAGCAGAAAGATGTAATTATTACAATTCTTACAATGAAGCAGAAAGATGTAGCTATTTCCTTAGCCTTTTAAAAATATTTCTTACAATCTAGTAATAGTTATTAGACTTAATATGAAAGATAAATTGATCTTACTTCTTCCTTTTAAGGTATTTTTGTCCTTTAAATAAAAAAAAAAAAAACCCTGGGAATTTCAGGAAGAAAGATGTCAATTCAACTAAGAAAAAAGACGTGTGATTGGACAGAGAGTGAGGTCTTCATGGTCCCACCATTAGCTATACAACCTTGTTCAAGTCATTTATCCTTCTTGGAGCTCAGTTTTCTTATCTATAAGGTGATGAAGGGGTTAATTTAGAAGGGTCTTTTAATGTTCCAACATTTCTATAATTGTATAATTGATTAAGATGGAAGATAAACAAGTTCTAGGAAGCAGAGTTGTATTGTAACTTCAAAGATTAAGCCCCTGATTAAAAATCTGGAGCAGATAGAGCATTCTCATTATTGTCTTCATTTTCCAGTAATAGCTTTATTGAGATAAAACTCATATACTGTAAAGTTTACCCTTTAAAAGTATACAGTTGCATGGTTTTTAGTATATTCACAGAGTTGTGCAGCTATAACCACTAGCTAATTATAAAATATTTCATGACTCCAGAAAGAAATCCTGAACCCATCAGCAATCACTCCCCATTCCCTTCTGCCCTCACCTCCGGGCAACCAGCAGTCTGCTTTCTGTCTCTGTGCCTGTTCTGGTGTTTCACATAAATGGGATCATACAGTACGTGATCTTTGGTGTCTGGCTTCTTTGACTTAGCATAATGTTTTCATAGTTCATCTGTGTTGTAATGCACATCAGTACTTTATTCCTTTGATGATTAAGTAATATTCATAATGTGGATGTGCAACAGTCAGTTGATGAGCATTTTTATTATTTCCCTTTTGTGATATTATGAAAAGAACTGGCATGAATATTTGTGTATGAGTTTTTGTGAGAACATATCTTTTCATTTCTTTCAAGTGTAAACCTAGAGGTGGAATTGCTGAGTCATATGGAAACACTATGTTTGACATTTTGAGGAACAGCCAAACTGTTTTTCAAAGTGACCCCACCATTTTACAATTTTTGTGTTTTTTAAATTTTACCTTAGGATCTTAGGCTAGTTATACATTTAAGCATCATCCACCCATTCGTCACATGTTTATTGAGCACTGTATTAGATATAGAGGGTATAAATTTGTTAAATGTACCTTCCCACAAGTGTGAAGAGTCGACTGAAAAAAACAACAGTGTATTTCAACATTTACAGTGGTTTGGTAACTTCTTCAGTGGACGACTACAGGAATGGGGATAGAGCATTGTAGCTTGGTGCAGAATTTGCAAAAGCATGAAAATGGGGGAGAGCATGGATGTTCAGGAAACTCCCAAGTGCTTTCACTGGAGATGGTGTGCAGGGATGCAAAAGCTTTGGGAGGATGTGTTGAATGCAATAAGAGAACTGCAAAGAGAATGACAGGCCTGGAGTAGCATTGGAAGAGATGACCTTTGAGATGGACATTGAAAGATGGGAACGACTTTTGAGAAAAGGAAACCAAGATGGAGTAAACAAATATTGATCAGGTTTTATGAGGGTAGAGGTGGGATAGAGGGAAATATCTAGTAATCAGTTAAAAATAAAGATCTAGAACTTTGGAGAAGTCAAAAGTAGAAAATGGATTTTTGGAATCAGATAAAAATAATGAAGTGAGAGAAAAACAAATGAAAGCTCTCTGCTGTTCTTGTCCTAATTTGTACATGACCATTGTAGACGCCCTGACAGGAGTGAACCTCAAGCAATTGCACTTTTTGCTTATTGTTGAGGCCTTGGTGGTTAGCATGTTAGAGAGCCACCCTTTTAGAAATTAGGAATAATAATAGAATTATAGTCCCATTATAATTAGGAAAATAGCTAGAAATTCATGTACAAAATGAAGAGGTAAGAGAGGAAACCCATTTTTTTGTTATGAGTTATTATGAGTATATTATTTATCTCTGAGTGATACACTTAGTTTAATAATATAAAGTTTCTTAGACAACCAGAACTGGTAAATATTCATCCATTTGTCAAATATTATTGAAGGTCTTCTCTGTTCCAGGCAATCTGCACAGCACTGACTAAGCATCCAGAGATAAACAAAAACACAGTTCCTGACCTGAGTTTGTGGGGGGGAGACTGACATTTACTTATTACAGTGAGAAAAGTACTGTAATAGATGATAGAAATGCTATAAAGATGAAACGGAAGTCCTAATTAATTCTTAAAGGTGTCATATACCTCAGAAATTAGTAATTAATGATAACTGAAATTAGCTGGTATTCTATCTAGATGGCCTGGATATCATAAGCCTTAGAAAATCACTAGAATTTTTAAAGTAGGAAGGAAATAACCCAAAACAGAACAGATATGAGTGTATATGCTGCCACACCTACCTTGTTCTCTACAGGTTAATATTAGTTAAGTCCTTATTCTCTTTACCAAAAATAACTCTACTTTTGAGGGAAAAAAGGTGTGTGTGTGAGTGTGTGTATAAGATATTCAAGAAAGTACATTTTGCTGTATTTCTATAGATCACCTCCGCAAAAGTGTACTGAACATGAGTTAGTGAAATAAATCAGGTTCTTGAACCCAAGGAGCTCATTTTGACTATTGATGGAGGGTCAGACAAATAATGATAGTATAGTGTCCATGGGTTTCCTTACTTTTACTCTTTTCTAGCTCAGGAGTATTTCCTCATCTTTGTGTTTCCAGCACCACAATCTGGGCATATCTTTATTATAGCACTTAACAAACTGAGTTATCAATGCCTTTCTTGTGTGTCTTTTTCTGCTGGTCTAGGGCCCTGTTTACTTCTGTATCTGTGGCACAGAGTAGATGTACAATGTTTGTTGAATGACTGCATGAAAGAAGAATACATGAAGGGTCACTAAAAACAATACAAAGCCTAACTATCTGGACATAAGAAATAAGAAGACCTGATAAGACTTGCTTTCAGCTAGTTTATCTATACCGGTAGCCAAAAGCGAAAACAAAGGAGAAGATAAGAGAGAAATCCTAGTTGTACCATGGTCCTCAAGAAGAAAGAAATGGCTCATCAGTTGAGAGAGTTAGTGTTTATGTAGTGCAATCTATTTTTTCAAAAAAGTACTCTCAAATTAAGAAAAAAGAAATCATATGATGGCCTGTCTTTTTGTCTGTCTGTTACTCGACTCACCAACTGAGATGTACAGCGTTCAGGTGACGAGGGTCAGCTCCTACTCTGTTGCTGCAAGGGGTGATAAGTACAGGGGAGGCAGTGGACCAAGCAAGCAATTGCCTGCAATTGTTTCCAGCATATTCTATTCCAATGGAGTTTAATTAAATCCCTTCTATGAAATGCAAATTTCATGGTTCCCAAGAACAGCCTAAAATGTTCTTTCCCAATGTTATATGTTTTGTCATTCACAAAGCAGTACATTTTTGACTGAAGGATTGAAAAATTCTCCATCTTCTATCCTTCAGATGTAACTAAGCTACTCAATCTAGAAACTGTGGCGCTCATGATTAATTAAGAGTTAGCATATTAAGTAAGGTATTTATATGAATATTTAAGCAAAACTGTCTCAATGAAATAGTTTTTTTAAACTAATATCTTAAACCTTAGTGTGTTGCATTCAAGTTATGCTAATTGAAGTAAATGAACCTGATGGAAGAGAATGCACTCTGCTCTAATTTGTATACTATATGAATGTTTGCAGAGTATTTGGGGGTGGGGTGGTAAGGGTAATTTTTTGGTTTTTTACTTCTCGTCCCCATCTAAGCGTCATCTTTAAAGTTCTTAAAACAAGGGAATTAAAGTAATACTTATTTAGGGCCACCATCTGTACTTGGTGATTTACATACATTATATTATTTGATCTTCCCAACAACCCTGTGAGCTAGGGTAGGTATAAGTAATCTCAGTTTTACAGACTAGATAACCAAGGATCAAACTGCTATGATTGGCTAGTGATGAACACAGCCAGTATGTGGTAAAGCTCAAATTTGAATCTAAACCCAATTCTGCCTCTCAACAAGTAAGTGGTTACAAAAACTCAGCTTATTACAGTTAATAACATTTTTAAATGGTGGGGCTAGTGTCTCTTCAGAAAACTGTTGTAGATTATGACCCCAATTTGATTAACACTGCAGTAAAACCTAGGGCAAATTTCCAACATCCAAACACTAATAGTGAATAAAGAGATAATTTCATGAGCTAAGGTAGAAGTTGGTAGAAGTGTATGAAAGGAGCATCACTGGAGATTTATTTTAACCCAAGATTTCATGGTAACCAGAGTTGATGTATGGGATAGTTCCAGGTAAAAAGACAATGTGCTTTCTGTGGAGCACTAGTTACCCTCTTTGAATGAGTAACTACATTCAAACATCACTAACATTTCTCTTTTTTAAAATAGCTTTATTGAGGTATAATTGATATACAAAGAACTGCACCTCTTTAATATGTACAGTTTGATAAGTTTGGACCTATGCAAACACCTGTGATACTGTCATCACAATCAAGGTAATAGACGTGTTCAACACATTCCAGTTTCCTCGTGGCCCTTTCTTTATGTGTTAACTATAGACACCATGCCATACAGTAGTTCTTTAGGACTTAGTCATCTTAGAGAACTGAAACTTTGTTATTATTAACAAAGATATTATCCAGATACCTGGTTTGCAAATATTTTCTCCCATTCCATAGGTTGCCTTTTTCATTCTGTTGTTTCCTTTACCATGCAGACGATTTTTAATTTGACATGGTTCCACTTGTCTATTTTTACTTTTGTTTCCTTTGCTTTTGGTGTGATATCTAAGATATCATTGCCAAGACCAATGTCAAGAAGCTTTTTCCCTGTTTTCTATTAAGAGTTTTACAGTTTCAGGTCTTAGGTTTAAATCTTTGATCCACCTTTTTTGTGTGTGTATGGTGTAAGGTAGGAACTTCCTTCATTTCTGCATGTGGATATCCAGTTTTCCCAGCACCACTTATTGAAGAAACTGTCCTTTCCCCATTGTGTGTTCTTGGCACCCTTGTCAAAGATCAGTTGACTATATATGTGTTGCTTTATGTCTGGGTTCTCCATTCCATTGCTATAGGTCTGTCTTTATGTCAGTGTCATAATATTTTAATTACTGTAGCTTTGTAATTTAGTTTGAAATCAGGAAGTGTGATGCCTCCAGCTTCTTTGTTCTTTCTTAAGATCACTTCAGCTATTCTGGGCCTAAAGGTTCCATATGAATTTTATGATGATTATTCTATTTCTGTAAAAAAATGCCATTAGGATTTTCATGGATATAGCAATAAATTTGTAGATCACTTTGGGTGGTATGGACATTTTAACAAGTCACATGGTAACCAAAAACATACACAAAAAAAACATATAGAAGATACGCAAAATACAAAGAGAAAGGAATAAAGCATACCCCTACCAAAAATCAACAAAACACAAAGGAAGACAACAAGAGAGGAATAAAGGAACAAAAGAACTACAATACAGAAAACAACAAAATGGCAAAGTAAGTCCTTTCCTATCAACAATTACCTTAAACGTAAATGTATTAAACTCTTGAATCAAAAGACATAGAATGGCTGAGTGGACAGTAAAACAAGACCCAACTATATGCTATCTACAACAGACCCTCTTTATATTTAAGGACACAGTCAGGCTAAAAGTGAAAGAATGGAAATATGGTATTCCAAGCAAATACTAAATAAAATAGAGCATAGGTGGCTCTATTAATATCAGAAAAAAAAATAGTCTTTAAGTCAAAAACTGTCACAAGCATCACTATATTTCTGTTGCCGAAGTTTAAAGATGTTTAGTGTATGATATAGTTCAGAAATAAGGTGAGAGAAAACCTTTAATGTTTTTGAACATATGTAATAGAATTGAGAGTAAGTATTCTATTGGAGACTTTTATCAATGAAACTCATTATGCACTGGAGTTTTTGTGTTTTTTAGTAAAATTAGTGATCTATGCAAACAAAGGAAGGATTTATATATATAGCTTTTCAGAAAGTTCTACTTCCAGGAGATGGACACCAACATTGCGTAGTAGAAAAAGCACTTTCTCCACAACTTTTCTGAACCTCATTTTTTCTACCTGTGAAATAATAAATATTGCCCTCCATTCCTCAGAGAAGTGTTAGAAATAAATAGGAAAAACAAGTGTGGAGATTCTTTGACATATATGAAGCGCTATCATAACTGCTTTTTGGAAATGATCTGGGAAAATGAATTTGCAATTTCAAAAATATTCCATCTAGCACAATAGCAATGCTGTTGGTTTTAAAGTTGAACAGACCTCAGATTTCTTTCTCTGATTTTGTCACCTCTGGGTTACTTAACTTCTCTGAACTTGTATTCTCACTTGTAAAATGGAAGATATTTTCATAGAGTTATAACCATTTATTTTTTAAGTAATCTCCATGCCCAATGTGGAGCTCAAACTCACAACCCCAAGACTGAGTCACATGCTCTACTGACTGAGCCAGCCAGGTGCCCCTAGTTGTTATGATAATTTAAAGAGTAAATGCCTGTAGAGCACCTCATACAATGCATGGTGTTCAATAAAGAGTAACTATAATAACTAAAATTCCAAGCCAATATAAAGGTAGTATTTTGAAAAATCTTGATCTGATTGGAGAGCAAAAATTGAATATGAGCTATGTGAATAAATGCAAAAAATATTCAAAAATATTTTAAGACATGAAACCACATTACTCAGATTTTTGGTATAACTTTCAGATTTACTAGTTACTTAATTTATGTAGGTTGTACAGCATATGGAAAGAGCCATATATACCTGGGTTTGAATTCTGTACTGTGGTGCTATCTGGAGGTATTAAACCTTATTTTTATTATTAATAAAATGGGAATGATACCTATCTGGGATAGTTATTATGAAGAATACATTAGGTAAATGAGGCAAATATTTTAGGTAAATGATGCAAAGTGACTAGCATTGTACTTGACGAGCAGTAGATTCTCAAAAATGATTTAGTTCCTTTTCCCTGTCATTAGTTTCATTGTTTTGTGCATAAATCCACCCAGGCATAGACAGCTGCCTAAGCAGCATTATTTCTATTTTTAAAAATCCTATTAACCTTGTATACAAGTGTGCATTTTGGTAAAGGTTTTATGTGGCTTTTACAAGTGAAACTAAACACATGACTTCAGTCTCTGACAATATTGTCCATTTCAACTCTGTAGGTTCTCTTACTTGTGAAGGTATTATTTTTGAAATAAAAATAAATTTAGTTTGAGTGTATGTCCTATAAAACCAGTTTTGATCCTTGGAGGTTTATTTTCTCCTTCATTTGTTTTAGAATTAGCACAGATATGTTTTATAAATTAACCACATACGTATTTTTCAACTTGGGGGATGTTAGAGGTAGAACTTAGAGTAAATTACCCTAATTCAACAGAAGTAGCCAGATGAACATCTCTATAGCTCTTAAGAATTTGTAATGAATGTGATTGAGCACTTACCTTTTTGAGAAGACACACTGTCTGATACCAGAGAGGTGTATGTATACACACACATACGCATGCACACATGCATACATATACATACACCCTTCTTAAGAAGACCAATCTCAGGTTCACCAGGTAATTCTTTAGAAATTTTAGATTTAAAATTTTTTAATTACAAAGGTTTCCTTTAGAGATCTCAACATAAGAGATAAACAAAGTAAAATTCTAAATATACTTAAATATTTTTGGAAATTGCTGGCTAGTGAATATTTTAGCTGTTGATCTTACTGCATATGAATTACCCACTGCCCAGAAAAATAGTCTTGTGGCTAGATACACAGTCTCTGGAATCATGCGGCTACATTTGCAATTCCACCTCAATCACCTAATACTGTGTTACCTTAGAAAAGTTAACTGATTTCTTTACATCTTAGTTTTCTCATCTGTAAAATGAAGATAAAATTACCAATCTCATGGGGTCATTATGAAGATTAAATTAGTTAACAAATATAAAGGGCTTAAAACATGCCTAGCACATGGTAAGGGCTCTGTAAATGATATTTACAATGATGATAATGATGATGTAGCTAACTATGGAACTCATCTGAAACATGTTTTCTGAAACATTACTTAGTAGAGCTTCCTTCTGCCTGTTTTTAATAATATGTTGCTGTTAAATAAAAAGTTATATTGAAAAGAATCTACCACTGGACATGAACATATTTAAAATATTTCACATTTTCCTAAAGGATAGAAAAAATATGCTATTCTGATTCTTCTTTGTGGTCCAGCAGTTGTTCACATATGATATATTCCTACAACTGTGCTGCATAAAGAATGTGTTTTGGCATAGAAACTGCATAATTTGGAGAGGTTTTTCTTGATAATCTTAAACAAAAACAGTCAAACTCATTTCAGTTCCACTGGAAACCCAGGGGGGGAAATGTTTTTGCCAAATGAGAAACAAAGATGCCAGCTTTTGAATTAGGAAGTATTTTCAAGTGTTTGTGTTGGGAAAATGGAAAAAAAAAAAATTTGACTTCAGTGAATTTTTATCTACCAAACAGTCAAAGCCTTGGAAAACTATTTCCACTAAACTTTTACGATAAATAATAGCTTGTATTTTATGTAGCCTGTTATCGTTTTCACACATTTTTATGTATTATTGTATCTCCCCATAGCATGTTTATGAATTAGGTAGGGCTGGGATGATAATGCCCATTTTTGGCAAATGAAAAGACTCAGGTTTGGGTTAAGCGTCTCTTGTAGTGCACAGTGGAAGTGGAAGAGGCTGAATTAGGATTTAAGCCCAGATACTAGTGTTCTCTTATAAATATCCTATAGAACTTTTCCCCACTATTGTTTGATTTTCCTTAAGTATTGGATTTAATATTAGACTTTAAGAGAGATTTGATTCATTTGTACTTTTGGAGAAGGCCTGTTGTCCCTTATTCAGATTTGTTTATATGTTGGTGAATATCTGCAAATATTTGCCTTTCCTGCTCCCTAATCTGCTTTTACCTGTTGGCCAATTCACCTGCTTATTATCACACCTCTGTTCCCTTGAACAGCAAGGGAAATTAAATTAGCCAACTTGTAACTTGTTAGCAGGTCTACTAAAAAGTTCTGTGGGATTTAAAGAATTCAGTGATCTAGTTACCATGAATAATTAGAAATTATCATAATTTGGAAATAACTTTTCCTTAGGTATAGGATTCAGAAGTAGAATATCTGAGACATACCTAATATTCATCTCAGTAGTGGAATATGCATGACAATATGCATGACAATATAGTCAAAAGCTGGTGAAACTTTTTTTTAAAATATTTTATTTATTTATTTGTCAGAGAGCACAAGCAGGGGGAGTAGCAGGCAGAGGGAGAAGCAGGCTTCCTGCTGAGCAGGGAGCCCGATTCAGGACTCGATCCCAGGACCCTGGGATCATGACCTGAGCCGAAGGCAGACACTTAACCTACTGAGCCACCCAGGCATCCCGCTGGTGAAACTTTTGGTTATGTTCCAGTTCAGTGGTTCCAAATCCTGACTGATCAGAATCACCTTAAAAATAGTTTCCTCATCTCAGTCTTTGGAGATCCAGATGCAGTAAATTTAACTATTTTTAAGAGTCTCTTTAGGTGATTGTGATGCTTGCCCAGGTTGGAGGGTCTCGCACCTATTCACCTATTCCTCTGTAGTAAGAGTTGCATGCTCTACCAACTGAGCCAGCCAAGCACCCCCCTCCTCCTTTTAAAATGTTTTCATTTTGCTAACCTCTTCATCATCTGAATGGTTTGTTTGTTTGTTTGTTTGTTTGTTTGTTTGTTTTTAGGCACAAAATGTTTTGAGCTCCAAGAAGGAAAAAGGCTGGCTCTCGATTCCTATATGAATGATACACCTTTTGGGTTATCCATGGCTAACTTTTAAATACCAGGTTTTTTTCTCCCTTCATCTAAAGAGTTAGCAAGGTCATTCATTTATCTATGTATGCATTAGCAAAAGCATTGGATACCTACTGTGAACTAGTTATTGTGAGTGGCATTGGACAAATATAAGTAAGATACATCTTGACCTCTCACAAACACATTATAAACACAGCATGTTCTAAAATGTGAAGTGTAGTGGAAACACACAATATAAATAGATGAAAGAGATGTTTGGGTAGGTGCTTTAGGAGCATGAAAGAGGAAGCCATTAATGAGTAAAGGAAGACATTGCAAAGGAATACCCTTTTATCTCAGTCATTTAATGGATGATTTTATCGGAAGAGGAGAGGCAGGGCATCAGAACTTGCAGGGGCATGAAAAAAGCACAGCATATTCGGGACCTGCAGGAAGTTTAGTATGGTGAGCGTATAAGGGTCCATGGTAAAATTGGGGCCCAAGATGAAGATGAGATGTATATGGAAATCACATCAAGGCCCTTCTTCCTATGCTTTACTAGAGATTGTGAATTGTGTCCTCGTACCAGAAAAGATCGTTAGGTGCTTAAATAATGCCATTTCCTTCTCCTAGTATCATTAAGCAGATGTAGCTGACATCCCAAAGGCCATAAGACAGACAAGAGTCAGGGTTTTGTAGTCTGTTTTTCTGGCTGTTTTCATCTTTCAGCTTATTTATTGCACTTGCACGGTAAACACTATAGATGACAAAAAAAAAATAAATAATTCTCAAACGTTCCCACTGAATTTTCAGTCTACTTTAGCAGATGGCATAAATACTTGTAAAGATCACAATAAGAGATATCACAAAGGAATCTATAATTGCTGAAGAGTCCATCAATAGTAAGAGTTCAAAAGATGGAGGAACCGGTGCCCTTGCTCTGAAAAGGCTTCATGAATACAGAGGAGGGATGTGAGTTCAGCCTGAAGGATGGGTCGGGTTGGAAGAGGTAGGAAAGGAGAAAAGTCTGTAAGTGGGAAAATACTGAGCAGCAGCAGGACGGTGTGGAAATGAAGGTTAAATACTGTTTGGGGGCAGCATTTGGTCACTTGCCTGGAGCTAGAGTTTGTGCAGGGAGAACATCAGTAAATAGTGGCAATAAATAAACGTGTCTTCTACATGAAACGAAGTCTTCAGAAAACCTAGTAAGAAAGGCTATTGCTGAATTTACTTTTGGTCCATCTTAAAGATCTCACATAAAACTCTTCAGCTGAACTTTAAAAAATAAGTATTTTGTAATAGAAGAGCATTTTCTGGCATCAAGACAATTTCAAACACTAAAGTCATTGCCAGAGATTTTTCAGCTTAAACTCATGCTGTTTAAATGCATTAGAAAGAGATTTAGATAGCCTTTTGTTTAATTTAGGCTTTTTTTTTCAAGGAAAAAATAGAAAAGTCTAACCATTGACCCTGTGCACACAGAGAGAGCATAATTGTTACATCTTCAATCTGTTCGATGCCTGCGTGTGGTTCATTGTTTGCCTATAGCCAGTGAACTTTAGGAATAATTCCTCCTTGCCTCAGACAAGAATAAAACTATCCCGGTAAGGGCCACCATTGCTCAGGCATCAGAGATTAATATAAAAACATTTTCTGATAAACTTAGAACATTTTCTAGGTAGATATTTCAGCTTTAACTGGACTTCTCAAACATTATTTCCTGATTTTAAAAAAGCAGTACTGCATAAAAATTAGATTTATAGAAGTATTTGCTCACATAAAAGTAAAAATTTGAGATAACTTGGTAATATTTTTGTATGTTCTATTGTGATATTCTATGCAATTTCTACAAAGTTGTTAGTTTTTTACAAATATTGTATCTTACTACAATGTTAATACGTACACTTTAATTTTTCTAAAATGATGCATAATTGTATTTTTAATGGTTATCTAACATTGCACTGATATACTCTGAAGCAATTTAACCATTCCTTTATGGTTGGACACATAGGTTGTTTCTCAGTAGTATGTGTCTGTTACACATTTAAACTGAGGAGAAACGTGTTTGCACCAAAGGCAGGTTATTATGGTCTACTTACGCAATGTGCGAGCAGAAAATAGATGACAGAAGGGTTGTTCTTCCCTCCTTGTTTGTTTGTACCAGAACACTCTATTATTTACATACATTTTAGCCTCTGTGCCATTTTCAGAAGCTTTATTTGTCTCACTTACTTTTTGGTTTGGGTAAGGCTTAAATAGAAAATCCATCTGTGAAGCATATTGTATATTCACATTGAAGGCTAAAAATCCATTTTTAATTAAAACTTTATTCAGCACTCATGGTTCACTTTGTCCTGTTTTTATTATGAAACACTTCAGTCTTCTTCCTCAAACACATATGTCTTGTACATTTCAAGATGTTCCTCGTTGCTCATGTGGAACTAGCTGCTTTATGTGTCAGCTCACTGCCATATGTTCCGGCTGTTCATTTTGCTTCCTTTCTGGCATTTGTGTAGGCAACATCTTGTATGTAATGCAAGTTCATTTCATTCCCTTCGCTTTTATAAAACTTGTCAGAAGGTAAAATAGCAAACTGGAAACACTGAATGATTCTCTGGCTTGTTAGGTTATACATGAGTATAAAGGACGTAGCCTTTCTTAAGTTCCTAATGTTTGTAAGATATGAAGAGAAAATGTGTCCAGTTAGACCTGAAGTCTTGCCAGATGTGAATAATTAAAATTAAGGTATGATTGATGCTACTTGGCAAAGACACACATTATATAAATTGCAATTCTTTATATTGATTATTAAACCAAATGTGAAGACTGTAAAGGGAAGGAAGCATAAAAATCAGAATATCCTTTTTATCTTCAGCAACACACCATCATGCTCTCATCTGAAGTCTCTTTGTAGGATTGTCCACACCATGTAAATGATTTTTAAGGTGGCGGGGGGGAGGGAGGGAGAGGAGCAGGAGAAAGCGATGGAGAGAGAGAGAATCTTAAGCAGACTCCACGCCCAGCACAGAGCCCAACATGGGGCTCAATCTCATGACGCTGAGATCATGACTTGAGCCGAAATCACAACTGACTGAGCCACCCAGGCGCCCCTCCATGTAAATGATTTTTGAGATAAATTGTGTTGTACTTCGAGTTAAGTATATTGAGATGAACTAATTTAAAAAGTAGTGATGTTTAAGTTAAATCTGAATTAGAAAAGGCAGTGATATCTGATGGTATTAGAAAGTTTGCCTTTAAAAGAAAATTATGTCAGGATGGGCTTTACATTCTCTAAACCTCAGCTACTTGAACCCTAATGAGTTCTGAATATTTGAATTTCTCAAATAGTTCTGTTATACTTCCATTAAAATATTTGTTCTTTTAACTATTGACTGCAGTATCTAAACCTATCATGTATTTCCTAACCTCCTTGAACTAGAAGATAGTATATTCTAATGCGTTCATGATGATTCTGGCTCACCAGTATGAACAGCAGGTATTGTATCGGCCCGCACGGACGCAGGGCTATTGAGGTGGAGGGGAGCCTTTGTGGCCCGCAGTGACTGCCTCCACGTGATTACGGCTCTTCGTTTTGTTTTATTTTTAGCATTGATGCTGCTTTGGTGTCTCTGTCCTGTCCTTGCTGACAATTGGCACATCTCATTATTTCAGAATTTGTTTTTCCTCTTCAAATTTTCTGTTTCTGACGGCTTGGAGACCCGGTCACCAACGTGAAATGATCGCGTAAAACAAGAACAAAAATGTCCTGTCAGCGACCTCTTAAGTATTGATGTTATGTCATCAGCTCTGACTAGTATGAGTTTTCATGTGCCTCTAGTTCCTTCTAGATAGATGAACTTGCTGTGTCCAAAGAGTTTAGCCGTCAGTGTAAATGTGAGTCTGTCTCTCCAAATTAGGAGATAAAATTACTTTGGCCTAATGTTCTAATTTGATATAAATTTTAACATGAGAGAAGCACAGGTACATTTAGACTACCCTGAGTCCTTTATATGATAACTTAGTATATCATACACCTTCACCTCCATTGATTAGAATGCATATCTTTAAATATCATCTTGCACAACCTATAATGCAAGACTTAGCATTAGCCCAGGACGGACATTATGGCATATTTAATTTAAGCACATGGTGGTTTCCCTCTGAAATGGAAACCTTTCTTCAATCATAGCACAAATGAAAGAGCTAACATACAGGGTTTTTTATGTTCTGTGCTGCCATTTTGAAATGGGCTAATAAATTCTTTATTCCATCAGTAACAGTTGAACTTAACATTCTGAATTATGTCCTATAGATTTATATATTTGATCAGCGCTTTGCTGTCGCTGAACTAAGACATAGAGAAATATGCATCAAGCACACAGGAGCATTTCTTGAACTCTGTTGAGCACTTGTGTGCTGGACCCAGTACTAGGTGCCGAGGAAAGAGGATACAGAGATCAATGAAGCTCCATCCCTGCTTTTGAGGAACTTCGAGTCCTAAGGAGAACGAGACAACAAGGTGGGTTAGACTTCAACGTGGAAAATGTGATAGTAAGTATAAACAAATCCAGTTGTGAACTCTGGAGGCTGAAGGAAGAGGAAAATTAAAAAAAAAAAAAGAGAGAGAGAGAGAGAGAGAGAGAGATGGGGGCTGGAGGGCAAGTAAAACGGCAGGAGAAAATGCTTCTTTCCTGTCTCCAGGACCAAGAGAAATACCTGTCCCCAAACCCACCGTCAGGAATACCAGAGGTGCATTCATTAACATTTTGAATGCTGTTACCCTTCTATCATGGAAAAACAAAATATCTAGGTACAGAGTACTGTGAAGGCAAAGGGAGAATCTGGTTAATTCTGCTACAAGAAGAAACGGTCCAGGGAAAATTCTGACATTTGAGCTGGGCCTTATAGGATGCGTGGGTTTTGAGCAAGCAGAGATGTGCAGCAGGATAGCATAGGCAGAGAGAACGGCTAGGACAAGGAGGACGTCATAACAGAGACTACACTACCTGGTACCTAGCCTGCCGCAGTGAGCTCTGTGCGTTCTAGCAGAGGGGGGAGTGCAGGGTAGTGTGGTAGGAGCCCTGGCTTAGTCAAGTCAGCCTGCTTCCCGTCCTGGCGGAATCACGCACCGATGGTGTGCGTTGGTGGCAAGGGGACAAGTTATTTTTTTGCCTCCATTTTCTCATCCGAAAAAGAGAAAGTAATGCCTGGCCCAGGGTTGCATGTTGCCCAACTGTAGGAGGGAGGCATCCTTCACATTGCACACCAAGGTCCTACCTATCTCAGGTGGGTTGGGAGGATTCAACAAGGTAATACCTAAACACTCAGCCTAGCGGCTGGCACTATGTGCTCAGCAAACATGAGCTATTGTTAAGCAGGCTGCTGCAATTTTAAGGAATGAATCTCTTTGAAGTCTTTTTTATTTATAAAGGTTTATACATCCCTATCCTTGTTAAGCCAGCTATGTGTTCTGAGATTTATTTGAGTACAATGCAAGATGCACTTTGCCTAATATTCTGGGCTTCAACCAAGAGCAAAACAAAACAAAAAATTAAATCCCTCTAAGAGGCTTTGAATGATCAATCTTTTGTCCCCAGTCTTTGTTCATTTGATTCATGCGAATGTATAGAAGTGTCAAAATATATTTTTATTAATAAAACCTGTCTTCTGTGACCATCCAGTGTTTCCTTTGGGAACTTTTTCTAGTGTAATTTTGGACCCTGAGATTTAAAGATGTTTGTTTTTATCATTTCCTTTTATATCCAGAAGCAAGGCTGTTTAGAATGGATTAGTTGATTAGAACATCCGACTCAGAAAATGGGACAGCCATGAATTTGCCTGAAGATTCAGAAACATGGCTAGGGGACAATGATTATTACCAGACTTCAAATGTCAGCAAACGCTTCAGGGTTGCTGGAGAGAGAAAATAAAACACACAAGGTTTAATGGCTTTTGCTGTGGGGGTGTTTGGGGCATCTAGGATGGAATTATTTGCTGAACACATGATAGTCTTTCTGTTACTTGTCCAACTGGATTAATTGAAGCCTGTTAACAGTCTGTCTTGTAAAATAGAACACAGCCCTTAGCTACTCATCAGTCCACATAGAGAAGGCAGAGGTTAGGGTCTGTCTTCAGAGATGGAGTCAGCAGAGTTTGTGATTATAGCAAGGACCACGACTAGGTAAAGTCAAAGGAGCTTGGTCAGGGGGACCTGGATAGCTCAGTCACTTAAGCATCCGACTCTTGGTTTCGGCTCAGGTCATGATCCCAGGGTTGTGAGAACAAGCCCGCCCTGCATTGGGCTCTGTGCTCAGTGGGAAATCTGCTTGAAGATTCTCTCCCTCTGCCCCTCCCCCCACTCACTTTCTCTCTCTTGCTCTCTCTCTTTAAAATAAATAAATCTTTAAAAAAAAAAAAAAAAAGGAAAGCAAAGAAAAAAAGGAGCTTGATTAGTCACAGGTTGGAATCAAACTCTGAGCCTGGCATTCAGAGTGCAAGATGTTTAATAGGGAGTGCCCTGGGTCCACACCAGTGGAAGGAAGGACACAGGATTGGGCTAGGGAGAGGCTGAGCTGCGATGTGGGCCTGGTAGCAGCCTTGGCCAACCCCAAGGGGCTGTTGAGCTAACATGACCCGTCAGGTCTCACATTAGGCCAAAATGACTGTGCCTTTATACCTATTAGTCATTGGATGTGGGCTGCCCCCCAGAAGGGTGGGACCTCGGACAAGGTGGCTCTGCAGCTGGGCCAATCCCTGGTGAGGCTGAAGGTTGAAGGCTGCCTGCCTCCCCACAGAACTGCCAGCAGCTGGGGCATGTCCTTCCTGTCCTCGCCTCTCCCCACCTCCAAATTCGGTTGTCACATACGCGATCCAAACCAGTTCCAGAAGCCTCACTGGACAGAGAGAAGCTCTACCCTCTCCCGTTCCCAGTTTACCCCAACAAAATAAAGTCTCAAGTGACTCACTACCCAAAAATTCCTTAACCACTGGGCAGCACCTTCTCCCACCCCCCAACATGAAAGCATAGATCCGATACTAGCTCTGTGAGGCGGGCTGTGTTTTCCCCAAGCAGGAATTATAAGGACGTCTTACAGCTCGGATCTCCTGCAGGCTCCAGACCCACAGACACGAAGAGCTGTCAGGCAGTTCCAACGGGACAGCTCACGGGTACCGTACTCAGCAACAGCATGCTCAAATCTGAACTCTTCGCTTTACTGTATTTGCTTTAGCATATATCCACCCATCCACCAATCCTTATTTTTATTGTGTAAATATGTATAACAATATAATTTTAGCCATTCGTAACTGTACAATTCAGTGACATTAGGTACATTCGCAATGCTGGGTACCCGTCCCCACCATCTATACCCCAAACTTTTTCATCGTCCTCAACATAAACTCCATATCCATTAAACAATATTCTTTCCTTCCCCCCTCTCCCCACCCCTGGGGAACCTCTAGTCTACTTTGTGGCTCTGTGAATCTGCGTATTCTAGGCATCTCATATACGTGAAATCGTACATTTGTCCTTGTGTGACTGGCTTATCTCACTAAGCATAATGTTTTCAAGGTCCATCCATGTTGTAGTATATATCAGAGTTTCATACCTTTTTATGTTAAATGGTATTCCATTGTGTGTATAGACATTTTGTTTATCCATTCATCTGCTGGGGACTCTTCCTTATTTCTTTCCTTTCTTGCATTGATACTGCAATAATCCCACAAACAGCCATCCCTTAGCAGCCTCTGATCCTTTAATTTCTTCTCTTTCTTCCGAAACAAACAATAAGATGCTCCTTCGATATATTCATTGCCCTTTCCTCACCCTCCCTGACCCTATCCCATTCTCGGCTACATCATGGCGCTCAATTTATAGTGGTATTATAGTGGCCTTAGCATTGCCTCTACCTGTTTCTCCAAGCTGGTCTGCTTTATACTCCTTCACATCTGATGCTTCAGCCACACCAAGCACCTCACTCTACCCCAAACGTGCTGTGACCTATTACTAACTTGTCTTGTTTTGTGCTGTTTCTTCTGCCTGAAATATAATACATTCCGTTTTTCTGCACTGAAATCTCTACTCACCATTCAAAATCCAAATTAAATGTCATATCTGTGAACATACCTCCCCAACTCTGCCAGGTAATTTGTTTCTCCTTTCTCTATTTTCCCAAAGTATTCTGTTCCTACCTCTACTTTCAGTCCTTACTGCAATGTACTGCAATAACTTACTTGCCCGCCTTTTTTATTAGATTGACCTCTGCTTGGACTGTCAATTCTTTGCACATCTATTCCGTGTGCCTGGAAGCTAGTACCATCCACAAAGAATGCTGCATATGTGAGCAGGGTGGTGGGGTGATGCAGCAGAGTCCCATCTCTGGGCTCGAAGACCACTGCCACTACTGAGTGACGGGGCTGGGCCACCTCACTCTCCCTCTGAGTTTGCTTCTTCATTTGTAAATAATTCAACATCCTAGAGTGGTACTGAGAGCTACACGAAGTGATTGATGTGGAATCGTCTTTATAAAACGATGGTGACCAGTCTAAAATGGCCGGTTTCTTTAGTCTTCATGTACTTCTCCTTCCAGATTATTCTGCCCTTCTACGGGAAGTTCCCAGTTTTGTGAATTATTCTTTTAAAAATAAATCACCAATAGTGAGGATGTAATTTTGGAGTAAATGATTCAAGTTATTTTCAGTGTTGGGTTTGTTTGTGTACGTGGTTGGAAATGCAGGGATGCAGAGTTTAGGCAGTAAAAGAAAGAACTTTCCAATTGTCCGTGTTGTCCAATGGCGGCTTCCGGCTCAGAGGTAGACAGTTCCCCATCACTGGAGGCATACAAGCAGAGGCTGGTGAGCCTTACTCCTAGAGAAGGCTGATCAGAGAAAGTATGACCTGGCCTGAGGGGCAAAGGCAAAGGAGGGCTGAGCTAGCTGATGCCTGAGGATCCTTCTCTTTCTGAAGGGACATGATTCTAAAATTTACACACAAACCACTCAGACAGACGGATCAGGCTTTTGTATTCTATTCAGGGGACAGGGTAAAATGGTGGGGGTTTTCCTTCCTCTTTAAGTGAAAGTTGTGGATTTTATGTAAGACCACAGTAACAAATCTGACATTTCTACTTTGTGAGTCTGAGCTAAAGCTGAGATTTGGTTTTGAAATATGAAAGTAAACTGTTACTAGCTCAATTTAAGTCTCCAGGATTTATATTTATATATAACCTTTAAAGTTCTCCCAACTTTTCACCCTGGAGAAAAGAAGAAATTACAGTCATCTTACTTAGGGCTGGAAGTCGAGAGAGACACTAGTTATAGGTTAATGGAACACTGACCCTGTTTTGCCTGGGCTCCCAGCAGTTTCCACCGCCTTCTAACTGATGTGAACTCTCACACCCAGGGACATAGTTATGAGCCTCACATATTAAATTGAATGCTTTTGTGGTCCAAGCTCAATTACAAATCACTTTTAAAAATGTTTCTTCATGGTATTTTTAAGAGTATGATTTGTTTTTAAACATCACCCTTTTACAGTCCAAAGCAGCAACTTCATGTCGTTATTGCTCATGGCAAACCCATTTCAATTCTCCAAAAGCTACTTTTCAGTGTTTCTCTTTGTGCTGTTTCCGCTCCAGTGTGCGCAGCAGCTTGCTTTCCCTGTACCCCTCCTCCACCGCCCGCCTGCTCCCTGCCCCCCCACCCCCCACCCCCCGGACAGAGCTGGGCTTGAGTCAGAAGCATGCCATGTTAGCATTAGAGGACTCCTGATTTCATCTCAGCTACTTCAAATCTCTGCAGCTCCCCCCCCCACTCTTACTAAGGATGAAGAAACAGAGGTATGGTGGGGACAGGGGGTGCTCACAAAGCACATAGTAGCAAAATTAAGCTTGGTCACAAGGACTTTCGAGTCTCAAAAGACTGAGTTTGGTTTCCCAGAAGTAGCACATAAAAGCAGGTGCAAGGAGGTTATTTGTCAGGTGATCCCAGGATCCCAGCAGGAAGGTGAGGAAATGAGACAGCATTTCCTCACAGGGAAGGCAGCTATTTATTCATGGGCAGGTTAACGCTGTGGGCAACTGGGGCTCAAGCCCCTGAGAAGCTCTGGAGATGGTTCACAACAAGCCTCATGGCTCTTTCACCAACTCTTGTTTGTCATTGGTTGAGCGCTGTTCCCAAGCTCTTAACTACCCCCCTGCCCCCGCCACTTCCAGCCTGCTCTGTGCAGGCGGCAAAGCATTTTTCTGCAGCCAGAGAAAGCCCTCAGCACAGAGCCGTAGGGCTTTCTGCAGAAAGTCACCCAGCAAACAGCGCTGGTGCAGACCTGGGAGACGTGAGCGGGGCTGGGCAGCCTCTGCGTCAGTGGTCAGATGCAGATTTCGCTCCTGTCTCTGCGCAATAAACCGCAGAGCTCTCTGCCTTCGAGCTGAGAGGCTGAAATGAAACGTGATTTATAAAGGGAGATTAAATGTGTAGGGTCAGTATTTGCAAATGAGCACATAGTATCCCTATTTTATGGGAACGTCCCATGCACTTTTGCCCCTTACCGCCTTTGCTCATGCAGTCCCTCTGCCCTGCATGACTTGTCCTAGAAAACTCCGACTCATCTTCCAAAGTCCAGCTCCAATATGAACTTTTCTGTTATGCCCTTTCCTGATTCCTCAGGAAAAATTAATCACTCCCCTGCTTTGTTCTGACAGCATGTTGTGCGAGCTCTGAAATAATAGGATGACGTAGTGTCGAGCCTCCTGTGCGTCCATCGCAGCTCTACTATTAGTAGTTATAATAGCTAATGTTTACTGAGTTTAATTATGACTTTATGTGCCAGGCACTGTTTAGATACTTTATATTAATTACCTCCTTAAATCCCCTCAACAGCTCTATGCAGTAGCTGTAATTAATATCTCCAATTTGTCGAAAGGAATCAGAGAGGTTAAGCAACTTTCCTGGGATCATGTAGTTAGCAAGGGGCAGAACCAGAAGGTTCCAGAAGGTCAGGCTTCCAAGTCCCCGCTCTTAACCACCGTACAGAACAGCCTCTCTTTGGCTGCAGTAGAGAAGGAGTCCCAAGGACTAAACCCTGAGGGTATTGCTAGCAGTTTTTATAGGGCCTCCTGCTGGGCTAGGAAACACCGTAGAGAATCTTACACGGATGGGCAACACAAGATTTACATTTTACAAAGATCATTCTTGCTCTGGTAATAGGGTGAATTGGAAGAGAGCTTGAACACAGAGATGGATGGCCGTCAAGAGGCTGGTGCAGTGATCCGGGAAAGAAAGAATGAAGTTCCAGGTTTAGCACAAGCTAGCCCCCGCTTACCTCCCTCGCTGCTCCCCGACACAGCGGGGCTACGTCATCTGGAAGTGCAGGTGGCGCCCTGCACAAGTGCATCTGGCCAGGAGGGCGTGTAGGGCAGAAACGCAGCCACCCATGAGCCCTGGCAAGGGGTCACACACCAAGAAGGAAAGGCACTTTTTGCTCACTTGCATGCAGAAGCCAGATGGGTTAGTGGGGACCTTGCCAATGCAGACATTTTAAACTACTTTTTGTTTCCTGATTGTGTCATGGTTTTCCCCCACCTCTGTGTTTTGAACATTTGGTTTCCTCTGCTAAGGATGCTCTTTCTCTCATTCATTAATTTATTCTTTCGCTTACTCATACACCACATTGCATTTGGGTGCAAATGGTGACTCGGTTGGGGAGCTTACAATCTGGGAGATGAGATGAATATTCATGACATCATTATACAGATGGGTCACTCTGACATTTTCTTCAAAGGTAAAGTCAGGGGACCATGAGACTCTATGCTGGGTGCTGGGGACTTAGCTGCTTTGGAAGGCAGCTGACCATAGTAAGGTCACCACTGGGAAATATGGCTTCCCTTAGGATGTGTAGAATTTTTACGTCCAGGTAAGGAATAAGTAGGAACCAACCAGGCAAAGAGGGCAGAGAAGGAGAGTGGCTACCTTTCTCATGGCCCTACTACCTTTGATAGCATGCTCATGCATCTCTGGCTGAAAGGACAGAGGTCTGGACCCAGACAGGCTCGCATCACAAAGAGAGGGGACACTGAGGAGGAGGCCCTTCAGGACAGTAGAGTCTGAGGAGGGGAGTGAGCACCGCAGTGCAGACGGCAGGAGGTTAGAGACTCAGAGGCCTGTGGGGAACTCTCATAGGCTGCTAGAAGCTTTCGAAATTAGGGATGTTCAATACTTAATTTTAAATTGTGCTTCTGTGGTTTAAGATTCTTTCCCTCCCCAAACCTTCGGTACATTTGGTTGCACACAAATGCTTCAAGGGAATGGTTTTGGGGAAAATGAGGGGGAAAAGCTGAGTTCCCGGTAACGGTCAGTAGGGAACAGTGAGGAAAGCACGGCCTGGTGAGGTCAAAGGTCAGGGGACACGGAAATGTGGAGGCAGCAGCACCAGGAGGTGTTCATAGAATCAGCTGTGTTTAAGCCTTAAGGGACGAGAATTTTATTTGTAGTCACTTACGGTGAGTGATCAGTAGAGTGATGATCAGAGGCCGCATCGAAGAGGGTCAGGTGAGAGTAGGGGCAGCCTAGACACGAGAGAGAAAGGAACGGACCTTCTCACTGTGTCCTTGGCAATGGGACAGGACTGTGGTCCCTTTCCAGACATCTGAGGCATGGCATGGTGTGCACACTCCAGCTGAAGGAGGCTCCTCCCCACCAGCTGGCTCCCCAAGTCACGACACAGCCAGCCACCATGCGAAGCCTTCCGGGACCTTAGAGAATTACTAATTCACCATTTATTGGACACTGTTACTTTCTGGGTACAAAGTCACTTGGGATGTGGCCCTTGGTCTTTGGTCCTTGCCCCTTGGAGTACGCAGCCTAGCTGGGGAGATAAACATCACAGGACAGTGATCGGTACGGCCACAGAGGCAGGTCCAGAGGGTGTGGGAGCAGGAGTGGGATCCTGACCCAGTTGTGGCAAGTACATTAAATGCCTCAAGGCCGTGGAACTCCACGTGTTTGGAAGTGACCGTGGGAAGGGGCAGAATTTGAGTGGCACCAAGGAGAGCCCCCCAGAGCTCCCTGCCCAAACACCATCTGTCACCATGCTTACATTCCACCCTGGTCCCTCACTCCCTGGGGTCTGGCAGTGGAAGTAAAGGCCCTCCTGGGTCGATGCCTGCCGGAAATAGACGACTAGGGGTTGGGAACTAGGGAGGGAGGGGAGGACAAAGGGTGGAGGGAAGGGATACGGGTGAGCAAAGATGCACTTGGACTTTTGCAATGTTCTTGCAACCCTTTTCTTATATCTTCCACTTTTTTAAGCCTCAAAATACATGTATAGTAAAAGCTCCTAAATAGAAGCACCAAGACGGTGGAGACTGTGTTTCTGAGGGTAGGAACATAAGGCAGTATAATGGAAAAAGAGCTGGAGTCAGAAGACCTGGGTGCGAGTCCTGCTGTGTGGCCCTGAGCAAACCCAGAGCCCTCTCTGGTCTCCCTTTCCCCACATGGCCAGTGTGCAGGTTGGGCCAGGGGCTCCTGCCGGCTCAGCCTCAGTGGTCCCCGGTTTTCACAGCAAGATGAACTGGCCCGGCTCCAGTCCAGTTTACTCTGTCTCCACTGAAGCCAGGTCTGCGGAGTCAGGCAAAATAGCCCCAGAGGAAGATGTTGATGGCCAGCAGCAGGATGGCATTGACGTCGCAGACGCTTCTCCAGAGCGGCTCCTCGGCAATGCTGGTCAGCTCCCGCTGGTGTGCGGCCATCTCCTCGGGGCTCAGCGTGGGCTCGGGGTGGCCGGCCAGCCCGCAGAACCAGTCCCACAGCAGCCGGCCCCACCGCCTGCGTGGGGCTGAAGACCGCAGTGTGGGGGGGGGAAGCAGA
This sequence comes from Halichoerus grypus, assembly GCF_964656455.1. Lineage (NCBI taxonomy): Eukaryota > Metazoa > Chordata > Mammalia > Carnivora > Phocidae > Halichoerus > Halichoerus grypus. The sequence goes on from NC_135716.1 coordinate 150,319,045, forward strand.
AGGGGAGGGGGAGGTGAGGCCAGGTGGCAGACAGGGGAGTGACAGGGGGCAGGGGAGGGGGAGCCGGTGAGACACGGAAGGTGGGGTGGTGGGGAGAGCACAGAAAGAAAGGCAGGTGGCACTGGGCCTTGCTGGGAGCTTACAGACTGGGCGCACAGCTGGGACTGGGACAGAGCTCTGGCCTCAGCGTCCAGTTGTCCAGCGGAGCCTCTCAGTGATGCAGGTAGTGGGGACGGGGTGAGGATGATGAGGCTCATCCTAATTCAGAGCACAAGGATGGAGCGGGGCGCGATCTCTCCCAGGATGGCTGGGAACCACTTTCCCGCTCCGTGCTGGCCTGCCTGAGGTCCTGTGCAAGTCACCCACTCGGCTTCTCCGAGCTGCAGCTTCTCTCTCAAACAAGTTAACCGTGATGCTCGGTTCTTCTCCAGGTTGCTTTGAGCATCAGATGAGAATGGACATTTGCTAGCATTTTGAAAAGTGACCCATGCTGGAGCAGCAGGGAGAGGCTCTGGGGACTATAAGGTTCTAAACATGCATGAGACTGAGCCTGTGCGGACCTGGCTCCCCAGCACCAGGATGGGGCTGTTTTGAGGTTAAAGGGTAGCTCAGTTCTTTAAAAACTAAGCTTAAAGGAAGTAATAAAGTATTTTTAAAGTTGGGGGTTTTTTGCATTAGCAGACAGCATATTAAAATAAAATTAATATTTCATTGAGGTTGGACAGAACCCACTGGAAATGCTTTATCATCTTAATGACTTTGGAACTTGGTACCTGGTAAGCTCAGTGTGAGGACAGAGTGCAATCTCTGGTCCCATCAAGAGACCATCTGGTCCTGCTCCCTCCTTACCCAGGAGGGAAAAGGCTCAGAGAAAGGAAGGGACCTGCTTGAGGTCACACAGCGACAAGGCTGCACTAAGCAATACCAGGCGTGTGGGATTTCAAGTGTACTAGGTCTTAGTATTTTACAAGCCTATCCAAGAACTCTCTTCTGATTCTCAGGGGTGCCCTCAGAAGCAGATGATGCACAGGGTGTCACATGCCAATTCTGAGGCTCAGAAGTCACTAGGTGGTTATTGGTGATCCAGTCCATCTAAGTCAGTCTACAACCTAGATGTGTACACTTCTTTCAGATCTATTCGGCTGTCCTTAAAATTTTTTTCTTTTCTTCTTTTTTTTTTTAGGACACAAAACTACACTGTCATTTTGCTGTTTAACCTGAGGACAACACGGATGAGACTTCATCTGCCTGTGGGCCTTTTGAGAGGGGGATTCCAGAGGCTGCCTTGTAGGAGTGGGAAGTGCTCCTTCGTCTTGTGGGGAGAAAGCCCCCCACAGGGAGCAGATGTTTCTCTGCTTCTCAAGGGACAGGCCCTGCCCTGTGGCACGGGGCCAGCCAGGGAAAGCCGCAACGATCGTGTCCGTCTATCTTGTGCTGGGGTTCCGCCGGGACAGCGCGAGTGGTGCCCTTCCTCCTCCCACTGAAGCTGCCTTCCTAGCTTCTCCCCATCCCTTCCTTCTCTTGGATCTACCTCCCTAGAAGGGCCTGCAATTCCTCCCTGCCAGACATTTTATAGGGGCAAGACCTGGTTCTTGCCATGATGGGGGGAGAAACTGTTTTGAGACCCCATCTGGTGCATGGACCACAAAGCTTGAAAAAGAGACAAGGGGTCACACTGTGCAAAGCAAAACACACTGGAACTGTTGGGGCAACTGATTAGACAAGGGGGCGGGGGAGGATGTTGACTTTGAGCTTTAGTGGTGCTTTCTGAAGTCAGCCTATGTGGGTTTTGACCTTGGAATTTTGTAAAGGGTTACATTCTCCATTACGCATAGCTTTTTATAGTGGACCACTGGCTTTTAACTGCTGCAGCTGGGGCAAGAAGATGGGAGTGTTCGATCTTGGTGGGATGCTGGAGCTTATGATGTCATTAACTCTAGGCACCTGGCTGCTTCTCTAGGCAGGGCCTTAGCAAAGTGGAGGGAGTCAAGAAAGGTGGGCAATTTCTCAGGCCTCAGGGGAGCAAAAGCCATCCCCCCACCCCGCGAACCTGGCAAAGATGAGGGACCTGTTCAGGTCCGACAACCGGCCCTTTGACAATCTTACCTATGCTCTTGACTCACATGAGTTATTAAAGGTGTGGACACCAGAGACTGGGAATGGAACTAAGACATTGTTGAGGCCCTGAAGGAGAAGGCAGCTGACAAAGGCACCCCAACTCCACCCAGGTGGTGGGGTTCCCTCTAGCTGAGGCAGGAAGTAAATTTAGGACTTAAATGTCATTAAGTTATTAATTCCTGAGGGCAAGAGGAATTGATTTGGGGCTTTAACTTGCAACCTGATTTAACTTTTTTGACTATAATTTTCCCTTAGGAATTTTATAATCTAGGAAATCTCTATAATGTCATTATATCAGACTATTCTAACATGGTTATTTCATCACGCTGTAGGAAGGCTATAGTTGCATTATGTCTAAAGTAGCAACATCATGTCTTATGCCAATTTTCAACTTTAGAGACTGTGTGACCTTGGAGTACATCTCACTAAGGTACTATTCTAACACATGTAAGAACCTCTACGAGGCAAAACGTATATGGCCCATCAGCAGCTCAAGGACGATATCCATAGGAACGGCTGTCAGGCTGGAGGAACCTTATGAAGATGGACAGAACTGTATGGACCCAGGGCTGCTCTTATCCCATGAGGGACAGCCATGCGTCTCTGTGACTTTAGGCAGAATTTTTAAGCCCCGTAGGAAATAAGTAAATAATAAAGTGGGGCCAGTTTCTTTGATGTGCCTCATGTTTCCTTCCATCTGGAGGGAACTCAGCGTAACACTCTTTGATTTTTCTGCCCTTAGACCCATTCAACCCAGGGGAAGAGAGGGGACTCCCCTCCTGGTAGATTTGGGAAGCATGGAGGGGGCATGCTTGGTTGTGTCCCTCCCTCCTCCTTGTCAATGTTGGGCTCACAGGGGTAGGAGGCTGATGGGCACCTCCGTCTAACTCCGGGCTTCACCATAAGGAAATGCACCTCCCCACAGATACAAACAAAATCTTTCTACCTATATTTTGGCTCCTATCTGCCTTCCTTATTTGTCTTATTTCTCAAATAGTTTAATAGCCATGCGGGAAGGGAGGAATGGTCATTTTTTTTGGCATCCCTCAGAGACCCCATCCCCAGGGAACCCCAAAGGAGGGTCTCTGGGGTCCCATGACATGGCATCCCCATTACTCCTCTGTGATATGTGCCCCCCAGCATGCCCCCAGCCTACCTCCATGCTGGTCCTGGCCCTGGTTGGAGCTCTCTCTCCCTCCACCTCCTGGAGGGCTCACCCCAGATGGCATCTCTGATGTCCCAGGCGTGCCCTCCGGGGCCTCCTTCTCCAGCTCAGGGTGGGGACTGTTCCGTGTCCACCACGTCAGGCGAGCAAGCTGGAGGGAAAGAAAATACTACTTGACTCGGATACCCTTGGGTGTAGTCTTACTGTGGAACAAGAGGACTCCCCTTCACGGGAGGCCGGCAGAGTGGTGAGGAGCATGAGGAACAGGCACAGGACCGAGTCAGGATGCCTGGCTCTCAGCCCGAATGCCCTTTCCTTTGAAAAGCTGCGCCCCCTGAGCACCTGCTCCCCCTGAGCACTTGCTCCAGGCTCCACGCTCATAGCCTGGGAGGAAAGAAACCAGACAGGGAGGCAGGTGCCCCATGACAGAAGGCTTCCAAGGTAGGGTTGTGGAGCTGATACTCTTAAAAAGAAACTCATAGGCAATGGAGAGCCCCTGCAGACTTTAGACAAAAGGAAGAGACTCTAAGTTGTGGGATTTAGAAAGATCTCTCGGAGTGAATTGAAGGGATTCAGGCTGTAGGCTGTTGGAATAGCAGAGCAAGAAATACAGAGCATCTGGGGGAGGAGAAGGGGGTGGTCTTCGGGTGAGGGAGCAGCGAACATGGCTCTTAGGTTCCTGCCTTGGACCATCAGGTAGGTGGCGGACGAGCTCAAAGAGCCTGCCTACAGAGTACCTGCAGAGGCTGCTGCCACAGAGCAGAGATGTCCAGGGACGGAGCAGCAAGCCCACGTCCCCTGGACAGCCCTGGGGGCTTTCTCTCTTCTCCCTTTTTGGTGGCGCAGCAGAAAATCCAGCAAGTTCTCTAGCTGAAGTTGGTTGGACCCAACCAGGACTATCTGAGCTCTGTACTGTCTCCTTTCCAAAAAGCTCTTTTCCTGGCCCAGCAGCTCTTGGTTACATATTGGCCCTGGTAAACCCTGCCCTGCTGCCAAATTCCTACAGGCACGTCCAGCAGCCCGGGGTGAGCGACCATCCTCCAAGACCCTTCCGCTGGCTTCCAGCTACGTCTTTGTACGGTCTCAGGAGAGCCCGGACTGCTTCTCCACTTGAAAGTACCTCTTAGCAAATGTGACTTCATACTTACACAATGTGTCATTAGCCGTGTATGGGTGGTGTCTCTTTATGTCATGGGAGGCAGCTGGATTTGGGTTTGAATCTTGGGCGAGAGAGAGAGAATGGAGTTTCATCTTCCTGTAGAGGATTGTTGAGTTCCCGGGTATGGATAGGACAGCTCAGTGACAGTGTGGGGTGAGAAGGGTTTTAGGTCATAGGTGGGACCCTACGGGACACTGAAAACCAAACTGGAGGGGCACGTGTCATGGACGTGAGCATAAGAGAGGTCTTCAGGACGCAGGAAGTGGTCCGTGGTGGCTGGTTCTCCTCAGAACTCACTGAGGACGAAGATGGGGGAATGATCGTTAATTTCTAGCAACAACAAGGTTATTGGGGTCTTGGCGAGAGCAATTTTGGGGGAAGGGGGGTATCAGCCAGACTGGATGAGGAGACAAGAGGTGGGAAGTGAAGGCTGCGAGTGATCACCCTGCAAAGTTGGCTGTTGAGGAGCCCAGCGGGTGGCAGCGTACCTAGGGAGGGCCGGGGTCTGGGGAGGGGGTTTCGAGTGGGGGACACTTCTGTGTGGGAGTGAGGCAGCAGACAACGGAGAAGCTGAAGATTCAAGCAGTGGGGAGAGATCACTTCTGGAGTGAGCCACCAGAGAGACCCGCCTCTCTTGGCTCCTCTGTTTGTAGGAGGAATTAGTGACATCAAGGGTCTAAAGTGGTTTTGCAAACTCTCCAGCATCATACAGATAAAGGATGTTAGTAATGCCTTCCATCCAGTGTTTCAGGGACTAGCTTCTGGCACGGGCTCTGTTATGGGCTGAATTCTACCCCCCTCCGGGACTTCAGAATGTGACTGTATGTGCAGATAAGGCCTTTAAAGTGGTCATTAAGGTTAAATGAGGACATTAGAGTGACCCTAATCCAATACAACTGGCATCCTTTTAAGAAGAGGAGATTAGGACACAGACACTCAGGGGAAGACAGGGTGACGACAGAGAGGCGAAGACAGACATCTGCAAGCCAAGGAGGGGGGCCTCGGCGGAAAGAACTCTGCCAACACCTTGATCTCAGACTTCTTGCCTCCAGAACTGTGAGAAAATAAACTTCAGTTGTTGAAGCCCCACAGATGGCGGTGCCGTGTCATGACCGCCCATGATGTAAAGATGAAAGGTTTCAAAAGACAGCTTCCATGACTGAGGACTGGAAAATCTGTCAGCATGCGAGAGGGGAGCGCTTGCTCTGGGAGACTCTGTGTCTTTTCTCATCTACCTGTTTCTTGACTGGCCAACCAATCCTTCCTCCTTCTTCTAGGGCCAGCTCCAAGTGACCCTGTCGGGGAACCCTCTGCAGCCCCGCAGGGGTGACTGCCCCCACCCCCGGTGCTCAGCCCCTCCCTTTGAGCTTGGTCCTTCTGCACTTTCTCGTGGTAGACTAACTGTTGGCGTTGGTGTCTGTCCCCAAAAGTCACTGGCAGGGACCATTCGTCTTTGTAACCCTAGCACAGTGCCTGGCACACGAGGTGCTCCCGGAGTAATTTTCCAATTGAATGAATTCCTTTTCACCTGGGATTGAATAATCCAGTGAGCTCCCCGTCCCAAGGACGTGTGTATGGCCACAGAGGAGACAACCCACTGGAATGAAATTCAGGGGTCGAATCCCAGGCCGCAGGGGTAGGGACAGCATTTTGAGGAGCCCCAGCGCCAGCACTCCACTTGCCTTTTCCTCAGGGATGGGAGTGGTACAGAGGCTGACGGTGACGATGACGACGGCAGTGAGCCCACAGAGCAGGAGGGCAAAGTAGAGGTAGTGGAAGTCCTTCAGCACGGCCGGCCTCTGGTCCACCTCCCCACAGGCTGGCACGGGGTATGAGAACTCCAGGATCATGCGCAGAAGCCCCACAACCAGGCCAAACATGAGGCACCAGAAGGCTCCCTGTGGAGAGAGGATAGACATGGGAGGCCCGAGCAAGCCCAAGCCACGGTCTGTTACAGTGTTTGCAGGCCCACCTTAGCGAGCTCCCTGTTAATGCTGAGGCTTTGTCTGAACTTAAAGGCAGGCAGAGTGGTGCCCCGGGGAGGGCGCAGGCTCCAGAGTCAGATAGACGAGGATTTGGATCCTGGCTCTGTTCCAGAATGATTGAAATAGTGACTCAACCTCACTGGCTTGGAGTTTTCTCATGCGCGATGGTAAGAGAAATTAGTATATACTAAGTATAGATGCTTAGTATTCAACTAGAATGGAATATGCTTTTGTAATGAGCAGGGAAAACCAGGATCCCCCATCCTGATTTTCTGTTATAATAAATAAAAAATCAGAATAGAGCTCTTCTAGAAAGAAAGAAAGAAAGAGAAACAAAGCAAAGTAAAGCAAAGCAAAGCAAAGCTCTGGCACCTCGCCTATCTTGTTTATAACACCACTTGACCCAAACCTATACCTGTTCCCCGTATGTGAGGGTCAGAGGGCTCGTGTTTTCAAAAATGAGATGCCAATCCTGATACCAAGAATTCTGGAATGAGGGGCACCTGGGTGGCTCAGTCATTAAGCATCTGCCTTTGGCTCAGGTCATGATCCCAGGGTCCTGGGATCGAGGCCCGCATCGGGCTCCCTGCTCAGCGGGGAGCCTGCTTCTCCCTCTCCCACTCCCCCTGCTTGTGTTCCTTCTTTCACTTTGTCTCTCTCTGTCAAATAAATAAATAAAATCTTAAAAAAAAATTCTGGAATGAGCATAAACACCCAGAATTCAGCCGAGCCGAGCCGTGCTGTGCACCATCGTGATCAGCAGGGAGGTTAGACGTCCAGAAACAGTCGACAAGTGGCCTGGGTACTCCCTGGGGAAAGGGGCTTCTGAGATGTCCTTTGCAATGACTTTGAGCTCTCCTGTGGCCCCTGCGGAGTTGTGTCCATGACATCCCTTAGCCCCCAAAGCACAGCCGGCAGAATCGGGCCCCTCTTTTCTAGGCTCTCCTGGGGGTAACCAAGGCAATGGTCCTGGCCCCTCTAGCTCCTCCCAGGCCTTTCAGCAGTTGCGTGAATGAAGCATGTGCGGGGTCATCTGTGGCTGGTATTTTGCCTACATACAGAACCTTACGGGGTTAGAGAGGGAACAGACCCCAGAGATCCTCCCGTCTGTCCTGGCCTTTTGCACACACTTCCACATGTCAGGAACATTCTTCTCTTCCCCATTAATCCGGTCTAGGATCAGATGTCACTTCCTCCAGGAAGGCTTCCCTGGCCCCCTCCCAGGCATCCCATCGGTTAGGTACCCCTGACCCCCACTCTCACAGCAGCCACTAGACTTTATTCTTATTTCTTATTGAGTCATCTTTCCTCCCATCTGGCCCAGTGATGGTGGACCTACATGAACCTCGTAAACCATTGCATCTAGAAGCCTCCATAATAAGATCAATGAATGTTTGTCAAGTGAATGAATGAATCAAAACCCGACGCTATGGATGGGGAGACGGAAGCCTAAAGGAGGCAGTGTGTGTGTCTGATATGTCCCAGAGAGACACCAGGCTACAGACAGACCGGACCTCCTGACCCTCGGGTGTACAGGGAGAGACAGGTGCCCTGTTGCACTCACAGGCTCTGTGACCCTCTTGCAGAAAATGGCCAACAGGAAGAGGGCGGTGATAGGCGGGGCCAGGTAGCTGGTGACAGACTGGATGTAGTCGAAGAGCTGCCTGCTGTTGGAGCTTTGGATGATGGGGATCCAGAGGATGCTGATGACAACCAGGAACACCACAAACACTCTGTAAGGAGGGCACGGGGCACTGTGAGGAACGCTCAGGGTGGCATAGGCATGGGGTGGGGGGAAAAGGGGGGGACACAGAAACCGGGAAGGGAAAAGGGAAAGGAATGTATGGTCACTGAATCAGAGAATGCTAGGAGACTGGAAATGCTAAGGTTCCAGAAATTTAGGCCTCTAAAATCCCAGAATAGTAGAATTCCAGAATCCAAGAAACCCAGGATTTTTGAATTGGGGTCTGTGAAGTCATTTAGGCCACCTGCTCTTCAGGGAGAAAGCCATACTTTTTACAACACCCCCCACTTCAGTAAATGGCCTCTGGTCTTGGCTTGGATGCCTTTCCTTCTCTTTTGCATCCAAAACCTGTGCAGGACAGCCCCCTTCTCTAGGATGGCTTTAGTTCCAGAGACTTTTCCCTTCTTTGTGCTCCTCCAGTTCTAACCCACTGCTCCCTTACATTGGCATTTAGCTCAGAGTGGGGACCCCACCTTGTCCTCCTGACTCCCCCTCAACTGATCCTGGCTCAGGCCCAAGTACCCTAAAGCACTCTCTTACGATTTTGTGTGAACAAGTTGAAAACTTTTCTTGGATGCAATAATGTACATGGCCAGGAGATGGTGCTCAAACCCCACTGATGGATGAAATAAATGGCTGTGGAACAGGCTGAGTACAAGAACGAAGGAGGGGTCTTTGGAAATGCCTCTGCGCACTTGTCCTCGCCTCTCCTTTCCCTCCCACATTTTCCCCATCAGGCCCCACTAGAGAGGCATCTACCCAAGTGGTAGCTGCTCATCCCTCCCCTCGCAGATCCTTAAATGCTCAGGCCCTGCGTGTTAGTCCAGACACCTGAGTCACGGAGCCTTAAATTATGAAGCAAAGAGTTCGGAAAGTGCCCCTTAACCCAGTGTAAACTACAAGCCCAGGGAGAAAAAGAAAATAAGCCACCAAGTGATACTTTGAAAAGCACAAAATCAAAACCAAGGAGATAAAGTTCAAGTTCTCCAGCTTGCTGTTCAAGGCTCTGCGTCCACTGCAGACAGCCTTCCTGCGGACTTCCTGGCAGAGGCAGCCCCACGCTGCGTTACCTGCGCTCCTGTTGCCAGGAGCAGCCCTCAGGGCAGGCCAGTGCCAGGCACCCCGGTGTCCCCCGCACAAGCTGTGATGCAAGGGGGATGCTCAGGGTGAGTCTGATGGAGTAAATTAACAGGCTTTCTGTTTTCCTGGGATAAAGGCTGGGCTGATCTAAAGCTCCTGGGGGTGAGCTGCTTGCTAACTACCTGCCCCCCCATACAGTTCACCTTCCCTTTCTTAAATGCTTTATCAGCTTCTCTCACTTACTCTGTTAGAGAAAGAGAAAGTTGAACAGACCGGGAAGAGACTTTTTTTTTTTTTTCTCCTTATTCTGGAAGCAGAGGAATGTCCAGAGTTGGGAAGGGACTCACCTGAGGTCATGTAGGAAGTTGGTGCTAGAACCAGGTGCTCTGACTGCCAGTCCGGGCCCAGACCCTGCCTCATCCCCCCTCCCCCCCAGGGCAGCCCAGGACAAGGAGGAGAGGGAAGAGGGGTTCTGCCTGCAGGGAGGGGGCGCTCCAGAAGGAGGGGCCAGCGCACCTGCCCACCACCATCAGCTCCTGCTCTGTAGCCTTCCTTCGGAGGCGCAGCCACACGTCGATGGCAAACAAGGTGCCGCTGCTGTTGAAGATGGAGGTGAGTGAGCTCATGAGGGCGGCCAGGATCACGGCGATCATCAGGCCCCGCAGACCTGGGGAGAGGCGAGGTCTCCATGGGCAGCCGGCCTGGGAAGGCCAGCTCTGCCAGGGGCCACGGAGGCTACAGAGTCCAGCAGAGCCAGGGCTGTGGGGGTGGGGATGCTATTGCATGAGGTTCCCATCCGTGCGGATGAGGAATCCGGAAGACCGGATGAGCGCCACAGCCCTGAGTGAGTCCCCTGCACCGCCCCTGCCCAGGCCCAGCCTCCTCATCTGCATCACTAAGAGCGGTGGGCCTAGGTGACCCTGCAGTTTTGACTCCTCAGTCTGGGCTTCAGAGCTTGTAGACACTTGGTTAGGGGCCCCTGGTGGGGAGGAGGGTGCCTGTTAAGAATGGAGTGTTTTCAGTCTGTGTGCCTTTTCATGGACACGGTGGTGCCAGGTTAAGGCCCCGGCCTGGGAGGCAGAAGGCCTGGGTTTGTTTCCTGGTTCTGCAAGCAACTAGTTGTGTGATCTTTAAACTAGTTCCTTCCTTTCTGGACCTATTCTCCCCCTGCATAGCAGGGGAGGATGGAACCCACTGATATCTGAGGTCTCTATGACTCTAATGATCAAGCTTCTAGGAACAACCACTCATGTGTCCCTGGGGAGACCACTCTCTGTCAGCCCTACCTCGGCCCTCTTTCCTCCCAGTTCAAGTATTTAATCACCTCCTGGAGGTCTCCCTGAAAGACTCAAGGCGTTCCAAACAAACCTAGGCCAGCACCTTCCTCCGGGGCCTTCTGTTGCTTCCTTTGGTTAGCAAACTCCAATCTCCATAGCAGACACTCAGTTATCCTAGACCCCCTCCTCTGCTGCCCTTCCTTCCCACTTCCCTCAATCAGCCCCCACTGTGGACGGCCTGTCCTAGCCAGGCCTCCCACCATCTCTACTATTTCTCTGATTCATTTCTTGTTCTACTGGAGGGAGGGGAGAGCTCAAATTAAGGACTTCCCTCATAAACCTGGCTTTTTCCCTATGTCCCCACTCTCAATATCATTGTAAACCCAGGACCTGGGAGCCCTCTCTAGATCCCTCTGTCTTTCTCCTCCCTCAAATGTAATCAGTCACCAAATCCTGCCACCTCTACCTCACGAAGATCTTTTAAACCCCTTCTGTCCACCCCTGAAACCACAGACCTGGCCCGGCCACCAGCACCCCGTCCCTCTGCCTCCTGCAAAGTGAACCCTCCATCACACTGGTCCTTTGGAAGCTCAAATCCCCTCATATGCTCTGGCCTAAAACCCAGAGGAAAGGCTCTGCTCCACGGTGAGGTGTGGCCACGGCCTCCTCTCTACCACTGTGGTCCATTCCTCTGCAGGTGAGCCCCGCGGGGCTGCTTCAGACCCTGCTCTCTGTCAGCCCTCAGCCTTCGCACACATAGTCCCTCCTCCCCGAATGACATTTCCCACCTGCAGCTGGCTTCGTCTGCCTGATGTTCCTTGGGATTCAGCTCCATTTCCTCTCCTCTGGGAAACCTTCTCCAACATTCCCCTGGGCCAGGTCAGGTGTCTCCTTAGGGCTCCCTCAGCCCCACTGTGTCCCCACACTGGTGACATAGCATTGTATCCTCAGTGAGCCCAGGTGTCCTGGGGATGGCATGAAGCCCGAGCTCGGGCCTGCCTTTCATCCCTGCATCTCTACAATTAAAGCCAGAGTGGGTGCTTTATAGACACTTGTGAGAATATGTGTGTGTGCACGCGTGCATGCACGTGTGTGTGTGTGTGTGTACGCTCGCGTGTGTTGGGGGAAGGAGGTGTGGCGGTGAAGGTTCTTATTCCCTATTCCTGTCCATGCCCACCGTTAATGCAACCCCTCCTGGGCAGTGGGGATTGGAGGAAGCCGGGGGATGGCATGAAGGGTGGCGTGGGGAGACAGGACTCACCGACGGGCATGAGGGCTATGACCAGCTTGGGGTAGGCGATGTTGGAGCAGCCCACTCGGGCCCCGCAGATTCTTTGGCAAACGTCAGGGTCTACACAGCCCACCTCATCTATAGAAGAAGTGATGGCCATCAGAGTCGAGTCTTCCTGTGCCTCCTTGGGTTGGCCTAATATTTGCTTTCCAACAGGAAAAAAACTACAGGAAAGTGTATCCTGGTGACTCTGGCAGGAACCAGCATCTCTTGCAGGAGCCAGAGGGTCAAGGGGCAGGCAGATGTCTGGGTACACAATTTAGCCGTCTCCAGTAAATCTCTTGACCACATACTACCCTGCAAAGCCTGACAGACTCCTGTGGGTTTTAGGCCTTATATCTTGCTAAAAGGCACAAATCCTTGGAAGGTACCGAGAATGCCTTCTTTGGTCTTTCCCTTATAAAGGGAGCATAGGATTTTAAAATGACATTTAGATACAATTTCTTCTTCTGAAATACTTATTGTATGTTTGGCCCACAAAGCCTAACGCATATGTATCTTAATAGAAACAGCATGGGGCACCCCCTCCCCACCCCTCACCCATCGTCCAGTTCCTACCTGGGTACAGGGCCCGGCTGATCATGCCAGGCATGACGATGAAGAACATGGGCAGGATCTTCAGGTAGCCCCCCAGCACGGAGCCCCCCTTGGCATGGGACAGATTCTTGGCAGAGAGAGACCTCTGCACAATGACCTGGAAAGGGAGGGGTGGAGGCAGGCCACTCAGGTCAGGTGGGGCTCAGCTCAGTCACAGGCGGGCCCTGAGGTGGTCCCGAAACAAGCCCCGACCCTCTCTGCATCTAGGTGCATGGTTTTCCCGCAGGGAGCACCCCCAGGTTGTGACGGGCTGGGCCAAGCCTGGCTGGGGCATCACCTGGTCCGTGCACCAGCACCATGTGGCCAGCACTGTGAGCCCGAAAACGAGGCCTGGCCAAGGAATGTCCCCGCTCACAGGGTCCCGGAGCATATGGAAGGCATCAGACCGGGGGAGATGGCAGGTGGTATTGGGGACTGTGGCATTGGGGATGGCCTGTCTGTACCGCTGCTCCAGGCCTGGGTACCAGCCTACCTCCTGAAAGCCTGTGGAGAGAGACCACAGTTAGTGACACAGCCCTGAGACCCACTGGGGGTCTCCTGCCCCTACCCTAGCTTCCAGTCCCATGTGGGGCCCTGGGGCTTGGAACTGGTATGGGACTTGGGAATGGGGGAGATATGTGGGGCTCAGACCCTTAGTTGGTGTAGTGAGAACTCTGCTCTTTGGTAACCCCATCCTGGCGGTGGGGGTGGTGGGATGCTCTGGAAAGTTCCAATCAAACCACAGAGGTGAAAGCCCAAGATAGATCAGAGAGTAATTTCTACATGATGGTGGGGTGTATTCAGGTCTCTTCCTTACCCAGAAACATGAGGACCAGGGCGCCCCCCACCATGATCACCGTCTGCAGAGCATCTGTGTAGATCACGGCCGTGAGGCCCCCTGCAGACCCAAGGAGAGGGCTCATCAGTCGGCACCAACAGGGGGTTCCTCTCTGGGTGTCTGCCCTGTGCTTGGCCACACTAGGGAGCCCTCTTAGCAGGTGGGTTCCGGCCGCCTGCCTTCCCCCGACTGGCCGGTCCCAGCCGCAGGCACTCCGGTCTAGCTCCTTCTCTCCCCAGCGGCCCCTGAGTGTGGCCACTGAGCCTCAGTTAGCTCTTGTTTTTAACATCCCAGGGCTGTTCTCCTGCTGTGCTGGAGCTCCACCGGGAAGCCTCCCTCCCTCCCCTCCCAACACCATGGAAATTCCCCATCTTTGCGGGCTGACTTAGCCACAAGCCAGGGTCCCATGTGCCCAGGCCTGCAAGAGGTGCTCTGGGGGACACAGGGGAAGGAGGGCTGGTGGCTTTGTCTGGAGCAGTCCCTGGTGACTCCAGTCCTATTGACGGTCTCCTAGCTGCACCCCTGCTCACTGTCGCATCCCTAGGCATCCCTCTCCACCTCTCCCTGTCTTTCGGTCTCTGCTCCCAGTGCCCGCACCCTGACGCGACCTGTCCTCGGCCCTACCGGCAATGGTGTAGACGGCTGTCACCACCAGGAGCATCGCCGTGGAGAGGTAAAGGTCCCAGCCCAAGGCCATCTGGATGAAGAGAGCTCCAGAGAAGATGTCAGTCTGCAGAGAGCCGGGACCCAGGAGGCCAGGTCACCTGAGGCCCTCGCTGTGGCCACCAGGGTATGTCGCCTCCTGCTCAGCGATATCAAGTGCTGTCAGTCCTCATCACATGATGAGGGTGAGCCTCAAGTGCCATGCTGAGGAGGATGGGCTTGACCTTGCAGACGCTGAGGGGCCATAGGGATTGTCAAGCAAAGGAGCACCACATGAAACTTTGAAACCGGGAGCAATGTCAGCTGGTGGCGCAGATAGGAGAGTCTGTTGCCCTGAAGGCAGGGGTGAAGGAGTGAAGACAGAGGAGCTGAAGCGGGGAGCAGGGGTCAGAGAAGAGAGAGCAGGCACCCAGAGGCTCGCTGCCTGCTCCCCAGCAGAGCAGAGGCCCATGCAGCTGCAGGCGGGCCCTGGCTGACGGGCCGGGCCGGGAGCCCAGGGAGAGGACTTCCGGACGCTCTGCATGCTCAGGTTTATTAGAGGACTCGGAGAGCGTCCTTTGCCTGAGCTGACTTGGGCTCATTTTCAAGCATTGGTGGACAAGCCGCTGTACAGTTTTCCCGACTCTTGACCTGGAAGCTCACGGACTCGGCCCCTTTCAGTGCTTGCTTGCTGACCCCACTGCACGGTTGTTTCATGAACCCATCCCAGGGCTACAACAGGACAGTGTGCAAGGACCCCTGGCCCGGGGCACGGGACCCAAACTTCAGTTCCAGTCCTACGGCTACATTCTGTGTGGACATGGGCAAGCCATTTGCCCTAGGTTTGTTTTCTGGGTGTAGGTCAGCGGAGGAAGAACAAGGACCTTTCTAACTGTAACATTCTAGGTAATCAGTGCATGGTGCTGAATGGAGAATCAATTAACGGAAAGATAAATGAATGAATGTGCTCTAGATGATGAACTCTTTGAATAGAGGGACGTCATTTACGCAACAGACATTTCTCATTCATCTGTGATCACTCCACTGCTGAGCGAGGGCTTGCATTGAAGGTATGTGGATTCATCCCTTCTTCCTCCCTCCCTCCCTGCCTTCCTTCCTTCTTTCTACCTATTATCTATCTATCTATCTATCTATCTATCTATCTATCTATCTATCCATCCATCCCTACATCCAGCAATAAGCCATGACGTAAACTCAGCATTTTTGGGCACCTGGGTGTCTCAGTTGGTTAAGCATCTGCCTTCAGCTCAGGTCATGATCCCAGGGTCCTGGGATCGAGTCCTGCATCGGGCTCCCTGCTCAGCGGGGAGTCTGCTTCTCCCTCTCCCTCTGCCCCTTGCCCTGCTCGTGCTCTCTCTCTCTCTAATAAATAAACTCTTAAAAAAAATAAACTCAGCATTTTCAGAGAGACAAGATGGCCACACTGGAGTGGGTACTCACGGAAATCTTGGTAAAGATGTAGAGGATAAGAGACAGGACAGACATGTACACCTGGATCCTCTGGCCCCCGAATCGCTTCTTCAGGTACTGCGGCATTGTGACCACGCCAGCGGCGATGTACACGGGGACGAAGATCCAGCCCAGGGCCAGAAGCAGCCAGGTTGCCTTGGAGAGTGGAGAGAAGTAGGTATCCATGTCCTAGATGCAGATGGAGGGGCAGCCCCCTCCCCCACATCATGATGTCGGGGAGCACTGAGCTGGGAAGCAAGGGACCTGGGACCTAATCTTAGTGCTGTGTGACCTCTGATGAGTCCCTCTGCATCCTCCGGGCCTTGATTTCCTCATCTGTAAAATGGGTTCTGTATTTACCATGCAGCCTCCCCAGGCACCTCCGAGGTTCCCCTCAGCACTAAAGCCTGGGATGGGGGGGCAGGGGGGCTTCAGACCTCCATTATCCCTGAGAAGCCTCCAGGCCAGCTTCCTTACGTTCCATTCGAAGCCGCCCACAGCGAGGCCTCCAGCGGCTCCTGTCCCAGCCAGGCCAATGAACAAGCCACTGCCCACATTGCTGGACATCAGAGAGGCTCCAATCTGCAGGGCACAAGTGGGGCCAAGGGTCAGGGTCAGTTTTAATCCAAATCAGCCTGGAGCCAGGACCACGGGCTTCAGGAGCTGTGGACAGAGCAGGAGCCGGGCTCAGGAAATCTGAGATCAGAGGAAGGAGGGGACGTGAGGGAGCACAGAGGAGGAGGGATGGACCTGACATTTACTCGGTACCTACTGTATGCGGACACTGTGCAAGGCATTTAATATGCACCAATACACTTAATCTGCATAAACATTTCGAGAGATGAGCATTAATCTTTTCAATTTACAGAGGAAGGAAATAATGTTGGGAAAAACAAAGCCACTGCCCTCAGGCCATGCAGTGAGTGGCCAAGTGGGAAAAAGGGAAAGCCATGGAGAGCAGGGTCATGTAGGGAGGAGAAGGCTCTGCACTGGGGCCGTCCACCTAGGGGCCTCCAGAGACGAGGATGCTGAGGGGAGGAGGGGAAGTCCCCACGAGAGGGATTGGGGAGGCCCCCTGCCACCCCAGTGCCTCCAGGCTCCAGGGCAAGGCCAGGCGGAGGGAGGAGCCGAGGGGCTGAACACAGGCTGGGCCAGCCTCCGAGTTGAGTCATGTTTCTCCAGGAGGCAGCCAACTACTCTGAGGCCATAGAGACACTGATAGAAGGACAACATCACGGTTAGTACGGAAGCGGCGTCGCCAAGTGTCGGGCGCTGTTCTAGGTTTCCTCAGGCAGCCCTCACCACAGCTCTGGGCCTGGTGTCCCGTCATTATCCCCATTTGACTGAGGAGGGAACCGAGGCACAGATAAATGGCTTGCCCGAGCTCCAGAACTTGTGAGTGACAGAACCTTTGAACCCTGGCTGTCTGACTCCATTAACTAGTGCATGATTATTGCTGGGCACCTAATAAGCACTCATTACTGTCATCTTTGATTATTTGATGGGATCCTTCATTGGGCAGGGAAGGGGGCGGAGGGAGGCGCTCTGGGGCCTGGGCGGAGGCGAGGCCTTGGGGACACGACCGGGGCCAGAGGGGAAGAGCTCGGCTCTGGGCTTACTCCCTGTATCACCCTAATAAAATCACTTCCTCTTGCAAATCCTCAGATTCTCCACTTGTAAAATGTGGGGACTCACCTGTGCCCACTGCCTGTTCTGGGGGTGCTGGGCGATAGAAAGTGAAAAGAAAGGAAAGGTACTGAGACATTCAGAGAACAGATCGCCTAGAACATAAAGGCCCAGAGATTACAACCAGCCGACGTTGCTCATTGGTGAAGCCACAGCCTGCTGCCACACACACTCACACACACACTCACTCACACACACACACACTCACACACACCCACACACACTCACAGTCACACCCACACACACTCTCACACACTCTCACACACTCACTCACACCCACTCACACACTCTCGCACACACTCACACACACACTCACACCCACACACACACTCACACACACTCACACCCACACACACTCACACACTCTCACACACACTCACTCACTCACACACACTCACACGCTCACACTCAGGTGGTCCTGGGGACGCTGGCGGGGCTGGGCTGGAGCTCCTAGCCAGAGCACAGAGCACTGGGCCCTCCCCGAGGCTGCTCTCGGAGCGGGGAGGGGCCTCGGCCCCGCTCAGCGCAGGGCTCCCAGCTCATGACTCAAGGAGACATCGGCCATCAGGGCTGGCAAGGGGACGAGACGGGGCCCTCTGGAGCAGGGATGCTGTTGCTCCTTCTGCTTTTGGCTTCCCAGCCACACACTCTCTTTGGGGTACAGGGAGGGGAGTGAGGCACTTCTCAGGACTGGCCTAGTAGGGAGGGGCACAAAGCTATGGGACTTCTGTCACAGACACCCGGACACCTAGACATGCAAGCTCCAGGGCTGCAAATGGGACGGAGACCCCCCTAAGCAGGGCTGGTTCTGCTCAGGCTTCAGCAGTGCAGGAGGCCCCAGTGCAGGAGGCCCAGCTCACGGGCCCACCCACGGGGGCTGCCCGGCTCCACAGCCCACTCATCTTGGGAGCACCCTCCTCCTGCTTCCTCACCCCTACAGGGAGACTCAGAGTTTCACACGGAGCAGGGAGATCTGCTCTCTGCAGGACTGGCGGGCACCCAGGCCAGCCCCTGGTCACCCTCCCGGAATGGACCAGAGAGGTACTCCCTCCTGCTTCTTGTCCCTCCTACTGACTCATCTCCAGAGCTGTGGTGGGGGACGGTGGGGAGGGGACATATCAGCTGAGCAGAATGGCCTCCGAGTGGCTTGCTGTCTCCTGTTGAGGGACGCAGTGTCACCGTCCCTGTGAGCTGCCAGGCCCTCCGCTCCCTGCACTCCTGGGGATTCTATCATGCTGAAGGCATGAGAGCTCCCTGCCCCTACCTCCTCCTGTCCCAGATACTCGAACCTTCCAGAGAGCTCTGTCAGCGTCCTGGACCTCCTCTTCTCTTCAGGGAGTCTGTCACCAGCGCAGGTGGGGAAAGTGGTGAGAACCAGGACGGGGTGTAGGGGTGGCTGGTGGTGTGGGAGTGCATGCACACACGTGTGTGTGAGCCGGGCGTGACTGGGCATGTCACGGCCTCAGCACCACAGGGGCTGACAATCCCACGATTCGATTTCCAGGCAGGGCGTACCTCCCTCCGTGCTATTTCAGGAAGAGGAAATCAGTTTTGAGGACCAAGAGGAACAAGTGACGTGGGCAGATAGAAGAGACTGGGGTTTGCAAAGGTGTCAGGATCAATTCCCTGAGGTTGCTGGGGATTGATGTCTGTGATCCCCCTCACCTCACTGCTCCACGGTACTGAGCAGATATGTCTCCTTCCCACCTCGCCTGGCTGAGGTCAGAGGCTTCCCAGAGGCACTCACAGCCCCTCTGCTTCCCTCCTGTTGTCTGTGAGTCTGTCTGCCCAGCTAATCTGAGCTTCTCTGGGACAGGAACATTCTAGGTTATTTCTGTAGGTGCAGTGTCCAGCTGAGGGCGCACACTTAGGAAGCACTTACCCGAGGTGTGCATTAGCAAGATCTCTTGGGTTGTGGGGTGCCTGGGGGCCACAGAGAAGGAGCCCAGAGAGCCAGGATACCCACTCAGGGGGCTGCCACCTTGGTCCAGGCGAGAGAAGACAAGACGAGGATCCAGGGGTGGGAGGGGACAGGGAGGACGATCGACTCACCGGCCACCAGCTCATGGACCTCCCCGCCAGGAAATAGCCACCAATGGTGCCTCGGCTTGCACGAATGGATGACTGGCAAGGAAGGAGAGAGAGGTGAGGGTCTCCTGAGCTCCCCCACCTCTGCCCCGCCTCAGCTCCCTGTTCCTGGGCTCAGGTGCTGGGGGGACCCAGACCATGAGAACCAGATGGGCAGTTTCACTGGTTTTACTCTACCCGCCTTTGGGAGGGACACAGCCTCTCTCTGGGCTTCACTGTTCGTCCCCTGGGGCCGGTGTGAAGAGCCAAGGGGCCAACAGAGGTTAAAGCCTTCGCGAACAGCACTGTGCTGGACATGTGTGCAAGATACGGTTATTGTCCCCCTAGCCCTCCCTCTGTCCAAACTTCGTTTCAGGAAATGATTTGTATCTGATTCTCAGGCTTGCATGGAGGCCGCCCCCTCCCTCCTTTCTGCAGGACTCCCGCGCTGGGGCCCGGACGGCAGAAAGCCCCGCAGCTCCAGGCAGAGGGAGGGCTCCGTCTGGGGCTTCTCCTGCCCAGGCCTGAAGTGGGACCACGCTGTGAAGCCTGTGCAGGAGCCCGCACAGACCCCTCCTCTGAAGAACAAGAGGAGAGTGGACGTGAATGAACTTCCTCTGGGGCCTCAAGGGCTGGGAGCCGGGGCGGTGAGCCAGGAAGCAGAAACTTGAAGACTTTATTAAGATGCTAAAGCTCAGGATGCCTGGGTGGCTCAGTTGGTTAAGCGTCTGCCTTGGGCTCAGGTCATGATCCCAGAGTCTTGGGACCGAGTCCGGCATTGGGCTCCTTGCTCAGTGCGGAGCATGCTTCTCCCTCTGCCTGCCGCTCCCCCTCCTTGTGTGCTCGCTCTCTCTGTCTCTCTCTGACAAATAAATAAATAAAATCTTAAAAAAAAAAAAAAAGATGCTGAAGCCAACAGGTCTCTGACTGGGTCTAGAGATGGGAGAGATACCTGAAGGAGAAGGGAAAAGAGAAATGTAAAGGGGGCTTCTTTGCCCCCAAGGAAATGTCCCTAGTCACTAGGGTGTGATGAGGGGGAGGGGCTGGTGCTTGTGAAGCCTTTGCTTGAACTTCACCTGTCACCTCCGGCTCTCAGGCAGGCCAGATGAGCAGAAGGAATTCTTCTCACACATGAGGAAATTGAGGCCTGAGTCAGGGAGCAACTTGTCCAAAGTCACTGAGGAGCTGGTGCCTTTCTTGCCAGGAGTCGGTGATCAGCTGTGTGCCCATTTCTTCCTCACACCAGCCTTGGGAGGCAGGGACTGTTCACCCCGCTGAACGGCTGAGGGAACTGAGGCCCAGTGAGGGTTCATGACCCTGCCACCGTAACGGGGTCACGACGGGCTGGGACTCGAATCACTGCTGCCTAGCAGCATCTGAGGGGGCTGGCCCGTCTCCCGAAGGGGCCGTGATGACACCTGCCGGGTATTGTTGCCCGCAATGCAGGGCACTGGGCCAGGTGCTTCGATGTGTCATGTTACTCAGGGCCATGACCTCTCTGTGGGGCAGTCTTTATCGTTCTCACTGTCCACACAAGAAAACGGAGGCTCACCGAGCATTTGCATGTTCCCAGGGCTCCATGGCCCTGTCAGAGCCAGGATCTGAACTCAGGGCTCCCTGACCTCAGAGCCTGGCCCTTGCCCCAGGGCTGAGGCTCTGGTGAACAATGGAGAGCAGAAGGACCTTTGGACTCGCCTAGCTTCCTTCCCATGAGCACACGAACCCCAGCTCCGTTAGAAAGCACTACTCCTTGCCAAGACACCCACCTGTGGAGGGTGGGGTAGGCCAAGAGTGGAGCATTCGCAGAGTTGGCAATCTTGGTACGGGAAAGAGGGCAGGGTTGGGGATTGGGCTGCCAGGGACGGGTGGGGCCCAAGGCAGCAGATGCATAGAAACAGGGAGTTGGGAGATGGGGGTTCCTGCCTGGGCTGGCCTCAGCTTGCTGTGTGCCCTCAGGCAAGTCACACCCCTCTCTGGGCCTCAGTCTGCCCATCTATAAAAGAAGGGCCTGGAGAGATGGATTTCTGAAGGCCTCTGCATCTTAGCCCTGTGCTTCCCTGATCTGCCTTCCTTCTGCCCACCCTGCCCCCAGCTCCACCACCAGCCAGAGATGAGAGCCTGCCCCACCTGCCCTGTCAGGCCCCAACCTCTGGGACTACTCACCCAGACCCCCACACCGATGACAAAGACGAAGTAGACAACCAGGACCGTGATGTCGTAGGCATGCAGGGTGACTCCGGAGCCCAGGGCTGAGCGTGGAGCTGTCACAGTCCTGACCCCATTTCCTGACGCTCCAGGCCCCACTGCTGCCAGCTCCATGCTCCTCCGTTAGAGTCACTCACCACCGGCTGGACTTTGAGGCGCTCCTGGCTTCGTTCCTTCCCTTTAATGATTAAACAGCCCCAAGTGCCATTAGCTGCTGAGAAAGCTCTGAGCTCCACTGGCACGGGAAGTCCTGGTCCCCTTTTCTCCTAACTGCCACCCCATCTTCTGCAGGACTCTCCCTTTCCCTGCCCCCAGTACACACACACACACACACACACGTACATGCACACACACGTGCATACACATGCACACACACACACACGGGCACACTCCCACCCCTGAGAGGAGCAGGAGGAGGAAGAGGAGGAGGAAAGAAGGAGAATGCTGGAATTCTGGAGCTGGGAGGGACCTCAGAAGTCGAGCTGTTCAAGCTCCTGCTTATGTGGAGGGGAAACTGAGGCCCAGGGAGGGAAAGGTCACACGGGGAAGTAAGGTGGAGCTAGGACTAGAGTCCAGGTTTCTCAGTAGTGAGTTCAATGCAATTTTCCTTATTCCCGGAAGGAAGACAAGGGAGGAGAGGGGGAAAGAGTGCCATGACCCTTGCAAAGCCTCTACCACGTTGCGTGCTCCTGCCTCCACTCCCCCACCCCCAGGTGTCACTTTTCCTTTTTTTTACAGCATAGGACACTGAGGCCTGGGAAGAGACCTGTTTATTCCAAGCCACAGTGGGGGGCCAGAATTCACACCTGCCTGGTGCTGGGATAAATGAATGGTCCTGGAAAGGACAGACAGCACGCTGGGTCCAGGCAAGACCAGCCACCCCAGGACCAGGGCGGCCTGTTTTCCCGAGCCAGCAGCACATCTCACTGAGCTGCAGAGTGACCGTGGACAGACCGCCTGGCCCCCCAGCCCCATCGTCCCAGATGCCCGATGCTGAGCCCCTCCCCACACATTTTACCTGGCCCTAAGCCAGCCGCCTGGGCCCGCCGCAGCCCCTCCTCTGATGCACCTGAGACCCATCGGTTAGCCAGCCGGGCATTTTAGCAGCCCAGAGTCCAGAGGGGGCCAGGAAGGGAGCAAGAGAAATTTTGAAACCTTCAAAATAGATACTGTGAAGCTTGTAACACAAAGCCCAATGTTTGACCTATCAGTGAGTGATCCCCCCTCAGGGCCTGTCTAGTTTTGCTCTGCCCAGAGCTGCGTTATTTGTGCTCACAACAAATTAGAAACAACAACTTAACGGCGGGAGCGGGGCTGCCAGAGGCGGGCAGGGCCATGCAGGGCCGCGGGGGAGCCCGGCCGCCGATGGCCGCACAGCGCATGCGCGTCCTGCCAACCAGGTAACGTAGAAAGGATGAGGAGAAAAGACGGGCCAACCCGGAGCGAACAAACCGACAAATGAGGCTCCATCAGCTCTCAACCGAGGGCGTTCTTGCACAGCAGCTGGGGATTCGTGTGCATACTGATGGCCCAGAGTCACTGAGGAAAGATTGCATTGCGACCCTTATGGCTTTTCTATTTAGCGCGGATTATGAAATCCAGACAGGAAGAGTTGCATCCAAAATGGTTTAACAGTGTAGGCAGGTGTTGGCATTCAAGGACGAGGCCACACATATGCAGGAAATCCTCTCGGAGAGCTCCCGAGACAGAGGATGTGGTCACGCTGTCGCTCTTGCAGGAGGCGCGCACCTGCGCTGCACCTGGCTGGGGGGGGCGGGGGGGGACACCGGTGCGCGTGCTGTGGCTCCCAGGCTGGCGGGAAGACAGCCGCTCACGCAGGATTCGCCCACGCCCTTCCTTCTAGCTGAGGAGCTCAGGGAAGGAGCAACAGAGTCCAGTCCGGGAGGCTGGGCGGGCTTACAGGGAAAGGCCTTCACACCAAGTGCAGCAGAGGTGTGGCGGGCGGGGAGATGGAGAGACACGGGACCGGCTGACAATAGCCCCTTCCCCCCTCCCCCAGACACGCAGGTCCTGCAGCCCGCCCTGGAAGGTGGGGGACCTGCAAGGAGAGTGGTTAACTTTCAATGAAGATACCGGTGAATAACATATGGTGCGGGACATTATAATTTCTGAGTAATATCTGCAGGGAGACTGTGTTCTCGGAGTTACAGCCACAGCGGGGATGGCTATGGCTCACTGGTCATGGGGACACACATGGAACTGGGTGGGTTCCAGTCTAGGGCGGACAGAAGAACCATACTTGAGAAGGCTGCTTTTCGGCTCCCCTTCCCTGCATCCTCTTTATTCTGTGTGTAGTTCGCAGTAACTAGAAGCCCAGGAGCCTGACTTCTGGTGTTCACTGCCCATGTCTCCCTTAGGCTTTAGGC
This sequence comes from Halichoerus grypus, assembly GCF_964656455.1. NCBI lineage: Eukaryota > Metazoa > Chordata > Mammalia > Carnivora > Phocidae > Halichoerus > Halichoerus grypus. Next base: position 150,342,735 of record NC_135716.1, read on the forward strand.
TGTGCCATCATTGAAGATTCTGGAAACCAGAGTTCTTCTTGGAATCCCGGAGCCAGTGACTTCGTCCAGACTTATGGCCTTGTCTTGGGAGGTCACCACCCAAAATATCAGTCCCTTTGGACAGCCCAGCTGCCCCCTCCCTATCCTCCGGAGGCTGTGTTTGCCCTGCCCCTCCCCCACCCTCCTGCTGGCTGCTCATATCCAGCCATGCCCAGGGCCCAGGGCCTATGGCCTCTCCATCCTCCTGCTCCTCACTGGCAGGCTGTCCACAGCTGTCACAGTGTCCAGGTTGTCCCCCAGGCAGCCTGCTCATGTGAGGCTCCTCCTTCCCTCGTGTCCTCAGAGTTCGGGTCAGAATCCTTGCACTTCTTTGCTGCTACGGGCCTGGAAGGGCCACACACCCCCTCACCTCCAGTTCTCCTCTGTGCTGTGTCCTCCTCCACCAACCCTTCCCAGAAAACTTCTCTCCTCTAGCCTGGGGAAGGTCCCCAACCCCCCCCTATTCCACCCCCCATTTATCTCACTGCTGTGGCCTTACTAGATGTGAGCCCCTCCAGGGACCTAAGTAGCTCATTCCCGTTCCTGTCCCCGGCGACTGGAGCCAGGTGGGCACTTAAAGAGTGGAGGGCATTTCTGACGGACTGTGCTGGGCTGAGAGAGGCAGTGGGCGGCGGCAGGAGCAGACGGGGGCTCTGCAGGAGCGTAAGCACGTGTGGTGTGTTCAGGGAATGACTGGTGGAAGGGGGGGGGCTGCAGCCTAGGGTCTGGAGGGAGAATGTGGGGGCAGAAGGCACGAGAAGAAGAAGGGGGTGGTGACACTGGCATTCTAGAAAATCCCTCTGGGGGCCGGGATGGGGGTTGGATGAGTCTGAGGAAGTGGCACAACAGGTTTGGTGAGATTGGCGCCTAGTAGAAAGGATGGAGAGGAGAGGGTCCCGGCTGTTCTTACTGAGCTGGAAGTGTGTCTATCTTTGCGGCTTCCTCTCCCCTGGGGTCCCTGCTCCGACCGTGGTGCCAGGGCCAGGATCCTCCATGGCAGGTGCCCCACCCCTTGGTGGTCCTTCCTTTCAACTCCCAGTGCCTACAGGCGCTCAGCCCCTCCACAGAGCCACGAGTGAGCAGCGTTGGGATTGTTCCATTCCCAAAAGGACCGAACCTGTAGCCAGTGCAGGTGGGAAGCCTTTGGCCAAGGGAATGAGTCACTATTGGCAAGATCTTGAACACGAGGCATGAAATGCTGATGATACAAAGTAGGCTAGGGCCCCCTGAATCCACAGTGGAATCGATGTTTTCCACGTGGAAGGAAACCGCCTGTCACACTGCTGCCTGGGTATCCCCGTCTCCTCCAGCACCCCGTCACCCCAGCCTGAGGAAGAACCCCGAGCAGGCTCAGTTGTAGCCCTGGCTGGCCTCGCCCTGCCTTCTCACAAGTTCTTCCTGAAAAACCACTCGAAGCCAACCTCCCTGAACTTCCTCTTCCAGAACAATGAGGGGTAAGGACTAAGTTTGCCAGCACTTGCCAGAAGTATTGGGTAGGTCACAGCCCACATGTGATCGAAATTGTGACATTAACTGTAGGGTTGGCTTCATGATTCCCATTTTGTTAGGCGAGGAGAGGAGCTCATTGGTGATGTCCCACAGTTATGGTTTATTTGGATTTTGAATTCAGGCTTGGTTCACTCTAACGGCTGTGCTATACCACCCGTCCTTTTTCTCCTAATCCTATGTCTCTGGGGAGAGAACACAGAAGGTGGATCGGTCTAAGGAGGGGGAGCAATCAGCTCCGCTTGGCTTCCTCTGGTGGGAACCCTGAGCAGGGCACAAAGATGGCTGGGCTGGGGTCTGGATCTGGTTCCAGAGACCTCGGCCCCTCTCCTGCCTCCCCAGCCCTCAGCCACCCTTCCTTCCCTGGCCGCCTCTGCCCTGCCCCCACCACTGCTCTAGCTCTCAGCTCCCATGGCTGATGATACCCCCTGCCCCCCCCCCCCGCACCAGGTGCCTTATCATCAGATCAATTCAAACCCGAATGCAATTCCATTTGATTGATCCCAGCCACTCCCTGAGCACACTGCACTAGGCTTTGTCAAGCCTGTGCCATCGCACAACTCCGGGGGCGCCTTTCCTCAAGAATGTGTCAGTGGTGCCCTGGCAGAGCGGAAGGCTGTGCTCTCTGCAGTGGGGGGAGAGAGGTAAGCACGGCCTGGTCCCGGAGAAGCTCCGCAGAGGAGGGAACCACGGTGTCTGTGGAGGCCAGTGGGGGCCCTGGCTTCTTCATGGCGCCGCCTCACCCCCAGCCCCCAAAGGGCCAAGGCTTCTGTAGTACTCCCAGGTCAGGATCACACAGTGGGGAAGGGGGGAGGCCCCAGGGGGGCAGGCTAGATGCTAAATTCCAAAAAAGAAGGGATTATTACATAGGAGGAGCAGCCTGAGAAAGACAGTGACAGAGCCCCAGGGATGGGGACAAGAGAGGAAAGGAAAAGAAGAGGGTTATAAGCTCTAGTCACTACAAACACATCCCCGTCAGACCCGCCGGCCCCTACCTGTGCCGCCCGGCCTGGACAGAACCTCCTGCGGCCGCTGTCAGCCTCGGGCTCCCGGTCCGGCGGCTCTGGCCTGGCCTCCGAGAGTTCAAGCTGCGGCGGATGAGCCCTGGGGGAGGGCGTGGGGGGGCCCGAAAGCTCCCTCCAGCCCGCGGGGCCCGGTTCTGAGGGGCCGCACCTGTCCTTGCTTCGTGACCTTGTCTTGGGGAAAAGAGAATTTATTCTGTGCTCAGGGTTCTCCAGGACCCCAGGGTCAGGCCGGGAAGACCGCAGCTCCCAGTCAGCTGCTGTGACTGTGGGGACAGCCCGTCCCCATCTGGGCAGACGGGTTTCCCTGGGCAGACAGGTTTCCCAAGGCATTGTTTGGAGCTTAGGAGAAGGTCTGGGCTTGGGCCACAGCTCATGCACAGGTGTGACTGGCACGTGCACACACACACAGCTTGGGCACAGGTGTGACTGGCACGTGCACACACACACAGCTTGGGCACAGGTGTGACTGGCGCGTGCACACATGCACAGCTCATGCACAGGTGTGACTGGCACGTGCACACACACGTGCATGTGTACATACATGTGTACATACACTTAACCAGCAGCTTTTCTAAGCAACGCTGTGAAGTCATCATGAATACGCAGAATCTCAAGTCAGATGAGCGCAAGTTCATTTAGGGGCCTACATGCACCAGCTGGGTGGTGGGGGCAAAGCCCTTCACCTTTCTTAGTCCTCTTTTCTCTTCTGTTCTCTAAAATGGAGAGAGTAACTATCTCACAAGTGGTTGGAAGAATGAGTTTGAGTTAACACAGTGGACCTGGAAACGTTTTATAAATTGCCAAGTACAGTGTCTGGGAGGCATGGTCATTAGCTGAGCCCCTGCAGGATTTCAACCTCCATCGTGAGTCCCCGTGGCCAGATTGGGATGGCTGATCGGTAAAGTAGGAGAGCTACAGATGGGGTAGGAATTTGAGTCCTGGCTCTGCTGCTCACTAGCTACACTGTGATGGAAGAATTATTTAACCCACCAAGCACAAAATTTTGCATCTGTAAAATGAGGTAATAATACATTGGGAAAATGTATTATTACATTTTATATATATTACATTTTACATATTATAAAATAGAGAGTTGGGAAAATGAAATAAGATAACGTGTATATAATGAGATGCTGAACTATGAGATGCCAGACTATTTCTGTTTTGGGTTTGGCTGAGGTCCAAAGGGTGAGAATGATCTAACAGGTGCCTGGCCCAGCACCCCCCCACACACACACCTAAATGTGAGATGGAACTCCTAGTGAGCCTTGCCGAGGTAGCCTTGGCAGTGGTGTGCTCAGCGTGCCCGTGTCCACCCCCCCACCCCTCAGCATTGAACACTGTGCTCACCCTGAAGTCCACTGGCCCCAGCCTCTCTTGGCGACAGAGGCTGAGTGTGGCTGACACCATGCATGCCATGCATGCCCTTTCCTGCAGGAAGTGTGGCTCATCGAATGGGCATCTCTGGCTGGAGGACTCTCCCCAGGCCAGCAGAAACCTTCTTAGAACTGCCTAGAATCTCTCTGTCCTTCCCTCCTTTCCTCCCGGTTATCCCTGCTTCCTCCCTTTTGTCCTCTAGTTGTTTCCCCCAGCTAATCTCTTGCCTGTCTGATGTAGTCTCTGTGATAGCTGTGAGGAGCTGTGTGTGTACCATCCCTCTCCTGAATTCTGGGTTATGTGACACCCCGTGGCTGCCTGTGTGTGCCCCACTATAACTCCCATCAGTTGTGTTACAACTGCTCTTAGGGGTGAATTCCTGGAAGGCACAGGTTTGTTGGATTCATTTCTGGCCCTAGTGCACAGCCCAGGGCCTGGTACACCATGCATCACTATTACATTTTCATCAAATAAATGAACGAATACATAAGGCATCAGTTTCCTCCTTTCCCCTGAGAGCTCTTTATAAAGTATAAAACTCAAAACCATGCAAACTAACATCCATCAGCTGGGACTAAGTTTGTCTGTAACACATACCCAAGTGAAAAGCAGCTTAAACAAGAAAGATCTTTTTTCACATAAAAGTCTGGAGATGGACAGAACAAGACTGGTAAGATAGTCCCAAATTTCTTAAGCGAACCGAACTTCTTTTATCTTGTTGCCCTACCATCTTCCATCTCATTGTTTAAAATGGCTGCTCCAAGTCCAGCCATTGCCTCGACATTCCTGTGTACATTTCCTAGAACTGCACACAACACTTCCACTACTATCCTGTTGTCCAGAACTCAGTCACGTCGCCACGTTTAGGCTGCAGGGAAGGATGGGAAATGCCGTCATGATTTTGGGTGGTCTGTGCCCCAGCAAGAATCTGCATTACTTATTTGCTCATGAACAGAGAGGAATGGATGCTGGGGAATACTAGGAGTCCCGCACTTTATAGTCTAAACAGCACACCATTTTCTCATTATCACCATCCACTGGCCCTGATTTAAAATGTATACCCCAAGATGAAAAGCTATACATTTGGAATGATTGGATTATTATTACTTTTTAATTTCACACAATGCCAGCCACAAATTTTTCATTTTCTAATTTCTACATAATAGACAAAGAAATGAAGATAACGTTACTACATATAAACCCATAAGAGCCAGGACTTTGACATGCTGGTTCAGAAACCATCCCTATGGAAAGGAGATGCTCACGAGTAAAGCCTAAATGGTTCTGCCCAATTAAATGTCCTTACTCTGAAGTATCATTTTTCAATTTTACCACATAAAATAAGGAATAGGTGCATTGTCCTCACTTGACAGTGGAAGGAACGAAGGCCCTGAGAAGTCAGCACGTTTCCCAGGACCACAGGGTCTTGGGCAGAGTTTACAGCAAGACAGAGATGGACACCCAAAGCCACCAGCTACAGGGTCAGTGCTCTGTCCTCTTTGTCACCCTGGCCCAGGGCTTCTTGGAAAGGGTGGTGGTTGGGCTCCTTCCTCCCAATTCCCCCAAGAAGCTGTGCGTTCAGTCAGCACTGGGGAGGAGGCTGGTGAGCACTAAGCTGAGAGACACGCAACACACCATTTTAGGCTTATTGCAGACTCGGGAGTATTCCCTCTGGGACAGGAGATGGGGCTGGAGAACTTGCGCTGAGCTCCAGACCACAGGCGAAGGACATGGATGCTGATATTTGGTGTGGTGATGCAACACAGCTGCTACGGGATCCGGAAATGTTCGTTCTCTTTTCAAGGCAAGTTATGACCTTCAGTTTTCTGGTGGGAAAACGGAGGCTCAGAGAGTTCCGGTCGCTCCTCCAAGGTCCAGAGGCAGGTGAGTGGCAGAGCAAGAGTTGAGCACAGGTCTCCTGAGGGCTCTGCTGGACCCCCTCCCTCCTCAGGCCACTCCCACTGCTCTGACCCCTGGCCGGCACTCCCAGCCCACCAGGCCAGACCAGGCTCACCACCCGGATTATTCTGCAGCTAGAAGCCTGATAGCCTGTGAGGACCTGTCGGACTCAGGTCCCATTAACTGGAAAGAGGAAAGCTCGCCAAGAGAGAGACTTGCCCCTTGTCAGGCTTGTGGTGCCTGCTCGGCTAGACTCCACTGCATGTCCTTTGCCTTCCCTGCAGGAATGATCTGAGGACGTTCCCTCATTTCTGTTGGGCTCCTGGCTCCCCTGCATCCCAATGTGGCAAATGTGATGGGCAGAATACGGCCTCTGTCACCTGCAGCAAATAGGGTGTACTCTAGCTCACTGACCTCAGCAAACCTAGTAGGGCTTGAGGAGAATCATCTGGCGTGTCCTGGGATGGCTTTCTAGCCAGTCGCTGGCTCCGGTTAGGCATTGATCCCTAATGATCAATAAATGGTCAATCAGTAACTCATCAATCAATCATCAATTAGTTTGTACTCATCAGCATTCACAGCTTCTACTGTGTATCCAATCCTGTGCTTGGCCTGTAACTAGAGAAAATAAAGTGGAGAATGACCCTTCCTTTAAAGAGACCGAGCTGGAGAGCTTAGAGGTAGGAAGAGAGAAAGGAATAGGGGATTTGAGGTAAGACAAACATAGGGTCCAACGACACCAGCTTATTAACTGTGTGACCCTAGGCACATGGCCTCACCTCTTGTAGGCTCCCTCTTCCAAGACCTGGCTTGGCTGGTATGAATGCGAAAGGAGAGGCTATAAAACCCTTTGCCCATGGTTTGCCCTGAGTTGGTGATAGCTGGCAAATGCAGGATGAAGGCGCACAACTATAATTATTTACAGTCATATCGGAATTCAGAGAAGGGAGAGAGTCATCTGTGGGTTCTCTTAAAAGACCCTGGCTTGCAGAGCAGGTCATTCTGACCCCTGTGGGTCTGAGGCCACGGAAAATTTGCCCTTTTCAGAACATGCAGTACAAGAGATGGGCACTGGGGGGAGGAATAGGACAAATTTTGGCCTCTTCCAGCTGGCTGTCCCAGGGCGCAGGGAAACCACTAGGTGACTGCCCTTTCCTCACTCCCCCCTCCCCCACCTTTCACCTTGTATTTGAAACTCAACTTCCACATACAATATCCGTAGTTAGCTGGGGACTCACTGGGCTTTTCGTGTTGCAGTAAGATGTCAAAAGTTCCCAAGAGACATTCCTGGCATGTGGGAGCCAGCGTGGCAGAAAAATCTCTTGATTCCATTTTCTCTACTCTCAGTCTTGCTCTAATACTTTTTCCCAGTTGTCTGTGTCATTCTCCCGATATAACTCTGAAAATATGCAAATATCTGCAGTTTTCTGTATTTCTCTGAACTTTTGGAAACTTTCTCTGGAATGCTATGACTATCTCTCTGAAATATTCTGAAGCTCCTTGAAATACTTTCTGTAAGTCTCTGAGATCCAAAATCTCTATGTGGATGTCTTTTTCTGGATTTCTCTAGTCTTTGAAACCACACATTCTCTCTGAATCTCAGTGACTTTCAGTCCATCTGTCTACCATAGCTCATTATCATCTCGCAAATGGATGTTGGGCAAAACAAGGGCTGTTTGTGACAAACCCTCCTCACTCACCAGCTTTGGAAGCTGCTTGCCCCCTAGCTCAGGGCTACACCTTCACTAGTTCGGAGGAAGGTGGAGATCAGATGCCTTCCCACCAGGGAAGTTTCAGCAAGCATCAGAGCCAGAGAAAAGAACCAGGCATTTGGAGTCCGTCAAAAGAGGCTCAATTCCCTGGTCCTTATCGTACTATTTGTGTGACCTTGAGAATGTTGCTTCTGGCTCTCCAACTCTCTCTTAATCCAGTGAAAATAAGCGTGCAGACTGCAAGGTAGAGACTGTAAGAGGTAGTCAGGCATAAATGCCTGGTGAACGCCTGCTACTGTCATGACTTCAAGTAAGTGGGAGTTCAGAGGATGGAGAGGTTTGCGTGTGTGTTTCCTAAACCCTCGGCAGGCAGGGAGAGGAAGTGTTCAGAGTCCCTTGCACTTCAGAAATTGCTTCGTGTTAGCCCATGATGTTGCCTTCTCTGCAGATTTGGTGGGACTGGGGACCTGCAAGAGTTACTCTTTTTTTTTTTTCCAGCTTTGAGGTATAATTGTTAAATAAACTTGTAATATATTGAAAGTATACAACGTGATGATTTCATATATATTTACATTGTGAAATGAGTTCCACAATCAGGTTAATTAACACATCTATCACTTCACATAGTTCCCTTTTTTTGTTGAGAATGCTTAATATCTATTCTCTTAGCAAATTTCAAGTATACAGTATTATTGACTATAGTCACCAAGCTGTATGTCAGACACTCAGAACTCATTCATTATACAACTGTAAGTTTGTACCTTTAGCAGACAGACCTCTCCCCATTTCCTCTATCCCCCAGCCCCTGGCAACCACCGTTCTATTCTCTGTTTCTATGAGTTTGAGTTCTTTTGGGGTCCACATACAAGCGACACCATACAGTATTTTTCATTCTCTGTCTGGCTTATTACATTTAGCAAAATGCCCTTTGGTTCATCCCTGTTGTCACAAATGCCAAGAGTTCCTTCTATTTTTAAGGCTGAATAATATTACCATATATATTTTTATATAATATATATTTATATATTATGTAATATATAGTGTTAACACAATATAGTGACATTAATATTACATTAATATTTATATAATGTATAATAAATATATAAGTCACTTTGGGTGGTATGGACATTTTAACAATATTAATTCTTCCAGTCCATAAATACAGCGTATCTTCTCATTTGCTTGTGTCTTTTTCAATTTCTTTCATCAATGTTTTACAATTTTCTTTGTACAGATCTTTCACCTCGTTGGTTAAATTTATTCCTAAGTATTTTATTCTTTTTGATACTGTTGTAAATGGGATCATTTTCATAGTTTATTTTTCAGATAGTTCATTTTTAATGTATAAAAACGTGGCTAATTTTTATATGCTGATTTTGTATCCTGAAACTTTACTGAATTTGCTTATTAGTTTTAACAGTTTTTTGGTAGAATCTTTAGGGTTTTCTTTATATAAGATCACATCATTTGCAGAGATATTTTACTTCCTCCTCTCTGATTTGGATATCTTTTATTTCTTTTTTTACCTAGTTGCTCTGGCTAGGACTTCCAGTGCTATATGAATAGGCATGGTTGGAATGGACAACTGTGTTTTGCTCCTGATCTTAGGGGGAAAAGAGATTTCAGCTTTTCACCATTGAGTATGATGTTAGCTGTGTGCTAAGTTCAAGATCTTTACTATGTTGAGATGCATTTCATCTATACCTAATTTGTTAAGATATATTCTATTTATAGCTAATTTCTGAAGAATTTTTTTAAAGATTTTATTTATTTGACAGACAGAGAGAGGGAACACAAGCAGGTGGAGTGTCAGGCAGAGGCAGAGGGAGAAGCAGGCTCCCCACCGAGCAGAGAGCCTGACCTGGGTCTCGATCCCAGGACCACAGGGATCTGAGGTGACCTGAGCTGAAGGCAGACACTTAACCGACTGAGCCACCCAGGCGTCCCTGAAGAATTTTATCATGAAAGAATGTTGAGGTATATTCCATCTATACTTAATTTGTTCAACTTTTGTTGTCATAAGATGTTGAATTTGTCAAATGCTTTCTCTATATTTAGTGAGATCATATGATTTTAATTCATTTTGTAAAATGTGCATCATATTTATTGATTTGTATTTGTTGGACCATCCTTGCATCCTAAGGGTAAATCCACTTGATCATGGTGAATGGACCTCTTAATGTGCTGTGCAATTTGGTTTGCTAGTATTTTGTTGTAGATTTTTACATTTATGTTCATCAGGAATATTGGCCTATAACCTTCTGTTCTTGTAGTGCCCTGCCTGACTTCGGTATCAGGGTAATGAAGGCCTCAGAAAATGCCTTTGGAAGTGTTCCCTCCTATTCAATTTCTTGGGAAGAGTTTGAGAAGAATCAGTATTAATTTTTTACATATATTTGGTAGAACTCACCCGTGAAGCCATCTGGTCCAGGGGTTCTTTGTTGGGAGATTTTTGATTATTGATGCAATGTCCTTACCTATTAGTGATTTGTTCATATGTTCTATTTCCCTGCTTCAGTCTCCATGAGTTGTATGTTTTTAGGAATTTACCCATTTCTTCTTGGTTTATCTAATTTGTCGGTGTATAATTGTCCATAGTTACCTTTTATAATCACATGTATTTCTGTCCTATCAGGATGAAAATCTGCCTCTTTTGTTACTGATTTAATTTATTTGAGTCTTCTCTCTTTTTTCTCAGTCTAGCAAAAGGTTTGCCAATTTTTGTTTATCTTTTCAAAAAAACCGACTCTTGGTTTGGTTGACTTTTTCTATTATCTTCCTAGTCTCCGTTTTATTTATTTCCATTCTGGTTTTTGTTATTGCCTTTCTTCTAACACCTTTGTGCTTAGTTTGTTCTTCTTTTTCTAGTTACTTGCAGTGCAACTCTAGATTGTTTAGTTGAAATCTTTCTTTTTTTCTTAAGGCAGGCATTTATTTATTGCTATGAATGGCTTCCTTTGAACATGCAGTATCAGGAGTTGGACACCAGGTGAGGCAAGAGAGCAGATCTCAGCCTCCTCCCCAGCTGCTCCCCTGTAGCTACTGGGACCCCATCTGCCTGCAGTGTTCAGCGTTGGTGGGGACTGCTTGGGCAGCTGGAAATCTGAGCTGCTGCGGGACGGTATGTCTCTGTGTTTAGCCTTGAGGCTGGTGTGGCCCAATAGAACATTCCGCTGTGATGGAAATATTCCAAACCTGTGCTGTCTAGAATGGTAGCTATTGACTGCATGTGGTTATAGAGCACTTGAAATGTGCAATCGAGGAACAAAAATCTTAATCAAATTAATTTAAATATAAATAGCTACATATATCTTAAATGCCTTGAGATCATTACCTCACGATCCAGCATTCATGAATTCAGGGTCATGGGTCCAGAGGGGCATTACCAAGGCCACTTGGAGAGGACTCCCCTCTGTTCCTACCCTTAGAACCATGGTGGCCTCTTCACGGGTGTTATGCTCTTTAAACAAGCAGTGGCACTGATCAAAAACACTGATGTTGTGAATTTCGAGGGTCATTTTGCCTTCTCCCAGGGTGTCCTTCAGGAAAACGGTGCAATTCATATCATAGTGAGTGCTTTGTCCAGAGAGTTCCCTCCTCTCCTCCTACAAGTAAACCAGTTGGGACTGTGATCTTGGGGTCAGCCCGCTTCCATAGCCTCTGCTCGCTGTGGTGGGGAAGCTGGTAGCGGAGCTCGGCCTGTTGGCTCACTGTGACCACCTGGAAACTTCTGGAGTTGCCCACAGCCAACTGCTCTGCAGAGGAAGTCAGAGACCACAGATCTAGTCTGTAGGCCACAGAAAACGCTTTGCCTGGATCCCTCTGCCCTGGTCCCATTAGCCCTCTTTCTGATTCTCGATGCCAAGTCCTTCCCGACTTTAGAACTTTGCTCTCTGACCTCAGCATTATTGTCTTCAGACCCTCCCATCATCACTGCCTCCTCCTTACCTCTCAGGTCCCAGCTTAAGTGTCAACTTCTTGGACTTCAGCTTCTTATGACCATCCCATTCAACATTTCCCTGGATCATACCGAACTATCTTCACGACACGTATCACCACCTGATATTTTTAATTCCTGTCCTTATTTTCTCTCATGGTCCACTAATATGTGAGCCCTGCCACGGCAGCGTCTCTGTTTTATTTCCTTTTAAAATTTCTCTTTATTATCCCCAGGGCATAAAACATTGCCGGAACAGAGTACACACTCTGTAAATATTTAACAAAGGAGCAGAGGATACTCCCATTGTCTAGAGGTGGGATGTGGACCACTGAACTGAACAACGGCCGAGACTTATCAGATATACCAGTTGCTTTTCTCAGTGTCTGTGTTTGGCGGATTAAATACGGCCACAGACTTTTTTTGATGCTCCTTCCAGAAACAGAAGGAATACCCTCTCCTCTTAAACGTCTGTTCTGTGATTGCTTTGCTCAGTAAAATATGGCAGAAGATGGGCTGCAAACTTTCCTGGGCCTGTTTTAAGGAATGAACAGCTTTCATTTCTCAGCTCTTTGTTTTTTGTTGTTGTTGGTGGTGGTGGTGGTGTGTTCTGTTTGTTTGTTTGTTTGTTTTTGTTTCATGTTATTTTTTGTGACATTCTTTCTGGAAGCCCTGAACTGCCATATTTGAAGTCTGACTGCCTCGAGACCACCACAGCAGAAAGGTTATGTATAGACAATCTAGTTGACAGCCCTGGCCGACCCCAGTCTTCCAGTGTACTCCCCCAAAGTATGAGACATGTGAGTGAAGCCTCCTTGGGCCCTTTGGGCCACCCCACTAGCTGAAGACACCAAGGTACCTCAGTCTTTGTTACGTGGAACAGAAGAATTGCCCCCTGAGCACTGGCAAGAATTCCTGACCCAAAGTTTTGAGATATAGTAGAATGGTTGTCATTTTAAATCACTAACATACGGACAATTTGTTCTGAAGCTGTAAATAACTATGACCCAAGCCTCCCAGCCTCTTAATTTTTGCTCCTTTCAACCATGCCACATTCATTCCTGACACTGCCAAGAATGTTGATCCTTCTCACCATAAGGAACCTGAATTATTAGACTTAAGGCCCGCTGTGCTCAGGAAAATTTGTGGATGGTTCAAGCTCACAACAACTCCTTTATCTGAGGTCCTACTAAACTTATAATTCATATCGTCATGTAAACGATTGTGGTTTGCTCTTAAGTATAAGGGATATATTCATTATGATTTGCCAGTGAGAATATGAGATTCCCAAGGGAAGATGTTAGACATTCATCTCTCTCTTCTCTCGGGCCCATCGTGGCAGTGCTGTGGCATGGAGCTGGGGCTGAGAAAGACACAGTAATTGAAATGACATTTCTTAATCATAAGTTGTTTTAACACTCGTTTCTATCCTCACAACTAGAACAGAAGGGTAAACTCTGAAGATCAGCAGTGAGAATGCTTTCTCATTTCCCTCAGTGTCATTTACCTCCATTCTTTTTCTTTTTTTAAAAAAAGATTTATTTATTTTAGAGAGAGAGAGAAAATGCAAGTGGAGGGAGGGCAGAGGGAGAGAATCTTTAAGCAGACTCCCTGCTGAGCACAGAGCCCAATGATCCCATAACTCATGAGATCAGGACCTGAGCCAAAATCAGGAGTTGGAAGTTTTACCAACTGAACCACCCAGGCACCCCCGTTATTTTTCTTTACAGACGTGACACAGGAATAGATACTGAACCTGAAGTGAGTACTATTATCTGTAAAAGAAGAATGGCCATGAAGTATCCAGGTACAGAGGACAATGGGGGCTCCATCGACCTCGAAAATGAAGTCATAATCGTGCATCAGGCAGCAAGAATCATTGTAACATGGGGGAAAAAAAACAGAGACAATTTAGAAATCCTGCCTTTTGAGAGAATTCCCTTTGATGTGTCACCAAATGACTTAGTCAAACAACAGGTGTCAGACCCACTGAGATTATCTCTTTTCCTCTTTCCTTCCTGTGCTTTTACTGTGGCTCAGTACCTTCCTCAGATGACTATTCTGAAGGGCAGCTGCGGTGGACAAGAGCATAAAAGGTGTGCAGAACCCAGCTCTGCCCATCCCCGTGCTCACTTGGCCCCATCTGCCCTTGGCCTAGGCCACTTGCCAGACAGAGAGCCTGGTTGCTGCCTCTGATGTTGTCTCATTTCCTAACGGGAACACCTGTGTGCCTTCTCCTTGGCAGGGGCAAATAGGCCAGCTCTCACCAAACCTCCATAACCCCGCTGTCACGGCCAGGGTCTGACCTGCCTGGGTCCATGACCTTCGGGTTCCACTCACTACTTGCACATTCAAATGAAACACCACATCATGGAGGTGGCATCTAGATTCCCCAGGGGCTCCCCAGAGGGCCTGGGTGAAATGACTCCAATGCAAAGGTGTGTTAAATGCTTGTGAGATCATCGTGGATCAATCAGATACAGGAAATAGGAAGAAGCAAGCAGATAAAGGCTTCTCCTTTTCTAATTTCCCCTTCACTTTTGCTGCTTATAATTGCAGCCTCCTTCCAATCAACTGTTAGTAATAAGTTTTGGCATAGGCTTTTTTTCTAGGTATCCTAGACAGAGAAAAAACGATACTGCTAAGATATGGAGTATATATTAGCCTGCTGGATTGGGGAACATATATATATTTGGTTGTGTATACTCAACAGTTAAGCTAGGTCTGATTCGTGAAGGATCTCAAGCATGCCAATAAATAGAATTCTACTTGCTAGAAAAAATGGAATGTTTAAATGGAAAATATAAATGGTATAATCTATGGTGAAGTTTCTGTTTTATAATACAAGACTATCAAATAAGGTATTGAAAAAGAAGTTACAGGTCCCATGTCTCTTGCCAGAGTCTAATTTACCCATTGAAAAGAGTGGGGTTGGAGAGACTACAACAGACGAAAGCAGTACCACGGGCAGTGGGGAGTAGATATTTGCAAAGCTTCACCTAATGAAGGACTCTTCCTGAATACATATATTTTAAATTTTAATTATGCAAATTATTTTTAAGGCAGATAAGCCAAAAGAAAAATAGGCCAGGGACCTGAACAGTCTCAGCATAAAAAATATCCAAATAGCAGTAAAGATAAGAAAAAGTGTAGAGCCCAGTAGTAGAATTGCTGGGTCGTAGGCTATGTTTATTTTTAACTTTGGGAGAAGATACTCAAGTGCTTTCAAATGTCACTACTTATTTCAATAGAAATATACGTACATATGCACAAGAGATACGTACAATAAATTTCATGATTCCATTACTGGCAATGACTAAACTGGGATCAATACAAACATCCTTAACGATAAGCCTACACATATAACCCCAAATAATATCAACATCCATCCAATCATTTCACAAACATAATATTAATAATTGATTTTTTTAAAGATTTTATTTATTTGAGAGAGAAAGAGAGCACGAACAGGGGCGAAGGGGTATGAGGGGCAGAGGGAAAGGGAGAAGCAGACTCCCTGCTGAGCAGGGAGACTGACCTGGGGCTCGATCCCAGGATCCTGAGATCATGACCTGAGCCAAAGGCAGATGCTAACTGACTGAGCCACCCCGGTGCCTCAATAATTGATTTTTTTATTAATCAATTTGTTAAAATCTCTTATCATTTACAATTGTTTAGCTGCATATTCTTTCAGGTTTTTACACAGAAATTATATTTTTAAAATGATACTTACTTTGTTTTTTTTTATTACAAAGTCACTTACATTTCTGCCAGCAACAGAGTTAGCACATACAGCTTTTCAAAACCACCATTTATTAATAATTGCAACAAAAATATAAAGTCTTCAGGAATAAATGTAACAAAAATGCAAAACTTTTATTCAAGAGATTATGAGCTTTCCATTCTTCCCCCCACTATAGACTCCACAGATGAATCTACAGCTTCAGCACAATCCCAATCAAAATCTCAGCCAGCTATTTTGTGGATATTGATAAACTGACTCTAAGGTTTATCTAGCAAGACAGAAGACAGAACTGCCAACAAATACTGAAGAACAAAGTCAGAGGATTGACACGACCTGATTTCAAGACTTACTATAAAGCGACAGTAATTAAGACCACATAGTGTTTTTTTAAGACCACATAGTTGAGTGAAAGAACAGATTCATAGAGATTAATACATCAACTGAAAAGAACAGAGAGCCCAGAAATAGTCTCATACAAATAATCAAGAGATCATTGACAAGGAAGTAAAAGCAATTCAATGGGGGGAAGGATTTTTTTTTAACAAACATTGTTTGAACAATTGGATGTCCATATATATATATAAAAAAAAAATACACACACACGCTCCTCAAAACCAAAACAGACAAACAAAAACCTATACACAGACCTGACACCATTCACAAAATTAACTCAAAATGGATCATAGACCAAATGTAAGACGCAATAGTATAAAATTTCTAGAAGAGAAAAATCTATGTGACCTTGAGTTTAGCAAAGAGTTTTTAGATACAATGCCAAAAGCATGACCCATGAAAGAAAATGTGATAAATTGGGATTTATTGAAATTTAAAACGTCTTCTTTGCAATAGATGCTGTTAAGAGAATGAACGACAAGTCACAGCATAGGAGAAAATAGTTGAAAAGCACATATCTGATAAAACACTTGTATCTACATATTAAAATTAAAGATAGAAAGCAAACACCCAATCAAAAAATAGGCAAAAGTTCTGGACATCTCATCAAAGAAGACATACAAGTGGCGAATGTGCACAAATTCCTTATTTGTTATTAAGGAATTACAAATTAAAACAATAATGAGATACCATTACTCACCCAAGAGAATGGCTGACGCCTCCCAAACCGACACCATCATAAGCCGGTGAGGATGTGGGAGCCGCGGGAAGTCTCATTCATTGCTCGGGAGAATGTCCAATGGAACATCCACTTTGGAAGACAGTTCGGTGGTTTCTTACAAACCTAGATGCAGTCTTAACCATATAATCCGGCAACTGCACTCCTAGATATTTACCTGACCCATCTGAAAATTTATGTCTGCCTAAGAACCTGCACATACATGTTTGTAGCAGCTTTATTCATAATTGCCAAGAACTGGAGTCACCAAGACATTTTTCAATAGGTGAGCAGATAAACAAATGGTGGTCCACCCATAAAATGGAATACTATTCAGCGACCAAAGGAAATGAGCTAGCAAGCCATGGAAAGACATGAAGAGATCCTAAATGTATATTGTTAAGTGAAAGAAACCACTCTGAAAAAGCTACTGTTTGATGTTAATTATATGATATTCTAGAAAAGGCAGAACTATACTGGCAGTAAAATAATCAGTGGTCACTGAAAGTTCGGGGGGGGGAAGAGAAGAGGGATGTATGAGTGAAGCACCGGGGACTTTTAGGGGAGTATCACTATTCTGTACGATTCTTCAGTGACAGATACATGGCATTACGCATTTGACGAAACCCATAGAACTTTATAACACAAACAAATTGTAATGTATGCAAATTTGAAAGAAATTTAGGAGGTCAGATAATCCAAGGAAGGACTGAAGTGTGACAGGGGAATCTAAGTGTATCCCAAATGTCTGAAACAAGGAGATGGGTGGGCCAGGGGCTGACCTGAGTAACTTTGCAAATGAATGGAGCCTATAAGCCCAAATGCAAAAGGAACTGCTCCTAAGCATGGTGCTGTCATTGATAAAATTGTTTCCCAGTGGGGTAAGGGTTAAAAATTCTGAATAGTGCTATCCGTGTATACTGCAATTGAACAATTAGGTACACGGGTGGACCATGGTGGGAACCAAGTGCCTCACTGTTGGAGCAGGATTTACAGAGAAGCAAGGGGAGGAGGCTGGAAAGATTCCTGCAGTCATGGATGAGCTTTGGAAGTAGCAGTATGAATTCCTGCTGAGCTTCATATAGATACGGATGGTTATATACAGAAATATTTATAGATAGGAGTCTACCTGGGGTAATACACATACATATATTTCTTTGCCCTATCACTTGAGAGGACCTACAGGAAACATTTCCAGTGGCAGTGAGCTCAGCTAGAGCCCGGCTCTCAGTTTCTAGTACCATCCACCAATAAAGGAACTCAGGTTCTTTGGAGAAATGATCTATCCCAAGACTGGGGCTAGGAATATACCAGATGACCCTGGAGAATCTTGTAGAGCCAGGAAATGAAGTGTAAATATATATGTATTTATATTTATATTTATATACACACACGTGGCCTTTATCAAAACTTAAAAC
Organism: Halichoerus grypus; assembly: GCF_964656455.1. NCBI lineage: Eukaryota > Metazoa > Chordata > Mammalia > Carnivora > Phocidae > Halichoerus > Halichoerus grypus. The sequence goes on from NC_135716.1 coordinate 150,360,504, forward strand.
TCCTCTTCAAAAGACACTTTAAAAACTGAAAAGACAAACTACAGATGGGTAGAAAATATTTACAAAGCATATAGATCATAAAGGACAGAGTATGTGAAGAAGTCCCTAAATAATAACTAAATAATGAGAAAACCCAATAAAAAAAATGGACAAAAGAACTGAACAGACACTTCACTAAATGAGCAATGAAGGTATGCTCAACATCACTAGTCGTTTCAGAAATGTCCATTACAACTGACAGAATGGGAGAAGATATTTGCAAATGACATATCAGATAAAGGGCTAGTATCCAAAATCTATAAAGAACTCATCAAACTCAACACCAAAAGAACAAAGAATCCAATCAAGAAATGGGCAGAAGACATGAACAGACATTTTTCCAAAGAAGACATCCAAATGGCCAACAGACACATGAAAAAGTGTTCAATATCGCTCGGCATCAGGGAAATCCAAATCAAAACCTCAATGAGATACCACCTCACACCAGTCAGAATGGCTAAAATTAACAAGTCAGGAAATGACAGATGTTGGCGGGGATGCGGAGAAAGGGGAACCCTCCTACACTGTTGGTGGGAATGCAAGCTGGTGCAGCCACTCTGGAAAACAGTATGGAGGTTCCTCAAAAAGTTGAAAATAGAGCTACCATATGATCCAGCAATTGCACTACTGGGTATTTACCCCAAAGATACAAAAGTAGGGACCTGAAAGGCTACGTGCACCCCGATGTTTATAGCAGCAATGTCCACAATAGCCAAACTGTGGAAAGAGCCAAGATGTCCATCAACAGATGAATGGATAAAGAAGATGTGGTATATATATACAATGGAATATTATGCAGCCATCAAAAGGAATAAGATCTTGCCATTTGCAACAACGTGGATGGAACTGGAGGGTATTATGCTGAGCGAAATAAGTCAAACAGAGAAAGACATGTATCATATGACCTCACTGATATGAGGAATTCTTAATCTCAGGAAACAAACTGAGGGTTGCTGGAGTGGGGGGTGGGGTGGGAGGGATGGGGTGACTGGGTGATGGACACTGGGGAGGGTATGTGTTCTGGTAAGCGCTGTGAATTGTGCAAGACTCTTGAATCTCAGATCTGTACCTCTGAAACAAATAATGCAATATATGTTAAGAAAGAAAAAAAGAAGAAGAAGAATGTAGCAGGAGGGGAAGAATGAAGGGGGGGAAATCGGAGGGGGAGAAGAACCATGAGAGACAATGGACTCTGAAAAACAAACTGAGGGTTCTAGAGGGGAGGGGGTTGGGAGGATGGGTTAGCCTGGTGATGGGTATTGAGGAGGGCACGTTCTGCATGGAGCACTGGGTGTTATGCACAAACAATGAATCATGGAACACTATATCTAAAACTAATGATGTAATGTATGGGGATTAACATAACAATAAAAAAAATAAAGGAGATCTAAAAAAAAAAAAAAAAAAAAAAGAAATGTCCATTAAAACCACAATGAGATACCACCACAAATGTATTAAAAAGGTTAAAATTAAAAACATTGACCGTACCAAGTTTTGGCAAGAAAGTGGAGGATTCCCACACCGCTGATGGAAAATGTAAACATCAGAAAAGAAGAGAAAATAGCTGGGAATTTTCTAAAACTTTATATAAATGGAATTGTACAATATGCACTCTTCTTTGGTTTGGCTTATTTCACTCAGCATGATTATTCTGAGATCCATCCATGTTTTTTTGTGTATCAATAGTTTATTTCTTTCATTACCCAGCTGACAATTGCAGGTGCAAAATTTCAGCTAATCTCCCTGTTTTCTTTCCCACTTTCCATCCCCAATCTTTATCATGCATAACGCCTCAAGCCTTTCTAGCATCTTACCGAGGAGGTCTACTGCCTTTAGCTGCAGCATCCTTGGAACAAAGAATACCGATACAGAGCCGGTTCTTTCTCATTGGTCAGGTTTCAGCTCCAATGTCACCCCAGAAAAGTCTACCATGACCACCTTAGCTGAACAAACCCCAACTCTAATCGCTTTCTCTCCTGGCTCCCAATGTTGTCATCCTCGTAGCATTTGTCACCATCTGATCTTGTTACATATTACTTATTTCCCCTAATTACTAAAATGTCTTCTTCGTAGCTATATCCTCCCTCTACCAATACCTATAACATGAGAGGTGCTCAGGTATTTATGGGATAAAGGCGTAGCCATGGGATACTAGGCAGGTGGGAGAAGGGGAGATGTTTCCATTCCAGCTCAAAGTTCAGCTGGCCCAGGCTGAGCCCTGTTCCCACACTTTCCTCGTCCCAGATCAAAGGCACTCACTGCTTCCCAAGGCTGGTGAGTCAAGGATGACTGGCCCCCCATCCCCTCCTGTTCCTGTCCAACTAGCTTGTTTGTTACGTCTCCTTGGTGCTTTTCAGATTCACTGTTTCTCACAGCCTCTACAAACACAGGGCTTTTGGTTGTGCTCTTGACCCTGCCTTATCTTTGACCTGTCTGCCTCTCTGTGCAGAGTAGGTAAGAGCAAACACCAGGTGATAAATGTGGAATTGAAGAAGACAAACGTCCTCTGCTTGTCACTTGAGACAAAACATGCACTTTGCCCCGGAACACGGCTAGGCCAGGGTTTTGTCCCCTCATAGACCCGTGGCCCAAGGCCTGACCGTCTGCAAGGATCCAGAGGGGATGGGAGTGACACTGCAGCTGAGACAGAAGGACCGTGTCAAGGGAATCTGTGTCATCTGCCTCAGATATGTATGATTCGGGATGCCAGGCTGTTTGGCCTCAAAACTTTCTAGGCTGAGAAGAGGTATACATGGATGAATTAATAATAAATAAGATAAAAACGTGTGTGCCTTCTGGCATTTTATTAACCATAAGTAGACGCCCTGTCCTAGAGGAACCAGTGTTGGACACCAAGCTGGAGAGACTTTGGACAGGGCCACTGCCTGAGTTCCTCGGAAATCTAAGCTGTAAAAGCGATAAAGGTACACAAGTGCCATCTAGAGGTAAAACGAGTATTGCAGCCTTTCTGAAGGCGGCTCCTACGGAAAGGGTCACGGAAATTTGCTCCGAGATCCCTAATCCTATCACAGCTTGGTGGCGGTCATTACTATAGGCAACGAGGGAAGGAAGCAAGATATTTTCACATGTTGGGTCAAAATCTGCCTCCACCGCAGACCTGACCACGGCAGACCACGGAACCTCCTCTTCCCTGATTGTTCCTAGTGTATTTTCTTTACATTAATTCAGTCCCACAGGAGAGCACTTTCTATCTTTAACAGTATTTTTTAACATTTGTGTGTGTGTGTGCCAGATTGTGCTTGGCAATGGAACTATCAGCTCCTTCACGACAAGTCAGTCCCTGGGCTGGAAGAGACATAGTGCAGCCCCTCCTATCCTCGGCAGGAACACTTGGTACATCTTTACCTGTTCCCTGCCTTTGTTAAGACAGGATTCCCGGGAAGAGCAGATCCCAGCATCTCCAGGACAATTAACATTTGCTGGCGGGTCCCTATGCAGTGCAAATCGTGGGTTTGGTCGTCAGTAAGATGGGCCACCGAATCCTAGCTCGGCCACTTGTGGAACGTGCCAAATATGGAACTTCAGGCAAAGTACTTCTCTGAGATTTGATTTCATAGTTTGCTAAGTAGAATGATAATACCCACATCATGGTCTTATGATTCGGATTAGCAATAGTATTGATTATTTATACATGACCTAGCATGATTCCTGAAACCAAGAGGGTGCTAAGAAAATATTAGCTTTTACTATCATTCCGATAATAATTCTAACTAGGAGAGTAACTGAGCTACCTTGCAAGATTGTTGAGGGTTAAATTATGTATACACATGTATGATAGACTGCCAAGTGAGACAGAACTTAACTTTTTTTTTTTTCAAGAGAAGCTGCCCATGGCTTCTATCTGACAAACACTGCAAGTTTTATCACCTTGAAGTGGATCTTTGGTTTTTCTCTGAACACTTCAGTGGCACCTCTTAGCTCTTGCAAACAAAAGCCCACAAAGTACACACTGAGATATGGAATAGGTGTAATAAGATTCTTTGACACTTACAAAGATTGTCCTTTGCGAAATCTCCTCAAATGTGGCTGCTTTGGAGAAGGGGCTAATTTTGCACAGAGCTGAGGCATCCCCTGGAAGAAAAAGGCTTAAAGCCAATCTCTTCCCTTCTGAGAACCAACAAGGTCACAATCTCTCCGACAGACTGAGTGCACTTGGAAGCCTCACCAAACCCTCTGTACTACATGATGCCCTTGAAAAAGTCAAGGAAGGTAGCCTTAGAGGCAGGTAGGCCTTGAACAATTAAATGAGAAGTAAAAGCCTTGTAACATTTTTTTTTTTAATGCCTCCAACTGGTGAAGGAGGTCATTCAAGCCCTGCATCTGGAATAGGGTAGCACTCAGTCAATGGTGGTTCTTATTACTGATATTGTTCCACGTGGTTTCTCAATAATCCAAGCCAGAGCTCATGTCATCTGGCAGCAGCCTCATCTGGGCCCCGTTAGCAACCTTGCCATGAATGCTTTCTCAGTGGCTAGGCCAGAGCGCTTGGGGATGGAGGGAGAGACTTCAGGGCAGCGGGGGCAGAGCGGGGCGGCCAGACCCAGACGCGGCTCAGAATTCCAACTCTTCTCCGCATCCTTCTCTCTTTGGGTACATGGTTTTCCCTAGCAGGGAGACATTCGAGGAATGCCCTCAAATAATGCTTGCCTTTCGGACATTTCTGAAAAGAACTACTTGCTCTTAGTGGTGTACCTGAGCCTAATTGTGCACCCTGCAGATTGTTTTTCGTTGTCCTTCTTGCTCACCAGTGTAATGTTTCTTGCCCTGTTCAGCACAGGATCCAGGGAGAACAAACAGAGGGAGGGATGAAGTAATAGTTCCCTTGGATGTGATGAAGTCCAGAGGCCTCAGACCATCTCTTGAGCGAGTTGCACTTTCTCTCCCGGAGGACTTCCTGTGTTTGCTACATGAATAATGCACTTTTAAGCACTTTTAAGCAAACCCACAATGCACTTTTAAGCACTTTTAAGCAAACCCACGATGGTAACCTCGACAAAATGGCAATCCCAAGGTAAACTGCCATTACGAATTTGCATCTCAATAGTGCAAATTTCTTTGTAATGCATACTTAATTACATTAGAGGCGTGGGGAATAAATCATATTCCTGCTGCCGATTGTTGGGATTACCTTATGGATACAAGCTTCGAGATCCATCTTTAGGTTTATTGGTGACAAATATCAGCCCATTGTCCTAATGGTGCAATAACATCATTTACTACCACAGGATACAAATTCAATTTAGGGAAATTTCTCAAAAACAATCTCTGAATCACCAGCAATGGGAGCTGGAGGGAATGGGAAAAATAACCCGCGCCTTCCTCAGCCTTGGCGGCATCACCTGGGACAGATTTCAAAAACAGCACTGCGCAGGCCCCACCTCAGACCTATTAAGCTGGAGTCTCTAGGGATCGGGCCCCCTTAGCAGGATGTTTTAAAACTTCCCTGGTGATTAATAAGTGCAGCCTAGAATGAACACCAGGAACACCACTGATATAAATCAGCCCCGCATTTGCACCGGCAGAGGTTTGAGGCCCCGCAGCAGAGGGTGCTGTGTGCAGGACTCCCAGGGGGACCGGGGTGACCGGCATGACCGGGCAGCTGCCTCTGGGGCCCTGTGCCCTGCCCGGTCGCTCTTCCCATCCAGCTGCCAGGCCTTCCCACCTCTTTGCTCTGGTTCCCTCCTCTGCTTCCGGGTGTCTGTTCCACTCAGTGATTGACCAGACCTGTGTGCCTACTGTGTGCCCAGAACCCCATTCCTCTGAGTTGGGCCAAACCTTGTTCTTCGCGGTGCTTTTCTCAGCATCCCTGAAAGGCATGGCCTCCCGCGATCAGCATCTCCTGACTAATGCAACCACAAGAGGGAGCCCAGTGCCCCCACTCTTTTTGGTGTAGACTCGCAGGCTGGCCGAAGCAAGGGAGGGCGCCCGGATGGCAGGAGGTAGGCCCTCCAGGCAGGGGGTGAGGGCTTCAGGAAATGACCTCTGATGACCTTCAGGTGCCAGGTGCTGCTTCCCACCCTGAAGAAGGCCCTGGGCTACCCAGAATAGAGCAGGCTTTGCAGCCTGGGGTCTTGGGGCCTTACTGGCTGGTGGCGCACCGAAGGCAGTCCTCCGGACACCAGTCACAGGAGGTTGTGTGAGAATCGAGTGGGACCACTATGTGAGGGTGCCCGGTAAAGAGTGGATTCGATCTTCTGATATCCCTTCTCCTGCCTTCTCCCACCTCTTCCTTTCATCCTCATCTGCTGGACACCGAATGTTTACGTTTGAGATTCCTATGTTGGGATTCTTACCTCCCGTGTGACGGTATTAGAAGGTGGGGCTTTGGGAAGTGATGGGGTCAGGGGGTGGGGCTCTCAGGAGTGGGATTAGTGCCCTCATCAAAAAGACCCCAGAGAAACGCCTTCCCCCATCAGCTGTGTGAAGACCCAGCGAGAAGGCGGCTGCCCACCAACCAGGAAGCGGGTTCTCATCAGACATGGAATCTGCTGCCACCGGGATCTGGGACTTCCAGACTCCAGAACTGTGAGAAATGCATTTCGGTTGTTTGTAAGCTAGCCAGTCTGTGATGTTTTGTTAGAGCATCTGGAAGGGGCTAAGACACCATCCTTTTCTCCTTTTCCTGAAAGCCTAAGTCACAGAGAATCCACATCTCACTGTGGATTAGAAATCATTTTGTGGCCTCTCCTGAAGGACTGTCCTATAAACTGTGAACTTTCTACCCTCCAATTATGAGAGGAATAAGGTCTCAGATGGCCTTGTTTGTCACCAATCCTTCCAGCGTATAACTCCTCCGTCAGGGGATCTGTGACATCACAGCTCTGCCCACCCCATCCCTCCCTGGCTGCCCAGCCCCACTGATGAGCGGTCCTCGGCCTCCGGTCTCTGTTGAACACTCCCAGCTTTGGAACTCACGGCCTCACAAGGCAGTCCTGTCAGAACAGCGGCCCCTGTTTTTTTTTTTTTTTTTTAAAGACTTTATTTATCTGAGAGAGAGAGAATGAGAGAGAGAACACAAGAGGAGAGAGGGTCAAAGGCAGAAGCAGACTCCCCGCTGAGCGGGGAGCCTGATGCGGGACTCGATCCTGGGACTCCAGGATCATGACCTGAGCCGAAGGCAGTCGCCCAACCAACTGAGCCACCCAGGCACCCCACAGTGGCCCCTGTTTTAAGCTAAAGCTTGGCTTTCCACCAAAGCTTCTGCACTGGGCCCTTCAGGGATCTGGAGTCAGAGATACAGTCCCAAGAATCTTCTTCAGACTTTAACCAACAAATCCCTCCCTCCCCAATCTGGTAAAATCTCCCCCAGTTTGTGGATGGCTGGTTCAGTGTGTTCTGACCAGGGCTGATGGCCTGCATACTACATAATACCCTTGTCGCTGGCGGCCAGGCTCGAACCTGAGAGCAGCCGGTCAGCCGGCTACTTCCGGTTCACCTGGTGGCCGCCTCAGGGTCTCAGCTTGCTCTCTTGCATGTGAACAACGGTACAAGACTGGGCTCCCAAAGACCAGATATTTATAGTTGGGGATTTGGACATGATGCAGGGCCAGTTCCTCCAGGCCCTTCTTCCTGGTCCCCTTTCCTTCTCCCTGTTCCCTATCTTTCTCCCCAGCACACAGATGGGTATCTGTCTGTTAACCCACACCCACAGAGCTCAGCTCTCTCCATCTCAAAGACCTCAATCTCCACTCTTAGATTCGTTTCTGGGCAAATACAAACCAGTTCCCAAATGAAAAGTTATCTGCCCCCTCTCAGCCCAGTGCTACCAGAGCTGGTTCTGACCAGCAGGAGTGACTCGTTCCTCCCAGAGTTGTAAATATGAACGTGCCTCTTATGCAGATGCATGAGGCCTTCTCCTTCTTTCTCCCTTACTCCCAACACACACACACACACACACACACACACTCACTCACTCACTCACACATGCTGTCTTTCCACCTAGCTGCAGAGAGCTGAAAATCTTAAACAAGGGACGGTGCCTGTTGCATCCCTGTAGCCCCAGAAAGTGCCATGCCGCCCAGTACACTCTCAATAAATTAGAGCTGGATTGAAGATAGCCCCTGCGGGGCCACTCCCTGCTGGCCGCCCAGAGCAGCGTTGAGAAAAATGAGTCCTGTCTGGATTTCTTGCTGATTCAATCGTGCATCCAAAGTTCTAACTGGAAGATTTTAAACTGCAAAAATATTTGTGAGACCCTCCTCCTTTCCTTTCCCACACAACTCAGGCTCTATCTCGGAGTCCAGAGATGTAGCCCCTTAGCTCTTGGCTGCAGCCTCTCAGATGCAATTGGCCAGAGGGTTTCAAGCTCCTTCTTGGCCTACCTGTATATCCTAAGAAACCTGGGATCTTGGGGAACCCCATCATCGGTAGCTGTTTCACCAAGAGTCCTAGAGACCAAGGGTTTCCTGAACAATATCGTACCCCAGGCTTGTTCAACTCCCGCACCTGCTAGAAGCCGCCGAGCCACACGGCCTCCAGCGCTGTCTGTCTGCAGGTAGTGGTGCCCTCTGGTGAAGGCCACGTTCACCAGCCAGGCCAGCAGCTTCGTGCCCTGCAGCAGGAAGTCATGGGGAGGGAATAAACCTAGCCTCAAGAAAAGGCGATTATCGTTGTCAGAAAACCTCAGAGGCTGCAGGACTCTCTGTAAGCACATTCATTCATTCCTTCACTCATTCCTTCACTCATTCATTCCTAGAAAAGAAGCATTATGGAATGTTGTCAAAACAAAGGTTTTTTTTTTTTTAAAACAAAGTTTCTAAAATCAGATACAACTGGGTTTAAATCTCAGCTTTGCCACTAAAAACCTATGTCACCTCGAGCAAGCCACCTGAACCCCTCACACACTCAATCGTAAATCTGAGAATAATGATATCCTTATTTCAAAGGTCGTTGGCAAAGGTTAAAGGAGGTAATGTGCACACCGTAGTGATTTCATCCTCCTGGCAGCCTGGTCAGAGAGATACTGTTATCCTCGTTTTACAGATAAGGAAGCTGAGGCACTGGGACGGGAAGGCAATCTTCCAAGTTCGCATAGCTTATCACTGGCAGAGTGGGACACAGCACACGGTTCTGTCTGCCTGGTTGGAATGTGTGGGGTCTCCCGCCATCTGGGTATCGACCCCAGGCCTCATCATGGCCCAGAAAAACCATCCTTGATGCCCTCAGATTCCACAGTAGCTTTCTTCCCCAGAGACCCATGCAGCACCAAAACTGGGCTTGTCCCTGCCCCTGCTCCTTGCTGGTTTGGAGGTCAGAGTCCCACAGCCTGCCGACAGCACGTATGTCAATAAAGGCCGCCGTGCTCCCCGTCTGTGGTGGGTGGAAGGTGCTGCCTCCCTGCTAAAGCTCTCTCCAACTTCAAGAAACCACCTCTCCAGCTCTCCTCGGTTCCAGAAGCCCCTGTTCAGGGGCTGTGTAAGGGGAGAGGCCTAGTGCTCAAAGCAGGTGCCAATCCATCTCTGCCTCTGGGCCCGGAGACACTCATCCCAGCATGAGCTCATCAGGCCACTTTCAAGGGGTCCTGGCCCACCTCACTTTCTCTTTCTGTCTCTCACATCTCAGGACAAGAGGGCTCCTTGGTTCCACAGTTCTCTTGTCCCCTTATCTAGAGGACAAGCTTCCCCACCCTAAGCCCCTTGTCTGGGAACAGTCATCTCAATGTCCAGAACGAAAGGTAGATTCGTATGAGTCTAACAGATGATGAGAGCCTAACAGTCATCTTAGATGGTTGTTCAAAATGATCCCCCTGCAAGAGATTTTGATTTGGAAGAGCCTGAGGGGAAGCCTAAGAAGCTGCAGTTTTCACTGTGGGGACTCCCGACACCAGCCCTGGGGAGCACGCTGCTTTAATGCCCCTGACTCGGGGTCCCCGGGCAGGACACCAGCCATTAAAACTCAGCCAGGACCTCCGAGGTGAAGCTGACAAAACACAGGCTTCCGCGTCCGACAAGCCCCGTTCACATCCCAGCTGCACCGCTTGCCAGCTATGTAGTGTGGGTCTAATGACTTAACATCTGTGAGCCTCCATCCCTCTGTCGCTGGGTCCCCCTCCCTCATGCCTATTTTTAGAGTTATCATGAGGATTAAGTGAGGCATTAGACGTCAACTGAATGGCCCAGAGCACGTGAAATCAGATTTCCTTCAGTCTCTGCTTGCACCTCGACCAGGGGGATCTCACTCCAGTGTCCCAGCTTAGCATTTGTTAGAACAGATTGAGAACGTCTGGGGATCTCTCTCCCCCCAGTAATCTGTGGGCTCTGTGAGCACAGGGGCTGTGATTCAACACTCCTTCGATTTCTAGGAGCTAGTGCAGAGCCTTGCACACAACAGGGTCTCTGTGAGGTAGAAACTATTAAACTAGAGAGAAGACCTTCAGTGTGTTCTTCTACCCTGGGCCCTCAGTCAGTTCATCCAAGAATAACAGAAACTACCAGCATTCATTTTACTTTATTTTTTAGCAGGGAGGGGCAGAGGGAGAGGGAAATAGAGAATCTCAAGCAGACTTCACGCCCAGCATGGAGCCTGATGCAGGGCTTGATCTCACAACCTTGAGATCCTGACCTGAGCCGAAATCAAGAGTTGGAGGCTTAACTGACTGAGCCACCAGGTAGGTGCCCCCCTACCAACATTTATTGACTAACTACTTGGTGCCCGGTGTGCTAGGGGCTTGGTACACCTCACTCCTGATCCTTATGAAATCCTCGAGGATATGGATTACTAACCCTGATCCACTCCTTTTTTTTTTTTTAAACTTAGGAGGTGACTGTGGTTTGAAAAGATAAGGCATCTCATCCAAGGTCACGTAGCTAGAGGACGCCAGAGCCAGGACTAGACTCTAAATCCATCTAAGCCCAAAGCTTCTGCCCTTCTCAGGCAGCAACAGCCTCTCCTCCACAATCAAGAATCAACCCCTTTGCCTACAGCTGCCTTCCCATCCCCAAGACTCATGGAGGTCATGGTGAAAGGCACAACAGAAGCCAAGCGAACCCTGGGGTCCACAGCGTGCCTTAATGCCCATCTAATACGTACTCATCTAAAATCCTCGGCAGACTGAAACCATAAAATCACAGCCTTATTTAGTGTCTCCAAGGCTAGCTCAGAGGCAGCTTCATAACTCTTGGCCAGGAATATTATTTCAAATAACTCATACGGACAGCTGTGTAACCAAGAGGAGAGATAGATGGGTCCCGGAATGCCCCTTTGCTGTAGATCATAGCCCCCCACTCCCGTACCCTCCCCCAAGCTGCCTGGACAGAAAGGGTCAATGATTCATTATGCTAAGATAAACAGAGTTAATTTTCTTCCTGGATAAAACTAATTACAACTGTGTTTGTTTTGGTAGGACAAGGAATTACTGTCCCCGGTGACAAATCTTCCTAATTGAAAAGAGTGTTTATTTTAAAGGGGTGGGGGTTGGGGTCACTAAACAACAGTTAGCTAGTGTTTTCCCCATTTTTCATTTGAAGAGGGACAGTGATTAGGTGTTGGCCTCAAAAGAACACGCAAAATCTCTTTCTCTGGGTCCATCTCCCTCAGGCTTGCCGAGAGCCTCAGCAACAGCATGTGTGTATGGGGGGGGGGGGGATGCTGGGGTGGGGAGAAGCAATGTTTAGCAGTGTGGAGGAAGTTTCCTAGGATTCATGTCTTGTGGTTGATTAGCTCTTAGTGGTGGGCAGAAGCAGGGTGACACCCTCTTTGGCAACCCAGTGAGGAGTGTTTTGAATCCCACCACCCGCCAACCTCAACTATGGGAGAATATGTGACCAAACTCAAATAAATTCTTACAGCATTTTGCTAGGTCAGATGTGGTGCTAAGGCACTAGGGAGATAGAAAAGAGAAAAACAGAGTCCCTGCTCTCGAAGAGTCTATGAAGAAAAGGTGGTGGGCGGGGAGGGGGAGGAGCCTCCTTCCTGCAGAGGGGCAGTGGGAGAGAAGGTGTGCACTTGCGTGGTATGTTTGGAGAGCCGTAAACAACCCACTGAGGCTGCGCTAGCAAGGTGAATTGAGGCCCGTGATTGCAGATGAGGCTGGAAAGATAGCTGGTATTTGGATCATGATAGGTCGTATTATTTTGCGAAGGCCGTCCAAAGAAAGTATCACAAACTTGGTGGCTAAGACAACAGATGTTGTCATCTTACAGTTCTGGAGGGTGGAGGTTTGAAATCAAGGTGTTGGCAGAGCCAAGCTCCCTCCAGAACCTCCAGGGGAAGGTCCCTCCCTGCCTTTTCCCATTTCCTGTGGCACCAGGCATTCCTTGGCTCGGATGCATAATGCTAATCTCTGCCTCCGTCTTTAGGTGGCCATCCTCCCTCTGTGCTTGCATCTGCGCCCACATTCCCCCTTTTTATAAGGACACCAGTCATATTGGATTAAGGGGCCACCCTCCTCTAGTATGACCTCATCTTAACTAATTACATCTCAACAACCCCATTCCCGAATAAGGTCCTATTCAGAGGTACAGGGGTTAGAACTTCAACTCAACTCATAACACAGGTTACAGAAGGGTACCGTCAGGAGCACGAAGTTTACTCTGCAGGCAGAGGGGAGACACTGAGGGCTGTAAGTGATGGGGTGGTTTTCTTTCTTGGGCAGTTTGTTTTGTTCAAGGAGTCCTCTGGATCCAGTGTGAAGGACGGACTGTGAGCAGACCAAAGCTTGGAAGCCCCATTAGGTCAAAGTTGTTACAATAATCCAGGTGAGTCTTGACCACACCGGAAGTTTGGCAGTAGCAGGAAAGAGTCAGTGGTAGGGCTAGTTAGAGCTCTAAAAGTCTCTGATTCGAACAATGTCATGACTATGGGGGTTGTCGGAGGAACAAGGGGGAGGGAGGGGTCAAGAGCCCCTTCCAGGTTTCTGCCGGCTGGCAGGGAAGTGTGTTGTTTGGGAGAAGTGGCATTGGAGTGGTCTGGTCAGAGATGTTCAAGGGGGTGGATGTGAGGGTCTAAAATTCACCGAGGTGCTTCCCCCCAGGAGATGCGGGTTTAGAAGCCACAAAGACGTAGATGCTCACGGAAGCAGGGAAATGGATGACATAGCAGGAAGCCCATATAGAGTGGGAAGAGCAGAGGGTCCACGACAGAAGCCTGACAAACCTGGCACATAAGGGGTTGAAAGAGGAAGAGTGTCTGGGATTGGCTCGAGAAAGCACCATCACCCATGGGTGCAACAAACAGCAGCTGCAGTCTGATTTCTCCGCCTTCCCAGCCCCAACCTAACTTGCCTCAAACCACTATCGTGCACACAGCACTGATGGGGCCCCTACACCTTTGCTGGGCACTCAGCACACTCACGGGGGGCGCGCGCACGCACGTGTGTGTGTGTGTGTGTGTGGACTCTCTTCCCCCACACTCAGATGCCTCCTTGAGGGCTTTACGGATCATGTCCTCTTGGATCTCTCACAGATTCCCTGAAAAGAATTTCACACAAAGCAAGTGCTTATTGCTAAATATGTCATTAACTGTAAGTAGATAAAGCCCCATCAAACCCTTACTTGGTACCTATTACGGATAAAATTCTCTAACAGTGACCTAATACGGGGCCCCAAGTAAAACAGGTACTCACTAAATGTTGACAGAAGGAAAGCAGGAAGAGGTGTGGGAGGAGGCAACCAGCTACATCAGGAATATTTAAAATAGTAACAGGGAGGCTCAGTCGGTTAAGCGTCCGACTCTTGATTTCAGCTCAGGTCATGATCTCAGGGTTGTGGGATCGAGTCTCATGTCGGGCTCTGTGCTCAGCATGGAGTCTGCTTGTCCCTCTCCCTCTGCTCCTCCCCCTGCTCACGCTCACTCTCTAAATAAATAAATAAATAAATTAATTAATTAATTAATTAAATAAAATCTTTTAAAAATAAAAATAAACTTAAAAACATAAAATAGTAACAGTAAGAGGCTCCACGGGAGGCTGCAGGCTCTGAGAGCGAGGACAGCTAGATCCTAACCCACCTTGCAGTACCTCATGGTGCACATAACAGCTTCTGAGCCCCATTTGCCTTTCTATAAAGTGGGGAGTTTAGGCTATTGACTTTCTGGGGTTCTTGGCCTCCAGCTGGAGTCCAGCTTGACACTGTTGAAAGTTCAGAGCGGGTAGAGTTTTCTACAACGACACATAGCAATGCCTACATTTTCCCATGCAAATGTTACTGCTGTCTCACAGAGGAGGAAACTGAGGCCCAGAGAAGCTCGAATTGCCCAAAGGGTTCTGAGAAGAGGGCAGCACCCGAGTGGGAGGTAGAGGGGGTTCAGGACCATGGCAGAGGGGCCATGTTGCCATGTAATTCAGCACATGGCCTCTGGAACCCTCTGCTGCCAGGGTGTGAACCCTGATTCAGGCAAAAACACGTCCACACGTTTTTGAATTATTTGGGACTTGGAAGTGTTCCCAAAGCAGCTAAAGGCATCGACTCAGGGGAGGGTCCTTCCTGTAGCCCCCCAAAAAGTGTTCTCAGATCCCAGGACAAGTGAGGCAATGAGAGTGCCCTGGCCACAGTGAGCTGCGGTGGGGGGACCCCAACCATGGACACGTCCTCCCCGGCCTTACTCTCCTTATTAGTGCTTTGTCAGGGAGCCCCAAGGTCCCTACCAACTCTGACATGCTGTGAAGTCTCTTACCCTCTGAGCTCCAGGAGTGCAGCAGGGTGACCCGTCCTGCACGTGGATGCACTTCATGCTTGCGTGTGGCTGCCCTTCTCTGGAATTCGCTAAACCAGTGGCTTCCAGAGGGAGGTTCCTGCCACAAGCTGAATCATAATCACCTGCGGAGGTTTCAGAAAACACATGTGCCCAGGCCTCACACCAAACCCAAAGCACCGGGATCTCCAGGACAGGCCCCAGGCATCTGGGTGGTTAGAAATCTGCCAGGGGATTCTCGTGCCACCTGCAGGATGGGTTGTGTGCCTGCCTCACACGCATTTCAGACCAAGCACCTGCCGCCTGGGGAACAGGTCAGGTACCACAGGGACCCTACAGGTCATGAAGCGCATTGCGGAAGCTGAGCTAGGACTCAAGATTTCTAATCTGGGTAACTGGCCATCAGACAGAACTGGGCTTGACTACTTGCCCTGATACCCTCCAGCCATGTATCCAGAGGTGTACCTCCAAACAATGGGCAGGAATCCAGTGTCAAATGTGGGTTCTCTCCAGGAATAGCAAAAAAAATGTTCCCCTCTTTCTCCTGTGAATAGGAAAAGTGGTGTAACTAAGTAAAGATATGTTTCTTGGGAGTGGTGATGGAGATAGGTAACGAGTGAGGAGACAGTGAGGATGTGGAGAAAAAAGAAATGCATGTATTTGGGTTCATTCAGGCTTATTTTTCAGTAGCAGAAAGGAACTACCAAGTAATAGAGGGTGGACAAGAATATGGGAGACTCCTGATAGAGTAGACCATGTGCCAATACTGATAGAGGGCTTTATATTAACACTTGGTTCCTCACAACAGCCCTATGAAGTAGGTACTATTATTGCTATGGTCTAATGTTTGTGTCCCCCCAAAATCCATATGTGGAAATACTAACCCCCAAAGGCGATGGTATTAGTAGGTGGGGCCTTTGGGAAGTGATTAGGTCATAAGGGTGAAGCCCTCATAAATGAACCGTAGAGCCTTCTGCCACGTGAGGATACAGCAAGAAGTCTGCCACCCAGACGGGGGTCCTCACCCGGCAGTGCTGCACCCTGGTCTCAGACTTCCAGCCTCCAGAACTGTGAGCAATGCATTTCTCTTGTTTATAGGCCATCAAGCCTGTGGCATTTCATTAGAGAAGTCTGAACAGACTAAGACCTTTGCTATCCCCATTTTACATAAGGAAGGAAAGCACCAAGAGGTCAAGTGGCTTGTCCAAGGCCACCCACTGTTTGATGCCTCTCACTTAAACATGGTTCCGTGAGCCTGGATCAACATTTCACCTGCTGATGATTAATGTTTTCCCATGACTCTTTCTTCATCCACCTCCATCCAGCAGGTAAGCTGTCCTAGTCGCACCAGGAGATGGGTTGACAGAAAATAGCCTGGGGAGATGGAAGAAACCCTGAACATAGGTAAAATGTTTGGAAAACATCATGACTAGAACAGTGAAGTGAAGTAGAATGGGTTTTCCCTAGACTGGAGTGATGCATGAAATTGCTCAATCAGTATTTCAGATCTGAAATTTCCAGACGCTGTATTTAGGCAAGTCAATTGTGCCTCAGTGTACCTCCTCTGCAAAGGAATCTGCTTTCTGTTACTGTAGAATTAGTTTGTATTTTCTAGAGTTTTATTTAAATCGAATCATCTAGTATGCACTCTTTTATGTCTGGCTTCTCTCACTCAGCATCAATATGTTGAGATTCATCCACGAGGCTGTGCCTGTCACTAGTTCATTCTTTTTTACTGCCAAGCGGCTTTCCGTTACATGTGTACGCAACAATTTCTGTATCCATTTACCAGCTGATGGATTTTGGGGTTGTTTCCAGCTTTTAGCTATTACAAAGAAAGCTGTGCTGTCCATTTGTATGGACATACGCTTTCATCTATCTTCAGTGGAATGGTTAGATTGTACGGAAGCTGTACATTTTAAGAACCTGCCAGAGTGTTTTCTGAAGTAGTTCTGCCATTTTACATTCCCCCCAGCAGTGTGTGAGAGCTCCCTTTTCTCCACATCCCAGCCAACCCTTGGCATGATCAGTCTTTTCATAGATGGGTAGTAAGTAGTAGCGCACCGAGGTTTTAAAATCTAATGATGATCACCTTTCCGTGTCTATTCACCGTCTATCTATCTTCTTTGGTGAAATGTCTTTTCAAATACTTTGTCCATTTTTTATTGGGTTGCTTGTTTTCTTTTTATTGAGTTTTGAGAGTTCTTTATAGATTTTGGACTTAAGTATCAAATATATGCTCTGCAAATACTTTCACCTAGTCTGTTGCTGGTCTTTTCACTCCCTTAAGAGTTTTCTTTTGAGGTGCAGAAATTTTAAGTTTTGAAAAAGTCTAATTTATCAGAATTTTCTTTTATGAGTTGTACTTTGATGTTGAATCTCAGAAATTTTGGGGCTAATGGACCCATTCACTATCTTCATTGTGGTGATGGTTTCATGCTTGTGAGTATTCCTATGTCAACACTTGTGAAACTACACTTTAGCTATGTACAGTAGGTCAATTATACCTCAATAAGGCTGTTGAAGAACAAGAAGAAGCAAGTGTCAATCTTTTGAGCTCATGTGTACCCTCAAATTCCAGGCAGCAGACTTGAAGCTCCTCCTTGAACTTTCCCTCTAAGCTCCCTGCACTCTAACAACCGGTCTGAGATGGCCCTCCATGTTCAGGACCTCGGCAGGCATTGAACCAGGGAGTGAACCTCCAGTCCCCTCTTCCCATAGACATTCTCAGTCTCCAGGGGTCTCTCTTGGAAACTCCTCTCTCAATTAAATTAAGTTAGGGGAGAAGTAGAGTGGAGGGAGTATCCTTTCTATGAACGTTGCACTTCCCACGATGGTTATGGCAAATTTCCCCCTCTCTTTTGACCTATCTTCTTGTGCAAACTTGAGGGATGGGGTGCTTCAAAGGGTAGGGGCGGCTACAGGCCCAGAAAGCTTCAGGCTGCATATTGAGCTAAGTCAACAAGTCTTTAATGACATCTCTCTTGGGGGAATTAAGATCTGGGTCAGCCAGATCTTGAAGTCAGCAGAGTTTTGTCCCAGGCTCTCCTCCCACATTCTTCTTCCCTCTTTCGCTCCTTCCAGCTTTCAGCATTGCTGACTAGGGAGAATAGACAATTCTTTTATGTCTGATGTTTTTCCACCATGTATTCTTTGTAACACATAATTATTTAGCTTTCCAAAAAACAATTTAAATATTCAAATCATGTACATGTCATGGCAATGCAAATAGGTTTTAATGATGCCTGCTGTGTGCCGAGTCCTGTTCCAGATGTCTTGAGAGAGATGAAGAATGAAGAAAAATTTTTGTAAGGATCCCATAAGAAACTCTAGTAAGTGTTCTCTGTGAACCCTACCTTGAGTTTATCCTTTACTCTCCATGCCCACAGACTGACCTCTCACTTCTCGCCTGATCTGAAATTCTCTGCCTCTTCTTTGAGACTCTTCAGCAAGCCTTGCATAGATATCTGAGACCTGGCTTCCAGCCAGGCTGGGGTGAATGTAAAACTTGACAAACAAATCTGCCAGAGAGCATTCTTTTGGGCTCCCAACTTCGCCCAAATGGGCCACGTCAATCACGACAGAGACCTTCTTCTGAGGAAGTGAAGCTATGAGCCCAGTTATTTATGACAAACTCCTGAGGACTTCCCTCTGCCAACTGGACTCCCCAGGAGGGGAGATGGTCGTTAAGCTCCCCATTTCTGCTGTGCCCTTCCTTTATAAACAAAATCCCATTCTTCAAGTGCATATTGATGCCAAGAAAGTGGTCAGCTTGGTGGGGTAGGGAGTCTGGGAGAGGGAAATACAAGGGGCAGATAAGCTCACATTAAACCTGATAGCTAGAAGGAAAGTCACCTGGCTCACTTCATACCAAAAACACGAAGGCCCAGAAAGGGAATATGTCTAAGACTACACAGAAGGGGGGGGGGGGGACTGAAATGAGGAGTCAAGTGTCCCACCTCCAGGTGGAGGTCTTGTCCCACAGTCATTTTCATTTTCAAAGAACATTTTTTAGAAACTAGGAGATTTCTTAGAATTCTGTTATTGGTAACCATGGATATTGAGACTTCTTGCAAGCTTCCTCCTTCTCCTCTCCTATAGAACTGAGTTCTGTGATCAGGGTGAAATTTCATTTTCTGGAATGGGGTACATTCAGAACTTGTTTCTGAGTGGAAGAAGGAAGGGTCACTTCTCAGACTCCAGGTAAAGTAGAGCAGGAGGAACCCTCACGACAACCCCCTGAGGTCAATTTTATTACCTCCATGTTGTGGGTTAGCAACCAGAGGACCAAAGAGTTAAGATAGCTTGCCCTAGTCAGCATTTGAACGCATGGTTGATTCAATCTCAAGGATTTCAGAGATAAAAGAGACTGCAGATAAAGACTAAAATAGCACCTTTATTGGTTAGCATTGGAGACAAATGTACCTTATGGCAGATACTAGATAGATGCTCAGCAAACCTCCTTCCTCTTCCTCCGGGCCATCAGCTAGACTACTAGACTCCCAGCCTCATTCACTTCCCAGTGTGATCAGGTGACCTACTTCTAGCCAGTGGACTGTGAGCAGAGAGGTACTCCACTTTCATGCAAGACCATAAAATCTTTGCACATATAATTCTGTTTTCCCTCTCCTTCATCTGTTGGTTGAATGCCTGCAGAAGGCCCTAGAACACACTTTTTTATCCTCAACACTACTGGCATTTTGGGCCAGATAATTCTGTTGTGGGGGCTGTCCTGTGCATTGTAGGATATTGAGACACACCCCTGGTCTCTACCTACTAGATGCCAATAGGGTCCTACTCCCCAGCTTGACAACCAAAATGTCCTCAGATACTTCCAAATATCCCTTGAGGGGCAAAATCATCCCTGGTTGAGAACCACTGGTCTAGAAGATGCCAAAGGCACAGAGTGGAAGGAACTTGGGTCCAAAATGTCTACACAGAGCAGAGTACCCTTCCCACATTTGTTAATAACATGCAAGAAATTAACTTTTACTTCATAGAGCCACTGTGATTTGGGAGCTGTTGGTTCAAAAGTTAGCTCACCCTGGCTGATACAGTGCTGCCGAATAATTCCCGTAAAGAGACAGACTTACCAAATCAGGCAGAACATTATTAGCCCAGGGACCACCCCTGCCTACAAGTACCAGGTCCAAGAGGAACATCAGACAGTCACTTCCTATGAGCAGATAGCTTTCAAGATAAGGAAAAGTGTAGGGCTGAGTTCTGCATGAGTCTTGCACGAGCTTCTACAGAAGCTTCTACCCAAGTTCACCCAACAGTAAGTCACTTCTCATCCACAGGGGCAGAGAAATCTGAAATATGCTTGGTGGGAGAGTCTTTTTCTTAGAAACCCCTTACTCATGAAACCAGGAGGCTCTGCTCTGGGAAACTCCAGAGCCTACTGCCTTTTCTCTACATCAGAAGATCTAGCTCAGTACAGAAAATGGCCTATATTCTGCTCAGCACAAAACATGGCCTATGTTCTCATTTTCTCACTAAGTGCTTTATCTTATTTTGCTATTGCAGTCAAGGCTCAGTCTTTGGCCAAGGTCAAGGGTTGATCTGAGGCCTCATTTTGTGACCAAGGTCCAGGTTCAGCCCATGAAGGACAGGACTTGGTCTGTGACAGAAAGACAGAATGGGCCATAGAAGGTTAAAACCGATAGCCTTGCCCTGGATTAGCTGGTGAATTTTGTCTACAGCCCCATCATACAATCCATGTCCTTTCTTCATTGTTCTTTATATTCCCATTTACTAACCAGCTCAGTGAGATACTAACTGCTTCCCATAAAGCTGTCAAAGGAGTGAAATGAGTGACTTCAGTCCAGGAGACCAGTGGAAGGGAAGTAACTGGCTGCAAGTGAAAAAAACCCCACAAATTCATGTCCAGATCTAATCTGTCACTAACTGATTGTTCCAAACTGGACAAATCACTTTCCTTCTGGAGACCTCTATTTCCTTACCATAAAGTAAGAACACTGGGCATCTCTCTTAATTGTAATGTTCCCTGCACTGAGCAGAATTAGCTGGGGATCCTGTTTATACATCTACTGTTAATGGTAACCATGTGCTGCTGCTTTTCCCTTGCTCATGTCACTATGCCTAGCCCAGGCCCTGGATGTGAAACTCAACAAACGTCACACTGGCCTCCAACAGGTCTTCACTAGCCCAGACTCTCCCCAAAGCTCCACTCTATTCCACTATGGAAGAGACTGAATCAGATGCATTCTTAGGCCCTTTCAAACTATGCCACGCTGGAATTCTAGGATTCTAAGACTCTAATAATCTGTAACACTAATAGTCCAGATTCTAGTCTAAATATTTGAGAGCCTAAAATTCTTGACTCCTTGGAGTTTTAAATTCCAAAGCCATGAGAGCCTAGAATTCTAAGTATAACTTGAATTTCTCTGGGAAATAAATGAAGTTGTACAACAGGACTAATTCAGATTTGCCCTGGTTCCTGCCCCCATGTGCTCCAGATTCCTAGTAGTATCTCCTGTGCCCTGTTTGTGAACACATGTGGAACTACTAGAAGGCAGGACCTTCGGTGCCTCTCACTGGGCCTTTAGTCAATGGAAACATAAAGGACAACCAAGAAAGGAAATGGATTGGCCCGCCCTGCCCTCCTGCCAGGTCTGCCTGATTACTACTGGACATCTCTGGGTCACCCCCACTCCTGTCTCTCTCCCCCCGCCACACACACACCAATTAGCTAGACATGTCCAACTTTGTCTAAACCTCAGTGGTAGACAGAGGCCTAGACTCAAACTGAGCTAAGTTCTTAATATTCTTATTATTCAATATTTTATATACTTTAGTACTTCAATACTTTTGTATTTTAGTAGTTCCAAGTAGCTTAGAATTTCATGTTTCTCACAATTTACAGCCTCAATATTCTTGGATTTTAATAGACTAGGATTTAAAAACTTTTAGATTTCTGGAATACTGATTCGAAGATAGTGGAAGATGCTAGAGTATCCCCTACCTGCTCTTGGAGGCTCTGGGATGAAGACAGGCAGGGAGGCCTTAGCCGGCTCTGAGTGCGGCTGTGGGAGGCAGTCACGGGCCTCAGGTGTGAGCACAAGCATATGGAAAGTGTTGCAGGCCCAGGATGGAAGGAAGAGCAATCAAGCTTCTTTGTAGAATGCCCAGAGTCATACCCTAGAGGGCTTCCCAGGCCTTTGGCAGGCAGTGAGAACCAATTTAACAGCCTCCAATCAAATGTGTTATTTATTTTACAAGTAACTATAAATAGCAAAATAAAACTGAGAGTTTATGTCCACGAGTGGGCCCCAGAGTTATTAAAGCTGCTTGAGGCCGTGCATTTGGGAAGCTCTTCTCCCCTGGCCTTCCTCAGGCCTAGTCCTAGCCCCGTGTCTCCTGGGGTTGGGAGTTCTGGAGGTCTGATCCCTCCCGGCTTGGCCGCAGACCCCTCTGGCTGTGGTGAGTGGGGGCGGCGGGGGAGGCTTCGGAGAAGTGGAAGTGATTTAGGCATGTGTCAGGAAACTGGGGCCCGGCCCGAATCTCAGATTTCATAAGAAGCCCAGGGGGCTGGCAGAAATTCTTGGCCCAACACATCCCAGAGCCAGGGGCACAATCTGCAGCCAGAAGCAACAAAGTCCCCGCGTGGAGGAAATTGAGGGCCGAAAGAGAATTTTCTCTGCTGTGGCAGGGCCGGGCCTTCAGGAGAACTGACTCCAATCAATATACGGTCTGGTGCTGTGTAGAAGTTCTGGCAAATGCTTTAATCAACCAGTCAGCTGGTTTTACTAAGCACCTACTAAGTGCCAGTCAACGGGGGGAACAGGAGAGGCTCTTGTTCTCGTACGCCAGTGCCTCAAGGTAAAGCCCCAGTGCTTCACCTGGCCTTCAAGTCTTCTGCCACCTGACCACGTCACTTGCCAGCCCCCCATCTGGCCCTGCCGGTGGTGAAGCCCACTGGTCCCCCCCGTATCTCATATGGCAGCAGCACATCTCAGCCTGCAAGCCCCTGTCCCCCCCTGGCGTGTCCTCTCCCGCTCCTGGTGCTCAGGACTGTCTCCCGTGTCTCCTCCTCTCTGAATCCTGCTCTGCGCACGCTCGGGTTGCACTTCTCCGGAATGTTGAAAGCACATTCTTATCAGGTTCCATTCAAATGTCAGTCTCCCCATTAGAGCGCACCTTTACTCATATCTGTATCCCCAGCCCCTCGCTGAGGGTCTGGAACAATATTTATTTAGGATATTTGCTGACACGGATGAGTGGGCAGCAGGGTCAAAGCATGTCTGGATAAAGTGGAAGGATCTGTGCAGATTCAGTGAAAGCAAAGAGCCATCTTTAGACAGCAAGGGCAAGGCGAGACAGACACGAGGACAGGTGGTGCCAAGTTTTCATGCCGGAAGGATGTCTGGGCTTTTACGGCTGGTTCCTCCCTTTTCTAACGATGTGGCTCTAAATACATGACTTAACCTCATTGTCCTCCTCTGTCAAATGGGGGCAGTTGTGAGGACTAACTGAGTTAATACATATAAACTACTTAGAACAGAGCCTAGCACCTGGTAAGCATCCCCCAAATACCAACTTTTGTAGCAGTCATGGTAACAGTAGGAAGAGAAATGGTGGTGGTGGCAGCATCATTGTAGGGGGCATGAAGAAAACCCAAGGACTTGCCAGCCAGCTTGAAATAGGCAATGGGTTGGCTTCTAGGGGAAGTTGAAGCTTCCCCACCTCCACCAGTAAGACTCTGTCCCGTGCCCCCTTGGACAAAGGTCAAGGGCACTGCTGAGCCAGAGTGAAGGTGGAGCTCTCTGTGCTGAAGAAGCATCAGGCTGTCTGTCCTGTGACATGGTCTGTTTGGGATTTAATTCCTTGTCCATCCCAGCCCTGAGCCTCTCTCTCTCTCTCTCTCTCTCTCTCTCTCTCTCGATGTGAGCAGGAATGCTTTCTTTCTCTTAGCTCCTCCTTTTCTTAAGCTTGCCTTTTCCTTGCTTCTCTACCTCTCGCTTCTCTTCTACTTTCCAAAGCTGACTAGCAGCATAGCATACCACAAAGAACCCCAGCTGGGGACTCAGAAGGCCTGGGGGCCAGCCCCAGCTCTGCCGGAACTTCTGGCCAGTCCTGGGCAAGTCTCCTCTCCTTCCTGAACTGAAGGGCTTCCCAACAGCAAAAACATCAAGCTGCATGCTGTCCTAAGCTCCTTTTGTTCTACACATCGGTGTATCTCTGTGGCAATATTCTCTTCTATGGAAACGGCTTTGTACCCACAGGGATTGTACAGAGAACTTGTTTTTTTTTTTATCATTAGGCAATATTTATTGAGCACAGAGACACAGGTAATATGTGAGGCATTATACCAGGTGCTGTGGATCATGAGGCACCGAACCAGACAGAATTCTTGCCTGCAAAGGGCTCACATTAAAATGGGTCTAGAGAAAGATCAGATAATAAACTCACTACCTCCCAATCGTGGACCACTGAAGAAAAGAGAGAATTCATGGGTTCTGGATGCTTCATGGGGACCAGGCAGTGTGCCAGACATTTTGGCCTAGGTCATTTTAGTTGGTCCTCACAATCACTTTGTGAACTAGGTATTGTCATTCCCATTTTAAACGAGAGGGGCACAAGGCTAAGAGACATTCAGCAGCTTTTGGCCAACGTCACCCACCTACGTCCACCACCACACTGAGTGTCCTCTCCACATGAGCATGCCCCTCGGTCCATCATGCTCCTGAACTGTGAGGCCGGGGCACACCAGGAGAACGAACCCCAGGTCCCACTTCTTAGGACCGGAGCCCAAGAAGGTCCTCCAGCCTGGCTCGAGCTTCTTGGGGCGTCTGGGCTTCAGACCCCAGCCGCTCGCTCTCCCGTCCACTCTCTCAGCAGGGAGAGCCGTGAGATTTGTAGCTGCATCCTACCCTCTTGGCTCATAACCCTATAAAATAGCAAGCAGCCTCAAAGGTAGAAAAAAAGGGGGACAGAACTAAAAAGTAAACACTGATGAAGATTAAAAATGACCAGTGAGTCTTGGGGATTTATGTCTCATAAAGGGAGATGGCCAAGGAGGCCAGACAGGGAGCAGACAGCCCTGATGCCTCTGCCTTGTGGATAATTTATTCCAGAAAGTAGAGGCCTCTTGTGCGACTCACACAGGCCAGGGTGGTTCTCCGGGTCCTCACAATCCACTGTCTGCAGAGCCCGCCTGGCAGGCTGAGTCAGTTTTGTTTTCACAGACCAAACCCACACGTTTGATACTTTTTCATTCCTTTTCACGTCTATGATGTTGTCTGAGGTTCATCTTACACTCCCGGTGAGGCTGACAGGACGGGGACCTTTATCCCCATCGGTCAGATGAGAAAATTGAAGCTGACAGAGGATGACTCATCCGGGGTCTCCCAGGGGGTCAGGACTCTGAGCCGAGCTATTGAGCTATCGTTGGTTGATGTGACAGCCCCCATTGGGCACACATTTCCTTTCATTCCCATCCTCCTTCCTCAACGCCTCACCCACTCACATAAACTGTGCTCGGCCAATAAATTAATTGAACGAACCTCTATTGAGTAGTGGCAAACACAGAGATGAGCAAGCTGAATGCTGATGCTAAAAACAACTTAGTACTTTTTAAATACGTGGTGTTGGTGATGATAAAGGTCATGTTAATAGAGAGCTTCTCTCTGAAGTCACAGTCAGAAGACAAAAATAAATAAAAATAAATAAATAAATAAAATAAAAGCTTTGGAGAGAAGTCGGGAAGAAGGAATCAATGTTAGGGTGAAGCACAGGAGAGCCTGTCTCTTTGCCAGCATCTTCCAAAGCAATTCCCTGGGCATCGGGAAGACTTTTGGTCCTGGTTGACTTCCCATCAGATGAATTTGTGGGTAAGAATGTGTTTCAAGATTAAGAAGTAGTTGACAGCCACCCTGGACTTTGATACCAATGCCCTTGCTCACATTCTTGCTGTCGGTATGATGGGCTAGCAGGCATTATGCTGGCCCCCACCTGCTGCAGAGGCAAAGAATCAGTCTTCGTGGTACAGTGGAAAGAACTCAGGTTTTGGGATCTGATTAACCCGGTTTTCAATCCTAACTAGTTGTATAGTTTCTCAGCCTCTCTGAACCTGTTTTCTCCACCATTATATGGAGATAGCAATATCTACCTCAAAGTTTTGTTTAAAAAAAAAAAAAGTGGAAAGAGAATCTTAAAATTTAACCATGGTAGTTCAGCCTTCATGTGAGGCCCCAAGATAATGGATAACACATCCCCAAGTGAAACGCAAGACCACCACGCAAAGGCTGTCAAAGGTGGTGTTGAAAACTGCTTTTGTGGTTCTTTGCTGACCACCCACCTCTAGCACATAAAAAAAAAGGTGGGAGAGGCCAAGAACAGAGCCAGGGATTAGATAGGAGATTTCTGGAAAGAGCTGTAAGTGCATTGAGCATCTTTGTCTACTCCCTCCCTTAATTTAAGCCTGGGAAAAGTGGTTTCAATGGGCTAGTTGGAGAGTTTGTGTTTTCCTATATTTGGGGGATCCAGTGGACTGGAATCTGACTCCCACTGCTCGGTGTAAAGGCAAGAGGCTGGCTGACCAGCTCTTCTAACAGCAGAGTCACGGGTGCTTGCTGTACTGTGGCAAGCTGCATTCTCAGAGTTCATCAAGCAGAGCTTACGAAGCTGTTTCTCTGAACCCGATCTGGACCACATGAGAGGGAGAAAGTCTAGATCATCCTAGACTCTGTCCGAGGGCCCTGTAGAGAGAGGAAACACCTTAGCAGAAAGAGGCTGATGGTGCTGGCAGAGGCCTATGGGCTGGCCCGGAGTCACAGTCAGCCAGGCTGGAATAGAAATGCATTTACCCACATCAAGGCATCGACTGTATGGGGAGGGGGATAGATTTTCTCCAAAGAACCCACAAAAATGCCTCGTGAGAAAACAAGCAAGGTTCAACGCCTGCCAGGCCCAGAGAATATTGACCCTGATTCTTCAAGTCTATACTAGTCAACTAAGAACTTTCCTGTCCCCTTTTCCTTCTCTCTCTCCCTCTATCC
The DNA here is from genome assembly GCF_964656455.1 of Halichoerus grypus. NCBI lineage: Eukaryota > Metazoa > Chordata > Mammalia > Carnivora > Phocidae > Halichoerus > Halichoerus grypus. Next base: position 150,387,212 of record NC_135716.1, read on the forward strand.
CTGACAATGGAGAGATAAAAAATCTACAATGGTTAGCAAGATGAAGAAGGAGAAGTGATGTTCCAGGTAGAACAAGAAAGAAGAAACTGACCTCATTCTCACTGAAGGAGATTGGCCAACAGCAGTTCCAGGTCCAAGTGGGTGGTGAGAAAAGCATTTCCTTTGAATGAAGTTTGAAGTTTATTACTACTGTTGTTGCTAATAGTAGTAATAGTAGGACGCTGGATAGGATATGTTAATTATTGAGCCGAAATGATGTTTTGTGAGTTAAAATAAATGGGAAACCTCTTATTACCCAAGAGAAAACAGAAGAGTCATGGATCAATTTCAAGTTTTCATCAAAAAGGGTGGAGGAGATTTAGCCCTGCAGAAGGGCTGGTGAAAGTCATTTCTTGGGTATATCCCCATGAGTCTCACTTGTTCAATATCATACTTACAAGACATGACATATGGCATCCCTTGCACACAGCTGGACTTGAGTACATCTGGATTTGCTTCCACCATTTCTCTGGGCCTGGTTGACCAGGCCAATGGGCAGTATTAATCAGCTAAGTTATCTTTAACCAGCTACTGTATATCTGACCTATGTTCCCCATCTGACCCAGAAGTAGGAATAGGAAGAGAAAGTCCAGTCTTAAGCCTTGGTGAACACACAGTTCACAAGACTGGAAACCTCTTAGGGATATTCAGATGGGATGACAGAGACCCAGAGAGGGGCAAGGGCTTCCCAAATCCATTGTAGAACTAGATGTGGAACCTTGCTCTCTTTCTTTCCTCTTTCATACATGTACCAGTACCATTACTTCAGACAGTTTCCTCCTAGAAATCTAAGACAGAGGGGAGTCAAGTACTAGATTGTATCATCTGATGGTTTCTACCATTTATCAGAGTCAGCAGACATGTGTCAGGTCCCTTATGAATGTTAATCCTGATTCTTACAATAACCCACCAAGGTAGGAACATCAATAGCCTTTGTAGAGATGAGAAAACTGAGATCTATGAGGTTAAGTGACTTGTCCATAGTCACATGGTCATTAAGGAGTGGAATTGGAATTCAAACAGGTCAGTCTGACTTCAAAGTTAGTGGTCTTGTCATACAACATTACCAACTCTCTTGAGGGCTGCTGGAGTCAGAAAAGAGAAGGATCATCAGGGTTATGGTCAGGTCTGGGTCCCCAAATGGGGCCCCAGCCATCCCACAGTGTCATCTTTATGGGAAAGAACCAGTCCAGACTGACCCACAAACTCACCAACCATCCCGGAAGCCAAGACCACTGGCATAGGTTTACACTTTACCAGTTCCTTCCAAAGAACAAAAAGTAATGCAAATTTAAAAAATCATAAAGCAGGGGTGCCTGGGTGGCACAGTTGGTTGGACATCTGGCTCAGGTCTGGTCTCAGTGTCGGGGGATCGAGCCCCGCAGTGGGCTCCGTGCTGTGTGCGGAGTCCGCTTGGGCTTCTTTCTCCCTCTCTGCCCCTCCCTCTCATGTTCTCTCTCTCTCAAATAAATAAATAAATCTTTAAAAAAAAAATCATAAAGTGGTGTGAATAATTTTTTAATTAGTTGGCAAATCATGTGCCTGAGGGTGCTTCAGTCTCTGAAGTAGGTATTAACTTTATTAACATTTATTCCTTTGCAAGTTAAATTGGTTCTTTGTGAAGGTGGGTGCGTGAGAGTGTGGTAAGTTTCATTTCATTTGCCAGGAATCTTGGCTGAGGGCTACAAGGAAAGTTACTTTTAGATTTTTCTTCTGACGGTGAACTTGGCCTCCCTCACTCCCTGCTGAAACCCAACATTTTGCAGGCGGAAACAGGGGATAAAAAAAAAAAAGATAAAGAAAGAAATAAATTAGAGGGGGGAAAACAACTGAAGAATAAATAATCCTCTTAAAACAGTCACTGGGAGAGGCGATGGAGAGGGTCCTGGACAAGGGCAGCATGGTTCTGGTTGGGTGAGTCACGTACTAGCTGGCTTTCTGACCTTGCGCAGATGGCCTACACTCTCTCAGTCTCTGTCTCCCTGGCTGTGACATGGGGAGATAATCCCTGCTCTGAGGCCCCACTCAGGTCCGCTGAGGGTTCACGAGGGATATCATCTGATAAAGTGATTTGACTTTTCAAAGCACTGTCCATATTAAAACTATGGAGTATCCCTGACACCTGGACCAAGGTCCTTGGGGATCTATCCCTGGAACCAACCTGACATCAACAAGGGAACCTTCAGGGTGACATATGAGAAAGGGCTCTCTCTTAGCTGAGCTCCTGGAAGGGCCCCCGAGGAGACGTATGGTGTGGGAATGTGGGTAGGAGTGAGTGTGCTGGGTTGGGTCTAACACAGGTCAGCACGCACCAGTGCCCCTGCGTGTGCACATCTGACTACTCGTGTATATGGGCGAATGTGAATCCCTGCATCGGTATTGGGGGGGATAGGAATATCTGCTCATTCTGTAGGTGAGTTTTGAGGATTCAATAGGTGCTCTGCTCTAAGCACTGGGGATTCAAATGAGAACAAGATACACCAGTTTCTGCATGTGGCTCAGAATGTATATTAGGCAGTGTGAGTCCTTAAGTGTATGAGGGAGTATTTATGTATGTGTGAGGATACATGTGTGAACACACACGTCCATGTATATGAGGGAGTATGTATTTGTGTGAGAGTCTGCATGTGAGTGAGTGGGAGTCTGTTTGTGTGTGTATGTGTGTGTGGTGGGAAAAAGAGAGAAAGAATTCTTGGCCACTCTAGAGCGTATCAAATTTTGTTAAAACACCAGAAGGTTTGAAAGGCCCTGTGATTTCATCTCGTCCAGTCCTTGATGTCTAAGATAGAGAATCGAGGCCCAGAGAAAGGAAGTAGTGTGTAGAAGGCCAGCCAGCAGCAGAACAAAGACCAGAATACACATCTGCTGACTCTGAGCCCAAGGGTCTTCCCCACTGAAGATGTGTGAAAATGCAAACGTAAATTAATCGAGGGGCTGGGAGAAGAATCTGGGGGACTGAGCAGAAATGTAGATCGGGCCAGAGAATGGAGGGGAGGGATGGTAAGGAGGCAGGTGTACCTGTCCAGGCGAGGGGGGATGAGGCCTGCTTTAGGGAGGGGCGAAGAAAGGAGAGAACGGACGGCAGGAGGCTTCTTGCCTAGAATCAGTGGCCTTTGCACCCAATAGGATGTGGAGGGTAGGTTTTCATTTTTTGGATGGTTTTCATGATGAGACAGTTTCCCCTTAACCTGGGAACTAGCAGGAGCCTGGGAGTTTATACAAGCATCTCATTAAAACCTGCCAACAGCCCTGTGAAGTGGGCCTTATTTTCTCCACGCTGACGATGACACAACTGTGGCTCAGAATGGGGAGGTAACTGCTCAAAGAACCCCCAGCCTGGTCCCAGCAGATCTGAGACCAGAACTCACGTCTTAATTGCTTCAAGCTGAATATTGAGTAAGTCGATAATCACTTAGTGGGCATCTACATTGTGCTAGGAACTGGACTTGTCACCTTATGCACCTTACTTCATTCAGCCTTCCAGTGACCACTTTTCCATCTTCCAGATGATCAGAATGAGCCTCAGGGGTGGTAAATAAATGGCCAGGGGTACGGAGCTACTTCAACCCACACCTGAACTCAAGGCATCTGATTCGGATGCCCAGAGTCTTTCAACAGTCTTCCATTTCCCTTCAAAATCAGGGCAAATATGTTTGCAACATAGTTTAGGAAGAAGTGAATTTAGGACCTTCTATCGCTAGAGAATATATAAGCTTAGAATAATGGCCGGTTCATAAAAGTTTTGTCAAATGCCTCGTGGCAGGCCCATGCTGGAGATTAAAGGGTCCCACCCCTGATCATCAAGAACCACATAAAGGAAGTCAGATGGGGCCTCCAAAGTTCTGTTCCTTGCCTCCTTCAGATATTGAGCAAATGTGATCTTTACTGGGTTTCCAAAGATAATCACGTGGGGCTGGGGACTGGAAGTCAGGACACTTGGGACACATGGCCCCAGTAATCTCATCGTGAAGCTCAGGCCAAACCTTGTTGGTACAGGTCCTTCCAGCCATATGGGTTTCTATGTCCTTGCACCCATCAGAGATACTGTGCTTTTCCTTCAGCAACAGGAATGTTGGACCTCCGCATCAGTGCCAGTTGGGGCTCCATGACCCTGAATGAGTGCTGGCCCGAGAGCCTTCCCATGGCACACCCAGACCTGCTCCATCACTAAGTCCGTCCTGTCCAGTGCAGAGAGGATGATGACTCCCCCCCACCTAAGAGTGAAATAGAGAATTTGTCTTGTTTTCCTAAGCCTGGTGTCAGATTTAACTGTCCTGAGACTCCCTGGCCCTGCCACTCTTTCTAGATATTTCCTTCCCTCACCTTTATTCCCATTTCCTCAAATTGCTGACTGAAGTCAGGACACCAGAATCTGACTTCCAGAACTGCTGTATGCTTTCCTGAGATTCCCACTGCCAGCCCCAGCTGAGGCCCTGGATGTAGCATCAGAACAACTGGAACCTGGACACCCCACCCCCTCCTGAACTTGGAGTTCCCAAACTGGTCACTCTGATGGCCTGGGCTATGCCAGCTCCAACACTAACCTTGCCTTCCTCACCAGCTTGGTTGCCAAGACCCCAACGTACCTTTGCTCAAGCTGACCCAATTTACCACACTAGAGCTGATTTCTCCTGACTTTTTGTTCCGAGAGTCTAACCTCACTCCACCTTCATCCCTGAAACTAATTCCTGGCCCCACTTGAGAGGTCTATCCGACTGAGGGAAAATAGCCTTCTGGCCCAAGTGCGTTGACATCTAGACACCACGGGTACTTCCTTCCTGACCAGAAATGCCGTCAGAGAGCCCAGTAAGGGCTTGGCTCGCTGTTCTCATCAAGGTTCCCCCAACATCCTCTCCAAAAACATAGTTGGCAGAAAACACACCCAAGAAAGTTGTCAGGAAGTAACCAGTCGTCCGAATTATTTACTGTCCCCTGGAACATAGCCAACTAGATGCTGGCCATGCAGACGCTGGGAAAATATTTATGTGGGTCCTGATGGATGCTTGGCCAGTGAAGACTGCCCACTGTCATCTTTCTTTCTGCTGATAAGGCAAAACTACACATGTCAGACGGCTCTTAGCAGGGCCTGGCGGCGGGGGCCTGGCATCTGATCAGAGTGAGGTTAATGGCTGCAACCAAAGGACTTGGTTTCAGTCCTCTCTGCCACCAACGAGTTCTTCCCCTCCCTGGGCCTTAGCTCCTCCATCTGTAACATCATGGGGTAGACCAGATGACCTCAATGTCTCTGGGATCCTAGAAGACTGCGACTCAGGAAGAATCAGATCTATTTTCCAGATCTGCCATCATGATGCCATTGGCTCATCACAGAGCTATTTTTCTTGGCATCCTGGAAACGTTCCTGAAATTCCAACATCCAAGAATTTCTCTTTCCACTGATCCAGTTTCTATAACCATATGGGAGAACTCCATCTGGAGGAGGAAGATCTGAGCTTAAAATAAAAGGGTAAAATGGAAGAGGGGAAATTGAGTTCAAGCAGTGTTTATCATGCATCCAATACTTGCAAAGCTTGATGCTGGGCCCACGAGGACAGAGAAGTGCCCCCATGTCCTGTCCTTTAAGTGAAGACCTCACAATAAGGCAGTGGGGAGGGTGGTCCACAGACTCATCTTTTTTTTTTGACCCTCATGTTTCTTCCTCCCCATAAACTTCAGTACCTCTGCCTGCAACCCTCCTCAGCTCTGCAATTCTGTCCTTGTCTGTGATCATCATAGGCTCCTTGCTTCGAGGAGTTTCAGCCTCCCCAGCTCCCGTCTCCCTGTGGACAACCTGACCTCATGGGTCCTTCTCTATTTCAGAGTCTATAGCTACTCCCTTCGAAGACCTACCTGAGATAACAAGATCATGGATAGAGACCCAGGACAAAGGTTCAAGAACCCCCAGAGTTCCTTAAACGCTGTCTCTATTCAGGGCCTCCTGTGACTTCTCTAAGATGCTTGATTACGTCTTAGGACTGCCTGCCCACGTCGGTTTCCCTAAATGGGAAACTCAAGAGTAAAGGGGTGAAGAGCTCAGATGTGCCAAGCCAAGGGGGTATCAAAGGTCAGTTTTCTGTGTCTGGGAGGCAGTTGATGGGTAGGGAGAAGCAGGAGAGGCAGCTGAGGAGGGGATGGTGGCTACTACTTGAAGGGCCTTAGGTGCAAGGCAAGGGGGTCCTGACTTTATATTTCAGTCCCCAGGGATATAAAAGTTTTCAAGCAGAGAAGCAAACTGTTGTCATTGAAGACTCTGGGGATAAAAAATCCATCCCAGAAACAGGAGCTCATAACAACAACAATGATAATGACAGCTCACACGTGCATATCGTTTCTATAAATCTCAAAACAAAACTTCCAAGCAAACTGATTTATTCCTAACATCAGTCCTGTGAGTGAGGTGGCCTCATCCCACTTTTACAGAAGGGGAAAGCAAGGCCCAAAGTCGCACAGATCTTTCCTTTCCAGGTCCAGGACTGTTCATCACGATGCACCTCTCCAACTGTCAGTGGTGAGCGTCTACACTGAGCCTGGGTTTCTGCCCCAGGTGGGGGTCTGGACTAGTTGCTCTCTGTGTCATCTAGCTTTGAGACTGGAAAATGCTGAGACTCAGAGGCCAGCAGGCTGCCTCGTGGGGCTGCCTGGCTGAGCCGTGGGTGGTCAGGAATGTTTCAGGACTTCCTGGGACCAGTGTTCCAGGTCGGAGTGTCTGGATTAATGATCCGTCTCCAGGCAGAGCCAGCCGAGGCTCCGACACCAGGCACAAGGCATCGATTAGACTTTACACTCTGAGCTTGCTTTCATCTGGGGCTCTCCGGGTGGGCTGGGCCTAATAATTAACATTCTCTCAGCCCCACAACATGAGTGAGCTGGAGGGGGGGAGAAAGAGTCTCTGACCAGGTCCCCATCAGTGGTGGGAGTGGAGAACCCCCCCCCCAAAAAAAAGCCTACACGTGGCTGCTTGGCAGGGGACCACGTCTTCCAGTTGACACTTCAGTACTACCTGAAGCTTGTATAGTAAGTGGCTTTGGTCTCATCTTTGAGCTTCACAACATATCTATGGTGAGTTGCCACATGGGGAAGTAGCACTAGGACCGTGCACATGGGGAAACTGAGGCCCAGAGAAGGACAGGGGATTGCCCAAGGGCAGAGGGATCAGGATGAGAACTCAGCCCTCCTGCTTGCGTGCCTGGCATCTTCCCAGTGCAGGAGCCTGTCTCTTGCAGGGCTGTTTAGAGCCTCCTTGCACCTTGAGGTGAGGGAGGGTAGGGGTGTGATATGATTTTCTATTTTATAAGAGGGAATCATTACAGAGGTACTCTGTCATTCATTCACGCACTGATTCAGCCAGTACTTACTGAATACCTAGTATGTTCCAGGGTCTGTGCCAGGTGCTAAGGATAGCAGGAAATAGTCCCTGACATTGGAGAGCTTATATAGCCTGGGGCAAGGGGGGCAGTGGGGAGTGTGGCAGGGGAGAGGCAGATATGCAAATTCTAAGTCCAGTGAGGTGCCATGGTGCTTTACGAGTAAATCTATTTGAGAGTACAGAGCATTTTGGCCACAAAGCCCCAGGGAAGACATGATCAGGTCTACCCTGAGGAGCAAAGCATACGCAGTAGTGGGATGTGATCAGAAAAGGCTTCAGAAGGAAAAAAAAAAACCAAAAATGGAACCTTAAAAGAGGGCTAGATGTTCATCGGGCCAATGGGGGGTAGAAAGAGGGCATCGGGGTAGGATCATCCCAAGGAAAAGGCAAGAGCTGACCCAGGCAAAGAGAGACAGAGAGGCAGGGAGTTGCTCAGTCACTGAGAGCAAGGGAGCTGGCTGAAAAGTAGGCTTTGAGGAAGGGATCGTGGGAGGTGAGGTTGGAGAGATACATGAGGAACAGATCAAAAAGGCCTCCGGAGCCAATGAGAGGGGCCTGCACTTTATCCTGAGCGATGCGAGTAAGGAGGCGGTGGTCAGAACTGCATGTTTGGAGGCTCGTCCCGCTGTAGTGTTGAAGCTGCGCTGAAGGGAAGAGAGATCAGAGCAGACACACCCGGGAAGCAGAAGTGATGGTGGCCTGCTTTTACTGGTTTGTGGCCACTGAGGACACCCTTGTCTGGTCTGGAAAAGCCTAGGTCCTGAGGATTTTCTGACATAAAAAAAAGGACTCCCCATGGTTGTCAGCTTATACCCAAGTTCATAGCTCTGGACCCATTCCAGGCTCCTCTGGGCTGAGAAGAAACCACAGCATTCTTTTCTCTCTTCATTTAGGGTTCCCCGTACTACTTTACCCATTCTGCAGGTACACGTCTTCCCATAGTGGGTTCCCCACTGCCTCACCACGGCCACCAGCACACAGAGGCAAAGCTCCAAACCTTCACTGCCTCTGCTTCAAGCCTTAGATGATCCCACATTATCTGGCCACCCCCATTCAGTCAACATCAGGTCTGGGTTAACTGAGCATCTGTAGGTACCAGGCACTGCTAGGCTCTGTGGAGGCGGCTTCTGCTCTTCCTTCCATGGGCCCCTGTGGTTAAAAGCCAGACTCCTTAGCCCAGCATTTTAGAACCTTAGACTGACTCCAGCCAAACTCCATGGCCTCATATTTCCCCTCGCTTCCTCCAACACTCCACACTTGTCACACTGAGCACCATTTAATGTTCTTTAAATATCCTCTATAATTTTTTCCAAATACACATATATTTGGAATAGATAGAAGAGAATGAAATGCTAATCTATACACACTCTAATTGAAATAACACCAAAGACGGAAAGTAGAAAGTAAAAATTTGTCCCCTACCCCTCCCACCCACTACCCTGAAAATCCCATTCCCCAGAGATGAACATTGTTAACATTTGGGGAAATATCCCTCCAGATTCTTTAAAAATTTTTTATGTCCTAGCATACTACCTTTTGCACTCTTTTCTGTCCTTCAGGATTCATTACAATGCCCTGTTCCCTCCTCTGAGCAGTTCTCTATGGTCGCATATGGAGAAGAAGGGACCCAAGGCTTACAACAAACATAGCACTTGCCACCCTATATTGAAATCATCTGTTCCCATGGTGTGCCTCCATCAGGCTAAGTGTGAGACTGTAATCCAGACATGACATCTATGAGCACAGAGTTGTGACCATCTTGTTCTCTGCTGTATTCACAATTCCTTGCACGTAGTAGGCTTTCAGTAAGAATCTATAGAATACATGGTGGATGGATGGATGGATGGATGAGTAGGTGGATACTTGGGAGGACAGATGGAATGATGACAGGTGGGAACCCCTATGGCATGCTCTCAAGAATTAGGGGGAAGGATTGGCACTGAGTCGTGAAAAGGACCCCAGCTGGGGGTTACAGACTTGGATTCCTGCCCTGGCCCCACCTTCTACTGCTATGTAGCTTTATATAAGTTCCTTGCCTTCTCTTAAGCTTCAATCTCCCTACCTGGACCTGAGTAGTGGGGCTGGGTAGTTCCCAGAACCCTTCCCAACGGATGATCCAGAATGCTCAGCTGGCCCTGGCCCAGCACTCCTATTTCACACCTCTGTAATTACCCACCTGCATGCCTTTATTATAGAAATTGGGGTGGGGGCGGGGGCTCATTAAATAAAGGGCAAAAGGAAATTGCTGGCTTGCCGAAATGACATTGTTGGCGTTAACTAGATTAACTTCTGAAATGAAAAGCCCACAAAAGCAAAACCAAAACAGAGAAGGAGCCATGGCTTCCGCTGGGGGCTCTATGGTTCCCTGCTTCAGCCTGCCTGCCCCCGAGCCCAGGCCTCACAATCGATCCTCCCTGCTGAGGTCACGGGAGACACTTTCCTACGTTCACACGGACTCCATCTCAATGGTGCCAGGAAAATGGCGCTGGGCACTGAGCCCCAGGCCAGGACTTGGGAACTCCTCTCAGAGCTCTCCGTCTGTAGGAGACAGGAGGGCAACTAGACCCCAGGCAGAGCATGAAAGCTGGTGCAGGGAAGCCACGGGCAGAGGGGCCTGGAGTCGAAGGATCAGGGAAGCAACACCAGAGCTGAGGGATAACCCAGGGAGAAGACACCAAGACAGGAAAGAGGAGGGCACCTTCAGGCAATTGAGGGCAGCCCCACATGCCTGGAGCAGAGAGGGAGGGGATGACCCTGTTCCACTTAGTGGTCTCATCTGGTCATGATGAGACTTCTCAAGGTGAATCAGGGAGCAGGCCCTACAGGCTGGGCCAGTGACTGATGGATGGAGTCCCCAAGCCGGGGATGCCAACATGCAAGAGCGCCCGGGAAGCAGCACTGTGGGGAGCTGCTGCCGACCCCAGTGCTGGGGCCAATGGGTGCTAAGACAGAAAACCAAAAAAGAAACCAGAGGCAAGAGGCTCCGATGGACTCGGACCAAGGCACTTTCTCAGCTCACAAAATTTACAATCATCAGGAGAGGTAGGCAGACCCAGGGAGAAGAGGGAGGTGACCCCAGCACTGCTTAGTGGTTCCAGTGGCTCCAGGGGAAGGAAAAGATGGAGCCCTGATGCCTGGCTAACTATCCAGTCTCAGAAGGAGAGAACCAGTTCTTGTAAGCATCCCAGAGCACACAAGAAATATCCTCCTCTGCCGATAAACCTGGAATCCTCCCTACCTTCCTGCAGAGGGCCAGCTAAAGCGAGTCCAAGCAGGGAGAAAATGGGGCAGAAACACTATCCAGTGTGTGCCCCCTCCAGATCAGATACTTTCCATGCACTCCCTCTTTCATCCTCTAAGGATTCTAGAGGGAGGAGTTTCTCTTTCTACTTGTTAGACAAAGAAACTGAGGCCCACGGGCTTACACAAGCTCTCACAACCAGTGACTATCGGAGCTAGACTTTGCACTGAGGTCTTTCCAGCTCCAAGTCTCAGAGCTCTCTCCCTGTGTGTCTCTGCTCTGCAGACCCCATCCTTGCCCCTAAGAAGCTTATAGTCTGATTTTGCTCTGGATCCTATGCCATCACACTAGCTTTGACTACAAATTGAGAATCCTATAATCCCTCTGAGCTGCAGGGCCTCAGAACTGTCAAATCAACAGCCCAATGAGTATTTTAAACATAATTTGTTTCCTAGCTCCCCTGACCAGGGGAGGTCATTTGGGCCATCCTATCTCTAAGGAGCAACATCTAATGATAGAATTCCAGGCACAGGACAGAAGAGATTCTACTAGGTAGGAAGCCATCCCAGCTCCCCTTGAACCTCACCCAGCTGCACAGCAGCCCACATCTGGACCTGGAGGCCACCAGCGCTCTCATGGGTCAGTCCTGGTCAGGATCACCCGAGGCCAGGCTAGGTCACCGGGTATTAATCATTGCCAAAAGAGAAGTTAAACTGAAAGCCAGTTCATTAAAGATTAAGCTTCATCTCCATAGCCCTCAGGGAAAGGGAGCTTTGGGTGGAGAGCGAGGTCCTGTTGCAGGAGGTCACCTCCCATGAACGCCTTCCGAGTGAGTCTGTGGTGAGGAACTAGGAAGCCTGGGTTCTGGTCTAGTTCTGCCCTCTGCCTGCTGGGGGGCCTTGGGCATGGCACTTATCCATTCTGAGCTCCCATTTCCTCCTTTGATACACAAAGAAAATTCTGTAGGTTTCCTTGTGATGCTCTAGCATATGTTGCCTTAAGAATAGTTTATACATGCTTGCTTTTTCTCAGTCTATGTTTGCTCTGTCCCCCCAGGTTGTCCAGTGCAAGTTCACTTACTGTTCACAATATTTGTGGCCATAGAAAGCTGGTAGTAAATCACAATGTCACCAACACCCGGAGTGCAGGGACTCCCATCTCACTTCCTTGCTCCCACACTAGCCAGATTGCATCTCTGACCCCAGAACACGCCCCGTTGGCTCTCTGGGAACTGGCCCAAGTTGTATGTGGAGGAAGCTCCTCTGAGCCCACTGATCTACAAGAACAGAAATTCCCCATTTGGCTCATTCCTGGTTCTTTCCTTTGGGTCATCCCATCTCAATGGGATCTGCTCAACCAAAACGTCACAGGCCCTTCACAGATCTTGATCTAATACCAAAGCAATTCCACAGTACGTAATGAGCAGGGAAAGAACAGATACCTAATCATTCTGTGCCCTACACAAAGCACGGTGCTGGTGTTGGGGCTCCAGCCCTGATCCCAAAGGAAAATGGCACCATACGCGTCCTGGGGTGAAACCAGAAATTTCTATTAAGGTGGGACATCTGAAAACTACTGTGGTAAATAATGACAGGTTCAAAATATTAGGGTGATAAGATGAGGAAGGTGGTTGGGATGGGCAGCTATATCTCTCATCTCTGCTCTTAACCAAGCTCTTCTTAAAACAAACCTAATCACTTTTCTGTCTGTAGATGGCAGCACTGGTCCCCTTCACTCCCCGAGGGGGACGGGGATTTCACTAGAGAACAAGCGCTCCAAAGTTCAGGGTAGTGCAAAACAAGGACAAAACAAGAGGAAATAGCTTCAGAACAAATATCCTCGCACACTGAAGAAGTGAGCACCTCTGGTGAATTCACAAAATTTCCAAAACCTCACTTAATTTGTAAAATAGCCCCTTCAGGATCTAACTGGACACCCCAGATCACCAATAACTTTCAAGGGAACTGTTGCAGAGTGCATGAAACCAGAGGAAGCCTCCCCAGAAGTCCACGAAGGTCCACAGGACCCAGGTAGGACAGCCCTGGGTGGGAGAACAGCGGCCAGCCCACCGGAGGACCACAAACTGCCCCCTCCGCCTGTTCCGCATCAGCCTGGAGTGTCTCAGCGTGGGGGCTGCTCTCCCCGGGCATTGCCCCAAACTCCTGTGTCCAGGGCTCATTACGTGCTGGGCAGGGAGCTGCTGTTTACTCCTACCACCCCCTCTACAGAGGGGAGACAGCGGATCTAAGAGGTTGACTGCCAGAATATTCAATGCCCACCACCTAGCACAAACTGGAGGGAGGGGAAGACCGGCCTTCGGTGCCACGTGGCAGATGGTGGACAGGCAGGTGAGGACCCTGAGCACACCTTGGAGTGAAAAGCTTACAGAAGCTGCATGACGATGGGGCCATTGAATAGTGTACCCCACCCTCCTCTGAGAAGTCCTGGAGAGGGAGTCGGGGTGGCCCCTCAGATGTGGTGCCGGCTCTGCTCTCAACGAGCTGTGTGGCCTCAGGCAAGTCCCCTCAGCTTTTGGAGCATCCGCACCCTCCTCCAAGCGGGTGGCAACTATCCAATGAGATAGTGGCAAGAAAAAAAAAGCTTTTAAAAGTATAAAAGCCCTCTTGGAGGTATTATTATTAATTATTATTATCATCCTCCTCATCATCTTTCATGGTTATTAATGACCTGTTACCTGCTAGGGATCTGTCATCCAGGAATTTTGGTAAGCCCTCCTGGAATCTGTTTATATTCCCAGTCAGCAGCACCTCTCTTGCTCTTCATCCCCAGCCCCCAGCCCAGGGCGCTGCAGGCAGGCTCCTCTGCCAGGGGGGCCTGGGTTTGAATGGCCTGTCTCAGTCTCTTTTGTGGGGTCCCTTACAGCCAATGGCATTCAGTGAAACACAGCCTTCTTCCCCTGAACCCCATCTGGGCGCTCAGGTCTGTGTCAGGGATTTCAGGAGGAGGGAGAGGAAGGTATAGGCCTTGCCTTCTCAACCATCCTCCTCAAGCCCAGAAGCCCTGAGCAGGACCCCCTCTCAAGTGCCTTGCTAGGGCCAAGAAAACAGAATCCAGGCCCACAGCCCAGAGACCATCCGAGGACCAGGGTGTCCCCTGGCCTCAAAGCCCATTTTCCTATGCACACCAGAGACAAAGTTCTGGGAGTCCTTTCTCAAAGAAATGCACGATCCAAAAACCTAAAGCAAGCCCCACCAACTTTGGTACCTCTTCTGGGATGAGCTCTGCAGATTTCAAGCTGAATCAGACGAGGGATTGTCCTACCCTCAAGAAGTGTACAGTCTGATAGTGAGCCCAAGGCAGGTTAGCTGAAGGCTTGACTAGAGGATTCTAGAACAGCAAAATCTAGGGGTGGGCCTAACTAGCCTTGCCTGGGACAATCAGGAAAGGTTTAATAAACAAGGATCATCTGAGTTACGTGCTAAGGGATGGATAGGAGTTTGCCTGGGAGAGAAGGCGGTGAGCAAAAGCAGAGAATTTCTGGAGCAGGGAGAGCACAAACATGGGAAGGGAAATGGACTGGTCAGGGGACAGAGGGGTCCATCTGGGTGAGAACTGCTGGCTGTACGGGTCTACCTGTCACCGAGCCTGACGAATGCCCTCATTTCCTGAGCTTCAGGAAAAAAAACCCTGCTGACAAAGTTTGGGACCCATAGGAAAACAAACTCCCTGACTCCCCTTAAGGGAAGGCCTTTGGATTTCTCAGTTTGTGAAGAACCCAGAAGAGTCTGGGCGTCAATATATTCCCAGGCTCGGGCCAGCATTGACTCTACTAACTGTGGGTCTTAGAACGTCCCAGCTGAAAAGGGCTTTTCAGACGTATGTCTCCTCCTTCCCTTAATACCCCTTTCTCTGCAGGTGGGGAAACTGGAGAAAGAAGCCCCTTCCTCAAGAGTCAGGGGCAGGGTGCAAGAGGAACCCGGGCCTCCTGCCCCTCCTCTCCTCCCTGCTCCCATAATGGGGTAAAGCTCACCCAATCCAGCCGGAGGAAAGCGCCAGACAAATTCAAGGTGATTGTAACAGTAGCATTTGCAGGCAAATTATACTCCATGAGCTAATTAGGAAGGGATTGGGGCCTTTAGCCTTAATTAATATCTAGTCCCTAACAACTTAATCCTGGGTGAGATCATAGCAGGGATTGCCCCTGAATGCCGAAATTCTTTCCTTCAACAAATCACCTATATAAATACATATATTTTAATAGCAGCAATTATAAAGTTCTCTGCCAACTTATGGGGCTGTTTAACATTCCTGGATCGAGGCCACCGTTTTTTCTCCTGGGCTCCTCCCTCCCCACAACCAAAGCCTAATGAATAGTAATGCTTTTGTGGCTCTGCGTTCCACTTAACCAGTATCTCCTACCCAGTGGGTCTTCGCAGGCAGTTAATAAGCAGTCTGGGAGGACTGCCTGAGGAGGTCCACGAACCTAATCGTTAACTGCAAGGTCTAATCAGCATCTGCTTCCCACCCAGAGGCCCCCACAGCTACACACCCCTGGTCCCTCCAGTAATGGATGGAAAATCGGCGATTTCCTGACAGTTAGCAACCAATTTTCCACCAATTAGAAGAGAGATGGTGGTCTCTGGAGGCAGCTGGATGGTTGCGTTGCACGGAACTGGAAGGAAGAGAGATGATCCTCAAAGTACCAGGGAACCCAACTCTGGAACCAAACCCCTCAGCCCCCAGGTCAGCTGTGGCTTGTGTCCGTGGGAGGCAACTGCAGGGGCCAGAGGCTGGCCAGCAGCTCCCAGGGAGCTCTTCTCTCTCCGTGAGCCGTCCTCCTTCACCCCTCCTCGGCCAGCCGACATGGGCTTCTCCTGCTGGGTCTCTCCTCCGTGCCCAGGAAGGTGAAGTTCCTCCAAGGCAGTTGGTGTGGAGGCTGAATGACAGCAAACACTCTGGAGTTGGACCACTGTGCCTCCAAATCCTGGATTTGTCGCTTTTCAGTTGTGTGTGACTTTGGACAAAACATCTAAATTCTCGGGGCCTCCATTTCCTCCTTTGTGAAACGGGGCTGGTCATAGCACCTACTTGTTAGGATTTGAGGATTAAAGGGAAAAAAATGTGGATAAAATGCACATCACACATCATGATGCTCAGCAAATGGGTGCTAGTATTATTCTTACTACTATTTTCATAACGAATGATGCTATTATTATCGCACACGAATAACGAATGTGTGTCAGGCGTCGCGCTCAGCACCGTGAGGACCACCACCCTACATCTGGAGATGTGAGTTTGCTGGCCCCGCCCCTCCTCATCCGCACCCACCCCGGGTTAGCGCTCCAGTCCTCTCCGCTCCCGGCCGGGCTCAATCCCCTCCAGGCCCCCCACACCGGGGCCAACATGATCTTTCTAAAATACAGATTTGACTGCATCCATGTCACCAGCTGCGTTAAAAGGCTCTAGTGGTTTTTACAGCTTGGATTCCCTCCCGTGCCTCACTGTTTCCTCCTCCTCCACTCCCGACCCTGCTCCTGAGGGTCCTGAAACAGAACCACTCCGTAAGGGCCACAGGCCTTCAGCGTCCACCACCGCCCGGATGCGTGTGAGGATTCTGTGGCAGAAACAGAAAGCTCCGCACGTAGTAGGCGCCCAGGAAACGTGGCTCCCCTGTTCCCGGGCCACAGCACAGGGACAAAAGGAGGTGAGTGATGACCTCGCTGACAGGCTTTTGAGTCATGAAAGGCAGAATCAACCTGAACATCATTTCAGCATTTATTAGACTTGATTGTACTCTAAATTCTTGGATAATTGGCCATTCTCATCTGGGAATTATAGCTGCATCAGAAATCAGACAGTCTCCCTCAAGGAGCTCAGTGTGGGAGGGAGCAGCAGTGACTGTGTCATGAGTACTCCCGGGCTCCGGGCTCTGCTAGGGACCTCTTGTGGACTGTCTGGCCGAGCACCTCACCTCATCTTCACGAGAGCGTCCGGCGTAGGGCACGCATGTACTGTGTCATACAGACCGAGACCCTCCCGGGAGTGAAAGGGCGCACTATTAGTCAGTAGCCCAGGACGACAGGCACACCCTGGGGCCGTCGCAGTCTCGCCGGCCCAGATGGATGGCCTGTCTCAAAGGCATGTATCCTTATTTTAGGAATGAGGCAGGGAGGCTTCAGGAGGTTAAGGACTGTGCCCACATTTGCACTGCTCTCAAGAGCAGGGATTCAAACCGGGCCCTCAGACTCCTATCACATGGGCACAGATAATGAAGATTCAGGGCGAAACAGAGTGTCTCCTAAGTAAGGAAGGGAGACATGGGTCCAGGCTTTAGTTGAAGCGGGAAGAGGGGCTTCAGAGGGGGGAAGGGCTGCCGGCCAGGGGAGGCATGTGAACTGGAGGCGGGTGGGCATTCCGAAGCAGATGGGGAAAGACGCGAGGGAGGGAATGTGGGATGAGCGAACAGGTGCAGGCAGAGAGGGAGGGAGGTGTTTGGAGAAGAGTAAGGAGCTGGAATTGAGGCTGGGGTGAGGAAGGGGAAGCTATGTCAGAGTCGTGGTCACAGACGCTGGTGAGGATGATCGAGGAGCATGGAGAATGCCAAGCTGCAGGAAATAAGGAAGACAGAATGGTCGCGTGGCCTCAGCCCCTGCCTCCTTCACACACCTGCTGCCCCCTCCTTGATCCTGGGACACGTCCCCCCAGAAGCCCGCCTTGTGCTTCAGATACCTGTCTTTTTCCAAACATACCTTCCACCCACCTGCCTCTTCCAAAGCAGGCTGCAAAGCCCTGCACCTCAAGTCCTCATCAGGGAAGTGAAAGGGCTGCAGAGCTTCTTGCTCTCCTGCCTTGGACTGCTGTCCTCTAAGCTCTCCAGATTTGGGCAGGTTGGGGGTGGTGACCTGGTCACGGTCACTTGGCAGAGCTGGGGTTCAAACATCATCTTCTTCTCTCAGGCTTTGCTTCTCTCGGATTTCCAGTGCCCATCCCTGCTTTCTACCACTGCCAGTCTTGCCTAGCTGAGCCTCCAGCTCCTCTTCCATAGAACCCAGCCACCAGGATGCTACTTTCCAGAAGTTCCTGTGGGAGGAGGCAGGTGTTATGGTGCAGAGCTGCTGACTTGGCAACTCAAGAGGTCCCTGGATTCCGAGCTCTGGAATCAGGAGGGAGCTTATCTCACATCCATATTGGGAGAGACTCCAGCTGCTGCTTCGGACCCGCGGGCTCAGGTCTGGGCAGGTAAGGGTCTTGCCAGTGGAGAAGAAGGCCCACACCCACAAGGGCCAGACTTGAGGAGCACCCAGGGGTGTCTCTGCCTCTGGCACCTCCTCTAGCCACACAGGCAGCTCAGCCCTGTGTCCAGCTCTGCCTTCAAGCCTCACCTGCACCACGGTCTGCCCAGTCCCATCCACTTAGCTCCTAGCTCAAGGCTTGCCACAGGGCGGTGACAACACATGTGGCTGATGGTCACCCTGCTCCAGTCTCACCGTCAGAGCCCCATCCTCACCTCTGCCACAGGGATCATTCACCAAATCTGATCATGTCCCTCAATAGCTTTCCATCACCAACAAGAGAAACATCTGAGCATCTTCACATAGAGGCCGCGGGGGCCCTCCAAATCCAGGCCCTGCCCACCTCCCTCCAGTCCCCCACCATCACCCATGCACCTTCATCCAACCACTTATTCATTCGTCAAATACGTGTGCAAGGCCTTCTTCATGCTAAGCCCTGTGCTGGAAGCTAAATCACTCCTCAAATGATTCCCACACCCAATTCCAACCTGTGTGTGTTGGGGGCAAGGGCTAAGGGGGAGTTCCCCACAGCCCCAAACAATTCTCTAACACAGGGTAGGGGGGAGCGCTACAGCTCCACTCAATTCTGACCCTATCGACCTGGAGGCAGCATCCAATTCCACAGGTTAAGGGCTCAGTCCCACAGGACGGCCTCCGTTTCAGAGGCTGATCCCAAGTCCAGATTGTCTCTGTACTTCTGACCGGCCCGCCATAAATCGGAGGCTCCCACCACTCCGTCCTTGGGTTGAATTGATGTGCTAGAGCGGCTCACAAAACTCGGGAAGCCCATTTACTCACTAGATTACTGGTTTATTACAAAGGATATTAAAGGATACGAACCAAGAGCCAGATGAAGAGAGTTGTAGGGCGAGGTCTAGAACAGAGGAGCTTCTGTCCTCATGGGGTTTGGGGCATAGCATGGCGGCACGTGGAAGAGTTTTGCTTCCCCAACCTGGAAGCTCTCTGGAACCTAACCTTTTGGGGTATTTATGGAGGCTTCATTTCATACGAAGGCTTGATTAATCCTTGGCAGTTGGCAGTTGATTCAGCCAGGGGTGGGACTGAAAGTTCCAACCCTCTCTTCTCTTTTGGTTCCCCTGGCAACCATCCCCCATCCTTAAGTGCTGTCCAAAAGTCACCTCATTAACATGAAGCCGGTTGTGGTGGGAAGGGGCTTGTTATGAATAACAAGACACCCATTCACTTTGATGGCTCTGAAGGGATTTCAGAAACTGAGGACAAGAGGCCAAATGTTACGATAAAAGAAGCTCCTCTTGCTCTTATCATTCAGGAAATTCCAAGGGTTTTGAGAGCTGTGGCTGAAGACCAAAATTACAAGAGGAATATCTTTTGGCCATCTGAATGACCAGATATATATTTCTTACTAATCACAATATCGCGTCCCCTGTTCCCCAACATCACATGTTGCTGAGGCTTCCCCTCCGGGCCTCTCCTATCTGCTGTGCTCTGATCCTCCAGCACCCAGAGCTGGAGGCCCCATCCCGACCTCCTCGGGGTTCCTGTGGCGGCCCATCACCATCTGTTGAGATGTTTCCTGAATTCGACTGGAGCTTCTCAAGGAGAGGGGTTGACTTTGAGTCAGTCCTGTAACTCTCACAGCAAAAGAAACTTGTCTCCCTTCCCAGTTCCTATATTCCTGGGCCTACATTTTTTATGATTTCTTCACCCACGCCACCGCCCCCTCACCTGCTGCTAGGCCTTAAGATGCCTGTGTGTGCCTTAGAAAAAGATGCCCCTTCCTCTGGTTAGCTGCACACCAGGGAGGGTGTCTGGTGAGCAGAGCACTGGCTGGATCTTGGCCCCAACTTGCCCCTTGGCCAGGCACCATGGTGCACAGCACGCCCATACCGTCCTGTGCATCGTTCCCAACCCCCACCAAGATGGCGCAGGTGTGTTTGGGAAAAATATCTTCAGCTCAGTCACACTAGCATCAGGGGCTCATGGGCCTCCACCAGCTGACTGTTTGCTTCTTTTAAAAAGAAATGGGAGTGGGAAAACTGACACAGTCATGGGAATTGTGGATGTTCTGCAGGTGGAAGGCATGTGAGTCAGGACCTTCCCAGCCTGCTGCCAGGCAGTCACTTCAGTGACGGCGAGGGCTGGGCTGGTCTCCCTTTGGAAGGACTTTCAGCCGCCTCATTTCCTCTCGTGTTCTTAACTTCTGAGATCCAGCCTCAAAACTCCCTTCCCCACCTCTACACATCTGCACACAGAAGGACACACGCACACGCACGCGCTCACTCCTGTAATCATTCACGGGAATGGGCTCCAGGAAGTGAGCCTCAGAGAAGCTCACCTGCTGGAAAGAACGTGGTCTTGGACCAAGTTAAAAGATAATCAAGGGTGACAGCAGTCCCACTGGGCCCGCCATGGTCAGAGGCACCAAGGCAGCGTATCCGTGCCACAAGGGAAAGCCTGGGTCTGAGAGAAAGCAGCTCAGAGAAGAGCAGGCTTTGGGTGGACCTGGATGTCCCCACCTCTCCCAATCTCTCAGGGCTCTCATGGGAGGAGAGAGCAGATACACCCAGAGAGAACTAGGACCACCAGGGGCTGACAAGAGGCAGATCTGTATTCAACATTAACTTCCCTGGGTGCCTGGGTGACTCAGTCGGTTAAGCAAGCATCTGCCTTCGGCTCAGGTCATGATCCCAGGATCCTGGGATCGAGACCCGCATTGAACTCCCTGCTCAGCGGGAAGCCTGCTTCTCCCTCTCCCTCTGCCCCTACCCCCTGCTCATTCTCTCTCTCTCACTCACTTTCTCTCCTCTCAAATAAATAAATAAAATCTTAAAAAAGAAAAAAAAGAACAACTTCCCAGGAGCCAAACTTCAGAGGTAGTGGACTCACGGTCATGGAGATATGGGGGCAAAGGTTAGACAGCCAGTGTTGGGCCGACCTTTAAGACCTTAAGATGTGAGCACTATCTTGTGTCATAGACTGGAATGCTATGAATCAGACTCCACATTGCTAATTAGTATATGATTCCATTAGTACCTTAAGGCTTTTCACCCAGTCACTTGACTATGCTAAGATTTTATTATTCCCTGACTCTAGAACCTGAGAAACTTAGATTTGTAAAATTACCTATGAGACAGCCATTTGTGTCGATTTCTTTTAAAGATGTGCTGAGCACATGCTTTGTGCTTAGGCCCTTTATATATATTATCTTATTTAAGCCTCACAGTGTTCCTGTAAATTCTGTACTATTATTATCCTATATTTTAGACAAGGAAACTGAGGCACAAGAGGTTCAGGGACCTTCCCAACCTCACACAAGTGGTCTGTAGTGGTCCTACAATTGAAACTGAGCGTCCCTATTCTTAGCCACCATCCTAGGCTGCCTCTCTGTGTTGTAAAAGGAATACACTCAGGAGGATAGAAGTGCCCGGGTAGCCCGAGCTGAGTTACGGGTCCTTCTGAGATTCCTGCTCGGCCTGACTCCAGTGGCCCATCTGAGTTCCAGCCCTGGGGCTGGGGGAGCTGTGGCTCTCCTTTCCCCTCCCCACCTTTCCAGGGAGTGTTCCCTCCATGATCTCAGGTCTTGAATTCCCCAGGCAAAGCCAGCCATATTCTTCGGGCTGGGGTCCAAGTTTATTTAAGAGGAGGAAAATGTTATTATGGAAGTTACAACAGCTTTACAAAACAGAACGTCTCTGTATCAATCCAGGACCACAAGAATGCTCATCAACTTAATAGCTTCCTGTTGGGAGTCTTTCAAGCTCCGCCTGAAGCTGGCAGGCAGCAGGGCCCAGGATTGAGTCCAAGCAGCTGGGTGACACTGCCCTCAGGATGAGTGGCAGAGCCCACGGAGGGCACCACAGGGGACACCTCCCTGTCTCCTCGGGCCATGCAACCCTGAACAAGACATCAGCTTTAGGTTGCCCCTTCTCAAAAGTGGAGCCGTGGCGGTGGTGTGGTGGTGATGGTGTGCGCGCGCGCGCGTGTGTGTGTGTGCGTGTGTGTGTGTGTGTGTGTGTGTGCGTGTGTGTGTGTGCGTGTGTGTGCGTGTGTGTGTGTGCGTGTGTGTGTGTGTGTGTGCGTGTGTGTGTGCGTGTGTGTGTGTGTGCGTGCGTGTGTGTGTGTGCGCGTGCGTGTGTGTGTGTGTGTGTGCGTGTGTGTGTGCGTGTGTGTGTGTGCGTGTGTGTGTGTGTGTGTGTGTGTGTGCCTGTATATGTGTCTGCCGGAGAGGAGCAGGGAGGACAGGGCTGGGGCTCCTCCTCCCGCCCACCCCATTCCACAACCTCAGCCTAACTCAAGTAGGAACACGGTTGCTGATCCAATCCTCAGACCTTCTCCCCAGACCCAGTGTGGATGGTCTGGATCTCGGCTCCTGGTAAGGAGAGGGCTTTAAGAAAGGGACTGCTTTCTTTACCTCCTAAGGCTAAGGAGAGAGAGGACCAGGCCTTAACTCTTTTTATCTTTTTTTTTTTTTTTAAGGAAGAAAAGAAAACCATTAAAGTCAAATTCCTGGGGCTGGGAGCAGCCAGGAGTCTGGCGCGTGTCTCCTCCTGGATAATTATCTGGCATTTAGCACCCCTCTTCCCAGCGCTTGTAATTAGCAGGGAAATTAAGGTGCTGTCATCCTACCTCCCAGCTTCTCTCTGTTATGCCCAGAGGCCTGTGCAGAGGCCCTGAGAAGGGAGGAGGGTATCAGTGTAGCAAGAACAACTGCAATTAGAAGGACTTTCAGCTGAGAAGGGACACTGGGCAGGAGAGCACTGGAGGGTCCTCTGGGGAACACTTCCTGTCACATCTAGCCACAGACATCTCTCTTGTCTCCAAATTCCTGGACCACATGCATGCTGGACCACGCCTCTCTCCATGGGAGATGTCCTGGCTTGGATGAGCCGGCAGTGTTCCGGTGGGGTCTCATTCCCCCAAATCTTCAGAGAGAGAGGCTTCTTCAGTGCCCGCCTCTGTGCCGAACCCTGACAACAGAGTCAGACCCACCCAGGATTGCAAGTGCTTCCCAGGGAAAAGACAAGGCATTTGGGGAGTATAAACATAACCCAAGGTTGAAAGTGACAAGAGCTGAGGGAGAAGGGACCAGCTACATGATTTGGAAGGACCTAATGAAAAATGAAAATTATTGAGGCACCTGGGTGGCTCAGTCGGTTAAGCGTCTGCCTTCGGCTCAGGTCATGATCCCAGGGTCCTGGGATGAAGCCCGGCATCGGGCTCCCTGCTCAGCGGGGAGTCTGCTTCTCCCTCTCCCTGCCCCTCCCCATCCTCCTGCTCATGCATGCGCGCTCTCTCTCTCTCTCTCTGACAAATAAGTAAAATCTTTAAAAAAATTGAAAGTTATTGAAATTATAAATAATTTCAAACCAGCACCAGCAGAGAATTAAACCAAGTGTGGGGCTCTTCTAAGTGTGGGGCCCTATGTGCCGCAATGGCTGTGTGCCCAGGGAGCTGGAGGGAGGGAAGTATAGATCTTGCAAATTAAGGAAAAACTCTTGGAGGAAGCAGCATTTGAAATGGTCTGGTTCAACAGGTCAGTATTGTTTAATACTGTCAGTTTTGCTTATCTGGCCAGTTTTCTCTTCCTCCAGGACCCCACTCTGCCGCCTCCTCCAGGAAGCCTTCCCTACTAACCCCAGGGTGGGTTAAGACCTCTGAGACTTCCCCACCCCATCCATCTCATTCCATTACAGGTGGCCTGTTTATGGATCTGCCTCTCCCACCAGCATGGGTTCCCTAAGGACAAGGCCTGTGCCTTATTCCTGTCCACCTTCTTAGTGTGCCATGGGAGGCCTGGACAAGGCAGGTGCCCAACCGTGGTTGACTGAACGAATGACTGAATGAATGAGCACACCCACAGGGAGCAGCTTGGGCAAAGGCCTCCTTTGACTGCGCTTCGGGAACATGAGGGTGAATTGCTACCAGCCAGGCTGAATAGTTAAATTGGGATTTGATCAGGAAGGCCCTACATGACAAGTCAAGGTCAGGGTGCTCTCTAGGAAGCTTCGAGTTACAGAGTGGTCTGGCTGCTCTGTAGAGCCTGGCTGGGAGTGGATGATGTGGGGTGGGGAGGGGAGAGGAGCAAGAAGCTTGGCAGGGAGCGCCGTCAGAAAGCTGTAACCACGATCCGTGCAAAAGGTTAGGGTGGCTGGGACCAGACAAGAGCCATGGGAATGGAGAGAGAGAGGAAGAGCTGGTTGTGAGCTTTGAAGCTCCAGCCACCCTGGTGGCAGCAACATCGGGTCACCAGCCAGCTATTCCAATTGTTCATAGAAATCAGTCTCCGTCCATGGAGGCTCAGATAATACTCGTGCCCAGTAATGGATGGGGAGCTTAGAGAGAGGAGATAAGAGGAGGCCCACAGCACGCGGTGATCGGGTGGTTTTGCAGGGAGGGGAGGAGTCATCAGAGGTTATCAAAACATCCCTCAAATAGCAAAGGCTCCAAGGATGTCTGCCCAGTGATGACTGTGGAGGGGCATACCGGCTCATCCCCTGCCTGGGAGACCCAGACCTAGTGGCCCTTCGACATTTCCCCAGCATCAGCGGCAAACAGATTAGTCTGGCTGCCCTGAGATTCATACTGGAGGTCGGGTGCTTTCTGTTGCAGGGTAGGGAGCAAGAGGTAAGGGCATGGAGCAGGTGGGGTGCCTTCTGAGGCCCCTTTCTGCCCTGACTTTGTGGGATCCCAAGTCTATCCCAAGGGGCATTTTGTCTGTAGGATGAAGAAAAGGATGGTCTGGGCAGGTGGGTGGGGGACAGAGTGGCATTACCTACTGGCTCTGAGCTAGGCCAGAAAGGCTGTGTGTCTGGCAGCCTTAAATCCCTCCACACACGCTGGGAAGGGATCCACTGAGCACCCCTCTCCTGAGACGGGAGCAGGAATGTGGGTGGGCGCCAGCTTTGCCCGGGAAGAGCAAGAGAGTAAGAGACACTGGAGCTTCCCAGAGCAGGGAGGGACTAGGAGGGGGAGGCTGGGACACCCAGATCAGCCATCAGAGGGGGAATTCGAGAGTAATGCTACAAATCAATAACTGGGGGGGGGCGCCTGGGTGGCTCAGTCAGTTAAGCACCTGCCTTGCGCTCAGGTCATGATCCCAGGGTCTTGGGATCCAGCCCCACATCGGGCTCCCTGCTCAGCAGGGAGTTTACTTCTCCCTCTCCCTCTCCCCCTGCTTGTGCTCTCTGGTTCTCTCTCTCTCTCTCTCAAATAAATAAATAAAATCTTTTAAAAAAATCAATAACTGGTACTAACGGGCCCCTGCCACTGTGCCAGGCACTGTCTTAGGAGCTTTATTGGAACTAATCTGTGTCATCCTCACAAACCTCATTTTATAAAAGAGGAAAAGACACTGAGTAGAAGTAAACTTTCCCGAAGTCACAGAAGCTGGAGCGGGGCATGTGAACCCGAGCAACCCAGCTCCGTTTCATCACTACCTTGAAACGATGGTCCATTGGCAAAGGGCTTGCTGTGTGGCAGACGCCAACTTCCCTTGGCCCCTAGGTGAGGTTAGCACTCCCATTCTACAGATGAAGAAGCTGAGGCTCAGAGAAGTGATTTGTTCACCCTCCCATTTTGGGAAAGTGGCCGAGTTGGGACCTAAATCCATACCTGTCTCAGGTCTCCCATACGCTAGGCTTTACTGGTCAGGGGTTGTGCAGGTGAACTCTTAGAAAGCAAGGGATGGGGCATCTCCAGGGAGGGCAGGACCTAAGGGACCCGGCCCTCCCACCCTCTCCAGACAGTGGGTGGAGGCAGCCGGAGGTTGGCCCGAGAGGCCCCATCTGCCGACACTCAGGGCTGGGAGGAGATAGCACCTTTTATCTCTGCAGAGAGTTCAAGAGTTTATTCCCACCCAGGGCAGCAGGGAGGCTGGTGCCCATTCTTGGAGGGTGTCCAGTGATAGGACAGATGGGGAGCACTTCCTTCCCTCTTCTCCAACACTCAGTGCCCTCTACACCCCACCAACACCAGAGGCCAGTGCTCAGAGAGACGCTGGGTCTAGTGGAAAGTCCCCAGCTCTGAGCACAGGACTGGGGACGGGGCAGTGGCCAGCAGCAAGGACACAGCTCTGGAGCGGGGCACACTGGGGGTGGGGGGTGGCCCTGGTTCTACCACCTTCTGACTGTGTGACCTCAGGCATGATGCGCCCCACTCTGAGGCTCAGTTTCCTCCTGTGAAAAGCTGAATTATCATTCCTGACTTGGGGGCTCGATTCAGGGTTAAAACAGGAAAGATCATGTATTTCGGTCACCTGGCTCACAGCCTGGCCTATAGCTGGGGCTCTAGAACCACCCCTTTCCAGTATTACCACATGATTTTGACTTTGGCCAATGAAACAAAGTCCAGCCCAGTGTCCCCAAAACAGAGAGAATGAGCTCACCCCCTCCTCGGGACTCCTCTGCGCTCCCCATGCCCTGCAGGGGTGGGCACACCCTCAGCCTGGCATTCGGGGCTCCCGGGGTCTGCTGGCTACCTGTCTCCAGGCCTCATTTGCTACCTCCAGCCTTCCCCAGGTGACTCATTCTTCCTGAACAAAGCAGGCCCTATCTTTGTCTCCCAGCACATCCTTCGAGGCCGGGATCATCTGCTGCCTCCTCTCTGAAGCCACCCCCAGATCCCTGAGGGAGGATGAATCACTGCTCTGCTGTGCTCCCACAGCTCCGAGCTCATTCCGCTTTGTGTCGTGTGTATCTGCCTCCCGGGCAGACTGTGAGCTCCTGCAGGGCAGCAGTGGGGATCCCCATCTTCTTGTAAAATGCCTGACACAAAATTTGTGCTCAGTAAATGTTGTTTAGTCGAGTCATTAACTAATCAAATAGAATATTCTAGATTCGGAGATCTCAGAGCTAGCAGAGACTTAAAGGTCACCTAGTCCCAATGCCTCATGTTCTAGATGAAGAGGCCTGGTCATGGGGGCAGGGGTGGGATGTGGGCTGGAGAAGGACAGGCCCAAGGTCACACAGCAAGAGAAGGGAGGAGGCATTAGAATATGGTTCTTTACAGCTGAATGAAGGCACGGGTTGTTAATTTGTTCGCAGGTGGATAGACAAAGACCTATCAGTGTCTCCTGTTGTCTTGTGGATAAAGTTCAAATTCGTTATCCTGACTCCCTAAGTCCTTTGTGATGTGGTCCTAGCCAAGCTCTCTACCCTTACTTCTAGATGCTTCACACTCAGTTCACACTGCGCTGCTCCAGGACCTGGAGCGGGTCCTTCTCTTGCTTCCAGGCCTGCTTTGCTCTTGAAGACCCGCTCCTTTGCACGGGACACTCCCTGCCCCTTTGCCTGCCAAGTCCTATAATCCTACAGGCGTAAGTGTAGATAGCACATCCTCTGAAAAAGCCCCCTTGTCCCCTCTTCTTCAGCCCCCTGTGATCCCCTCTGTGACATGAACCTGCAATTGTCTGTCTACATGTCTCTCTCCAGAGACTGAGAGTCTTGTACCCCCAGTGACCAGCCCAAAAGGAATAACATATGAATGAATTAATCAAGTGTAAGGACTTGAACGCTGGACCTCAGGCAGAGATCCTATTGATCCCAAATTAACTCCAGGAACCTGTGGCAGGGGAAAGGCACTGAGTTGAGAGGGCAGAAGGAAGGGTGGGCTTTAGGACAACCAGCAGAGGTGGGGCTCGGAGAATGTTCGCAGTGGAGAGAGTGGAGTTCCCCACAACCCAGAGAAACAATATCCACTTTATTGACCTGAGCTTTCTTTCGTTTTCTTTGGTCCAGTGACCTTTATTATTCATGGCAAACCTCTGAATCACCGAGGGAGCATTTGGGACAAAGAAAGCCCTGGAAACAACCAGTCAGCCCTGCAGCCCTAATGAGCCTTCACTGCCCAGCGTTCCTGACCTCGGGCTCCGTCCGCTGGACTGGAAGGGCATCTGGACTTCGTGAAGCGGGAGGACAGCCATGGTGGAAGGCACCGCATATGGAAAGGTTTGGAGGCCAGAGGGAGTGTAGCTCCTCCAGCTAACGCTGGAGAATCTGGGGAGAGGAAGAGAGGAGCCCAAATGAGGAGCGGGAGTTGTGGTAGACCTGGAATGCAGGGCTAAGAATCTCAGACATCTACCAGGAGTTCAGTCCCTCTGCCCCACGTTCACTGCCCTCTCCCTACCCAGTCCCCACCCAGATGGACAGCTTACAGCCTGCAGGGGATGGGGTGGGGGGCACTCGGAGTTCAGTGTGAGGGGGATGCCTGACAGCGGGGAGCACAGGGAGGGCTCTAACCCAGCGTGTCTGTCTAGGAAGCCTTTCCTGGGACAGTGGCGACTTAGCTGGAATTTGGACAGGAGATAGAACCCCCCTTTCTTCCTTTCTCTCTCTTTCTCTCTCTCTTTTTCTTTCTCTTTTCTTCTTCCATCCTTTCTCTTTTTTTCTCCCTCCCTCTCTCCCACCCTCCCTCCCTTACTTCCTTCCTCTCTTTTTCCTCTGCCACCCACCCCCCATTCCCTTTCTTTCTTTTCCCCAGTTTCCAAAGACTTTATTGGCAAATAGATAGTAGAAAAGAAAGGTTGATCCTACAGCTTCCAAGTCCATGGAAAGAAGAGCTGTGTTAGGGGACACTCCAAGCACTGGCAGAGGGGACTGCTGCTTTGTCCCCCCATTATTCATAGATCTGGTTGAAAGCACAAGACTGGGAGTCACCAGTTCTTTGGGTGACATAAGCTGTAGGCTGATTTCTTTTCAGCACTGTTTCCTGAATCACCACTAAGAACGATGTTCTTCCAACACGAGTGCAGAAGTCCCCGTGAATGTTGCCCAGATTGCATCCCCCTGGACTGGTCTCCCCGGGCATCTGTCTGAGCACCTGCAGCCCTTCCCAGACCATGGCCACAACCGGCCCTGTGTTCATGTATGTCTCTAGCCCCAGACACAATGGACGGTCCTTCAGGTCAGTGTAGGGCTGCTTCAGGTGTTCCTCGGAGGCCTAAGGAACTTCAGGGCCACAAGGCAGAATCCTTCTGCTCGAAGTGCTTGATGACCTCACCCAGCAGGCCGTGCTGCAGGCCCTCCAGCTTGCTGGCAATGGATGTGTGCTTGAAGTTGGCCATGGCCCTAGAAGCTGCTGGGGGTGGGCAATGGGTGTGCTGTTGGGCCAGAGCCAAAGGCTATTTCTTCCTTATTCGCTGCTACTTCTCGGGGCCCAGCACAAAGCCTGGCATGTGGTAGTTGTTCACAGTATGTTTGCTAATAAGTAAAGGGATCTTGGGAGAACTTAGATGGGAAAATTTTTGGAATATTTGGGCCAATCTCAATGAGAGTCAGAGAGAGCCATCCTTTCCCAAATCCTCTCATGGAGTCTGCCCAGCAAAAAGAAGACAGACAGGAGTGGGCTTCAAACCCCAATCCCATCCCCAGAGCAGAGCTTGGCACCAGGCAGCACGAAGATGCAGACAGATGCTCCCCATTCTTCCCCACCCCCATACAGAGGCCGCACGGCCCCATGCCCCTGCCATCCTGGCTCTTCCCAGGCTGGGGAGGCCCGGCCCTGCCTGGCTGGGCCACAACAGCAGGATGCTGAGAGCTTGCTCCACTTTCTCCACAGGCCAGAGGAGGGTCTGGGGTGCTCCTTCCCCGTCTGCTACAGCCAGACGGAGCCCCAACTGGGCCTGGAGCCAGAGAGATAAGAAGATCCAGTCATTCTCAACTTGCCACAAACTTGACACTCAGTTCCAATTGCAGAAAAAACAAATCACCTTCCACTCTTGAGATACCAGAAAATCACAGTGGCTCAGAGCAATCAGGACCCTAAAAGAGCACTCTGACCTCCCTGTCCTGGGCTCTGCACCCGTTGTGCAAGTGGGGAAACTGAGGCACTGAGACAGACGGGGACATGACCAGGCCCACACTGAGAGTCAATAAGAGAGCTGGGGCTGAAAATCCAGGTCTCCTGCTTTCTGGCTTCATACCCTTTCCAACCCCCCCCCCCCCCATTGGATAAATACCTGAGAATTCACATCCGTACCTACAAGGAGCTTTTGTGATCTCACTCTGCTAGCACACCTCCTATGACAGGGAGCTCAGCACCTCTGAGCAATCTAGATAGTGCTCAGTGTTAGAAAGGGCTTCTCTACCCATAGTCTGAACCTGACTCACTACCCTCTGGGACCTTGTCTGGGAATTCACAGGGCCCGGAGAGATTAACATGGAAGGGAAAAAACAGAAAATTTTTTATTACTTGGAATTCCCTGAAAGAGGGGAAAGCAGACCAGCAGCCCTCTTCCTGCGAGAAAAGCCTTGGATTGGGTCAGGAAGGGGTTGGGGGTGGATGCTCTCTAGACCATGTTTTCCAGAAGGCTGGGGAGGGGCACAGGTCAGGAGCTCGGAGTTGGGATGGTGGGGATTTAGTTCTATGGGGCAGCTTGTAAAAGTTGGCAAACCTGGGAATCTTCCCCTGGGACACCCTCAGAGCATTGCCAAACTGACAAAACATGGCAAAATTCCCAGGGCAATTACATTTTTCTAGAAAAAGGAAAGGGCAAAGTTTTGTGTGTGGGACTGATAGTTTGATGTGGCATGGAGGAGTTCACTCTCTCATGAGCAGGGACAGAGAAACATGACAAACAACTGTGGGACAGCTGAGCCGTCTGAGGTTAGACCAAGCTTTCTCCAATCTCCTAGGAGCATGGGAATCCCAAGGGGCAGATGGATAACATACAAGGATTATCTGTGCCACTCATTCATCTCTTTATGCCTTCATTTGACAGGTATTTATTGACTGCTGACAATGTGCATTAGGCCCTGGAGTCGCTATTATGAACAGACCCAGACCTGGTATCTTGGATGCTCTGCCCTATATTTGTAGTTAATATTTCTTATATGGGTGTCCCGCCTCCCCAGAGAGTTTGCACATTCCTCAAGGGCTGGAGCTTCCATCTGCCTCCTCTCCATCACCCACCCTTCGCACTGAGCCTGTAGTGATCTGTTAAGGGCTCCACGGGTAAGAATGGTTTTATCAGCACATTCGCTGCTCACTCACTGAATCAGGTAAACATAGCAATGGCTCAGTTCTCACGTGCTTCCCAGTCCCTGGAGCTGAATCAGGCAGACCCAGAGGGGCTGATAAACTTGAGGTCATCAAATCTCTCCCTCAGCCTCCAGACCAGGCTAAAACCTAGGCTTGGTCAATATGAGGGGATAGGAAAGAGTAAGGACAAATGTCTGGGAGTCAGGAGACCTGGGTTGGAGCTGGATTCTGCCACTAGCCCGCTGTGTGGTTGGCGACAATGGTAATGCCCACTGACAGCAACTTGAAAACCCTCTTTCCCTTTGATCCTCTCAACAACCCATTAGTTAGACAGGGTGGGGGGGGGGGGATTCTCTTATCCCCATTTTATAGAGGAGGACACTGAGGCTCTGAGAAGTCAAGTCGCTTGCCAGAGGTCACAGAGCTGGTGACTGGTGGCACCAGGGCTTGAGGCCAGCTCTTCTGGTCCCAGAGGCCCCCTTCTCTCCTCCATAGCTGCCACTGTGTCATGTCCAACTGACAGGAGCACCAGAGCTGAGCTGACTCATGAACTGGTGGCCTGAGCCTCCCTGCTTCCCCTCCCTGATGGATCTGCTGGCTCTTCTGCCCTCAGCACCACTGGCCCATGACTGAGGGGAGAGCAAGGAGGCAGGATTGAAGCTGGAGGGTGAGCAGGGGAGATAGAGCAGACAGCAAGGGATCAGAGCACCCATCACTGGGGCTAGTCCTCCCCAAAATCCGTCGCCGGGGTCTCAGCAGCTGTGTGGTCTGCCCGAGAACCAAGCTCCCACCCAGAGCCGGCCCCCTGACGATCTGTCCATCATTTCCCTAGGTAGCTCCCTTCCCAGGCTCCTGTGGCCTCGAGGCCTGCTGGGATCCCAGCAAACAGGCCATGTGTAGCTGGCCTCTGACAGGGAAGAGAAGCAGCCACTTAGATGCCAACAACAGCCGGATCCATGTCTGAGGAACCGGCCAGATCTGCCTCCTGCTTTTTGGACCGATTCTCTGAGGCCTTTTTTCCAGCCTAAGTTCTTTAAGCTCTTTTCCAAAGCTTCCCTGGGTTTCACTGGGTTTATGAACTGTGACGTCTTGTCAGCCGTGTCTCCCTCCCCTGGCCTTCATCCTCACCTCAGCGTGAGTCAGGAGCTCATGGCCTCACCTCCTGGGTTGGACTCCTTGGTCGGACTCAGGTGGCCACCCCACATCCTGCTTGTCACATCCTATTGGCCCCAGAGCACCTGGAACCAGGAAGAAAGGAGGAAGGGAGAGACCCAGGCTAACAAGGTGGGGTCACGCTGCCACGGCGGAATCCATTGAGAAGGGCAGCTTTCCAAGCACAGACTGCCCGGTTGAGCTGTGCTTCTGAACAACAAGACGTTCACTCGTTCCTCTTCCGTGCCAGACCTGCGCTGGGGCCTGGTCACACACAGGGACCCGATACGGTCCAGCTCCCGAAGGGTTTTTCTAGGCCCGTGGAAACAACAGTTCATAAACAATAAAGAACCAGGTGATAATTGCTCTGAGAGGGGCTGAGGGGAGCCCAGCGTAGATGGAGGGCCTAAGGAAGAGGCAAATTCGTTTTATGGAAAGAGCTTGGACCCTGCACTTGGAGCTGAATTCAGATGACATCCTGCCATTGTTCGCTGACTTCTCAAAGTCCCACTGCCTGATCTGTGACCTGGGGTGATGATATTACCCACCCCACAGCGTTGTTCCAAGGATGGAGCAGTAAAGTGCTTAGTACAATGGCTTACGGGAGGCCACGTGGAAGCCTGAATAGCTTTCTGGAGGAGGCAGTGCTTGGAGGACAAATGGAAGCTGCCCAACCAGTTGCTCAGGAAGCAGGAGGGCATCTGACCACAAGGAATGTCAGCTGAGGGGACTTTAGAGAAGGTACAGGCAATACATCCCCAGAAGCCATCCCTGGGTCCACTTTCTGTGTGGCATTGTCCTTGTCTGTCCACCCCTGCTATGAGGCTGTAAGTTGTTGGAGAGCCCGGGCCCACTTCATTCACCCCGGCATCCCCAGCACCGGCCGCTAATGGCATTCAGTGAATACACATCAGAATAATCAACAAATGGCTCTGCAGAGTGAGAAACAAGAGAAAAGGGATAGCAGGAGAAGAGATGGAAGGAACTGACATTTTTAGCCCCCACTGTGTGTCAGGCATTGGGCTGGTTACTTATGTGTATGGGCAGGTTAGTGCCCCCAAGACAGCTATGTAGATTATTTCTCCATTTACAGATAAGGAGATGGAGGCTCACAGAGGCCCAGAGACTTGCTAGAGGTAAGGCAGCTGAGAAGTCTCCCCCCAAAACTCTATGTCCCATTCATGGATCTGCAGGGCCCTTTTCAGCATTCTGGGCTCCTTCCAATTGGCATAAGGATATTTGGCCAGAGCCGCAGGACCCAGAGAGCAGCCTCTCCCCACCCATGCTCTACCCTCACCCCAGCCGTGCAAACTGACCCCAGCTGGGGGGTTCCAAGAAGGGTGGGGAGGAGGGTCTGGCAGGTCTGACAGGTCAGGATGAGCTGGGCTTTCCTGAGAAGAGCTCCCATCCCAAGGTGGCCTAGCATACATCCTTCCGCTCAGGACAGGGGCTGAGAGCCTGGCTGACTGCCTCCAGGTGCTGTGATCTCAGCCAGGAGGATGACTTTAAAAATCATTCCAGGGCAATAGGACCCCTCCCTGGTCAGCCCTGTACGGTCTGAACTCGGTGCAAATCCGAGGTCATGCGCCTCCCACTGCACCACCCCACCACTGGGAGCCATGCAAGGGACAGAATGCACGGAAGCCCCGCTGGCTTGCTCCCCCTGCCTGCCTGCACCCTTTCTCTTTATCCTTTCTGCTCCAGAGTCTTCTCTTTCAGGCACTCGCTTCATCCACCCCTTCTCTCCCTCCGAGGCCCACGCAAGGCCAGAGGTTGTTATCCTAAGGGTCCTGTCACCAGTTCTGCAGAAATCCTTGGCCGGGAGTGGGTGCTAAAAGAAAGACCTCCTGCGAAGAGTAGGTGCAGCATGCTCCCTGTCTGACACCACGTGGGAACTTCCCCGCCGGCCATTGCAGAGGACGAGGTCCCAGAGCTGAGTGATTTTGTTTCTGAAGGACTGGGAGGACATGGGCACGAAGATTGATTCGTTCACACTAAGACAGACGCAGGCTGCACCCACACCCAGCGGTGGCAGGCACGTGCGCTTCCCATCCGCACTCGGCTCTCAGACGGCCCACGCAGGCTTGCACCCGCGGCCTAGAGAGCCGGGGATCCACCCTGCCCGGGGGCTGACACCGGCATAAAGGGAAGCAGAACCTGGTCCCGGGATCCCTGCCACGCCTCCCCGGAGGCTGCCGGCAAACTCTCCCCCTTTGAGATCAGGCCACTAGGAGTCGGGAAAGCAGTGTCTGCAGGAGGCAACAGCCTGGCTCAAAAAAGCCACACCCCATCCCTCCCACGGTTGAGGGGCAGGCAGGCAGCCAGGCCAAAGAGGACCCTGGAACGCACGAAGACTTTATCAACCCTCAACAGACATCCGATGCTCACCTACTATGTGCTAGACCCTCACGATGGGAGATAGCGTGGCAGAGGAACCCCAGAGTCCGGGGTCAGAAAACATGGGCCTTGCCACTTCATTACTCCTGTCCCACTAAAGTTCAACCACGAACATTTCTCGCACACCAAGAGTGTGTTGGCCATGTTCACGGGAGTTATTCTATCTTGCTCACTTCTCTATATGATAGATGTAAGAACTGGGATCCAGCGAACATGCCATCGGTCCACAGTGCACAGGACGGCCTCCATTTGCTCATACGTAAAGTGGGTTCATAGGGAGTGGTACCCATCTCACAGGGCTGTTGGGAGGATGTAAAGTTCTTAGAACAGTCCCCGGCACCAAGTAAGCAATCAATACATGTTAGCTGAGAGTTTACATCCTTGTCATAAATTCTGTTCCCAGGAACAGCAGAACCCGAATTCACATAACTCAAACCTTCCCCCACCCCCACTGCCATTCTGAGCTTCTTTCGCATTTTGTTGGTTTATACACATCTCCCACAAATAGCCCCTGGGTGTCAACCGTACAGCAGGGGTAGGGGGGAGTACGAGCAGCTTGAGGTGTGCTGTTCAAAGTCCCCGAAAACTGGGCCAATCTCCCTCCCTACCCCAACTCCTTCTCCTCACTGCCCTCATGCTGAACAGTAACTACATCTCCACTGAGCTGACCCCTGGTTCTCCTGCTTCCAGGTCTTTGTTCGGACTTCAGACTTTCAATCTCTGTTTCTACGGGGTCTGGAGTTGGAGGAGTTGTATCCAGGGGTCCTTCTGCTGATATAAATCTTAAGATCCATGTGAGGTAAGAGAGATCTGCGGACTTTCAAGTCAGAGCAATGGCACCGAATCCCAGCTCTGCCACTTTGTCTTTGTGGCCTTGAATGAGTTACTTAACCTTCATGAACCCAAGTGTTCTTACATGAGTAGTGTGTGTGATAATCCTCACATGGATTGTATTAAATAAAAGACCATAGAGAGTACTCTTCGCCTTCAAGTTTTCAATTCACATGCATACAAACTACATTAAGAGATACAGTTTTCTCAATTTTTAATTTTTTTATAGCTTTTCATGAACTTTTATGCCCACTCTATCTTAACCATACTGAAACCCAATTTAAGAAGGCATGAATTCAATACCAACCAAGATATTCAGTCATTTTGAATTTTATCTCAAGGTGGCTCATGACATGCTCAGAGCATCTCAGACCTGAACCGCATTGAGAATTCTGCTCAATCTTGTCCTCGGCATGTAGCCACAGCCCCCTCCATCTTTCAGTGCCCATCCCCAAGTTGAATTACCACTGTGACGTCCCAGCCTGTGTATTGCGAGCTCCTTGGGGATGGAGGCTGGGTGTGATTCACTGCGCAGGATCCTAGGAAGCATTCAATAACCTTGAATGGACCACCATCCATTCCTGTCATCCATCCTTCCAGCCATGCAATCATCCACTCATCAAGTGAGTTAAGGACTTGGTCTTATATAGGGAACTCCCCCTTCAAAGGTGAGAGCTTCCACCATCTGTGTCCTCTTGCATTCTTCCCTCTCCTGGGATCCTTCCAGCCAGGTCTGTCACTCTCATGGGATCCTCTGCCTTTCCGATTTCGATCTCCAGTATAGCCTCTTTCATTCCCACCCGAGCAGGGCCTCACACCTTCATGCAGGTGGAAGTTGGGGCTGGCACCTCGGAAGGAACAATGCCCTACAGTCCACAGCTGGAGGCCTTTAAGGACATCTGGATGGACCATCAGTTGCTCTCGCTGCCTTTCAAGCCCCAGGGTGTCAAATCTGAGCCTAGGCAGATAAGGAAGCTAGATTGTCATGTGCACATTTGGTGTGGGGGTGGGGGGGAGGCCGGGGGAGGGCCAGATCTCACTTAGCCCAGAAAGCCCTTCTTATCTACAAGTCCTTTGAAGTGGGGGAGGTCCCAGGGACTGGTGGACAGAGGGGGAGCTTTTTCTCTACACCCGAGTCCCCATCATTCCTCTGCTGCAGAGGCCAAGCCCAGTTCTGGAGTAATTCTGGGACCTCAGAAGCTCACAAGCCCTTCATTCCCTCAGCAAGCACTTCTGAACTAGTAAGTGCTAGGTTCTGTGCTAACGGCTAAGGAGGCTAGGATAAATCAGACCCACATGCTTATTTGCAACCACAAATGCTCTCAAATTGCTCCTCACCCAAGAAGGGAGGCAGACATGGAAATAGAGAGAGCGCCCTAGAGTGCTTACAGTCTCCGATCCTGTTCTGGAATTTGGTGCCTGTTGGATGCTTAAACACCCTCTGCAATGTCCAAGCAAGCAACAGGGCTTCAAGACCCTGCTCCTACACCTCTCGAGATGGGGGAAACCGTTCTCCCTTCCTTCTTCCCCTCCCTCACCCCAGCAGCCTGCTAGAACACGGGACCCTCTGGCTACCTTCCTTGGAGCTGAAACAGCCTACCCCAGGTGTTCTTCCTCTTCCTAACTCTGACGCCTGGGGCTGCCAGAACCTCTCAGGCTGCACCTGTCCCCGGGCAACCCTGACAAGAACTGGGGGCAATGTCAGGTTTCCACAACGCTCAGTTCCTGAAGACGTTTCACTGCAGAAAGTCCTCTCTAGCAGCAGTGAGCAGGAAACATGAGCCCAGGAGCCCGGGAGCCCAGGAAAACCAGGTGAGAGATGATTTACCTGAGTCAGGCAGCAGCCAACCTGGGACCAACCAGAAGGCCACTGGAAGGAGACTCAGTGGGAGGTCCTGCTGGGCTTGGGAGAGAAGCCACTGCCTTAGAGAGCTGGCTTGATGGCGCACCCTGGCTAATGAGGGAGCCTTAATCCCTCTCTCTGGCTAGCATGGGAGATAAGACCGGTGAAAATGAGAAAACAGAGAACAGGGGCAGCTTTGAGCTCCCAGCCCCCAGCCCCTTCCCTGCTCTGGCCAGATGTGCACCCCTTCCTCCTCTCCCTTTCCCTAAAGCATGTATTCTCAGGCTGCTAGTGTCCCTGCCTTGGTAGCTGGAGGACAAGGGTGGCACCTGGTCATCTCTGTTCCATCCCAGCCCCGACCCTCCCTATGCCTAGCACATACTGGAAATGTGCACTGAATAAAACACGCACTGGTTTATGCTGATTGTAACTGGTGCAGAAATTGTGTGTCTGAGGAGTAAGGGTCAGCCAACTTTAAGGTCAAGAGACCCAGGCCTTAGCCCTGGCTCTGCCATTGACTTACTTTGCTCAAGAGTGACCTTGAGCAGGTCTTTTTTTCTTCCATGGGACTCAGTTTCTCCATCTAGGAGAATCACACAAGACAACTCTGAGGCCTCCTAAGCCATAAAATGCCCCACAATGGTCCAGGGGGCCCCCTCCGTATTTATTCAGCACATCTTATGTCCCCTATCGGGGACACCTGAGCTCACCTCCATCCCCCCACCCTCACCAGGCTATTTCCTGGGAACCAAAGGAGGAATGTGTCCAACTGTAAGCTTGGCCAAATCAAGCCAAGTCACCTTTGCTATTTAAAACCTCTCTCTGCAGAAGCAGGCTGTTGAAGCTGGGAGTAGAAGCAAATCCCTGCTCAGTTAGGAGTCCACTTTGCTCTAAATTCCCGGGGATTAAGAGACCTCCAGCACCAGCTTCCCACTGCCCTTTTCTCTAAATTCTCCCCTGAGGCCACTTGGCCGATTGGAATGTTCAGCCCACCCCCTCCGTGGCCAGGCAGGATAAGCACCCTCTCTGGGGACACTCTGCGGGCTGTCGTGTTTCCCAGAACTAATCCACGTTGACAATCCCCGGCCCAGGCATTTCCAAGAGGCCTGAGTTCTGTAGCACAGAAGTCCCGGATCCTCCAGGGATCAGGAGTAGCTGGGGATGAAGCGGGCCAAATCTAGAGCCCACTGAGGAAGGACGACAAGTCTAGTATTGTGAGCTCTTGTGTCCCAGCATATTCAAGCCACGGGAGACCCTCAGGAGAATGTGTCATGCACCCCCATTGCACAGACAGAAAATCCGAGGCCCCCAGAAGGCATGGCACTTATCCAAAGTCACGCCATCTGTTCGCAGTGAGGGAATGATGCAGATCCAGGTCTCAGTTCTTCATTTATCCTACAGCCTTCTGTTTTGTTTTGTTTTTAAACTATCTCCCAAGTTCCAAGGCTGCCACTTGAGATGCTGAGATAAATGTGTATTCATTTAACAAACATTTACATAAAACTGACTACGGGCCAGCCACGGGTCGAAGCACTTTATAAATATGATTTCATTTAACCTTCCCTGGAAGTAAGTTTTATTATCTCCAATTTGCATCCAGGAGATGAAGGAGCTGTTCCGCCATCGCACAGCTCATGTGACGAATCTAAGTTTGCACCCAGGTCTGTCCTGTACTCCTTCCTCCACTTGGGGTTGTTCTTTTGGAGGCGAGAGAAGCTAAGTCCGGATGCAGGGCCGTGTCACCAGGGCGGGATGCGGGCCACAGGCCAGAGGTCAGGCAGGCAAGCTCTGAAGGCGGCAGGGAGGCGGCCCCAACCAGGAGCCTGCCCAGCCGCCTCCCTCCTGCCCCACTGTGGCCCTGACGCACACCTCCAGGGAACCCGGTTGCTTTGCCTTCAAGCTGAATTGTGCACCGCCTCCCCCCCCCCCCCCCCCCGGGGTCGTGCTTTGCAGCAGCAGCCCAACCATCACCTGCTCAGGCGACTGCCAGTCAGGTGTGCACCTCAGCTGTTCGGTCAGGGCTGCTGCCGTCGGGTGGGGACTCCCGAGAATGGAAGAATGGAAGGCCTTGCCAGCCCCAGAGGTAACACACACCAGCTGCTGCCGCAGCCCCCGCCGGTTCTGCAAGATCACGCCAAGGGCAGCCTGCAGGTCATATGTCTAGACAGTCAGACTGAGAACGGGGCTCAGCATCTTGGTAGAAGTTTCCTGAATTCCTTCCACCTTCGGGAGTGGAAACTGAGCTAACAGGGAATTGGTTCTAATTATAGGGAAATAAGGAGAATTGAAGGAGAGCTCCTCAAGGTAGAAGTCATCTGTAGGGTTTCTCCAGCACTCTCCCTTTGTTCATCTCTCCGGTGAGGAACCCCAGAGCACTGCCTCTGGGCCAGCTCTTGGCGGGGCATTGGGCACAGACAGGGACTGGGGCCCTGCCCACCAGGAGCACCCATCTAGTGGAGAAGGAGACAGGGAGCCAAGGAGCCCAGCTCACGATGGTAGGGGTGCCATCAACAAGGAAGCTGGGGCGTGGAGGAGGGCGGGTGGGGGGGGCACTGGTGCACAGCCTGGAGGTCAGCATGGGCTTCTGGGCAGAGTAGAGGTGGAGGTCTTCGTCCCTCCCTTCTTCCCACACTGCAGGGCCCAGCTGAAACTCCACCTCCTTCAGGAAACTTGACTTCTTCAGGACACGCTGATGGTCGCTCAACACTTACTCTTTCAACAAATATTGATCAAGAATAGCCCAGTGAGAGGACTCGTGGAATCAACGGCTGCCCCCTTCTGCCACAAATCTTGGCACACATGTCACCCAGCACACCATCTTAAGGGGGTATGTGTGTATTTTCTTGTTCTTTAAGCATTCCTTCAGTTTCTTCGAGCAGTAGTCAAGTATGATTGGGAACCTAGTCTCTGGAATCAAGCATTCACATTTGAATCTGGAATCTGTCCCTGTGTAATCTTAAGCAAGCTGCTTAGCCTCTTAGAGTGGCAGTTCCATTTGTCAAA
The DNA here is from genome assembly GCF_964656455.1 of Halichoerus grypus. Taxonomy (NCBI): domain Eukaryota; kingdom Metazoa; phylum Chordata; class Mammalia; order Carnivora; family Phocidae; genus Halichoerus; species Halichoerus grypus. Next base: position 150,427,291 of record NC_135716.1, read on the forward strand.
TTGGTACAACGATAGTTACTCGAGAAGGCTGTGTGGATTAAATAAAGCAATCCATGTTAATTGCTTAGCCTAGCGCTTGGCCGTTCCTGCTGTTATGAACAAGGACAGTCTCCACTGCTCATCCCAATGGCCCGCAGCGTGTCAGACGGTCCCTGCAATGAGTATTTTATAAATGTCTGGTACTTGATTACTCTTCAGCAGGAAATGGGGGGTAGATATGTGTGGTCTTTTTAAAAAAATTTTTTTTTATGCTGGTAAGATATACATAACACAAAATTTGCTATTTTAACCGTTTTTAAGTGCACAATTCAGTAGCGTTAAGTGCAGTCACACTGTTGTGCAACCGTCCCCACTATTCATCTCCAGAACGTTCTCATCTTCCCAAACAGAAACTCTGTACCCGCTAAACGGTTAACTCCTCACCTTCTTCTCCCCCCAGAGGCTGGTAACCACTGTTCTACTTTCGGTCTCTATAAATTTGCCTGTTCGAGGTACCTAGAAGTGCAATCACTCACTGTTTGCCCTTTTGTGTCTGACTTATTCCACTTAGCATAGTGTTTTCAGGGTTCATCATGTGGTAGCATGTGTCAGAATCTTGTTCCTTTTTAAGGCTGAACGACATCCCATTGTCTGGACATAGCACTTCGTTTATCCATTCCACTGTTGATGGCTGAATGGGTTGCTTCTACCTTTGGGCTCTTGTGAGGAATGCTGCAATGAGCATTGGGGCGCCTTAGTGTTCGAGTCCCTGCTCTCAGTTCTTTTTAGGGTATTCTGACAGGTGGAATTGATGGATCATAGAGTAGTTCTACATTTGATTGTTTTTGAGGAACCGCTATGCTGTTTTCCACAGCGACAGTACCATTTTACATTCTCACCAGCCAGGCCATATGGCCTTAAAGTAGGAGTGAAGAGGGTGTGATGGACTCCCAGGGTGGCTGGCGCCCTCCCGGGGAGACTTGCCCCTGTGCAAGGGAAGCAGAGTAGTGACAAAGGGGGGCAAGCCCAGAGGAGGCGCTGAAGGCCGGGCGAGGATTGAAGCAATACCAAGGAGAAAGGGGGCAAGAGCCCAGGGCGTGGGTTCTGGCCAGAAAGCCCGGAGCTGGGGTGGCTGCTCTGTGTGTGGGGGTTGACCGTGCTGCCTGGGGGCAGAGTAGGCAGCATGAAGTCCACTCGGGGTGCTCCAGGGAGACTAGGTCCATCTCAGTGTCAGGAAGACTTTCCGAGAGCCAGAGCTTTCCAGCAACGTGAGTGGGGAGCTCTCTGTCAGTAGAGGTATGCAAGGAGCCGCTGGTGACATTTTGAACGGAATGCTAACGGGCGTTGGAGGTTGGACTGGATAGCCACTGTGAGCCAGAAGAGCAGCGTGTTCTGAAAATCTGTGGGTCAAAGACTCTGCGGCTGGATTCCACTGAGCCCGTTTGCAAGCAAAGACTGTAACTCGCTATTCTCGCGCATCCGGACGAATTCTGCCCGGCCTCTCTGAGAGCCTGTATTGGCACGAACATCGCTCTGCCCCAGCATGGGTGAGCTTCATTTCCATTTGCCGTGATATTATGTGACACCCCACGTTCCTGTGGCTCCTGTCTACCTTTTCGACTGCAAGTAATACTGTGTGCATGCAAAGGGAGGCTGCAGGGATTGGATTGGGAAATAGTGCAAAGGTGAGCGAGGAAAAGGGGCTCTCTTGTCTGGCCTGCGAGGGCCTCCAGACTCTGCTCCCCTCCCCCGCTCTAGGCATTCTCTCTCTTGCACTCTTCTCTCTTTCCAACCACTCAACTTACGCTCCTGGCTGGGCCTACCTCCTGGGATGCCAACTCTGATTCTCTCCACCTACGCAAACCCTACCATCTTATTATGGCTCATCCAGGTTTCCATTCCCATAAGAAGTCCACAAAGATCTCCTTCTCCCATAGGCTTTGTATGCTGGGGCACCATTTAAGGCAGTCATTCATAGATGTTTATTACTGAAGTCCCACTCAACACCTGGACTGTTTTCTACACTGGGGACATGTCTATAAAGAGAGGTAACATCTTTGCTATCATTGAGCTTATATCGCAGCCGGAGATATGGAAACAAATAAATACATAAATCACTTGATATGGAGGTGATTGCCGCAAAAAAAATAAAACTGGGAGGCTACTTTAGATAGGAGGGTCAGGGAAGGCCTCTCCAAGTAGTGATATTTGAGCCATGACCTGAATTATAAGGATCTGGTGGGGTGGGGAGCCCCGCAGGGACACACAAAGGCAGCAGTCCCTGAATAAGCTTGGTCTGTTCAAGGAACAAGACGGTGGCCACTGTGGCTGGAACATGAAGAATAAGGCAGAACGGATAATGTGACAATAGAGAGACAGGCAGGGGAGTTGTTATAAGCCATGGTAAATTTCGCAATGAGAAGCCATCTGCGGGTTTTAAGCACAGAAGTGATCTGATCTGATTTATGGTGTACAGAACATCACCCTGGCTGCCACATGGAGAACGCTTCATAGTAGGAAGAGATCCGAAGCAGGGAGACCTGTTAGGAGTGTGCTGAAGCAAAACAGGCAAGAGATGAGGTGGCTGGGACCTGATGGGTAGCAAAGCAGATGGTGAAAAGAGTCAGCTTGGAGATCTATTTTGAAGGTACACCTGCCTGGGGATTGGGAGAAGGAAGACCTGGCAGAGAAGGTGACACTTCTCTGGGCTGATGGGTTGTAGAGAAGAATGAGGAATCTTCCAGAAAGAGAAAGAGAAAAGAACATTACAGAAGTTTTTTGTTTTTTTTTTTTTTAAAGATTCAGAGGCAAAAAAATGGATGGTGCTTTCAGCATGAATGGCATGGACTGATGAGTTTACAGAGATAACAAGTGGGAGGTAGGTCAGAGAAGCACAGATGAGCATCGTGGGAGGGGCTTTGTCTCTATTATAGCAATAGGGAGACATTGAAGGTGCTAACACATCTAAGAGTTGCTCAATGTATGTATATATAAGGACCACCCACAGGAGCCCCAGTATTATCAAGGTGTGGAAAATGCTTTTACAGGTCTTTCATGGGACCCTGTAGAAACAGCCTGATGTGTAACAACTGGAGATTCTCCTGTCCCCATGCCAAAGGCAACTTGCTGCCCAGGTTGAGCTCTGATCAGGATGCAGCCTGCATATGAGCTCTCTGGGCATCCAGATCCCTGGGGGACAGAGCCATGTGGCCAGAGGCTGGTAGACAGAGCATCTAGCTAGGGATCCCAACCGGTCTTCACTGTCTTTATATACCTCACCAGGACATGCCCAGCATTATCCACAGATAGAATAAGTCCAGTCCCGTGTACCTGTTGTATTTCTACCATCCAATACAAATAGAAGCTTCTGGACACAATTCTTCATGGCCATTTATCACTCACTTTTGCAAGATTTTTGAGAGATATTGATGTGTTCACTCTAGCCATGGCTCAGTCTCCCGGAAGCTGTTTGACTCTAGGCAAACACCTTGCTCTGGGCCTCAATTTGCCCATCTGGAAAGTGAAAGATTGGACTTAGTGACCAAAGGTGTTTGCCAGCTCTGGAACCCTCCGACCTGTTTACTTTGCTCCTTTTCTTTTCAGAACCCATCTGCGTGTCTGCTCTTCATGCAAGGGAACAAAGCCACAGTGTTTGGATGGAGCCAGGTCCATGACCATTCTTGGTCCCCAGAAGCAAGAGGCTCAGCTGGATTCCACCGAACGGAAAAGCAGAATCCTGTAAGGGTCTGCTGTGCCCTGTGCTTTCTGGAAAGTGCTTGCAAGCCTGAATTCCCAGCCCACACGCTGGAGCAAGCCGTCCTCCCTTTGAAACCTAAGAAAGTTGCAGGCGCAGCCATTTACCTGTCACATGGTTTTCATAATTTCCCTGGCACCTTGGCTAGTCATTGAAGGGGATTTCGGTGGGCAGCGGGGCGAGCTCAAGGTCTGACGAGGACTATGCGGACTGCAACTCATTTGGAGGAAGAAAATTGGAGCTGAGATCTTACAGAGCACCCCCCTGAGAGTGTCTGGCCCAGAGGGGTGTGCTCATGAATGTTTGGGGTCCTGCTGAAATCTAGCCAGCGGGGTCGCAGAGGGGTAAAACAGATGACACCTAGGAGAGGTGAGTCAGCTAGTACCTACGAGCCGGGCCCGGGTGGCGTGAGGGAGCGTGAGGAAGGGTGGAGTTGGAAGATGCGGAGCTCAGGATTGGCGGGGGATGCCATGCACGTGACCCATCCGTGTAATCTCAAAAATTACATGTCACCCCTTCTCTCAACAGAGATTACTATGTGTGCTGTGCTGCTACTGGGGGCCAAGTGTGGGACCTGGAGCCAGTCCTTTTCCTTCCAAGAAATACAGACGCTTGGGAGAAGAGTGTTGTAGTTCCAATTGTGGACACTCAAGAGAAGGGGAGGTAAGCATGGCCTCGGGAGGTGACCAGGAAGGCTTTCTGGAGGTGGGGACGAGCCACACTAGGAGATCTGCCAAGAGAAATCCACAGCTCTGTGGCACCAGTGGAAAGAGCTTGGACTTTGGACCAGACGGGCTTGGTTTCAAGCTGACTCTCTGAGCCTTTGTTTCCTCATGAGTAAAATGAGAAATGTAATTCTAGCTTTAGGGATGTTATAGAGATGAAGTGAGTTGGTTAAATGAAATGAGCCTGGTTCAAAATAGGGTCTCCGGAAATGGTTGATCGTGGGGCCACTGGCAGGGGTGATGAAGAGTCCGGGGGGAGAATATCTGCAGAATTCCTCCTCAGCCTTGACTGGACTCCTCCCTGCCCGCCCCCACGGCCACGGTTGGATAGGTGGGGTGTGGGCCAGCACCCTAGGTCCTGGTGGTCAGTTTGACCTGAGATTTCTGAGCGCATTGGTACAACAGGTTTCTGTGGTCCAGTGAATTTCTACAAGCCAGGAGGGCCCCACTCTGAGGCTCACACCTCGGGAACTTGAGATGTTGGCCAAGTTCAAGCCGTGGGAGGGGAAGGCAAGTGCTGCGTCGGCTAGATTTGGTGGGGAAATGGGCCTCCAGGGTGGAAAAGGAAAATAAAGCAAAGGAGTCCTGCTGTAGCTTGCTTGCAGAGAGGTGTAGTTCTCAAAGCCTCCCCCCCCCAACCTCCCCCACTGTCCCAGGCCTTTGCTGGAAAACTCGTTTCAGAATCTCGCCTAGCAAAGACCCTCTTCCTCCAGGAAGCCTGCTTGGTTGGCCTGGTCACTTATGAGCTCTCATTCCTCCAACCCTGTGCATTTGAGTGTGGCTTCACGCTCATATGCCCGGGACCTGCAACACACTCAGATTGTAAGCTTGTATCAGGAAAGGCAATAGGGACAGGAGAAAATACACGTTTATTGGGCCCCTACTATGTACCTCACTCAGCTGAGCACCTGTCCTATATCGCCTCACTTAAGCCTTTTAAGAGCTCCCAGGGGAAGGACCACTATCTCCATTTTACAGATGAAGAGACAAAGGCTCCAAGGGGTATGAGTTCCAGAATTAGAGCCCAGGTCTTCTGGAATCTGAAGCTTAGCCAGCTCCTTTGTATCAAAGCAAGATCCTCTTAGGAAAAAGTATACATTCTGTGGTGAAATTAGTTTGGGAAATGCTGCTTGTTAAGCATCCTTCCTGGATCTCCACAGTAGCATATTCAAGGCTCTGAGAAGTTCTGCAGAGAAGATTCCTGACTTACTTTGCTTAGCTCAGCACTCCTTGAGTCACATTATAGCTGCTAACGTCCTCCATAGCCCCTGGGCATGCCCTCTGGGGTGCCCTATCTATAAGGCAAAAATGGCTAAAGTGGGAGTACTCAGAACAAGCCCTCTGCGGAACTTGAGGTGGGCTGTGAGGGCTGAAGTAGACATAAATGGGAGGAGGTCGAAGGAAGGGCCCAGGAGGTGGGAGGGAGCACCAGGAGGGGTCTGAACGGGTGGCAACTGCCCCAGCTAAGACCCAGCATCCTAAGGACCTGAACTGTGCTTTGACCACAGAGGTCTGTCTGTGAAGCCACCAAGCACAGCGACTCAGGTCGCTGCACTGCAGGCTGGAAGCAATAGTTGAATGAGTCTGTCTCAGTTGCCTAAGGAAACGCAAAATGCAACGTGAGGGACCACTTTACGTGGAAGATTCTTTAGAAGATTCTAACCAGTCCCCCACAAGCCACAGGCATTATCCCCGTGCCACGCTTTGCTCACGTTCCCTCGTTGCCTCACCGAAGTGTGCTCCTTTCTGCACAGCTCCATCTCAACATCCACCGCACAGCACATCGGTCAAGAAGACTTGGAGGGCTCCACGCTGTCTGATCTGTCTGGAATCGGGGAGCCCCGATCCGTTTCCCCTCCCGAAGGAGCACACCTGGAGTGCTATACACTATCAGGCCACCGCAGCGTGACCAACGTTGTTGTGTCCAAGTGTTGACTGCCCAGATGGGAAACTTCTGGAAACGGTCAGATGAGGCAGGTGAAGGAAAGGGGTGACGGCACATTTATAGATGGGAGAGTAATCAAAATCTTCAAGTAATATCTCACATTTGTTGTCTAGAGCAATGCTTCTTAAAACGTGTCCCTGAACCAACAGCAACACCCCCACCTGAGAATAAGCTTTCTTGCAGGCAGCCCCTCCCAGACCAACTGCGTCAGAAACCTGGGGTGGAGCCCAGCAAAGAGTGTTAATAAGGCCTCCTGGTGATTCTGAAGCATGCTAAAGTTTGAGAACCACTGACCTGTAATTATTCCTGTCACAATAATAGCTCCTCAGGAGAAACAGTGTTCTCCTCCCCCGTTGCAGAAGGCGGCCCAGAGAGGACATTTGCTCCATCCTAAGCGCACAGCCGATGAGCTGCAGAGCTGGGGCCACCAACCCCAGCCATTCTCAAGCTTCCCCGCAGCCTTAGCTGTGTGCCCACCGTCCTGAGTGAGCTGCTCGCCTCAGCCCCAGAGAAAGCCTTAATTGGCTCATTAATAGCTGTGATTAGAGAGAATGGGTCAGCCTTTATCTTTGAAGTCCCCGGGCTGTGCTAGAAGCTCTTGCAGGGAGCTTGCTGTGGCTAATTAAAGCTGAGCTGTGTTTCCTGTCAAGGGCCCAGAGTGTTAATGGCTTCAAGCGAGAAAAATTAAGCTTCCATTTCCATTCAGGGGTAATGGATAGAAGCAGCCGAATGGAGATGAGAAGAGGCCTTTTAGAGGGGTAGGGCCCAGGCCTGGGGGCAAAGCTCTAGATCTCTTCTGCAGTATGTGACCAAAAAGATCCGGCTGGCTTTGGGGAAGCTTGGGGGGGGGGGGTGTCTCAGATTCCCAGAGAGGCAGCCCTCGGTCTGGCATCATCTTCATCCTTAGTGTTTTCTGATTTTTGAGCATTTCGGCTTCTTGGCCTCTGATTGCACCTGCTCAGGTGTGTGAATTGGAAGGGGTGAGGGAGGCCTGGATGACAGTCCTTGGTCACAGGATCTCAGGGGCGGTGAAGGTTCTGGTCCCCAAAGTCATCTTAACCGCAGGCTCCCAGTGCTTACACTACTATGACTAATTTCTCAGCCCCGTCTCCTCTGAGTCCTCACCCAGTGACAGATACAAGGCTGAGTGTTTTTACATTATTACACAGAATGCTCTCAACGGTTTTACAGAAAATGCATGAGGCACGGAGTACGTTAGTTTTGACGTGCCCAAAGGTACATGTATCTGTGCAAAGGATCAGACCCAGCTTTAACCAAATCAAAATCCTTTGTTCTTTTTTTTTTTTTTTTTTAGGATTTTATTTATTTATCTGACAGAGAGAGACACAGCGAGAGAGGGAACACAAGCAGGGGGAGTGGGAGAGGCAGAAGCAGGCTTCCCGCGGAGCAGGGAGCCCGATGCAGGGCTTGATCCCAGAACCCTGGGATCATGACCTGAGCTGAAGGCAGATGCTTAACGACTGAGCCACCCAGGTGCCCCCAAATCCTTTGTTCTTAACCACTGATACAACCAAACTTTCCGGATCCTTGAACTTCCTTTCTCGGCCAGGTCATTTCAAGCCAAAAATGCTATCACCACCCCAACCTTCCACTTGGTGAGGGGACCCAGGAAATTAGATCTTTTCTTACCTTTCTCTCTGCTGCTCACCTACCACTACATTTCAGGAGAAGTGACTGTGGCCACGTCTTTCCTGGGGGCACACTGTGGTTGGGTTAGAGGGTCAACGTAGACCCCAGCTGTGTAGATGTCAGCACACAGATGATGCTTCTGAACCAGAAATCAAGACATGTGGACTGAAAAGGGACATGTTCTTATCTGATTCATTTCTGTCTCTGAAAAGTTGGATCAGAGCAATCAAACCATAGAAAGTTTGTGAGTACAGGTAGCCTTGAGTGAGAAGACAATTATATAAAAATGATCACAAAGGTCAGCCCTGAACTGATAATTTCAGTTGGAATACGACCCAGATACTTTAAATAAGAGCTCTCCCAGGACCTGGGGGTCCTGGTTCAGAAACATCATCTCTGTGCAGGTGGTAAACATGGTTCCACAGGATCCCAGCTTTGTATTTTCAAGTAGTCAAAGGCTTTCCCTTCTTCAAGGCCTAAGTGAATGCCCCCTCTTCCCAGGAGCAGCCCCCACTCTAACCCTGCCCCCCACCCCCTCGATCCCCTGCCACACTCTCCATAATGGTTGATTTCAAAGCTGAATGTGTGTCCATCCTCACCCCTCACCAGTTTCAAGGGTCTCAAGAACAGTCTGGGTCATTTCTGCCTCCCCAGGGCCCAGGCTGAGTGAACAGTAAATGAATGAATGAATGACCATTCTGAGGAAGAGGGAACGTTCTGTTTCTTTGGCTAAAACTCATCTCTTGCTCCTGGCCTCTCCCCAGGGCTTGTATCTTTCTCAAGTCCTTCAGCACAGCACTGATTACGTCCCCCGTTCTGTCCCCCCAGAGGTGGTAAGCAGGTCCAGGGCAGGGACAAGGTCTGACTTGCCTCTTTATCCCCCATGCTGAACCCAGGAAACAGCGCTCGAGAGACCTAAGGAAGGGCTTACTGAAAGAAGAAGGATCAAGAGAGTAAAGAACTTGCATCTAACCAAATTACCTCAGAAATATTCCTTGTCTGGCAGAGAAAGGGTTAACCTATATGGGTGCGCCTCTTCTTCCCAGCCCAGGCTCCCTCCCCAGGCTGAGCAAACCAGGCTGGGCCTAGAGGGTAGGGCTGGGGTCTGGTCAACCTGGAAGCCCTGGCAGGGTGAAGTGGGTAGGTCAGCAGGGTAGAGAGGAAAAAATATAAAGAAGCCCTGGTTCCTTCACGGCCATTGCTGCCCACCTCCACATATCACCCCCCACCCCCACCCCCACCCCCACCCACCCCCACCGTGTGAAATGGGGCAATAATAACGATGCCACTTCCAGGGTGCAGTTGAGATCTGGAGCACATTGGCCAATGAGATGGGCAGTGCGAATGCGGATGGGACACTGTTCGGTGGCCCTTGCCCACAACGGCTCCCAGAAGGCCCGAAAGTGGTGCTGTAGGTAAAGAGGAAAACAGACCAAATCATGCTCTCCTGCCTTCCCCACCGGCTTTCTTCCTCTTCCTGCAGCTAATGGAAGCAGCCTGGTGCCGCAAAAGAGAGAGGGCTCTACCCCCAGCAGGGCCCTGCAAGACTTCCTTCCTGAGCTCGTCCTCCCCCCGCCACGCCCCGGGGCCCGTAGACCCAGGACCAGGCACCACTTCGTTCAGCTCCAGACCCAATGTTCAGAGGAGGGGTTAACCCTGTGGAAAAGATGGGGACACTGAGACCAGAGAGACGCAAAAAGCCCTGTGCCCCCAGTTGGTCTCAAATGTCAAGGCTGCGCAAGATTTGAAACTCAGGACTTTCTGACCCCGCATTTTGCCTTCCCCAAACCACAGACCTCCCTTCCCTTCGGGCTCCATCTCTGCACTTGCGCTGCTTCGCTGGGCACGTGCCTCCTGCTGTGCCCACTAAAGTCCTACCCCTCACCCCTCAAGGTGCTACTCAGTGACGTCTGCTCGGTCCCATGCCCACCTCCTCCACACACCCTCAAACTGGGACTGCTATTTCTGTGGTAGTTGGAATCAGGATACTAGCATGGATTACAGTCTGCCATCTGTTGGAAAGGATCTCGTGAGTGGGGTCTCCCCCTCTAGACTGAGATCTTTGGGGCAACAAAACCTATATTCTATTCATCTCCATGCCCGTCTGCACCACCCAGCCACACAGCCTTGTTCAGAGCCCTGTGCCAAAGAGGGACACAGAGTAGATGTGTCTACTCAAGGTCCTTTCTCTGGGCCTGTTTCTTCACGAGATGGTGGGACTAAATCCATGGTTTAAAAAGGCCAGGGGATAAGCCCTACACAACCTGCCTACCCGCACTGTCTCTCTGACTTCATCTCCTACATTTCAGCAGCACTGACCTTATTCTCCCCTCAAGACATCAATTAGCCCTGCTGCAGGACCTTTGCACCTGCTGTTTTCACTTCCTGGAGTGGTCCTCTCCCAGGCTTCCCCATGGCTCTCTCCTTCACTCCTTCAGATCTTCCATGCCCTGACCCACTCTGTTGCAAATTGTGACATCCCCCACCCCGCCCCGCTCAGAATTCTCTGTCTCCCAATTCTGCCCTATTTTTCTCTGGTGCATGTATTGGCATCTTACATTTTTGAGCAATGCTAAGCTGTTAGCTAGCTACCTCAGAATTACCTAGGGAACTGGTTTAAAAATGTAGATTCCCGGCCCCCGCCATGCCAGCGAAATCAGGATCTCAGGGGTAGAAACTGGTTATTTGTGTTTTATGAAAGCTCTCCAGATGTCTCTGAGGCACAGACAGGGTTTGGGAACTGCTGTAAAATATCACTGGAACAAACTTAGGTCCCCCCTAACTGGGACATCGTAGAAGTCCAAGCCTCAGCCTCACTAGACCTTCATCCCCACCCCTCACTCTGCATCCTCCCCTCTAACCACACAGAACTCTGCTGCTCTGTTCTCTGACCAGAGCGCCCCTTTTGTCTTTCTGTTCAGCTTTTGCTCCGCTCTCCCCTCTCCTCTGCTGTCCTCTCTGTACTTCCAACTCACTCTCCAAGACACTGCTGATGCCACCTTCTCTGGGAACGCTGTCCGTGCCCTGTACCGCCTCCCCCCGCATCAGAGCCCATAATTTCTGCATCTGTACCCAGAGGACCTTGCACATATCTTTGGTAGAGGACTGTCATCAATTTTTCAGATGCGTGTCCTTCTCCGTAGATCATGACTCTGGATAAGGCAACGATTCTGTGGGATTCATTGACATGCCCAGCGCCCCGCGTTATTGGTGTGAGTGGCTAGTGCTTCATAAACACCGAGGATGGAGTGAATGTCACGATGCATGCGTGGGTGGTTAGATGCTTGCATGCTTGGCAAGGTCAGAAGTAAGGTTGGTATAATCTGCTTTCAAACTGACCCAACATTTTCCGGTCATCACAGCTGACCATGGTTTCCAGCTCAAGTCTGCTCTTAGGACAGACCCTGACAGGCAACCTCCTACCTGCCTCCCTGTGAGTGACCCGGCTTCGCTGGGAAGCCACCCCTGCTAGAGGACCTTGCTCTGTGGCTGGGGCCACCCAAGCCTTCTGCTACCAAGGTTCCAGACAGCAAAGCAGCCCCTGGGAGATCTGTTGTTCATGGGGAGGACTTTCTGTTAACCACCCCCCAAGTCAGGTGACAGACACAGCCCAGCGCACCACAGGTTATAATGGGATTTATCCCTGAGGGTGCTCCAAGCAGAGGGGAAAACAAGATCCCCCCCACCCAAAGCAACAGGACAGCTCTATGATTGGCATGAACTCTCAGAGATCATTGGGGGCAGCCTCTCACCCCTTCAGAAGTGTGGATGGACACGAGGACCAGCACTATCCGGACACTTGCTGGGGTCCCAGGGCCACTGCAGGACTCAACCCCTTTCAGTGAGAGGTTCTTACCCTGCCATCCTTCCCCACCTCTCACCCCTTCCCTGCCAGAGAACGGCTGGACTTCCTTTTAATGAGAGCAGAGATTTATGTTGGCTGGGCCCAATTAGGGCCAAGCTCTCTCGGGCCTCCAAGTGCCCCGCCGGCCAGCAGCTGAGGCCTGTCTGGCAGGACATATTTGGATGATGAAGCCATGCTGCGTGCTAAACTCAGCGCAGGAAAGAGCAGTTCGACTTGGATGCCCACCAAAGGCTGCCAGGCTTGGCTCCTGTCCACGCGTTGGGCAACAAGGCTGTCTGGCAGGGGATAAGGGCAGAGCTTCCCTGGCAGGAGGGGTGAGGCTGGCCTGGGAGAGCACCACTCTGGGGCAGGATGCCTTCCCTGGGGCTTGTCGGGGCCCAGCAAGTGGAGGCCGGGGGCGGGGGAGCCTGAGATGGAGCAGGGAATCTGGACTCAGAACCAACCCCTCTATCAACTCCTTGATGACCCTGGGCACACGGTTAATCTTCCTCTCTGTGTCTTCACTTCTCCCCAGTACGGCGGGAAGGAATTCCTCGCCTGTCCCAGGAAGCACATGAGGGACATACAAAGATAGCAAAACTGGTGCCCAACCCTTCCAGCCTCGGTTTTCTCATCCATAAAATGGGACAAGTCTCGCACCTGCCTCACAGAGCTGGCTGGTGGGAGGATTCGAACAGAGCCCCAGGGAATGAGGGCCCCATCGGCCATGACCTACCCCTCCTATCATCAGTGTTGCCCCTGCATGGCTGTTCCATCTCTGATTCTCACTTTTCTAACACGTGTTCTTCGCCTGGGTTGGTATAAAAATCAAGTTTGGAAACTGAGTTTCCGAAAGTAGCCTGTGTAAGCCGGTACAACTAAGAACAGCAGATTGGGGTTCTGAATTTAGGTCTGTGTGACCTAAAGTTCATGTTCCTGCTGTGGTGCCGGGATCCACTCACCACCCACTGGCTTTCAGACCCTGCGTTCAGTGGTGGGTGGGTGTGTGGCTTAGAGCTGGGCCGGAGGGGTCAGGTACGTGTACCCACAGACATGCCCCCCCCCCCCAGATCTGCCCTGCCGTGTGGATGGCAGCCCGAGCTGGAGGAGAGAAGACTAAGACTGAAAGTGAGGACTGGCGTGAGCTCCCAGGGAGAGATGTGCAGGCCCCGCAGAGATGGCCCTAGCCCTTGGCCCTGTCTTGGCTGCCCGCGTGCATGCCCACCCCACCCCAAAGGGCCGCTCGTCCCCTTCTAAGGCTGCCCTAAGTCCTCACTGCTGTACAGAGTGGAAGCTCAGACTGGGATAAAAAATACATGGATTTTATTCTCACTTCTGTCACTGATTTTCAACAAGACTTTGGGCAAGTGCTTTTAAATGCAGGGGCCTCAAGTGTCCCTTCTGGAAAATGGAAATGCCTTGGAAACTGATTGGTGTGAGTACCCATCTCATGAAAGGATTTTCTGCGCCTATTAATTTTGGGGCAGTGGAAGGGCTGACTCCTCTTGATTTCTGTTTCTTCAACATCTCTTTAAAAAACAAAGCGAACAATCTCCCTTTCAACTATTAATGTCTCTGGGACACCAAGCTGGGGATAAAGAATGCAAGTAAATGGGTGTGGAGCCCAGATACATCTGCAGCTCTTCAACTTCACTTGGAGGAGGCAGACCAAGGCTCCGGCCAAGCGCTACAAGCACGAGCGCCTGCAATTCCCAGAGAAATCATCACGCTCCAGAGAGGGGAGCCAATGGAAGTCGGTGAGCTCAGAGGGGCTTGAGAGATTTGTGGATCTTTAGGAAGAATATTAATCCATTGGGGGGAACTTATGGGTGCTAGGTCCCAGTCTGGCCTAGATAAATAAAAAGCTGCCCATGAAATGCCTTAAGTTTCTGTCCCAAGCCTGCCACCATCCCCTGCTATCCTCTTTCCTTCTGAGGTGCGAGGACCCAGGTCTCTTGATTTATTCCAATTTCACCACACGCTCCCCCACCCCAGGACTGAGCATGCAGAAGGTGCTCCATAGAAGCTCCATCCATGATCCTCGGGCCCTGTGGTCAGGGCCCCAAGCAGAGTCTGTAAAGATGTGATCCTCCAGAGCCACTCCTGTTCTGAGTCAGTGGCAGGTGTCCACCTTGGCTAAATTCACGTACTCTGCAGCCCACGGATTCCAGGAAGGATGGTCAGCTCAGATGTGATTCATCCCAGCCACAAAGCCTCTGAGTGTGACTTCAGTAAGTGAGGATGTGGTGGAATGCACAAACATTCAGAACAGGGACATCAAGAGACACCCTCATCCAATCAACTTATAAATGAATACATGTCTGTTTATTAATCAGCAGATGGTGTCTTTCCGATCTCCCAATTACTGGGCGTGGGGCGCCCAGAGGAGCTGAGACAGAAGGAGGAGGTATGTGAGAATGGAATGAACACTAGTTTACAAAAAGGTTAGTCACTGGATGGGGAAGAAAGTTCAAAGACAGAAAACAAATTTAACTCTTGATATTATCATAAAGAATTAAAACATGAAGATTTCCTAATTCCATAAAAATTTCCTACTTTCCTAGACCAAATTTCACATTAACCACAGCCTCATCAAATAAACCTTATTATGCCCATTTTATAAATGGGGAAACTGAGGCAATGTGCAATAAGGTGACTTGCTCCAATACCTTGTTAACAAAATCCTTGAAAGCCAATATGCTTTTGAGATCATAGAAGGTCATCAATTTGACCAGTTTTATTCCAGAGGGAAGATGATGTAAAAAGATTCTAAAAGATTGATTTTGAATCATTAATTAAACTTCCTCTGAAAGTGTTTTCATAGGAGATTAAAAACCTTTGTCTTATAAAACTAAACCTATGGCTGTTTTCCTCTGAAAATTTTCCTCTCTCTAATTTACTTTAAATGGCTCAGTCCCCAGGTTCTATTCTTAGTCCTCCTCTTTTGTTATTTTATACACTCTTCTCATTCACAGGCTGGCTTTAAGTGTATCTCTCAATTGTCCATTTCTACCATAGATTCTTCTCCTAAGATTCACACCTGAATGTTCTTACTGTGGGCATTTGACCTGACTATCCTGACATCTTAAAACTAGACATGCCAGTTTCCCTTCCGCAGATAATACTGTTCTTTCTTTCACACTCAGTCATGGAAGGAAGGGATGAGAGAAGGAACAAAGGAAAATGGATGGTGCTAGAAGAGTCCTAAAAGTTTGTCTAGTTCAGCCCTTTGTTCTAAAGATGAACAAACTGGCTAGATAGAATCAGATCTGGGACTGGAAATCCTGGTTTCCTGACATCTGGTCAGGATCTTTGTAAGAGCAGAGATACAGAGCACTGAGAAATGACATAGGGAAGGCAAAGGGCCAGGGTGGAAAGCTGGGCCTTTGCTTTACCACACTCTTCACAATGTGTGGTCATATTTGTCTATTTACTTGTGTTATGTCTGTCTTTGCAGTGTCAGCTCCATGAGACCAGAGACCATGTCATGTCCACTACTACATCCTTAGCACCCAAAACAGGGCCTGCATATAGAAGGCACTCACTAAATATGTCCATCATTCATAGTAGCAGCAACATAGAAAGTATCTAGGAATTACACTGAAAATACTACATAGAAAAGAATATATAAAAGACTACTATATAAAAGAATATAATACTAATATAAAACATAGAAGATGATCTGAATTAGTTGAGAGACATTCATGTTCACGGACAGGCTGACTTAATATTAAAAACATGTCCCGGGGTGCCCGGGTGGCTCAGTGGGTTAAGCAACCCGACTATTGATACCAGCTCAGGTCATGATCTCAGGGTCATGGGATCAAAGCCCACGTTGGGCCCATGCTTAGCGGGGAGTCTGCTTGGGAGTCTTTCCCTCTGCCCCTTCCCTCGCTCATGCTCACTCTCTCTCTCTCAAATAAATAAATAAAAATCTTTAAAAAAAATAAAAATAAAAAAAGATTTCTTATCAATGAAGGGCACCATGGAGAAAATAAATAAATAACAGGATAAAAGATATTCACAATGTTTAAAACTGACAAAAGATTAACATTTAGGGGCAGTTGGTTAAGTGGCTGCCTTCGACTCAGGTCATGATCTCATGGGTCTTGGGATCGAGCCCCAGGTCGGGCTCCCTGCTCAGTGGAGAGTCTGTTTCTCCCTCTGCCTCTCCCCCACCCTCAAATAAATAAATAAAATCTTTAAAAAAGATTAACATTTAGAAGATACAAGAAATTCCTGCAAATGAACAAGAAAAAGAGAAAACTCAAAGCAAAGATATACATGCAATTTTTGGAAGTGGCAACCCCCCAAAGACAAAAAGTATAGGGAGAGCTGCTTACAAGCATTAGTAATCAGAGAGATTTAAGTTAAACTACAATAAGATATCACTTTCTATAATTTACACCAATAAAAATTAGAAGGCTGGATAATGGCAAGATTTGCAGAGATACAGGATTCCCTAAATCCCTCAGGCTGGCAGGATTATGAAGTGGTAGAGCCATTCTGGAGAACATTCCTTATCATATAGTCAAATTAGGTATATGCACATTTTATAATTCAGCTATTGAGCCCTGAGTATGCATCCCCCCAAAACTTCATCCAGGCGTATAAGAGAATATGTATAAGGATGTTCATTGCAGCATTATTTGTGGAGTCAGGGAGTTGGAAGCAACTTGGAAGACCATCACTCAGAGAGTGAACAGGTAAAATGTATGGGATACCACCATTGCATATTATGTAGCAATCAGAAGAAACAGAAATTGGTTGTAGAGTGTATTCTTTGGTACAAAAAAGCAAAAAAGGAATCAGATTAATAAAACAATACCATTTATATACATTAAAAATACATGCATACAAAACAGCAATGTATATTTTTAAGAACATATACAAATGAAAAATACACATTAAATTGCTAATAACAAGAATGAAGAGGGAATACCATTACAGATCCATATGATCATCTCAATAGATACCCAAAAAAAGAAAAAGCAAAGTTGTGGGAAACAAGAGCAATATACAAAATTCAATTGTATTTTATATATGTGCAAAGTACAGTCATAAATTGAAAATTTTAAAATGTTATTTATAAGAGCATTAAAAACCATGAAATACTTAGGGAAAATTGTTATAAAAGATATGCAGGTTATATATGCTGAAAATCACAAAATATTGCTGGGGGAAGATAAAGAAAATCTAAAAAAAAGATAAGCCAGGGCACCTGGGTGGCTCAGTTGGTTAAGCAACTGCCTTCGGCTCAGGTCATGATCCTGGAGTCCCAGGATCGAGTCCCACTTCGGGCTCCCTGCTCGGCAGGGAGTCTGCTTCTCCCTCTGATCCTCCCCCTCTCATGCTTTCTGTCTCCCATTCTCTCTCAGATAAATAAATAAAATCTTTAAAAAAAAAAAAAAAGATAAGCCATGCATATGAATCATAAGATAATATTATCAAAGAGGTAAATTCTCCTCTGATTGATCTGGAGGTTCATTGCAATCTCAATCAGAAACTCAGCAGGATTTTGTGTAAAAATTGACAAACTGATTCTAAAATCTGTATGAAAATACAAATGACTTAAGGTAGCCAAAGAAATTTGAAAATGAAGAACAAAGTTGGAAGATGTACACTGCCTAGCTATCACAACTGATTTTAAAGCTATAATATATTTGGGTGTTGCTGTAAATATAGATATATATCAGTGGAACAGAATAGAGTCCAAAGATAGGCCCACACATAAATAACCAATGTTTTCTTATAAAGGTGCAAAGGCAATTCAATACAGAAAGGATACTCTTTTTAACCCATGGTGCTGGGACAATAGATATTCATTTCCAAAAAAAAAGAAGAAGAAGAAGAAGCAGCTCTTGATCCTTACCTCACACTTCATATAAAATTCAACTAAAAATGGATCACTGACCTAATTGTAAAACATAAAACTATAAAACTTCTGGGAGAAAACAAAGGAAAGAAAATCTTAGTGACCATGGGTTAGGCCAAGATTTTTTAAATAAGACACAAAAAGCACAAATTATAAAACAAACAAAAAACCCTGATAAATTGGATTTCTTAAAAATTAAAAAAAAAATTTGCTCTTCAGACGGCACTGTTCAGAAAATGAAAATACAAGCCACGTCCTGGGAGAAAAGATTTATTTGCGAAACTCTGTTTGACAAAAGATTTGTGAACAGAACATTGAAGAAGTTATCACAACTCAGTAAAAAGTCAAACAACCCAGTAGTTAGTGAGCAAAAAAATTGAACAAAGGATTCACTAAATAAGAATGTCAAATAAGTACATGAAAAATGCTTACCATCATTAGTCATTGGAGAAATGCACATTAAAACCACAATGAGATGCCACTTCACACCCACAAGGATGACTGTAATCACAAAAATGGGCCAGGTCAAGTGTTGGTGAGGAAATAGAAGAGATGGAGCTCTCCTAACTCTCACATCTTGTTAAATGCCTGACACAGTGGAAGTGCCCCCAATACATTATCAATTAATCATAGCAGCCATTAAGAATATTTACGATGCCCAAAGTTCAATGAAAAAACACAGACACGGGCTCTACCCTCATGAGGCTTCTGTCTAGCCATATTCTCTCCCTCTAGATGTGACAATCCCTTGAGTTCACTGTCTTTTTTTTTAATTTAATTTTATTATGTTATGTTAGTCACCATACATTACATCATTAGTTTTTGATGTAGTGTTCCATGATTCATTGTTTGCGTATAACACCCAGTGCTCCATGCAGTACGTGCCCTCCTTAATACCCATCACCAGGCTAACCCATCCCCCACCACCCTCCCCTCTAAAACCCTCAGTTTGTTTCTCGGAGTCCATAATCTCTCATGGTTCTCCTGAATTCACTGTCTTAAGAACTCCTGTTTTCCTAGTCCTGAGCTAATGTTTCAGGTTATGGCTGGAAACAGTGATTACTCCAGCTGCGGCATGTCTAGAAGTCTGGAGGAAAAAGGCTCTAGAACTGTGAAGAAACGGTTGGCATTGATTCGGCTAGACCTCTAGCATGAGCTGCTGATTTGACAGGGGAAGAAAGAAGTGGGACTGCTAAACACTCCAGACAGATTAAGGGAAAAGCTCTGAGGCAGAAAATTCAACTAAGCGGGGGCCCTTCTGCCACTTGGAAGGCTGACTGGAGTCAAAGGGCCACTGCTTCTCGCCAGAACAACTGTGGAATAGTGAAAGAGCAGGTCTATAGTCAGAACAGCTTAGCAGCCGGAAGATCCTGGGCAGATCATTTTTTCTCTCTTAGCCTCCAATCCCTGGGCACGTAGATGACAGATGAACGACATAGTAAATCAGCGAATGAGAAAACTGTAGAATGTTGGAAACAACATGGGTTCTAGACACAAGGAATCTTTATTTATTTTTTTATTTGAATTCAATTAACCAAGGTATAGTACATCCTTAGTTTTTGATATAATGTTCAATGATTCATTAGTTGAGTATAACACCCAGTGCTCATCATACCACATGCCCTCCTTAATGCCCATCACCACACAAGGAATCTTTAAAATGGTGATCAGGAGAATAGAAATAGGCTAAGCCTTTTGTATGAAGAAGGGAAGAAAGAACAATGAGACACAGAGTGACCTGGTCTCTGTGAATCTATGAATAGCTGTGGTGAAGACAGTGGAGAAGAGCTGCTCCATGTGATCTTGAGGGTGGGAACCAGCACCTTGTGGGTATAAGGTATGCTTGCGGTGCACACCTCAGGCAGGCAGACTTGATTTACGGAAGTTTTTAAAGGTTAAGAGTTGCTTAAAAGTGGAGTTGGCTACCTCAGAAGGAAGTGAACTTCTTGTCACTAAATGTCATAATCAGTGTCCAGGTAGGATTAATGAAAAGACACATCACACATAACTGAGGAGAATCCAACCCAAATTCTGAATTGAGAAAAATGGAGTTTTGAATTTGGATATGATGAGTTTGAATGGAAAGCAGGGCATGCAAGTAGAGGAGGTACTGGGGGTACATTTGGAACATCATCATGAAAATGTCGATAGCTAAAGAAGGTCAACAGACTCCCCATTACTGGTTTTGGTAAGTAAAGGCCAAGTGATTCTAAATATTTATAGAAGTGTGCTGGTGGAGTCAGAATGGTTAAAATTAACAAGTCAGGAAATGACAGATGTTGGCAGGGATGCGGAGAAAGGGGAACCCTCCTACACTGTTGGTGGGAATGCAAGCTGGTGCAGCCACTCTGAAAAATAGTGTGGAGGTTCCTCAAAAAGTTGAAAATAGAGCTACCCTACGACCCAGCAATTGCACTACTGGATATTACCCCAAAGATACAAATGTAGTGATCCAAAGGGGTACGTGCACCCCGATGTTTATAGCAGCAATGTCCACAATAGCCAAACTATAGAAAGAGCCAAGATGTCCATCGACTGATGAATGGATAAAGAAGATGTGGTATATATATACAATGGAATATTATGCAGCCATCAAAAGGAATGAAAGCTTGCCATTTGCGATATGGAACTGGAGGATATTATGCTGAGCGAAATAAGTCATTCAGAGAAAGACATGTATCATATGACCTCACTGATATGAGGAATTCTTAATCTCTCTCTTAATTCTCTCCCTCTAGATGTGACAATCCCTTGAGTTCACTGTCTTTTTTTTTAATTTAATTTTATTATGTTATGTTAGTCACCATACATTACATCATTAGTTTTTGATGTAGTGTTCCATGATTCATTGTTTGCGTATAACACCCAGTGCTATACTATACAATGCTAGGAGTGCTGCATGCTCAAACTGAGGGTTGCTGGAGTGGTGGGGGGTGGGAGGGATGGGGTGGCTGGGTGATAGACACTGGGGAGGGTGTGTACTATGGTGAGCACTGTGAATTGTGTAAGACTGTTGAATCACAGACCTGTACCTCTGAAACAAATAATACATTATATGTTAAAAGAAAAAAAAAGAAGAAGAAGATAGCAGGAAGGGAAAAATGAAGGGGGGGAATAGGAGGGGGAGACGAAACATGAGAGACTATGGATTCTGAGAAACAAACAGGTTTCTAGAGGGGAAAGGGGTGGGGGGATGGGTGAGCCTGGTGATGGGTATTAAAGAGGACACGTACTGCATGGAGCACTGGGTGTTATACGCAAACAATGAATCATGGAACACTACATCAAAAACTAATGATGTAATGTATGGTGATTAACATAACATTAAAAAAAAAAAATGTGCTGTTGGGTGCCCTCTGAGCCCCTGACAGCTTGTATAGTGCCTAGTGGAATCAAACACAGATGCAGCCCCTTGCCACTGGCTGGATATCACTGGCCCCCACCCCCAACCACCCCCCTCACCCCCCATCCCCCACCCCGCCTCCTCAGCCAAGCACCCTTGTGCACAGTGCGACCTGGCCAACTACTCGATGCAGGGGCTCTGGAGACCACCATGCCACAGACACTCAAGGCTTCTTCATAAGGTGTCCATGCTGCAGATGACTCGTGCTCTTTTATAACTATTTATTTATTTATTTTTTGAGATAGAGAGAGAGCATGAACAGAGGGTGGGGGAGGAGAAGAGGGAGAGGGAGAGAGAGAATCTTAAGCAGGCTCCATGCCCAGTGCGGAGCCTGACACAGGGCTCCATCTCATGACCCTGAGATCATGACCTGAGCCGACATCGAGAGTTAGACGCTCAACCGACTGAGCCACCCAGGGGTCCCTTATAACTTTTTAGAAGAGCATGACAGTGTTTATCCTAGGCAAGGAGGTACTTTAGAGTCCTCTTCTTATTAGTATTATTAATAATAATCATAAAAGTAATATTCCCAGCCTTGACAGTACACCAGGTGCTTTCACATCCTCCAGCTTAATCCCCACAACAAATCCAGGAGCTCCATATTGCTGTTGTTTTCACTTCACAGATGAGGACATGGAGATCTGGAGGGAGTAAGCTAGGAAGTTGTGAAGCTTTTTCTCACACAGCTTGTGTTTGGCAATTACAAACTCTTAATCACTATAGAAATGCATACCTAAGTCATACAAACCACGTTGGTCCTTCAAGAGCCCAAATAAAAGGAGAAAGCTGAAAAGCATGCAGCACTCCTAGATTTAGTTGAACCACCAATAACCCCCCTTAACTATTTATACTTCATTTAGCTCTACTTGAGTCCTTCTGGACAACCTCTGTACTTTCTCTTTCCTGCCTCAGCCTGGCCCTCTCATTCTGATGAATCCCAAATTTTGGCCCCATTTGATAGCCTCCTGTTCTTAACTCCCTCCTATGAAGACACGCTGCGCAAATGGTTCTACTCTGAACGACCACGTCCTCAGAAAGGTCCTGGGAGCTCCCCTCTTGGAGACTGTCTTGAAGGCAGCCCTCATCTGTTGGTGGGTGCTGGCACTGCCGAACCTCTGCCTCAAAAGCGCTTGGCCGCCGTACAGATGGGTTGTGTTGAGTCAGCCATGGTCTCTCCCAGGGGCTCTCTTATGAACAGAGAGAGATGGTTGATGGCATTAGATATCCAGTCGACGGGGCCGAGCTCAGTCTGGATCAGTGGTCAGGGCCAGGGGCTGACCAGTGGCCCAGGTCAGGGTGCTGATGTTCCTCTGGGAAAGTACAAGTACTTACTTGATAAAGGATTTATCCACCATGAATGTCATTCACATGCTCGCTGCCTTCCCTCATGTAAACAACAGCTGAAATGTCCTACCAAGGATTAGCCCATCCTCTGTCTTTGGATCTCAAGTGTCTTGCACTCTCTCGTGCTTCTCAAGGCTCTCTCTGGTGGAGCCCTCTCTCCCTAGGATCCTAAGTTCTTTCCTTCTGCCAGATCCTTCATATCAGCATACAAGTGTGCTATATGACCCATGTTCTAAAAAGTCTCTGCATTGCCCATATGTTCTTATGCCAGTCCACTACTTTACCCTTTCCCACAACCCAAGAAGGAGTTGCTTGGCTATTTGTGCTTCCTCTCCTCCCTCTCGTTCTCAACCTATTGAATCTCTGTCTCCAGCAGTTGACTGAAACGGCTCCTGTCAACCTCCCTGTGGTCACTTCCCTGGTTTCTTTCACTGGATATCTTGCCTTCTCTCTCCTGGGTTTTCTCCTACTTCTGTTGCTTGGGGTGGAGGCTCCTCTCTCAGACTAGAAATGATAAGGTCCTCTGGGCTTAGACACAGGCTTTCTTCAATTCTCAATCTCTTTCAGGTAGGCCCTTAGCTTTAAATAGCATCTCCATGCAATGGAGCCCAAAGGGACCCTTCCAGCCTGGACTGTTCTGCTGAGCCCCACGCTCACGCGTAAGCCATTCCCCTAGCACCTCCACGTGGACCCCAGTAGGCAGCTCGTACTTAACATGACCTAAAACCGGATTCTTGTCACCGCCCCCACCCCCCACCCCCACTCCCTCAGCCTTCCCCTCTCAGTAAATGCAGCCAGTTCCTCAGGACAAAAACCTCAGTGTTCTCCTCGATTCCTCTGGCCCCCTCACCCCCACGGCACATCTGCCGCATCTGGCTCTAACTCTGTATGATCCAAATCTGCTCACTTTCCTCATTTTCCTACAACCTCCGTGGTTGGAGCCCCCACCATCCTCACCCCAAGTACTGCCCTAACGCCCTTACAGGGCTCCTGAAGGCCTCACTTGCCACCTCACCAGCCTCCACACTACAGTCTGATCCATCTTCTAAAAATGTAAATCAGGTCATGTTACTCTTCTTTAAAACCCTCCTCTAGCTTCTCAGCAAAACTGAAATTCCAGTGTCTTCCTTTGACCTATAAAATCTTACTTCACCTGGCCCCTCTCATCTCTCTGTGATCTCTTAGAATTTTCTCCCTTGTGCCCTACATGTCCAGCTTTGCTGGACTTCTGTCTGTTTCCCAAACACACCAAGGTGGCTTTCTCTTTCAGGGCTTTGCCCTCTGCTGGGAATGCTCTTTCCCCAGATCTCTTCCTGCCAAACTCCTCCTAGTTCACTGGACACTCTATCACTTCCATTGTCTCCACTGGTAATGGTTACTGCTATGTTATTTGTCGTCATTAACTAGGAAGAAAGGTCTGTGTGAGCAAAGACTCTACCTATCTTGTTCACCAATTCTTTAGCACCAAGCATTGAGTAGACTCGCAGCACACATGCGTTGCATTGATGAATGAATGAATTCTCTCATGCTCTTTCAGGAGTCACCATCACTAGCATGCTCCAGGCATGGAAGCAGGCACTTGCTAAGCATGAGCTCCGTCTAGCCCATGGAAGGCTCTGAAGCCACACTGCCTTCTTTCAAACCCTGGCCCCACTTATGACTGGCTATGTGACTCTGAGCAGGTTTTGGGGCTGAGTTTCCTCATCTGTAAAATAAGGATAATAATGGTATCTCCCTCACCAATTTACTATGAACAAGTAAGAGGGTAACGCGTTTAAATAAAGTGATAAGAACAGTGCTGGGCACACAGTAAATTCTCAGTAAAAGTTCGTAAAGATTAATAACACAAAACAGCAACTCTGTAAGACAGGATTCCTCAATCACAGTATGATTGGTATTTTAGATGGGATAATTCTTTGTTGTGGGAACTGCCCTACTCATTGTAAGATGCCTAACAGCATCCGGCCTCTACCCACCAGAGGCCAGCAGCACCTTCCCAGTTGTGATAACCAAAAATGTCTTTAGATATTGCCAAATGTTCCCGTGGGGGCAGAAAGGGCAAAACCATTTTCCGTAAGGCATACGCTTTTACTCCTATTGACAGATGTGAAATTGGAAGTTCTCTGAGTTTAAATAAGTGGCCCAAGGTCTTACTACAACCTCCGTGGATGGAGGCATCACCAGCATCTTTATCCCAAGCACTGCCCTAGTGCCCTTAGGGATGCAAAGAGACAGAGCTAGGATTCACACTCCTGTCTTTCTGGCCCCACAGCACATGCTCTTTTCTCCATGGCTTACTGTGCTTGAGGCCCGAGACCCCCTTCCCTCCCCCTGGTTGGCTCACACACTCACAGATCCGTGCTAATTACATAGCAATGTAAAACGTTATATGTGGTTTGTTATTTTATATCCAGGAACATGGGCTATAGCCTTCATTACATAAAGCAGCTGTGTGTATACTTGGGATCTAAGTGCTACTTAGTGGTCAGCTCAATGGGGTATTTTGTTTCAGGCATCACATTTCTTTTTCCCCTTCCCATACTTCTTTGAATCCTAAAAGGAGGAATGGAGACTGGCACAGCTTGAGCTAGAGTGAAAGGCAAAAGTCTCCTAAAGGACAATCGTCCCATGTCCCAATGAGGTTGGGAGAGACCGTCCAGGATGTGCTATATGTGGTGTGAGTGTGTCCCCCAGTGACTGTGTGTGTGTGTGTGTGTGTCCAGAAGCCACACCCAGTCAGCCCACGCTACCTGTGCTACCTCCCCATCTGTCTGAAAGGAAGCAAGTGGTTTCGTAAAAAGAACTAGACAGTACAAGCCTCCAATCATCAACTGTGTGACTTGAATATGCCATGTGTCCCCTCTGTGACTCTGTTTCCTAATCTTTAAAATGGGGGTAAAAATATCTGTCTCACGGTATTGCCAAGACCCGTTAGATAAATGGTCATGTGCAGAATTGGTCTACGACAATCCCTAGCTGCTCTTCCTTCTGCACCTGCCAGTCCTCCGGACTGTGCTACCCAAGCGCACACTCCAGCCCACCCTCTTCTCCAGCTGGGACGTTCTATTCCCAGCCCCACCGCTGTCCCTTGTGCTTTCTCTTTCCATCTATTCAAATGCTACCTTTCCTTCACCACCTAATTCAAATCCCCACTGCTCCTGGAAGAGGTCCTCAACACTCCCATTCTCCCTGACTTCTCCTGGACTCTTACAATATTACATCACTCACCTGGCACTTAAATGCATTATAACTAGACACCTGAGTATTTCCATCTTGTTTCAAAATTGCAAGTAGCCAGAGGTCAGGATTATATTCCTTCATGCCTAACACTATATAGTACACGTGGGGACCCGATAAGCATTCGTGAATTAATGGTCAATGCATAACACTCTTGTTTGTCACTGATGCCAGCACACGTCTCATCTAGAACCTGACATGTAGTCACTCTCAACCAGCACCTGCAATTTATGCAGAGCAAGCTAAGAAGATTATATCCTCTGAATGGTGAGATGAAGGACTTTCCACAATCATGCATGGCCCTTCTTGCTGTACTCTTATTTCCAACCCTTCCCAGTGTTTCTCGAATGCTAGCTCTCCCCCATCATCATTCACAGTTCTCCAGATACGTCAGACACTTACACTCCCATGCCTCCGCACGTGCTGTTCCCACCGTCTGAAATGACCTTTGCTGATTTCCTCTCTCCTAAGGCTGGCTTTCTCTCCTAAAGTTGTTCCCCCAACACATACACACACCCCATGTGTTTCCCAAATCACACGATTTGCATATCCTGTCTCCCTCACTGGATTGCAAGCTCTGTGAGGACAGCATCTGGCTGATTCCTCCCTGTTCTCCACACCTCCACTGAGCTGGACCACAGGTGGGCTTTTTTTTTTTTTAATTATTCTTCTTTTTTTTAATTATTCTTTTTAAGTTGTTTTTTGTTTTGCTTTGTTTTTTGTTTGTTTGTTTGTTTGTTTTAGGAATGCCATCTTGTATAGCAACTCCAATCCATACCCTATGATCCTGTGTCTATTACCCCACTCCAGGAGGGAATGCCCTTTTCTGAATCATCTCAGTGTCTGATATTTTCTAGTTCTTTCCATCACTCTAGACTGTCTTCAGCACTGCTGACGCTGCAGGGTCCTGGAGTCTGCTTTCCTCCCCCCACACCCCCTACCCCCAACGCAGTGCAGTCTTTCAGTCATCAAGGATTAACTTCCAGGCAAGGAAGGCTGGTGTGGAGAAGGCAGAGCTCTGGGTGGGTGAGAGATGGGCACAACTGGGATAGCAGTTGAACTGGAAGTCAGGCCTGGTGGGGCCCATTTGAAAACACCAGGAGGGTCAGTGACCCAGGCAATGGCCAGCCAGAAGGCAGCCCTCTGGCCCAGGGCAAAATGCCTCCTTTGGGTCAGCTGAGCAGGGAGCCCCCTCATCTCCTTCCCTGAGAGACGCCCTTTGGCAGGCCCTGGGGCTCCTGGATCTGCTCAAGAGGCAGATTTTGTTAGTTTAGTTACGCTACAAGGCTTCTGTGTCTGCCCGGGCTGTTACAGCCTACAGATTCCTGGTACCCATCTGATTGAACAACTTCATTAAATTGCAATAAAAGGAAAGTGGGCCGGATGTGCACTGGGAGAGGAAGCGGGTGGCTGAGTCCACTGCCTGCTTCCTGAGCCCGGTGCCTTTCCCATCCTGCCTACAGGCCCCGGGGCAGGCAGTGGCCATGGGATTCTGAACTCTAGTGCTGGACACAGAAGACTCTTAATGGTTATCTGCTCCATGAGCTTGTTCATACTGATGACAGGGAAACTGAGGCCGACAGAACTCCCCGAAGCTGCTCAGTGAGGCATTAGCAGAAGCACAATGAATCTCTAGGATTTTAGGACTGTCCATCCAGGGCTTCTCTCGCTCCACCAGGTGGGAGAGAAAGTTGTTGGAAAACACTAAGACCCTTGTTCTTGAGGAACACCCTCTCCTGGGGCCCCAAACTTGTTTATTCTTTGTTTTTTTGGTAACAGCTTTATGGAAATATAATTCATACACCATACAATTCACCCATTTAAAGTGTATAATTCAGTGGTTTGTAGTATGTTCATAGTGTTGCACAAACTTCACCACAATTAATTCTAGACGATTTTCATTACTCCCCAAAGCAACCCAGTACCATTCAGCCAAGGTCCTTCAAGCTCCCCATTCCTCCTAATGCTAAGCAACTACTAATCTACTTGCTGCCCCTATTATTTGCTGCCTCTGGACCTTTTGTATGAATAAATCATATCATATTTTCATATATGCCCTTCTGTGGCTGGCTTCCTTTATTCAGTGTAATGTTTTCAAGGCTGATCCACATTGTAGCGTGTATCAGTACTTCATTCCTTTTTCTGGACAAATAATATTCCAGCATAAGAATATATCACATTTTGTATGTCCATTCATCTATAGATGGACATTTGGGTTGTTTGTCCCTTTTAGTTATTTTGAACAATACTACTAGTTTGTATGGATGAATGTTTTCAACTCTCTTTCCACCTAGGAGTGGAAAAACCTGTTTGTTCTTGCATCTTATTAACAATATTGGTAACAGTGCTGGTAGAGATTCAAAGTATTATTGCACACATTGACTCAAAAAATAGGACAGGAGGGGAGCCTGGGTGGCTCAGTCGGTTAAGTATCCATCTATTGATCTCTGCTCAGGTCACGATCTCAGGGTTGTGAGATCCAGCCCCATGTCAGGCTGTGTACTGGGTGTGGAGCCTGCTTAAGATTCTCTCTCTCTGCCCCTCTCCAGCTCAATCTCTCTCTTTCTCTCTCTCAAAAAAAAAAAAAAAAAAAAAAAAAAAGGACAGGAAGCTGGATGGAGAAAGAGAGGCACAGAGAGGTAACTGTTTTGACCCTGGTCACACAGCCATAGGATAGCGCCATGAAGGAAGAAGTCATAGCTGGTACTCATGACAATTAGCCAATGAAACTTTTATAATTTTAGGGGAAAAAAAGCCTTCGAACATTTTAAAAATCACACACACGCACATATTCACATGTACCATCACTTTAATTATATGGATCCATTTTTAACTTGATAAGGTCCTTTCTTATCCTCTATCTTCTAACTCCCCATGAAGACCATCACACTCCATCTCAGTGGAATGAACTCCTCCTCCCACTTCCCAACTGTTTCACCTCATCCTTACCAAGAGCTGTGGGAGCTTTGGAGCCTCAGGGAACAGGGGCTCTTTAAAAGACTTCTCTTTTGTCACAGCTGCAGTTCTCAGAGCTCTGTGTGAGGGAAAGATGGTGCCACTCTGTTGTCTCACCCCATCTGGGCACTCTGGCCTGCTCAGCATCTGTCGCCAGATGTATGCTTGGGCTGAGACTGAGGTTGCTCTGAATACCTAGTTGGTTGAACCATATGAAATTGCCAACATTAGTTGGTTTTGGCCTACAAAAATGGCAATCTCGTGTGGTTCAACCTGCAAGTCTCTGGTGTCCCCCTCCTTCCCTTCCGTGTTCTGCCCCAAGGCCCAGATCTTGTGCTCTGGAAGCCTTTCTGCCCCTCCAGCCTGGCCAAGCCCAGTCTTCCTTGCCCAACCTTCTAGAGTGGCCATTCTCCAGCTGTTCAATCTGGTGCCTGAAGACAAGAGTGCTCCAGAGTGCTGGGAAAGCACTGGGCTGGGAGTCAGGTCACCTCTGCACTGACTGCCTACCTGCCCACCGACCTCTCTGCCCCCAACTCACCACCTACAGTCATGCCTCAAAGAACAGGTCAGCTCCAGCTACCCTCTACTTCAAATCTTGCCATGACCCCTCCCTAGCGCCTAGTACATGTAAAGTGCAAACTCTCCAGCATGGCCAGAAGACATGACTTGAGCTCCTGCCACTGGCCTTCTGTTCCAGCTGTGTCCAGCTGCTTGCAGTACCCTGCGGGCACCTATGCCCTCTCCCCTCTGCACCTTGGCACCTGCTCTTCCTTCACCTGGAAGACTTTGTGCAGCCCCTCTACTCAGCTGCCTGTGACTTACCATTCAAGACCACTCCCAGGAGTCTTCCCTGAGCCTCTGAGCTGCATTAGGAGACCTTCCTCTCTGTTCCCATTTAGCAGTGCTTCCGTCTGGCCTGGCACTCATTGTCTGATTTTAATTGCCTCTTTGCATGACTGTCCTTGTCTGTCTCTCTAGGCTATGGGCTCCTGACAAGTCTACCTAATTCATACTTCAGTCTCTGTTGTCAGCATAGGAAGAATCAGTGAACTTTCATTTAACAGAACTAAGCAAGGGTGCCTGTGACTCAGTTTCCCCACTTGCTGAAAATGGCCCAGAAGTGTGTGCCCTGTCCTTTGGTTTCCTCGAAGCTTCATCTGCCTCTCAGGAACAGAAGGTTGGTTTTAAGGGCTCTCTCAATTCCTATGGTGTAAGGATTTGGGAATATGAATCTTCCCTGTTCCCCGGCCATTTACAGGGATCCTGTGCGGGTCCAAGGAAGTTAATGGGAGAAGACTGTTTAAATGGAAGGTGCCAAGGAGTTGTGAGGAAGATTACTTTGTTGTTTTGTTTTGTTTTAATTCAGCTAGAGTTTGCAGAGCACCTACTAAGCGCTTGCCAGTGTTAGCCAGGAACAGTGTGATACAAAGTTGTAATTACCAGCTTCCCTGGATTTCCGTTGAGCGCTGCCTTCCCAGCCAGTCTGGGAGTGGCTGCCCACTCCTGCCTCCTTCGCTGTTAACTCCCGCCAGGACCTGCGCATCAGATGCTTTAGGTGATGCTGGTCCGTGGCCCCGAATTCATCGCCCAGCGGTGTCCACGATAGAGCCCACAGAAGTTGGTCGAGCGGGGCTTCGGCCCGGGCGCCCCCTGGTGGCCGCGCCCGGAAGCTACGGCCGGCGGGGAGCCGGCCAGGGGAAGGGGGAGCGATGGGGGAGGAGGAGGCACGGGCAGGGGAGGAGAGGAAAAAGTTGCGCTGGGAAGTTTGGAAAGTGGGGAAGTGGCTGCTGCGGGCTTCGCCTCCCTCCGCGCGTGTGTGAGGGAGCGAGCGAGGGAGCGAGAGAGGAGCGAGCGAGCGCCTGCCATGCCCATCAGACCCCGCCTCGCCGCGCCCGGGCGCGGAGCTCGCCCCGACTCCCTACGGCCCGGCGCGGCCCCGGCCCCCCGCCCCCCGCGCCGGGTCCTCCCCTCCCCCCGCCCCGGCGGCCCCAGCCCCCCGCCCGGCCCGGCTCCGCGCCGCTCTCCCGCCCTCCTCCCTCCCTCCCTCCCGGCCGCGGAGCAGCATGGCGGAGCCCGGGCAGCGGCCGCGCGGCCACCCGCCGCCCCTCTGAGCCCGGCTCTGGGGCAGCCGGGCGCCCCAGACCCGACCCCCGCCCCGCCGCGCCCGCCGCCGCACTTGTCCCACCGCGCGCCCCCTGGAGCGCCGCGCACCCCTGGGACCCTTGCGCGCCCGGCTCCCCCGCGTAACCCGGGACCCCGCGCGCCCTGGGAGCCCGGTACCGCCCCGGGACCCCGCGCGCCCCTGGACCGCGACGCAGCTCCGGGACGTCGGCGCGCCCCGGGACCCGCGCGCTCTCAGAACCCCGGGCTCGGCCAACGGGGCTGCGCGCCTGGGGAGGGGCCCCGCCCCAGAGGGTCCCCCCTCTTCCAGCAGACGGAGCCCCGCCCCAGAGGGACCCCCCAGGTCCGGCAGGGACACCCAGCCCCGCCCCAGAGGGCTCCCAGCATCCCGCCGCTGGAGCCCCGCGCCCCAGAGGAACCTCCGTGCCCAGCTGGGGGCTCCCCGCCCCGCCGAGGGGGCGCCGCCCAGGAGGGTCCCCGCGCCCCGCGGGCCCCGGCAGGATGCACGCCGCCCTGGCGGGGCCGCTGCTCGCCGCCCTCCTCGCCACCGCCCGCGCCCGCCCGCAGCCCCCGGACGGAGGACAGTGCCGGCCGCCCGGATCGGTGAGCGAGCGCCTGCCCGGCCACTCTCCCGGCCGCCCAGCCACTCCAACCCGCGGGGACGAGGGCTGCTGGTGGTGGGGCGGGGGGGTCCCTGCCTTCCGCACCCACCTCAGCCCACCCGCTCCATCTCCGCTCGCCGGGCGCTGCTGCCTCGGGCGCCCTTCCCCGGCTCCTGCCTCCCGCCCGGCTCCAGCTCCGTGCGGAGAGCCGAGATGGGGCGCTCCCTCTCCAGCTCCTTCTCCACACGCTGACGCTCTCGGGCTCTCCTCGCCTTTCGGTCCTGGTCCTGCTTGGACGTTTCCTCCCTGTGCCCCTTTGACTCGCTTCTTTCTTACTTTGTCCTTGTCTCTACCCTTCTGCTTGCTCTCTGCCCACTTCTGACTCTGTTTCTACCATTCCTTGCCCTTCTCTGTTCTCACTTCCATCAGACCTTCCCTCTCTCCCATTCCCACTCTGTCCCCCTCGCAGGCTTCCCTCTCCCCTGTCCTCCCACTCTAACCTAAGGCAAACTTTCTCCCTGGTGCTGGTTCCCTCCTCTCTCTCCCTCTCCAGCCCAGTCCCCAGCACCCAATCTCCCGACTGCCCCCATTTCACAAAAAGGGGGAAGATTCCAGAGGAGAGGAAAAGGAAGTGCCAGGGCATGCTGGCCTAATATCTCCTTGGGGGTTGAATAATTACTGGTTCTCTTAATTTTCCTTCTCCACGAAGAATCCCTTGATTTCTCTCAGTCTCCCTCCCTCAAAGTGTAAATGAATGCATTGAAAATAACACTTATTTGGAGGCCAGGGAACAGGAAAAGGTTTTGTAGGGTCCTCACTCACTGCCGGCTTAGCAGGGAGTTAGTTGACCTTGGGCAAGGTGCACCTCCAGCGTCCTGATTTCTGCGGGAGCGGGGAGGTCGGTGGCCAGCTGGGAGCTCAGAGTGAGTCGAGCTCCAATATGCCGGCATTCACGATTTTTGGTTGTTAGTAAAATAAGGTACTGTTCCCCCACCCACCCCATCACACACTTTTCATTTGTGCTGGAACCAGGCGGAAAAATTTTGAGTTGACCTCGAGCTTGCAAGTGGTCAGTGGCCCGTCCAGGGGCTTCTCTGGTTGGAAAAAGACTTTGCCTGAGAGAAATGATAGTCTCTTTCTCATGCCCCTTAAGCCCTGGTCCTATGCTAGACCTGGAGAAAGGACCCCTGTGTCCATGCCCTTCCTCCCCCCTACAAACGCTCCTCCTCAGAGCTTCGGTCATAGAAGACGACAGAGGTGGGATTAGAGGCCAGGTACAGCGTTTTAAGGGAGGAGCCTGAAGCCCCAGAGTATGTACCTTTCTTGGGACTAATTCCGGGGAATCTTCCTCTCCCGAACCAGGGCCCTGAGGCCGTATTTAACCTGCAGCTTTTCAAGCCCTTTTTCATCTGTGGCAGAGCTAGTAGCCGGCCCCCCAGACCTGCCCTCCAACAAGAGCACCGTGTCCACCCCGGTGAATGGGAAGTAGCTGTTTAAATAGGTGTGCTATTTTTAATAGGTGTTCTGCTTTCAAAGTGCCCTTGGCATGTATCTTCTAATGGCTGGATTTAAAAGTTATATGACTTCCTCCCTTCTTGCCAGAGCAGGACTCTTGCTCCTCCCTCTCCCCCACCATCCGCACAAAACACCACCGGTGAAGGTTTGGCTTGGCCGAGCTTGAATATTCTCAGGTGCTGTGGAGTCCGTCCCTGGCACTCGCAGGGCAAGCTAATTCTAACGAGAGCGTCCTTCATTGCCTACTGCCTCTGTGCCTGGCACTGCTCTTAGGGCTTCCTTACATATACTGTGTCTTTTCATCCTCCCCTGACGTGGCTGCTCTCACCCCCATTTCACAGATGGGGAAACTGAGTCTGTGGGCAGCAGAACAGTGTGCTTAAGATCATCCAGCTACGGGGCGCCTGGGTGGCTCAGTCGGTTAAGCGTCTGCCTTCAGCTCAGGTCATGATCCCAGGGTCCTGGGATCGAGCCCCGCATCGGGCTCCCTGCTCAGTGGGAAGCCTGCTTCTCCCTCTCCCACTCTCCCTGCTTGTGTTCCCTCTCTCGCTGTGTCTCTCTCTGTCAAATAAATAAAATCTTTAAAAAAAAAAAAAAAAGATCATCCAGCTACGACAGGGCAAAGGCAGGATTTGAATGCGGGTCCTTCAGCTTCCCAAGTCCTCGCTCTTGCCCCAACCCCACGTAGGCCTCTGCCTCCCACTCCCAGCCCCACCCGCCTCTTCCCGGGTTGCCCCCCGTCTCCCCTGCTGCCTTCAGCCTCACTGCCGGCCTTCTCTCCACCTGCAGCAGACGGAGTTGAACTCCTTCCTGTGGACGATTCGGCGCGAGCCCCCGGCCTACCTGTTTGGCACCATCCACGTGCCGTACACCCGCGTGTGGGACTTCATCCCGGACAACTCCAAGGCAGCCTTCCAGGCCAGCGCCCGCGTCTACTTCGAGCTGGACCTGACAGACCCCTACACCGTCTCGGCGCTGGCCAGCTGCCAGCTTCTCCCGCACGGTGAGAACCTGCAGGACGTGCTGCCGCAGGACCTCTACTGGCGCCTGAAGCGCCACCTGGACTACGTGAAGCTGATGATGCCCTCGTGGATGACGCCCGCGCAGCGGGGCAAGGGGCTCTATGCCGACTACCTGTTCAACGCCATCGCGGGCAACTGGGAGCGCAAGAGGCCCGTGTGGGTGATGCTCATGGTGAACTCGCTCACGGAGACGGACGTGCGCTCCCGAGGCGTGCCTGTGCTGGATCTCTACCTGGCCCAGCAGGCCGAGAAGATGAAGAAGAGCACCGGGGCCGTGGAGCGGGTGGAGGAGCAGTGCCACCCGCTTAATGGGCTCAACTTCTCCCAGGTAGGCGCTTGGCTGAACCAGGCAGCCCCTTTGTCCTCCTTTCCGATTGCCTTCCTCCTTCTGTAGCCAGCGCCCTGGCCGTCTTCCAACGGGAGAGGCTCTTTCGGCCTGGGAGGCGGCTCTCTGGCTGTGTTAGTGGTGGGTTCGGGGGCAAACTGGCATGTGCTAGAATTCGGGGTGAGAGTTGGGGTGTTTGCTTCTAGCTCAGTGGTGCTACCTGTTGGGGATAGGCATGCCCCACTTGCTGTGCTTGCCTGAGCGGAAAGAATTTTCCTGGGAGCATCAGAGTGAGGAAAACAAAAAGAGTGAGTTGCAAGTTTGTGTCCAGCTTCCCCGAGCCGGAGGCTGTCCCGAGGCTGCTATGTGGGCCCAGCTGGGCAGCAGCGTGTATGTACAGAGGATGCATAGAGGGAGTCGTGGTTCCTGCGGCTTTGGGGGCAGGGGAGGTGCCGTGGACCTGGTGTCGATGTGGCTCTGGCTGGATGTTGAAGGCTAAGCACTGCTGAATTGCCCCAGCCTTGCATGGCTCTAGGCGACCCTCGGACTGCCTCCCTAGGCCTGGAGAAAGTCAACAAGGATAGTTTTGGGGTTAATAATTTCAGAGCAATGTGTTCACTTAAAGGTTGACAGTTCTGATTTCTGGACCTCAAGAGAGGGGGCAGGGAGCAGGGAAGGGCTTCGGAGGTTTAAAGTCTCTGGCTACGTGAGGCCTGATCCAGCAAAATGTCATTAAAAGCCCCATCTCCATGGGCAGAGGTCACTTGCAACTCACTGGCCCCAAACTCAACTCTGAGACCCTGGGAACAATGAGTTCACATCTGTGCCTTGAGAACAGGCTGTCAATCTGGAGATGGGGGCTCCACGGCAGGGCTGGTGGCTCCTGCGAGGAGGCACCAAAACGGCTTGGGCTGATGCCCTGGGTGAGGTGCAGCCCCCGAGACGTGCTTCTTCGTTCGGGAGACAGCCTCATAAGTTGGCCAGGCTAGAAGCTCTACCACTGGGACCAGACCTGCTTGCCGCTCCCAGGATGTTGCAGACTCTTCCCCAGGGAAACAGCGGCAGAAACCGATCCCCCTTTGGAGATCTTCTGGCCTTTGTTTTTCCAGGGGAAATGCAATATCGTCCCCGGGGAGGTAAGAAGCCAGATTGATTTGCCGGCCAAATGAAAGGCGGGTTTGTCGGTTCTCCTGCTGGCTCTCCCATAATTGTGGAGTCCTTACCCAGAGGACCCCGGTGGCAGGAATATTGGGGCAGTTAGTCACGCCCCGCAGGGTTCTGACTCTGCCTGACTCCTTCTCCACGGGGGAAAATCCTGTGCATTCTCTGGCCCGGGCGCTGAATCCTCTGAACATACCGGCTTTCTCCCTCTGAAGTGACTTTTCCCTTGCCAGCCTCAGGAGCTGATATTATCTGTGTCGGGCTCCCCAGTGCTCACCGCCCATCTCATTTTGGAGGCAGGTTTGTGGGAGGCCTCTCTGTTCAGAGACCTCACGTCTGGCCTCGATATCTTTTTTAGGCCGGGGAGGTGGGGCATCCGACATCACTGTCTGCACCCTCTTTGTACCAACCACAGAGGAATCCGAGGAGAGCTGGAGGGAGCACAGAAACCCTCTGGTCAAAGAGCCCCTGGCTTTAATCTGTCTCTCTTAAAACAACAAAACTATCTTTCTTCGGTGTCTGGAAGGAAACACTGCTGTTCAACCAAATGACGGCTTTGGTAGGTTGAAAACATTTGCTGGAAAGTGTGTGAAGTTATGTTTTAGGAAAAGTTCCTGAGAGCCATTTATCGGCCAGCAAGGAGCCCGCTGACAGTCTCCAAAGCCCATGTTTGAAGATCAAACAGACTCAAATCTCTGGTTTCAAAAATGGGCCCACCCCATCACCAGCCTGGGCCCGCTCTTAAAATTGTTCTCGGGTCTAGCTCCTCAAGAGGGCTGCAGGAAGCAAGGCCGGAACAAAAGAAAACAGGACTCCTCTTGGTTCCCTAATCTGCACACCCTTCACCACCTGCCAGAGCGTCCGACCCTGCCAATTTGTCCTGTTATCATTTTGGGGCGAGGTGCTGAAATCTCTCCTCCATCCCTGTGGGCAGCTGTGGGCTAACTGGGAAGGAAGGGATTCCAGAGCTCGGGCAGATGGGGGTGTTTAGGGTCCTCAACCCCAAAGTCAGAAATGAGCAGCCTTCTCCGTAAAATTGTATGCGCGCGTGCACAGTTTGATATGAACATCTGTGATGCATTATTGTACCGAAATATCTGTTAAGTGCATCAGATTTTTATTTTTTCTTTCCTCTCAGCATTACTGTTATTGCAAAATATTTGGTGCGGGCAAACAATGAGAGAGGAAGGCGGGAAAAAGAAACCTTAAAAGAGAGAACCTTTTTGTTAAAAGCTGGGGTTTTAGTTTGAATTTTGGTATTTCTCAAATTTTTATATTTTCTTCTGGGCAGAAATACCACATTTTTCCTTGCTAAGTGGAGAAAGAAAGTGTACATTTTAGGATTCCATGGGTGGGAGGAACCACTGAAAAAGTTTCTGGTCTCTGATTTCAGTATAAACTGAGAGTGCTGGACCCAACATCAACATGGGTTTGCAGTGTGACCTTGGGCAAGTCAGTTCCCTTCTCTCGGCCTGGTTTTTCCTGTCTGTGAGATGAGATGCCAGGATTAGGTCATTATTCAAGCCCCTTCCAGTCCTGACATTCCATGGGACAGTTATAATCAATTCCACCTGCCAGGCATCCTGCACGAAGGAGGCATGCTTTTCCATTTTGTTAGATGCTCTCTCAGGTGAGCACTCAGAAAGGCTGGATGATTTGCCCAAGGTCACGTGGCTAATGGAACAGAGACCAGTCTACCTGGCCCTAAATGAAGCCTTCCTGCTTCCTGCCGCCCCATGCCTACCACGTATTTCATGTTCTTCTGTGATTCTTCCTTCAGTCCTTTCTGCTGTTTCTTTCTCCCCTTTAGGGCTCAAGCGCTTAACATTTTACTTCTTGGAGCATTTCTACTTACAGAGAAAGTATTTTGTTTGGCTGTGGGGCTGGAGTGAAGATGGTGAAGGCCCTGATGTGTTAGCTCACATAGTGGCTGAGAGATAGCAGACTTGCTTCTAGGTTTCAGTCCCTGCTCTGGCTCTCAAGCCAATGACTCATGTAGAACTTCATGTTGCCATCTGTAAAATGGGGCAGTGGTGACCAGCCTTTCACAATCGAGCAGGTTTTGTGAGGCTATGAGAAGACACTGCTTGTGGGAGGTGATAGAGCATGTAAAATGACTACCTCGATGTAGGCCCTGTGCTTGGAAGACAGTTTGGGCGGGGCTCCAGGACAGAAGAGGAAGGCCACCCAGGAAGCCTCATCTCTGTCCTGTTGGCACCTTCTCCATCAGCCATATCCACTGTCCATCCTTTGTAGAACAGAGCAATGCTGGAGTGGGGTGGTGGCGGCCCCTGCCCTCAGGGACCTGGGGATGCCTGAGCCTTGAGTCCAGATCTTGTGACAGTCTTGGGACCTGCAGATTTCAATCGGCTCTGTCGGCTGCCTCCTGAGACTGGCACCGGCTGCCACTAACTAGCGGGGCTGATCAGGAGATGTCCTTCTCCCTCTAGGGGGCCTCAGTCGTCCCCACCCGGAACAGTGGACGCACTGGAAGAGAATGCTTCCAAACCCCGTACTTCTCCAGGCATGATACAGCAAGGACCCTGCCATTCTGTACTTTGCCGTGTTGTAACAGACACGCCCACGTTACCCACCCAATGTGTATAAAGCCTGAGCACTCGGGCACGGCGGCCAAGGGCTTCCAAAATGTTTGTAAAATTCTTCAGCCCCCTCACTAGGAAGTTAGAAACCACAAAACCATCATTGATTGGGCTCTGTCTCCACCCAGGGCACTGCATTAAACCCCGTAAGTACATCCTCTAATCCTCACAGAGATGTGATAAGTCATATCATCATGTCTCTTTTACAGACGATAAATGGGGGCTGTGCTTACACAGCCAGGCCGGTGGGCTCAGGATTCCAGCTCAGGTGTGTCTGATGCTAGAGCCCAAGCTTTTCAGGCATCTGAAAGATGAGTTCATTTTTGTTTTTAGTAGTCAAATGGCATTATCTGGTGACCTGTGTGTGTGTGTGTGTGTGTGTGTGTGTGTGTTGGAGTTGGGGGAGATCATCATTTTTTTGCCAAAAAATGAAATAAAATATGATAGAGATCATTGAAAAGTGCCAAAATTGATTTTTCCCTTTGGCTTATAAATTGCATCTGAAGGTGATTCTAAAATAGGAGTTCCCAAAGACATTCTGGGCATGAGTTGCTTCCTTGGAAGGAATCCCTAGCTTTCCAAGGGACCATTGTGAAGATGTGCCCCTAACACTGGCTAAGCGAGCACAGTTGAATAAAGAAGAGTTTCCCTATAGTCAGAGTGCCTGTATTTATATCCTGGGGCCAGCACATATTATTAGGTGCTCAACAAATATTTGGGGAATGAATGAATGAATGAATGAATGGTCAGAAACCATGATATGACCAACCCTGCTTCCCTTCTGCCATCCTACACTATGAAATGAATGAATGGACACCATATAAGCCCCAGTGAAGAACCTCCTCCTTGAACTTGAATAGGTCCGTGCATTCCTACAGGGACACAAAATGTTGAAATCATCAAGTGGGTAGGTCACATACAAAGCAGGCTCTAGCCCTGACCTCATTCCTACCTTGCCTGTGACCTTGGGCTAGTCCTTTCCCTTTCTGGGCCTTGGTAGCTTCCTCTGTCCCTCAACTGTTGGCTGGATAATTTCCAGGGTTGGCCCAGTTCTGACTCCTCTGCTGCTCATCTCTGGCCCCCTTATCTTGAAGGCCTGGGGCGACCCCGAGGTTTTGAGCCTGGGCGGCTCTGACAGTCTAATCTTCGGCAGGCCACTGCTGATACCTAATTATCTGGAAGCCTTTTGGTTCCAGTGGGTGATCCTGCTGCCTCCCGCTGCCAGTCTGCGGAGCAGAGAGCCCAGCCTGCCGTGGCGCAGCCCCTGGACACCTGCCCAGCCTCGGAGCCTCCCCTTCACTGGGGCTCCTCTCCCTCACTCGCTTCCTCACTCACTCAGCCAGAGCGCCTTCCTGTGCCGGGTCAGTGCAATGCTGAGGGCAGACCTGGGAATGGCCTAGTGTTTAGCTGCAGAGAGTTCGCTGCCTAGCCGGGGAGAGTGGGGATTATTAGTCCCATTTTACAGCCGTAGCAACTGAGGCATGGAGCACCTGTGCGTTAGTCTCTCCCGTGTCCTGGTTCTCCACACCTCGAATGGAGACTCTGTTCTTCCTTTCCCTTCCTGTTGAATGTGCCCATCTTTCAGAACCTGTCTCTCATTTCCCATCCTCTAGGAATGGCCGTTCTCAAGTCCTCCCACCCTCCCCGAGTCCCCATGGCAGCCACAGCAGCACCAACTCTGGTCCCTCGAACCTGCAGCGCTGGTCCCTACTCAGGGCCTCCCTGCAGTGAAGGGAACAGACACCTCCGCAAGGCTCCCAGGCCATACTGAGCCCTCTTCTCCCCAGAAGTGCCCCAGGGAGTGCAAGCCCCTCAGTCAATGTTGGATCAGAACAAGCTGGCCTAGTCTGCACCGTGTGACTCCAGATCCTAGACTGAGAGACAAGGTCCCTCCGGGCTTGCCTCCACCCTGTGCTTCTGCAGCCCACCCCAGCCGCTGTGTCTCCCACTGGAGCCCTGTGGTTGGGAGCTGTTCAGCCAATGTCTGTCGCATGGTAGGGAAGTCCCTCTGGGGACCCCCTAGCATTGACCCCTAGGCATGCGTAGTCCCAGATTCTTTGTGTGCACAGAGAGCTATTTACAAAGAGCCCCTGCTGGCTCGGCAGGCTCGGTCCACTCTCTCTGACCTGGGTAACTCACACTTGAACATGGAATATATTTTCCCAACATATGGCAGGAGGAAAACAAACTCAGGAGCAGACACACAGGATGGCTTAGGTACCACCATCAAAGGAGAGTGAGGCCAGAAAGCCAGAGGTGACCCAGATGTCATGAAATACTCTAGTCTCAGAATCAGAAGCTCCCAGCGTGAAGTCTTCCACACTTGCACACACTCTCTGAGTCATATGCCAGGATCCGGCGGCTCAAGGAATCTAAGAATGGTGAAATCTTAGAACATTAGGCTCAGAGGCATTTTTTGACTCGAAGAATCTTCATATCATGAAATCCTACCCTCTGAGCTTTGAAGAATTTTCAGCTCATAGACACAGACTTCTAAAATCTTAGTGCTGGAAGGGACCAGTCCCCAAGAATTCCAAGAAGCCCCATCAGCAAACACACTGGTCTCCTTCCCACAACCTGCCAGCCGGATCCCAGGCCACAGAGAGAAAGCCTGAGCAGGGAAGCACTCTGTGATGGAGATAAAAATGGGAGTGTGCCTTTGTTAATAGTTCCCTTTTGGACATCTCAAAGCCAGGAAGAGGTCGCCTGGTAATGCAGCTTTCCAAGGGAGGAAGCTGAAGAATGCGAGGACAGCATGGCTTCCCAGGTGGGCTGCCGACGTTCTTCCCCCCTCGAGTTTGCTTCTAAGTAGTATCCACTTCACTCCCTTTTATCCCCCATCACTGGCTCTCTGTCCGCCTACTTAATCCGCAGGCAGCTGGTGGCCCAGCCTTCAGTTCTGCTCAGCGGCTGCCAAGCCGTCTCGCCGAGCAGATCCTCCAAGATCACAGGCTTTTAAATCTGTGCAGTATATCCCCTGGAACACCAAACTGTTGCCCCAAGCTTGCAAATGCTGTTGCTTTGCTGAGCCCCCTCCCTCTCCAGGAATTTCCTCCCTTTCTCTTCTAATTCTGAATCCTATGAGATTTCCAAGACTCCGGTCAAAGCTGAGCCTCCTCCAGGAAGTCTTCCCAGAATGCTCCTAAAATAATCTGCTTGGGAAGACTCAGTCCAAAGCTTTCCCTGATGACCAGCCACGTATGTTCTTTCCCTCTGTGGAATTTTTTTTTATGACATTTTATGATATTCTCTCAACACTTACATATTTTACCTTATATTATAAATATTACCGAGACAGTTTTTTCTTTCCTAATAGACCCCGATTCAAAACCTAGCGCCGGCTATGCTCACAATTGATTACAAAATTAGACAGAATGTGCTCCAGTTTTAAAGTTGGGGCTTTGTGGTGTATTCTGTGGTTAGGGTGTTGGCAGCTCTGGATGCTAAGAAGGGGCTGCCTCTTGGCCTCTGTATTCACAGAAAGCCCTCAGACTTGCTACCTGAGACAGCAGACGAGTTCAGTCCTGGTGCTGGCCCATTTGGTCAGGACTTTGTGACATCCGTGGACCCTACTGGATTTCTCTCTCTCCATCCTGGAACACTTTGTTTTCTCTTCCTCAACTGTTACTTGCAAACAAAGGCCTCTTTTTCCCTCCTCTTTACTGCCCAGAGCGCACTTGAGCCTCTCCAGGCTCACCACCCTTTATTTTCATTTTAAAATGTTTAATTTTGTCCCTTCCTGGCTACTTTGGTTTGGGGGCCCCGTGATGCTGCTGACCTCTTCTAGTTCTTGCTCTCTCCCTCCCTCACACACAATCCTTGGTCACGCCTCCATGCACTGCTCTTCCCTCTACCTGAGAGCCTTTCCCAGTTTTATTGTTCGGCTAGCTCTGACTCCTAAAGTGGTAAGGATTCCTAAGGGCAGTCACTTT
This sequence comes from Halichoerus grypus, assembly GCF_964656455.1. Lineage (NCBI taxonomy): Eukaryota > Metazoa > Chordata > Mammalia > Carnivora > Phocidae > Halichoerus > Halichoerus grypus. The sequence continues at coordinate 150,469,280 of NC_135716.1, forward strand.
AAAAGCCTGGACTCTTCCAATGCTCCTTTATAGCCAGACTTTTATCCATGGTCATCAGATAACCTATGGGCAGATGCCACCTGATCCCAACTCAGCAGTTTGTGTTTAGGTGCAATGATGTAATTGGCTTTTAGCATTGTGGGTCTTTTTCATTTATTTATTTATATATTTTTTTAATTGAGGTATAATTAACATAACATTCTGGTATACAACGTACTGATTCAACATTTGTATATATTGCAAAATAGCATCGCATCTTAAAAGGATCGATGGGTGTCTTAGTCAGCTGACTGCCGGAATAACAAAATCCCATAGACTGAGCGGCTCAAACAACAGAAATTTACTTTCCAACAGTTCTGGAGGCTGGAAGTCTGAGAAGGGGGTGGGAGAGTTGGAGAGAGCAAGAGAGAGGGAGAGAGAGAGATGAGTTCAAAGTGGGAAAGAGCTAGCATTCTGATGTCTCTTCTTATAAAGGCACTAAGCCCGTCACGAGGACCCCACCTTCACGACCTCTTCCAAACCGAATTATCTCAGAAAATCTCCATCTCCAAATACCATCACTGTGGCGGTTAGGGCTTCAACATATGAATTGGGGTGAGGGAGACACATTTGGTCTATATCAGTGGGTGAGTTGCACCCGGAGCCCCCCTGAATGCCTGAGTACCCTTGAAAAGAGCCCTGCGCCATCTCTGGGTGACAGCCTGGGACCACAGGACAGGTGCAGCGTGTGCAGTGGCACCTACTGCTGGAGTCTGTCCCTTCCCTGACTCAGCAAGGTGGGGGAACCTGCCAGCCTGCAGATGAGCAAATACGCCCCTGCCCTGAGTGCTGACACCTTGTTTGTCACCTTTTATTCTTGGGGTTCACTCTTTTCTTCCCATCGGGTCAGGAAGAGCAGGGGGAAGTGTTAAAATTTACTTCTCATTTGCTCTTAAGTCTTTTGTATAAAAATTCCTCCCTGCCTCCCTCATTCAGAGGAACATCCTGGTCTGATTCTGCCTTTAGAAATAAGACTTAGTCGGGGCGCCTGGGCGGCTCAGATGGTTAAGCGTCTGCCTTCGGCTCAGATCATGATCCCAGGGTCCTGGGATCGAGTCCCTCATCGGGCTCCCTGCTAGGCAGGGAGCCTGCTTCTCCCTCTGCCTCTGCCTCTCTCTCTGTCTGACTCTCATGAATAAATAAATAAATTTAAAAAACATTAAAAAAAAAGAAATAAGACTTAGTCTTTATTTACAGAGCAGTGGCACAGACTCGGCTCAGGAAGCCCCATCACTGCAAAGCCTCCAGGCATTGGCTCGGGACAGCCCAGGGCTCCTTCAGTGTCCAGGATCACTGCACTTCTTGGGAGTATCAGTAACCTTGGACTAGTTACATGACCTTTCTTGTGCCTCAGTCTTCTCCTCGGTCAACTTCAGCCAGCCGCTGGGAGGATTTCTTGACTGGTGTAAAGCACTGTACTACAGCGCCGGACACAGAACCCGCACTCGGGAAACCCTAGCTCGTACTTACTATGGGAGTTCTAAATTAGCCTGAGAAATGCTTTGCAGCTCCCACTTTGTGCCAGATGTTGGGATAAGTGCTGGAGATCGAAATGTGAGCAAGAACGATGATGCTTTTTCCCAGGGCTGCTTCCTTTCCGAGTGGGGAGGAGGTGTTGGGGGAGCACAGAAGGCGCACACTTCTCAGTCCTGGGAAGATCTGGGAAGGCTTCCCGGAGGAAGCCTAGGTGAAGTCGAGATCTTAAGGAATAAAAAAAGTTAGCAGGCCAGGGCTGCGGGGTGCTAGGCCCGGGAGACTGGCGGTGCCTACACCAGAGGCCCGGGCTGGCGATGCATCTGGGACCCGCTGCAGTGCAGCTTGGCCCTTCTGCGTGGGCTGCGGCCAGAAGAGGCCGAATGAAACCGCCTGCGGGGGGCCTGCCCTCCGCGACCACAGCCCGCCGCCCCTGGGGGCCGAGCGCAGGATGGAGCCAAGCGGTCCGGGACCTGGGTCCGCTTTGCCCGGGCCGTGCGGCCAGCTCTCGGGACCGGCTCACTCAAAAGTGTGGTGAGCGGGCAGGGCCGCGGCGGGTGGGTCCGGCGCCACCCCGCGCGCCCCTCGGCCTGCCCGGCCACCGCACCAGGTGGCACCAGCCGCACCTCGGGGCGAGCCGCGCCCACCAGGGGCCAGCCCTGCCGGGGAAGCCGCAGGGCAAAGATAAAAGGCGAGGCCTTTTTTCCTTCTGCTTCTTCTGTTTAAAGGACTTACCTGCTTCCTCCCTATTAAGGTTATTTAAAGTTTCCTGGCCAGTATCATCTCCTGGGGACTTAATGCGCCTTCTAAGCCATTCGTCATTCAAGTCTCGGTCCCATTTTAAAGCCCTTTTTGAAAAGGAAGATGCGGACGGGAGAAAGCCTTTTGGAAATCTCTCTGGCTCAGCCTTTAGCCTTGGTTCACAGGGTTTCCATTTCTTGAACTGCTCAGCCTTGAGTTTGAGAGGAGACAAAAGCGTAATTGGCAGAGGTAATTCCAGTCACTTGCATCCCGCTTTGCAGTTTCCAGTCTTTGACCCGCATTGCCGCTTTTCCTCCCCGCCCCCACGAGGACACCTACGAGGGGCCTGCTTCAGTTTCCTGCCTCTCCTTCCGTTTTCGAACTCCCAGTGCTCCCCTCCCCCTGCGTCTCCAGCTGGGTGGCTGGAAGCATCCATTGGATTATGAGACATTTTCGAGCACCAGACCCGCTAGTGGGGCTGCCATGCGTCTTGTGGAGCTGTGGCTTGGTCATGGGAACGGTAAACTGAGACACTGCCGGACCTCAGTGGTAATAATACTTGGTCATTGTGCTTGACCTTGACTGGGATGTTTGGTTGACCCAGCACGGCATAACCCCCATGCCTAGGCCTGCCGGTAGTCTTGCAGGTGGTTTTATATTATTCTGCTCCCATCAGTGTAGTTTTGCCGGGAGGGTGGTGAGAAACAAATGCAGGATTCTTGGTGGAGATCTTGCAGGTTGAAGAGGATCGGGGCCTGGAGGTGGGGGTGGCAAAAAGCCATGCGGGGGAGTGCCAGGTGGGAACATGCAGAGGGCATGCAGAGAAAAGTGTTTCTACCCCTCCCTCTGTTAACTTGATTCTTCCTTTTCCTATCCAACTCCCAAGAGAGCCATTGTTATTTAGTGCCTGTTATGTGCTGGGCCTCCGGTGTATCACAGTAAATTCCTAAAACAGTCCTGAAAGGCAGGTATTATTTTCACCATTTTGAGGAAATTGAGGCTAAGTACTTTGTGCAAAATGGTGGAGCCAGGATTTGTACTTAGATCTTCTGGTACATTAAGAGAGAGACTGGACTGGAGTTGGAATTCCCACCCCACCACTTCGGCTGGACGGCTGGGGTATGTTTTCACATCTGAAAAAACGGGGTTCACGTAGTATATCCCCCCTGGTGTGTTGTGAAGAGTAAATGAGGTAATGCCTATAAACCACCTCGCTGAGCGCCTGGCACGCAGTATGAGGTGTTGAATGTTAACTGTGCTGGTTGAAGTCGTGGTCCTTTTAATTATTGTGATTGGCTCGTGTTCACACTGTCTTGAGGTGAAACCCAGCCCACAGGGAAGATGGGCCTTGATCCCTTAGGCTCTCACGCCCTGAGCCACTGAGCGTTATCCAGAGCAGGGATGGGTGTGCTTGGCTGACCTGATTGGAACCGTGTGGCCCGACCACCCAGAGTGTGATCATTTTTTGCTGACCATCTGTGGTGTTTAATGTCTGACTGTATCCTTTCTGGTTTGGCTTCCCTGTGATCTCCCACTGCTCCCTGGAGTGAGGACACATCAAAAGGAGGGATTGAAAAATGGAGGCTGGAGACCCAGGCTCTGGGCCCAGCTCCATCACGGGTTTGATCATGACCTGGGAAGAACCCCTATCTAAGGGTCCTTTCCCTCCGCTGCAAAGATCAGTTGAATGTTAATAGCAGCAACTCCGAGTTGTGGGGAGAATCAAGCGATAAAATCTGGGAAGGACTTTATTAGCCCCCAAGTGCTCTGTGCTCTCAGTAGTACTTGGTGTGCAGGTGTTTTTCCTCTTCTCTTTGTCCCAGAGAGAATACAGGTTTCTCCTGCGATCCAGCAGTGGAGAGTTCCTATCATGTAAAGCAAAGAAGCAATCATTGTTAATTTATATGGACAAACTTGTGAGCACTCCCAGACCCAGAAAACAAGCTCTCAAGCTTTTCTGATACCTTAGGACACATCTTGCTAGTGGGTGCACAGAATCACCCGAGATCAAGCACAGATGCTCACAGGCACGGTCCGAAGCTGTGGTGGCTTGGCGCCAAGATGTGAGTGTGGTTCCAGGGAAGGAGCGGGCTGGGGCCCCTCCACTGGCTGCTCTGAGTGCTCACTGCCCTCCTCTGATGGCTCGCTTGCTGCAAAACAAATACAGCATGCTATTTTCACTTCCCGTCCCTTTTCATAAAGAAATCCTCTTCAGATTTCTTTCTGTTAGAAACAGGTACTAAGGTAGGTCTCCCATAAAAGAGAAGTGGCGTAAAGTGAATTTTCAAGTAGCAAGGGATACCTGTACCCTGTCAATGCGTAGCCAGTAGGTTTAGTTATTATGAAACTGTTCGTCCATTCACCATGCCTTCCTTTGTTTGTTGGACAAGCACTCCTGGGAGCGACGCTGTGTCAGGCTCAGGTCGAGGCTCTGGGGTTCAGTGATGACTCTGGAGCTGGAGGGGAAGTCGCGGTTGAGGAGACAGACAGGAGAGAGGTGCCAGGGATGGGCCTGACGCCTTCCTTCACCTGCACTGCCCCATCTCATCCTCACAACCGTCTCCCAGGCAGCTGCTGTTTCTCAGCCCCATTTTGCAGGGGAGAAGACTGAGACACAGATGGCTTAATTCATTTACCCGAGGTGACACAGCCAATGGACGGAGGATCTAGAATTTAAACCAGAAGTCTGGCAGCAGAGCCTGTACTTTTAACTTCTCTGCATCTGCTGAAAAGGAACTGGAGTCTGAGAGTGGGGGTGGGGGCTGTGCCTCTTCCAGACCACGGGTATAAAAGGTTGGGAGGGGCAGGGAGTTGAGACTTCTGAGGTTCCCTCCTGAGGAAGGCTGCAGCTCTGAGAAGAGGGGGAGCAGGTCCTTTGGCCAGGACCTGGGGGAGGAGTGAGGCTCTGCTGAGAACCAAGGGCAGAAGCTGGCCTTGGCCGGTGAGGGGATGGCAGGGCAGGCTGCGGGCCCAACAGAAGTGGAAGGTCTGCGTTTGTAACATCACCAGTGTGGGGGATGCTGGCCTGCACAGCTCTCCAGTGTGGGTGCGGGAGCAGGAAATGGGACAGAGGGCCACGGCCAGCCCCCGGCCCCGTGGAGTCCCCATTCAATGTGCCACAGGAGCTGGACAGAATATCAGCTCCTACCTGTGTGTTGTTGTTGAGCACTGACCCTGAGCCTCCACCCCCATGGTGGCTGGGCCTTTGCCAGGGCTCAGGTGTTCTGGAAGCCCCACAGATGCTACTAAGGTGCAGGGCACTGCATCCTTGCTGTCCAGGAACTGTCTTTGCTGGTGAAGATGTTCTATTTGTAGATGGTAGATGACCCCCTCCTAATCAGTACCTGGCTTGGCTTTAGTATAATGCCACCTGAGCTCAGTATTGAAGGACAGATGGTATTCCCGGGTTCAGGACAAACAGCATACATGGGGCGGGCGCTGCTGGTGATATTGATCCCAACTGACATGTGGAGAATGTTTGCAGGGGCATGGGAGACTAGGGAATTGGCCAGCGAGGCTCACGGGCCACATTGTGGAGGCTTCACCAACCAGTTAAGAAGTTTGGGCTTGGTCCAGGGTGTGTTGAGGGGGTCACTGTCCCCCACTCCCATACTTTGCAATTCATTCATTCATCAGACTGGAGCATCTCACCCAGGCCTGCCTGGAAATTCTCAAGCCCCTTGGCTTGAGGAAGGAGCGGCTGCAGGAGGGTCTTCTCTTTCCTCAGATCCAGGATGTTCTCACTGCTGGGCCGGAGGAAGACTCTCAGCTTCTGGAACTGGAAGGCGCTTGGTGTTTTCTCTCAGAACTAGATCCTAAAAGTATCTGGCAGCTGAATGAGACCAGCTGTAGTTATATATCACAGGGTCTTTTGTGGGGGAGTCTGAGTCCCTGACCCCCATTTCTAAAGTGGTCACTGTAAGACAACAGGGCCCCATGTTTCATGTGACCCTTTTGATGGCTGACTTGAGGGATTCCACCTGTTGAAAGTGGGGGTGGTGCGAGGCAGGTGGTTCCTGAAAGCTCCCCAAGCAGAAGTGGGGGTCAGAGGGATCTGTGGTCTATAAATGGTTCTTAAATAGTGAGAGCACTGGGTTAGGAGTCCAGCAGCGTGACCCAGGCAGCTCCCTCCCCTCACAGACAGCCCTTAGCGGGTGTGAGCGTGCTTGGTAGACCATAAACCGCACCCCTGCTGCTGCAAAGCCAGTTTCTAAACTGGCTCTGACCTCACTGGGAAAGGGCATTTTTTATTTTATTGTCTTTTATGTGTTTATATAGACGGAAGTTCTTTGAGGGCAGGAGCCTCCTCTAATGAATCCGGGTTTGCGGAGGGCTGGGCTGCAGGTAGGCACGTAGGGATGCTGTGTGGAGCTGTAAAATTCCCAGCTCTATCTACACATCATCGCCTGAGGATCCGGGTGGAAAACAGAAAGTCCCTAACCGCACCCCACATTGTTCCCAGATTTCCAGATGTTTGGTTCCAGGAGGTTAAACATCTAGGCAGTGGCCTGCATTTCCCACCGTGGCTCCCAGGCCTTATGGCTCCGAGTGGCCGTGGCTCCTGAACGCCTTCTCGCCCTCGTGTTCCGGCCATCTCTGGTGGCACCGTGGTTTCCCGCTGATCCCTCAAGCCCACGGGGGGCCCTCGGGGCTTCCACTGGGCCACCCCGGGGGTGGGAGCCGCTTCTCCTGGGGTCCGAGCGATCTTCCCAGCCCCCCACCCCTTCCTCACACTTCCGTGTTTTTTTCCAGGGCACAGAACGGAGCTTCTGTTTGCCGGTCATTCCGTGATCCTCACACGATGTAAATGAAAGCTGCTAAAACCAATAAATTCAAACCATGTGTGGGCACTGGGGAAGAGCGGGGGTGTCGGAGGCCTGCCGTGTGAGGTGCCGTCAGCTCTGACGGCCCCCGAGCTGATTTGTATATGAGAAAAGTAAATATCCAAAGTGGTAAACAGCCTTGGGTCTCTCATCATCGCTGAGATTTGAAGGCATTTAATAGGAACACACACTCTCTGTCTCTTATAAACAAAGTGAGATTCTCTGTGTGTGCTGACCTAAATTCGGCATTTTTATCTTTGGGAAAGCGAGCCAGTCATTCTCGTTGGGAGACCACAGGCGGTCTGGGCCGTTGGGTTGAGTTCTTCTTTCTGGTTTTGGCAGTTGGTCTAGCACTTTAGCTTTGCAAAGGGCCACCTTTTCATCTCTCTTTGGTCTTAGAGCAAATGGGATGGGTGGCCATTCTCACTTCTGTACCAGTGAGGGACATGAGCCCAGAGATACAAGTCGACTTGCCCAAGACCACATAGCAGATCCATGCTGAGCCAGGACATCCCCCTTCACTCCTCATTTAGAACCCTCTAGCTCTCCAGTCCTCTTTCCATGAGTGAGACTTTTGTTCTCTCTAACTTAGAATCCCAGAGACCTCTTCGTCAACCCCTCCCTCATTTCCTCTCTTCCAGTGTCTGCTGGAGCTTGGCCTTTGGCTGGGTCCCTGCTTCCTCTGCTTTTCTATCCATGCCCTTCTTGTGTTCAGGAAAGAGCCCAGGGAAGGGACCAGACAGTCATGAGTTTGGGGTTCTGGTCTCTGCTTCTCAACTGTATGGCTTCCTATAAGTACTTTCTCTGAGCCCTTCAGTTTTCACGTATGTAAAATGGGGATAAGAATACCTGCCTTCTTAGGATGGCCACGAGGATTGAATGGAGCTCACATATGTGAGGATGCCCAGCCTTCTCAGTGACGGTGAACACTTCACCCCACTTTTCCTTCAATTCTGGACGCTTCCAAGTGACCTCCTCATTGGGCATTAAAAATGGATTAATCCAGGGGTGCCTGGGTGGCTCAGTCGTTAAGCGTCTGCCTTCGCCTCAGGTCATGATCCCAGGGTCCTGGGATCAAGCCCCGCATCAGGCTCCCTGCTCCGCGGGAAGCCTGCTTCTCCCTCTCCCACTCCCCCTGCTTGTGTTCCCTCTCTCGCTGTGTCTCTCTCTGTCAAATAAATAAAATCTTTAAAAAAAATGGATTAATTCTTAAAATTGCATGGAACTAAATATGCCACGCACACATACACAACGCGTACGTGTCAAACTGGGGAAATCTGACTCACATCGGTGCATTGTCTCCATATCACTTTCTTGGTTTTGATATCGTACTATGGTCACATAAGATGTCACCATGGGGGGAAATTGGGTGAAGGGTATTCTTTCTGACAACTGCATGTGAGTCTATAATTATCTCAAAATAAAAATGCGAAGTTCAATTAAAAAATTAATTAACCTTCGCCACACCCTCATTCCCTCACTCATTCTTCCCCGCCCGCTGCACGCCAGGTACTACTCTAGGTGCGAGGCATGGGTCAGTGAACACAGAAAGAAAAAACCCCTGCCTCCACCTCCCTCAGGCCTTTGCTCAAATGAGGTCTCCCCATGACCACCTTATTCAAAATTTCAAATCACTCCCTCGAACTCCCTGTCCTTCCCTGCCTTTTTCTTCCAATGGCACCTGTCACCAATTGGCATTCCGTATATTTTACTTACTTATTTCTTTTTTGCCCTTCACCCGAGCATTGGAATGTCAACCCCGTGAGAGTGGAAATCTCTGTCTGTATGACTTGTATCCTTAGCACCTAGAACATGCCTGGCACATGGTAAGTGGTCAGCTAGCTGATGTTTGTTAAATGACTGAGAGTGACCAACAAGAAACAGGGTCGGGGTTCAGGGGCGGGGTGAGTGCTGAAGGAAAGCAAAGCTGGGCGGGGGTGGGGGAGAGGGGCTGGTGAGATGGTGGAGGAAGCATCATGGGTTCTATCTAGTGTGGACTTTCTGCAGACCTGGCAGGCCTCCCCGTTGTGGGAGGGGTAGGGTCCTGGTGTCTTAGATTGTAACCCATCATTAAAGCTCTCTTCCTTTTAGTCATTCACCAGATGTTTCTTTGAGCTGTTACTATGTGCAGGACCCTCTAGAGCAGGTCGAAAAGGACCTTGCCCCGGGAGGCTTACAGGTAGGTGGGAGAGATGGGACAGGAATGCAAACAGCCCATGAAAAGGAAGAAGGAAGCCAAGCGGGAGAGCTAGGGGAGGGCCGCGGAGGGAGGGCTTACTGTCGCCCAGGCATTTCAGGAAGGAGGAGGTGTTGATTCCCAGCCTTCAAAGTCTGGGAGGATTTCAAAGTTTTTTTCTGGTCCAGCTGGGCTCAGCTTACCAACTTCCTTTTCCATGGGTCTCCTAAGGGATGCCAAAGCCCTCATCAGACCGCTCCCTGAAGGTAGACCTGGACACCCTGGCTGTGCTTATGCTATGACCTTGGCCCAGTGTGCCCTCTCTCCTTCGTCCTGTCTCTCTAAACCCTGTTTCTTCTTCCAGATCTAGCCTGGCCCTTCCTGCAGGAAGGCTTCCTTGATTGCCCCAGCTCCCACACTTCATCCTCTCTGACATCTGTGCCATTTGTAGTCTGTACCATACCATTTGACCCTTTGGGAGAGAGTGTTGCGTTGGACCAGCCTCACTGTGGGTGGCGCTTGAACCCCCAAATAGGGTAGGAGCTCGCTGCTAAGCTGGAGCTGTGGTTGCGGCTGGATTGACTTAAGAGCAGTGGAAAAATGGGATTCATCCTCAGAGAGGGCAGGATTTGTTATTTTTTTCATTGACCCCAACTTACCTCATTTTGAAACCCTGGAAGTTCAGCGAGGGGAGGGCTGACATCTGCCTTCACGACGTCTCAGGGTGGGCGGTTGACAAAGCAACTCGGCACACACAGCCCCAGACCGCTTAACAGACTTCAGGAATTCCTCTCTTTTCTGACGTCATTGCTGGAGTCTGGGCTCAGTGAATTCTTACAAAAAGACATGGGATATCTTTCCATGGAAATATCTTACTTACAGTCACCTCACATGCGTTTTTTTTTAAATAAAATTTTTAAATTTTAGAGCAATTTTGGATTTGCAGAATTATTGAGAAGATAGTACCCAGTTTGCCCTATTATTGAGATCTAACATTAATATGGTACATTTCTCAAAAAAAAAAAATATGGTACATTTCTCATGATAAGTGCACCAATACTGATGCTTTATTATGAACTAAAGTCCGTACTTCATTCAGATTTCCTCAGTGTTCACCTAGGGTCCGTGTTGTGTTCCAGGATGACATCCAGGATACCATATTGTTTACTGGCATCTTGCCTTTGACTTCTCTCGGCTGTGACAATTTCTCAGACTTCCCTTGTTTTTGATGACCTTGACATTGAGTATTAACCAGATATGTGTCCCTCAATTGGGACTTGTTTGGGGGTTTTTCTTATTATTGGATGTTATGCATTCAAAGGAGGAATACCAGAGATAAACAAAGTGCCCTTTTCATCCTGTCTTATCAAGGGCACGTACTTCAGCCTGGCTCATCACTGTTGATACTGACCTTGACCACCTGGCTGAGGCGGTGTCTGTCTGATTTCTCCACTATGAAGTTGCTCTCCCCGCCATCCTTCCATACTGTACACACTGAAAGCAGTCACTGTGAGCATCCCACGCCTAAGGAGGGGGGAGTTTTGCTCCCCTTCAACTGATGTGTTTTGAATGGTTGCTATGTGCTGGGCACTGTCACCGATGCTGAAAATATAGTGGCAAATGAGACAGAAAAGATTCTTGTCCTACACGGAATTTTTATTTGAGTGAGGATTTAATAATGAATAAATACGTAAGTAATTTCAGAGTGTGATAAGGGGTATAAAGGGAAAAAAAGGGCAATAAGTTAGGGAGAGACCACAGTGCAGGGCAGAGGGAGGAAGCAGGAGAGGGGCAGCTGCTTTGTTTTCTTAGGCTCGGGGAGAAGGTGCCTTTCTAGCTGAATCTTGAAGGATGAGGAGGAGCTAGCCATGAACACCTGGGGAAAGCCCATTCTGAGCAGAAGGAACAGCAGATGCAAAGGCCCTGGGGTTGGGTTCATTGAAGGAACAGAAAGAATGTTGTGACCAGAGCCCTGTGTGCACAGGACAGGTGGGGTGAGACTTTCCGGTTCCAGGAAGGTGTTTGGGTTTTCTTCCAGCAGTTGAAGCCGTTGGTTTGAAGCAGGAGCAATCCTATTTGCTTTCATACATGAAAGACAGCTTCGGCTATGGTGCGCAGAATGGGTTCTCCTGGGGGCAAGAGCAGAGGAAGCTGGGGGACCGTGTGGGTATAGCTGAGGGATAATGGTGGCTTGGACCTGCCGGGAGCAGGGGAAGGTGGGTCTCACTCAGTTTTGGAGGTGGCACTGACAAGGCATCTGATGAGCTGCTGGTGGAGAGAGAAGAACACTGGTACACGCTTGCACGTTTGGGTCCATGGTAGCGCTCGTGACTGCAAGTAGGGGAGGCTGGGGAAGGAGCAAGTTTCGGTGGTAAAAGTACAGATCCTGCAGGATCGTCAGAGAAGCTCCGCTGGAAGGCTTTTTGTCTGGACCGGTGCTACAGCACCTTTGGGCTGTATCCCCTACCCTCAAGACCCGGAATAGCGTTCTGTGGACTCAGACATTCCCCTTCTCCGCAGCATTCACAGTGTTGAAGTAGGAGATGCCGAAGGCAGACGGCCATGGCAGGCAGTCTTGGTGGGGAACGTGGGCCAGTTACCGAGGGGCTCAGCTACAGGTCTTGAGTGGGATGCCCTCGTGCCTCTCTCAGCACCCAGCCCCGAGGAGTCTGTCTTTTCCTGTCCCAGCTGCCGCTGAGTAAGCCTGGATACGTTTGCAGGAAAGCCAGTCGGTGAGTGTTTGGTCAACACCAGCTACTGTGGGGTGCTGTCTTCGGCGTGGGCTGTGGTCCCTGTGTAGGTGAGCAGGTAAGACATAAACGTAGTAAGGGGACACAATGTGGGTGAAGAGGACACAACCAGACATGTACAGTTGGCCACCAGAGAGAATGCACGCGTCCCCAGGACACCTGGAGCCATCAGGGAGGACTCCCTGGAAGAGGTAGAAACAGAGCTGTGAATTTGAAGGGCACTGAGTGGCCTGCTGGGCCATGTGGCCAAGGTTTCTGTTGGGGAATTGGAAGGAGAAAGGGTTGGAAAAGTCAAATTATGGCCCATCCCACCAGAACGGGGGGGCAGAAGAGGTGCCCACAAACTGTTGGACGAGTGAGTGGTTGGAACATAGGTTCTGGCGATGCCTGGAGGGCCTCCGGCGCAGGATGAGGAGCTGTCCCCTGTGGGCCATGGGGAACCGAAGCCAGCTATAACCAGTGTTGAAGAAAAGTGGAAGGAATCACATCCTGAAGACAGACTTTTGAATTTCTAGCCAGTATTTAATTTATTATAAATAAGGATACTGCTCATAATAACAATAATTTTTATAACTACTTAATTGGCATTTTTTTTGCCGGGAAGACACAGTGGGTTTCATGCTTGGCCCCGGCTGTGTGTGATTAGGGGTTATTGACTGAGACTACGAGGGGCTTTTTTATCTTGCGGTTTCCTTGTTTTCTTTCCTCTCGGTTTCCGCTGATAGTCTGTCACACCGTTGGCTCTTCATCTGTTTGGTTCCATGAGACACCACAAAAGCACATTCTCTGACAAGGTCGATATGCCAGATCCTCACTATAACACTTAATCACTTAGGGAGCTCTCACTCTGGGGTGGAGGTGGGGGGGGGTGGGGATGGAAAGAAAAGTCCAGATTGCTTTCATTAACTGCATTTTTCTTTCTGGCTTGGGGTGGGGGGCTTTGGTGGAAATCTCAGTCTTCAAGGCTGTTTCCAGGAAATCATGAGAGAGTGACCAAGGAGGTTCCGGAGTCTTGGGCACCAGGAGGCACCAGTCACCTGCGTGGGCATGCTGCTGGGCTGGGTGCTGTAGGAATGCAGGAAGAAGCCACCTGTCTTCCCTCTAGGAGGTAGTGTCTATGAGGGCAGGGGGTTGGGGCCAGGTAGGCCTACCTGCCACAAGGTGAACTCAATAAATTCTCGTTGATGGGAGGACCAACATGGTAATTAATTGTTTTAAGGATTCAGATTGGTGTGTGATCGCTTCCTGCAGGATTCACTAGCCAGGGCATCATGGGAGAAATGGCATTCCATACAGGGCTTGCTCCACTTATAACTGTCCCCAAGGCCACCTGCGTCCCACTGTTTTCTTGTGCATTGCCAGGTTGCTTCTCCCCACTTTGTGGATGAGAGAGCTGGCATTGAGAGGGTGAAGAGCTTCATTCATAGCACCAGGAGAGCAGGGATGTAACTGAGTGATTCACCAGTCTGGCTCAGGGGATGGCATGGTATTCCTACACGTAGTAGGTTCTCAGTGCCTACGTATTGAATGAATGAAGTATTTGGAGCGGAAACTGTATTGGAGATCCTCAGAAAGTCAGATACATAGCCATGACACAAACTCAGACCTTGCATTTCCAAAGCCTGATTTCTTTTACCACTTGCCCAGTTTCATCAGGCAGAAAGGGGGTGTTAAATTAGATGACTGTTAAAAAATATTCACTCCCCAGGCTCCAGTGATGTAGGGTTTGGCCATGTGACTTGCTTTGGCTTCCTGCTGGGGCAGGTGTGCTTACTGGCTCCTGGACTTTGGGCTCTGTCACGTAGACTCGCTCTGGCCAGGGAGGTGTTAGTAGACGTGAAGCGAGCACCCTCTCACACCTCTGCCACCACCATGAGAAGCCAAGTCCCCATGTAGCTGCTGCCTCTCTGGCCTGGGTCCCAGTATGGACGCAGCAGCCCTGAGCCCAGCCCACAACGCAGAGGCAAGCCCAGACGGATGCACAGCTTGAGGCCAGCCACACTCACCCCTGATCAGCCAGCTCCCTGTTGACCCACGGTGACAGTAAGTCATTATTGCCTTGAGCCGCCAAGTCTTGGGGGTGGTCTGTTCCACAGCCGTAGCTGGTTGGTACCAATGAGCAGGGCATCTCAGGCAGGGGCTGGCCCATCGGTCACGGAGGAAAGAGGGAGCAGAGGACCAGGGAGGAGGCTAGAGGTAGAGGTGTCAGCTCAGTCTCAGAAGGTCTTCCTTGTCAGCGTAAGGAATTTAAGCGTTTCTCAGTAGGCTGTGGGAGGCGCTAAAAGTTGTTGAGCACGGAGGGATGAGACCCAGCCCAGCTGTAGAAGGGTAATTTGAAAATAAGTGCAAAAGGGTTAAAATGGAGAGAAGAGGAAACCAAGGTCAACGGGCCTGTCGGGGTGCTGCTATTCTTTGCTGCCACAGAGCCTAGCACTGTGCCCCTTAAATAGTAAGTACTTAGTAAATATTTGTTGAGCGAAGAGATGTGTAACAAAATTGCCCCAGGGTTGGATAGTGAGAACTTAAGATAGTCGGAGCCTCTGATTAATTCCTCCATTGACGGAGTCATTTGTTCACCAGGACTTGTTGAGGTCTTCAAGAGGATAAGTAGTTGAACCTGGGTCAAGACTGGACGGAATCTGAGGAGAGGCCTGTAGGAGCCTTCCCTGTACGTCTTGCACAAGGGGTCTGGCCAACAGGGAGGAAGGGCTGGAATGAGGGAGGGAGGAACAGTGGGGGAAGTGGAGTCAGGCAAGGGGAAGGGGTAGCCTCAAGGGTGGGCAGGCGCCCCTCGCTTGGTCGTGAGGACACAGTGGGGTGGGCGACATCACTGCTGGCTTCCCCTGGGACCTGGCAACGTGCCAAAACCCACAGCTCGTTCTGCAGAGACCAGGTTTGTGAATTCTGATTATATTTGATCTTTCCTTTCAGACCAGGCGGTCTGATCTTTTCAGGCTTTATGCCCACACCTTCATTCATTCATCTGCCTGGGCCAGGCCCCAGGTTGGGTGCAGGGGAGACAAGATGACTGAGACGCAGTCCCTTGCTTAGAGGAGTGCATAGGTCAGTCATTCACAAATCCCTAGAGTGTGACTTTAGCAAACCGTGGCCCTCTCCCGGCCTATTTCCTTACCTGTGAAATGGCTGCTGGGAGGCCTTGGTTCAAATCCCAAGTCTGTGCCTGGCTGGCTCTGTGACCTTGAGCAAGTCACCGTTTGACTGAGTCTCTGAAAGGTGGCGTGGTTCCGTTCTTGTAAGGTGTGAAGATCTCGAGGATGCTATATGTGACAGAGGCTGAGCGTGAGTGTGAGTGTGAGCGTGTTAGAAAGTGCCCAAGGCGGGTTGAGGGGAGGATAAGCCCGTTCTGCTACCAGGTGCATCCTGCTTGTGAGACCAGACTCACCCAGTGACCCTTTATTTGCACCTGCCCCAGGTCAGGAGATGTCACCCCCCACCTGTGGATCTGCTGGGGAAAGAAAAACAAACAAGCAAACAAAACCTCCAGGCTTCAGTGATAATAGCCTAGGTCAGGAATGGTAAGCAGAGCCCATTTCCTATGTTAATGAGGAGTTAATGGTAGAGGCTGCCTGAAATCTTGGGCCAAGAATGATTCTGAGGCTCCACGGCCCTGGGACGCAGGGCTGTGATGTGTTAATGACGGCCACTGGAGAAACTGCAGGTGGCACCTACGCCAGGGGCTTGCCAGGGCCCGTATCTTTCTTTGGGCCACTCCTCGTGGCTCAGCCACCCATTCATTTATCATTCACTCAACACCTGATTACTGATGCCTCTGCTCTGTATCTGGGAGTGCCCTGGGTGCTGAAATTGCCACTCCAAAACAAAACCGTGTTCAGGGCCCTTGTGCATCTTACGTTCTAGTGGGAACAGACAGGCAGCCAATAGGAAACACAGTAAGTGAATAAAATAGTGGGCGGGAAGGTAATGTGTGCCGTGAAAATGGAAGTACCCTGAAGCACCCCTATTGTGACCCCCAGCGACAGTCTCGCCTAATGTACTCAGAGCAGCATATGACCCCGAACTGTTGCGGGGGCTTCTGCCCCTGGGGCTCATGCCTGCTGAGCCACTGAGATGATTCCAAGGGATGTTGTCGTGGAGTGTGTGTGTGTGTGCACGTGCGTGTGCACACCACAGTGTGGTTCTGTGTTCCTGAACCCAAGATGGATGACTTTGGACTAAACATTGTTTGGCATTTGTTGTACTTTCCTAGCTGCCCAGGTAACTTAAGTTTATTGTTCCTTCCTGGCTACTCATGCCCAAGTCCTGACCTTCTGGCAGCTGGCTTGGGGGTTTGAGGACCCCAGTGATGGAGGGACCAAAACCACAATTATTGTCCTAGGAGCAGCCTGCAGTTTACCTCCTTGGGCTCTCTCGGAAAACGGTTTACTGAGCAAATTAGAATTTAAAATAAATATTCATGAGGACATGTGCATCTGGATTGTGAACATGGAGTTATCACAAGGCAGCGATGTTATTTGTTTTGAATCAAATATTAACATGCTAATTTCAACAGTTCTTATCTCTCGGAGAGCAGGTAACGGAAGTCTGGACTAGACAGTACTTTCCCGCCTAGCTCCAGTTACCGTGGGGATCAGGCAACCAGGGCGGTGACTCTGCGTATAGTCATCAGAATCACTGGTCCTTGAAAACCACATTGCACACTGAGATAACACACAGTGACACCTCACTTGGGCAACATCAGTTTAGAGTGAGCTCTCCCACCCAAAGTGAGTTATCTAGATAATAAAATCATAACCGTTAGGTATCACGGTGTTAGCTGACATACTCACTTTGGATGGGAAGCTTTCAAAAGTATGTTTGTCACATACAACAGCAGATTTTTCAGTCGGAGACTCAGGGTGATTTCCAGTGGCCCCGACCATCACATGATTGGGTGCATATGTAAGATGACCCAGGGCTACTGTCATTCCCCAGATTCTCCAAGTCTTGCTGACCATTTCTCCACCAACCCCGTCAGAGTCAAGCCGAATGTTTTGACTTCTTACTGGATTCAGCATCCTTTCAATTTACTGGCTGCTTTTAATCTTTTGTGAATTAGGAAGCTGAAGAATCAGATTTATTAAAAGTGAGTCCAAATCTAAACTAAATCATTTCAGATGAGACTACTGAAGCTTTCTCCTAGGAATCAAGTGCATGAATGTGGTGTGGTATCAATTTTGTTGTTTGAACATGCATTCTGGACATGGGAAGTTACTAGACATGGGACTTCCAGATACACAAAGTATAACTGTGTGTGTGTGGGGGGGGGGGGTTGTTGGTAATTAGGTAATTCGGTTTCTATAGGGCCCTCTCTTGGCACAAGGATCCAGTGTGTTCTTCATGGCTCTGATTAGTGGGTCAAAGCTTCCAGGAGGCTGATTTCAGCTCAGTAAAGGAAGAATTTGCTAAGAGAGAAGTCTGGTCATAGAGTGGCTGCCTTGGGGGCCAGGTGTTCCTATTACCAGAGCTGTTCTAACAAAGGCCAGGTTACTCATCCAAGCACATGGTTGAGGGGCTTTAAACATCTGTCAAGTGATTGACCTGGTTTTTAAATTTTTTAAATTTTGTCAGCATTGTTAAAGTATAATCGAGGTGTACTAAATGGTATATATTTGAAGGGATGGCCTGATTGGCTTTTAAAATCTGTTTTTAAGGAGCGCCTGGGGGACGCAGTCAGTTGAGCGTCTAACTCTTGATTTTGACTCAGGTCATGATCTCAGGGTTGTGAGATCAAGCCCTGCATTGGGCTCTCCGCTAAGATTCTCTCTCTCCCTCTCCCTCTGCCTGCCACCCCCCCTTTAAAAAAAGAAAGAAAGAAAAAGGAAAATCTGTTCTTAAGATTGGGCAAGGCTATGTCATCCAAATGTAAGTCTGCATATCCACTGCATCCTGCAGTTCAGGTTAGCAGCTGTGGTGGAGTGAATGTTTGTGTCCTCCCCAAATTTGTATGTTGAATTCTTAATCCCCAATGTGATGGTATTTGGAGAATCGGCCTTTGGGCGATGATAAGGTTTAGATGAGGTCATGAAGGTAGAGCCCTCGTGGTGGGATTTAGTGCCCTTATAAGTAGAGACAACAGAGAGCTCTCTCTCTCTCTCTTCTCTCTCTCCCTGCCTCTCTCCCTCCGCCCCTCCCTCTCCCTGATGGCCACAGCCAGAAGGTTGGCCATCTACAAGCCAGGAAGAGAGGCCTCACCAGAACCCAACCATGCCTACACGCTGATCTCGGACCTCCAGCCTCTAGAACTATGAGAAAACATACTTCTGTTGTTTCGGCCACCTGTCCATGATCTTTTGTTTTGGCAGCCTGAGCTAAGACAGTGACCCTCTTCCCAGGTGGGGCCCAGTTACTGAGCTTTTGCTCGTGTGTCCACCAGGCAGTCTGGGAGGCTCCTCCTTTTCTCATTCTCACTGCAAGCTGAGCGTAGATGGGCTTCTCCCTGGCTCCTGAGATGAGACCTTCATCTTCAACAACTAAAAACGGATGACATTTCACTTTCTGTCTTGTGACAGCTGGGCAAGTCAAGTGCCCAGCTGTAAGTCCATAAAGGCTGACAAGCCTGGACCGCTGCCTTCCAGAAGGCTCTGCCCCGTCTGTGCCGGAGCTGGGGAGCAGCTGCCTGGGTTCTCGTGGGCTGGCCAGAGCTTCCAGATGTCACAAGGCACAGCCCTGCCACCTCCCTGCTGTTTGTGGCTGACTCAAACCCTCAGACCCTGTGCTGATGTTCAAAAGGATTTAATAGGCCTCTTTGTAAACCTTGCCAAACAGTTGTTCAAGTGACATGTATTGCCTCATGCAGCTGTGATGCTGAGTGCGGCTCGGGCTTTTTGTTTGTGTTCATAAACAGTGAGGAGTGCCTGCCTGTAGAATCCTCTTCTGGGCGGGTTAGGGAGGGTAGAGAGAAGGGAATTCTTCCTTCCCTGCTCTGTTCTCCATGGCTCGGGGACTCCCCCAAGTTTCCAAATCCCTTGTGGAGTACCGCAGCTCTCTATGACCTCGAATGCCGGGCTTGGCAGTTAGGGGTGGGAGGGGCTCCCGCTGGCTCTAGCCAGCCCCGGGGTGCATCGTGTCAAGAAGGCAGGTGGAAGGAACCCCATGTCCCCAGGTGCTGAAGTGGCAAGAGGGTAGGAAGTCACATTTAGAGATTGGGTACCTTTGTCAGAGGCCCTGCCGAAACAGACTCCCCATGAGGTCAGTTTCTTTCCCGGGTTGGGGAGGGGGCAAGGCCAGGGCAGCCACCCTCAGGACATGGGAGGGAGGGGGCAGTCAGATGTCAGATACCATGGAGGCAAGCCAGGGGGCATCTGGCTGGTCTCCCCTCTGCCCTGACATCCTCCACAGGAGTTTACCAGAATCTCTGGCCCCAAAGGGGACTTTTTTTGTGAGGAGGGGGATGCTTAATTGAAAATCTGGATCTATAATCTGGTCCTGGGCCCTGCGAGACATTCCCATCACTTTGTAATGTGGAGATGCAGCCCCCAAGTTCCCGGGAAAGTCAGACTTGTGCCCTCGTTGGCAACCCTTACACCCTCCCATCCGACAGGGCATCTCCCCACCCCAGGGACTTGAAACCACAACATGGACTTGATGCTTGAGTTGAACCTATTTGATCAAGTAGTGGAAGAAAAATCAAAGGCTGTTGAGGAGGAATCCTGTGCAGGGCGTCAAGTCCCTGAATACATCTCTAAAACAAAAAAGACTCTTTTCTTTGAAGACCAGGTCAGCTGGCTCAGTGCCCTGCATGGTGGGAAAGGTGCTAGAGAGTCAGGTAGAATCGGGGATGAGGGGAAGTGGTGTCTGCTTGTGGAAGGGGCGGGGCCTCCTGGCCCCCCCCCCCGACCCGGCCCCAGTACCTGGCGGGGTGTTGTGGTCCTCCCCGTGGTCCTCCCCTGCTCTGCTGCAGGAGAGAGGCTGCTGGAAGTGAGCAGCCCCAGCCTGGGCCCCACCTTCCCCAGCTGTGTAGAGGATTCTAGCTGAAATCCCAAGGCTGTTCAGTATAAAATGAACAACTAAAGGGATAGTATATTTATCGGAAGCAAAACTGCAAAGATAACGCAGATGGCAAGTTTCTCCCCCTCAGATGTATTGATATCCACGGCTCCAACTGTTATCTCTTTCCTGAGCAGAAGCCTGGACTGGCATTTTGACAAAATCACTGGGAACAGGGATGCAGTTTTTTTGGCAGGGGAGGTATTTAAAAACATGACACTCTAACAGGCCATGGATGGGAAGGTCTTTGCTCAGTAATAAAGTTTAGACACCGAGTTTCCAGCATTTCGGAATTCTTTTTTTTTTTTTTTTAAAGATTTTATTTATTTATTTGAGACAGAGAGAATGAGAGAGAGAGAGCACATGAGATGGGGGAGGGTCAGAGGGAGAAGCAGGCTCCCTGCCGAGCAGGGAGCCCGATGCGGGACTCGATCCAGGGACTCCAGGATCATGACCTGAGCCGAAGGCAGTCGCTTAACCAACTGAGCCACCCAGGCGCCCTCCAGCATTTCGGAATTCTTAATGAAGGTTGTGTCGTTCCCTCAACAACACTGTGGGTTATCTCTGCCAACTCTTCCAACCCTAAAATTGCAGAGGGTTCCAGGCTTCAGGTCTGGAAAGTGCTAAGCCTGTCCCCGGGCAGCGCCACCGTGCCTTGGGCGCCCCCTCCATGGGCTCAGGTAGTGACTTTCGTGTCATGTGACCGGAACACTCCTTTTTTCATCTCTGTTAATTTCCAAATTGGCTTGTTAAATCTATACATTCCAGACACTTGGGCCAACATTCCAGGGAACCTTTCCACGGACACTCAGAGCAGGAGTTCTTTTCAGCAGGATCTGTTTGAAAAAAAAAAAAAAATCTCTAGACTCAACGATTGATCTTCATCTTGCAAAGGGAACCTCGGAAGGCAACCTCACCCTTACCCCGGTCCATGTCTCTCTCAGGCTCTCCCTTGTCCCTTTGGCTTCACGCGGGGTCTCCGTCCGCCCAGCTTTGGGCTCAGCCCAAGTTCACTTCCTCACATGGTCGTTAAACTCCTCTTGCAGATTGCAGACAACATGTTGTTAACTAGTAGCCAGGCCAGAGAGAATCAGTGCAGGCACTTCCCGGGTGTTCTCTTCTGCGTAGTTGCTGTTGGGACACAAACGTGAACGAGTGTTTGAAACCTCAGAGTGCAGTTGCCACGGGAGGTGTCCGTCTTGCTGCCAGATGGGTACATAATGCACCACACATGTGAGCAGGGCATGGAGGAATTTTAGCTGGAATTAACAACTGCACAAGAACTGGAAGCAAATAAATAAATAACCCAACTGTTCAAAGGCCATTTATCAGCTCAGTTTATCTCCGCTGCTAAATGCCAACTTTTTTTCTCAACTTACCTTTTCCATTCCTGTGACCTTCAGAATTCTTCCCATATTCGGGACTCACAGAAGTTGCTCCGGCTCTCTGTGCCCCTGCTTCAGGGAATGGCCAGCTCTGTCTCTCTGAAGTGCTTTGGTGGGGAGATCATTTTCCTTTCCCCCAGGAGGCAGCTCCAGGCAGTGGGGAGGCCGGAGAGATGGGTTCTGGCCCCCAGCATTCTGGTCTATTTATCACATGTCACTTGGGCAGGAGGCAGTAAAAGACATCCAAGTCTTGTCCAGTTGTTCCCTGCTATCTGTCACTATCTTCAACAAGCAGCTTTTGAAAACTTAGTGGATGCATATTGCCAGGCACCTGTCTGTAAGGTGGTCCCTGCTCTCGGGAACTTGTTAATCCCCGTTTGGGAGAGGGCCCATCAGATAAATGTCCATTTCTGCTCACTGTCCTGGGATGGACACAGCCAGTACCTAGCAGTGGTGGGCATATAATCAATATTTACTGAATGAATGGATACTGGAATTATAGAAATTCAGGTCCAACTCAGAGGTAAAGCTGCAGCCAGGCTTACCTTGTTACACAGCTGGACAGAGGGCCCACCCGCATGGTGTGTCTCTGTGAGCCAGAACTAGATACCCACTCCCCTGAGTGCGTGCAGCCCTCCCAGTGGGAGCCCTTGAGCAGGAGTCAGCTGCCATCGGTGTGTGTGCGGTGGCCCTGCTGGGTGGGATAGCATGTGGGGAGAAACAGAGGGGTCAAGAGCACACGCTGACGCTGGAGTGCTTAGGTTCGTGTGCTCATGTCACCACGTGGGACCAGTGTTTCTGTCTCCTCATCTATTAAACGGAGGCATATCAGGACCTACTTCAAAGAGTTGCTGTGAATCAATATGTGTAAAGTGTTCAGAACAGTGCCTGGTACATAGTAAGTACTAATTAACTATTAGCTCTTTTTCATGCTATTATTATGGGGAGAGGAAAGGTTGTTAGGATCTGAGGGTCCAGGGAAGCTGTTGGACAGCTCAGTTTCTGGAGGGATGAAGGGGTGGGAGGAGGGGGAGCTGTAGTTAGAGATTGTTCAGTGGGCTGTGGTCAGTTTGTGAGTTGAGTTTCTAAGGCTGTAGGTCTCTATAGCCCTCAGGTTATCTGGTGGGGGGGGTTTCTACGGTGGTAGAGGCAGGCGGTCATAGATGAAATCAGGTGGCCAGCAGCCTCGTCCTAGTTCTGGTTCTGAGCAGCAAATACCTACCTCCCAACACACACACACACACACACACACATACTCTCTCTCTCTCTCTCTCTCTCTCTCTCACTCACTCACTCACTACTCACTGAATTGCAGGGAGTATAACAAACGGCATCCAGGAAACTGGCAAGATCAGGCAGGGCAGTCTGGAGCCAACCAGGTAGGCCAGGATCCAGTGATTTGTGTGAGTGCCCACTAGGGAAATGGAGGCAGAAGCCTGGTATAAGTTGCCCAGTGTTTCTGACAGGCACAACTGAAATCGGGGGTGTGGCAGCCAGACCACACACCCTGCTCCTGGCATTGCTGATCAGTGGGCTCCAGGCCTGGCCAAAGGATCTTGGGAGCAGAGTCCACAGGGACCCACCTCCAAATAGAAGGCAGGTGGAGAGGAGGCCTGGAGACATCGGAGGCTAATGAGTTAAGGTGGAAGGGGCTCCATGAAGGCTGTCAGTTGGGATGGCTCCGGGGACGGTCAGGACTTGGATGACTAGAGCTGAGGCATTCCAGGCAGAGGTAGCCAGTGAAGATGGAATTGGGGTTGTGTGCGGCGATGAGATCCAGAAATATGAATAAAGTCATGCACCTGGAGAAGAAGCCCAGGATTAGACTGAGGAGTCAAGGGTGGGGTCAAGGGAGCCTTGAAAGCCACGCTAGTGAAAAAAAGCCAGTGGGCATGGTTTGAGCAGACTTCTAACGAGGCAGGTGGTGGCCCAGAGTCTTTACTCTTCTCTATGTCTGTGCTGGAGACACCTGGGTTGGGAAGGAGAGGCAGGGCTCTGGAAGGGTAGTGGAAGGAGCAAGAGCTCGGGACAGGAGATGACTAGAGGCGGTTTCATAGCTTTATCATTGTAACCAATACCTGCGAAGTGCAAAGGCTGAGGCAGACACAGAGGAACAGTGAGGAAAGGAGAGATGAAGAAAGATGACGAAGGAAGAAGCCCTCCGGCCAGGGGCTGCTGAGATACTGAAGACACGTGGTGTGTGTGGGGGGGTGTTTACGAGGCGAAGCCCCAGTGGGTAGAAATGAATCCCCCTTCCCTCCTGTAGGACTCGAGGCCAATGTGGAGGGCCCCAGCAGACAGGCTGCCAGGCAGTGTGGCCCCTGGGAGTGGGGTCTGGGCAGGAGATAAAGATTCAGGAGACCTTGGGGCCGAGCTGCACAACCACAGGCTGGGAGGAGAAGAGGCACAGAGAGAAGGAGAGGAGACAGTGACAGAAGTGGGGACAGTGGCCATCCTCGGGGCCAAGCAGAGGGAGAGGAGGGGCTGCAGCCCTGGAGGCCAGGTGATAGTGGCTGTGCAGCCCCCGCCGGGCCCTGCTCGGAGAGCTCCTGCAGCTTTGCCCAGGTCAGCCCCTCTGCTGAAATCCCTGTTCCCTGACACACGTGTGCACATGTGTGCAGTGCTGCAGAGCCCACGGGGCAGGCAGGCACACTGCATGGCGCTCAGCTGGTTTCGGAGAGTGGCCCTGAGCGGGGAGCTGGGCCCGTACAGGCCTGGAAAAGCCCCTGTGGGGTGCTCAGCCATGGCCTTTGAGACTGCAACCTGCGTGGAAGGTGGGGGGGACACACCCCGTGGTTCCAGCTGCCAGAACCACTCACTCGTCTCCAGCTGCCCTATACCAACTGTCCCCCTGTCCCCTCGCCCACCTTTTCCTTGGTGTCTCTCGTTTCTGCAGTCTTTTGAAGCTGTTACCCAAACTCCTCTAGCTGGGGGCATAGAGTAGGCCCTCAGAAAATGCTTCTTTGAATGCACTGTGGCCTCCTGTAAAGTGAGAGGTGTAGACGAAGGAGAAACTGAGGAAGAGTGGAGCTCAGGGTGTCTGGTTCTCTCAAGTCATTGGAACATGGACAAGGCAGTTTGGGCCATTGACTGGAAAGCACACAGGAGGGAGAGACAGGAGCCCTGGGTTGAGGTTTAGCCCCTACTCAGCCATCAACCCCAGGTTAGGTAAGACAAGAAGAAACTCACATTTTCGGGGCGCCTGGGTGGCTCAGTTGGTTGGGCGACTGCCTTCGGCTCAGGTCATGATCCTGGAGTCCCGGGATCGAGTCCCACATCGGGCTCCCTGCTCAGCAGGGAGTCTGCTTCTCCTTCTGACCCTCTCATGCTCTCTCTCTCTATCTCATTCTCTCTCTCAAATAAATAAATAAAATCTTTAAAAAAAAAAAAAAGAAACTCACATTTTCTAAGTATTTTCTGAAGTCAAGCATGAAGCTTGCCACTTTCAACAAACAGCATTGCATTTCATTAATCCACAGAACAACCTGGTTCACACACTGATTCATTATCTTCATCTTATTTAAGAGCACTGGGTGAAGTTCCAAGAGGTGAAGTGGTTCGTTCAAGGTCACAGAGCTGGCCGGTTACCGGTTACCTGATTGTGTGTTTCTTATCTGCCACCAAGACTGATTCTCACATAAGTACAGAGCTACATTGATATCTGATGGTTGGCCATCCCGTAGCCCTGCGAGCCACTGGAAGTAGAAGAGATTTTCTTGTGTCCGAGAAGAGGCAAGAGTGAGCCTTCGGGAAGGTATGGAGTGGGCAGGAGTCCTGTGTCCTGTTGAGCCCTACGATTCTAAGAGCAAAGGACCATGTGACTTGAATACACAGTGTTTAGGGCCAAACTCTGTCTTGGATGCCTGGAAACATTTGACATGATGTCATGAAAAGCAATGAAAGTGTCTCTCCAAAGCTCCAAGGAAGGAATTAGGCTTTTGCACGTACGTATGTGTTCAATTTTCAGCTGCCCTGATTTCTCTCAAAAAGCCGCTGGTTATTCTTCGGAGTTGGTCCAGGTCCTTCTGTGCTTCATCTGCACTGGGATAGGCCTGCATGCCTGGCTCCTCTCGTCCCATTTTTCCGGGCTCTTGGCGCCGGCCTCTATGGCATTTTTCAATCACGCACTGTTAGGAGCTAAGAAAATTAAAGCACAGCAAACATTCCCCAACCCTGAGCGATAGCAGGGGGTTGCGGAGGCGCCTGCGGATTGAGCTGGAACCTGGGGCGGGGGCTGTGGACCAGGCAGTCTCTCTTCTGTCACAGCTTTCTGGCTTTCCTCATGGGAACTAATAGCAGGAAGGGGACAGAAGAGAAAGACGGAACCTGCCCTTGGGGCAGTCACCGTGTCCCCAGACAGGAGACAAGTCATGTGGGAGAGTGGTTATATAAGTGTAGAGGTAATTGGTCTTACTCATTAGGAGCTCAGCAAATACTAAGAGTGGATAAAGGCACGAATCCAGAAGCCCTGGGGACGGCTCAGCTCTCTGCACTGTGCATCCCGCCCTTGAGGGGCTCACCCTGTAGTGGGAGAGACAGGCATGCACATGTGAGTCTGGGAGTGGGTGGCGGGTGTGATCGAGGGCCTTTAGTGTTGGGTCGGAGTCTAGGGGAGGAGGAATTTGACTTAGGGAGAAGAGGAGAGAGCATCTTAGATACAGGGAGTGACAGCCAGTGGGAGGAACCCATGGGAAGCAGCCTGATGTGCTCCTGCTGTGGGCTGAGCGTGGGCTTGGCTGCCCCCTGCACCCTACCTGAGGGCCGCCACATGTCTCCACCCGGGGTCTCAGCGGAGCCCAGCTGTCAGGATGGGCAACAGAGGCTATAAGGAGGGCGTGGGGGCAGGGGTGAGCTGGGAGGCTTCCCGGAGGAGGAGGTGTATCTGTCTGGAGCTTCCATGAAGGAGATGGTTTGGACAAGTAGGAAGGAAAGCAGGGCACGAGCCCCATAAGAGCATAGAACTAGGGGCCGGATGAGAATGTGATGTGGGGAGCAACTGAGGGGTGCTTTGCGGTGGCACGTGGCACAATGTCTGGCACCTTCGATGAGGCTGTCTCTCACCTCTTCGTGGGGCCATAAATGCCAGAGGTTCCTCCTTGGGTCAACAGAAAGCTCCTGCAGCAGCAGTGGCCGCTCTCTGGTCAGGTCACTGAGGACGCTGAGTGTTTGAGTCAAGGTGTCAGAAGCCCTGGCTCCTACGGCATTGGCCGTGTCCCTCACCACTCTGTGCCTCAGTTCGACAAGCGGGAAAACAAGGATAGTGGGGGGACCTCTGGCATTCTGCGATTACCTTGCCTTGTGACCTTGAGCGAGGCACATCCCTTCTGGGACTCAGCTGCCTAGTCAGTAAAATGGGGAGAATGAGGCACCTGTCAGCTCACTGAGCATTTGGGAGGCCAGAGGGTGCTGGTGAAGTCACTCCAGAGCAAACCTCCAGATAAACATGAGGGCTCAGGAGATGCTGGGAGCTTTTCTGACTTGGTGCCCACCAGGAACTGCCAGCCTGCTTTCCACAGCCAGGCCCCGGCGCTTCCTCTGATGTGCTTCCCCACCCTTTCCACTGTTTGTCCCCTGAGTCTGAGGACAGCACAGCCCGGCCAGCTCCCCCCCACCTGTGGAGGGCCGTCCTCAGGCCGCTGGGCCAGGGCCTGCCGCCCTCTGCAGATGCACCCACGTGCCGGGCTGCAGCACGGCAGGTAGGCCCCCTGGCACGCAGGCCCCCTCGCCCCGGGAGGATGGCATCCAGTCTGCTCTGGGCCCAAGGTCCTGGCTCCAGCGCTCTGAGCTCACCAAGGTTTATTTATTTGTCATTTGTTTGGGGTGAAATGAGAGAGAATTAAATCCAATGGGCTGTTTTAGCAGCAGTTGGTGAAAAGAAAGGCATGTCTGTTTCTCCTGAAAGAATCCCCTGCATTGTGGCCATGGCCCCTTGGTTGGATTTCGGCAGACAATGCCCTCCTTTCTCCCTGTGCCCGACGGCTCGCCCCCGCCTGCCCGCCTGCCTGTCTACCCTTGGTCCAGTGGGCCTGCCGCTGCCCGCTTGACTTGGCTGCTGGGAAGGAGACGCCCGAGTCCCTGACTGGTCAGGCCAGTTCAGCGTGGCCTAGGCCCTGCAGGCCTTCTGGGGCTGCCGCAACCCCGTGACCCCCCAGGCCACTCTCTGTGGAGCCCTAGTCCATAGACTTGTGTTGAGTGCACGCCCTGTGCGGGGCACTGTGCCCACAGAGGTGCAGCCCTCCCCCTCCTGCAGCGAGGCTGACGTTTGGGCCTCAGATGAGCCCCGGGCTGCCTCCCATCACCACCAGCTGAGCCCTCATGACCAGCTTGCAGTTAGAGACATGGAGATGCTAAGGGGGTGGGTGACTTGCCAAGCTCACACGGTGGGGGGTCAGTGGCTGAGATGTGGGGCTGCGTCCTTTCACCACTTTGGGGAGAGGTAAAGATCAGTGGGTCAGCAGAAGCTGAGGTGAGCAAGGCAGCCTCCACTGGTGACCTCAGCCTGCCCTGTCGGCTTGTCCGCAGTCTCTCTTCCCACCTACTTTGTAACCTGGCTGGAGCCACTCACCTTATACAGAAGAGAACCAAAGTCCAGCCTGGCCTCTGCGTGCTCCTTGTGGGCCTCTTCAGCTTCACAAATACTTCTACTTTGCTTTCCCCTCTCTGGTCTCGTTCCAGTTTTGCTGTTTCTTCTTCAGCTCCCCAAACTCATTTCTGTCTCAGGGCCTTTGCACTTGCAGCTCATCTGCCTGGAACTTTCTTCTCCAATGTTGGTGTGGTTGTCCTTGACAGATGGGGGGGGGGGTCACTCAGTTTAAATGATCTCCTCTCACCCATACTCCTTAACTCCTTACCTTTCTCTCCCTTTCTTTATATCGTTTGTCACTTTCTGAAACCACAGTACTTATACACTTGTATTTCTTTTTCCCCCATTAGGATGTAAGCTCCTCGCCCAGTCCATTCTAGGAGCTTGGTTAATATATATATTTTTAAAATGAATAAATGAAATCTGAAATGTTATGTCTTAATTTTCAGGGACTTTTTCTCAGAACATTTACCGTTTCCTCTGGTAAGTTTCTGGGAACTGGAGGACATAGATCTGAAGAGCCATGGCCTAGACAGGTGTAGTGATAGCATAGACCGACCGGGAGAGGCCAGCAGAGTTGTGCCGAGAAGTTATATGACCAGGCTTCAGGGTCAAACAAACTGCGGGACCTTGAACAATTTACTTAGCTCGGGCGCCTGGGTGGCTCAGTTGGTTAAGCGACTGCCTTCGGCTCAGGTCATGATCCTGGAGTCCCTGGATCGAGTCCCGCATCGGGCTCCCGGCTCGGCGGGGAGCCTGCTTCTCCCTCTGACCCTCCCCCCTCTCATGTGTTCTCTCTCTCTCATTCTCTCTCTCTCAAATAAATAAAAATCTTAAAAACAACAACAACAACAATTTACTTAGCTCTCCGTGCTTCCGTTTTCTCGTCTGTAAAATGGGAATACTAATGTTCCTGCCCTCAAAGATTGTTTTGAGGAATAAATGACTTAATAAATAAAAAGTACTTAGAATAATGCTTGGCCCATGGTAATGTTAGTATTATCTATAATCACTGTTATTAGTATTACCATTTATTAGCTAAGTGTATTAGCAGTAGTAGTAACAGTACAGTTATTATTCCGAGTCAGCTCTGACAGGTACCGCTCATGTACCCTTATGCTGGTCATGAGGATGTATGGAAAAAACACATCATGTGCTCAGTGAGGTCGTGGGAACTGAAGACTGATGGAAGAAGGAGAGATACTCTGGAGGTGGGCTGGGGCCAGCGAGAGGAGGGGATTTACAACCAGGGAAATGGAGAGTGTGTACATAACCAAGAGAAAGGGAAACATCTTAGAAGTTCGAGGGAGGAATACAGAAATTAAGGTAGCACAAAGGAGGGGAGGGAGAAAGAGCATCTTATTCTGCCACTCGGGAGGGTCTTGGAACCTTATGGAGGGGCGAGGAGTTTGTATTTTCCTTCCCAACAAGCCAAATGCCGAGAAAAGGATTGATGGTGAGGTCTTCGAGCTGGGCTTCCTCTCCGTCACCCTCCTGAAAAATCCAAATATGGTCCTGATTTTTGAATCCAAGGAGTGGAGAGAGGCAAGGAGGTCTACGCACTTGGGGTCTAAATCTGAAGGCCGTCCTGTACACCCTGTCCCCTTGCCCTTTGGTCAAAGGCATTGGGAAGTGAAACGTTAATGGCCCGAGAGAGGCGTGTTTACCCCTAGGTACTCCACGTACTGCAGGTTGGCTGGGGTGACAGATTTAGATGTTTAATCTTGGACTCAACCCCTTTTACCTTTTAGGATACCATTTCGCTTAGGGGTCTTTAGCTCCTATCTACTCCCTCGAGAACATCCCTAGCACACCATCATCCAGACAATGCCCTGTGGATAACAGCAGTTTTGCCCCAAGATGCCAAGAGTCCTTGTCCCCACTACCCCAGAGCCCATCCCCACCATTTCGTAGTGTTTGACCCCAAAATTGCAGAGCCTGTGTCATCAGCATTTCAGGACTTTCAACCTCAAGATAGCAGAGCCGTTGGTCCTCATATTAAGAAGTTTGGTTGCCACAATTTTTAGAGCCTGTGTCACCGAAGCCCCGGAGCCTTCCGAGGTACTTTCTGACCTCTAACCCATGCTATCAGCTCTACTCTGGCCCTTGCCTTTCTGCCTGAGGAGTCCTGGACTAGGAATCAGGCCTGGCCCTGAGCCTTCTTTCTGGTGTGTTGAGATGGATCTCTACCAAACCATTCACCTGGCTGAGCCTCGGTGTCCTCACCTATAAAATATGGGACAACAGGACCTCAGAGCGTCCTTAGGGAGGATCAGGAAGATAAAGCGCTGGGGAGGAAAGTGCTTTGCAGATGTGAGCTATTCCTGTTTTAGTGCCTGTCGGCCCTGCTCAGCGTCAACATCATGACACTGGAAAATCCAGCTACGTGCCCTGCTTGTCTTGGCTTTCATTTGCTCCATGGGCCATGTCCACCCTTTGCTGTTTACCCAGATTTTTAACTCAATCGACTCCTCAGCTCCTCCAGCCCTCTCATCTGGTTTCCCCGTTTCCCAGCTTTCCTGTACACGTTCCAGGGGTGCCCAAGTCACGATCAATCCCTCCTCTGCTTTCACCTCCTGTGTTCACGCCTCCGTTACAGCACGCCACAAAGCTGCTTTGTGTACAGGTTATATACGTATGTGTTAATTATGTTATTATGCTAATTACCTCCTGTCTCCGTCACTTGTGGGTCTTTGGTGTCTAATAGCCTTGACTGACCTTGGGCCAGGTCCCCAGTCTTTCTGAATCTCAGTTTCCTGACTGTGAACCTGGGGAAAGTAACACATACCTCATACAGTTTTGACGATTAGCGATGAACAGAATACTAGCCTTCTAGCATTTAAAGAAGCTGGCGGCACTTAGTAGGCACTCATAAATATTAGGAGAAATCACAAAATAAAGTGGGAAGAACATAAGCTTTGAAGCTGGGTTCAAGCTGCAGCTGTGCCCCATGAAAGTTGTGTGACATTAGGCAGGCTACTTAACTCTTCTGGACCTCAGCTTTCTCATCCTTAAAATCCTGAAAACTGGCATAACAGGACTGCAGCAAAGTTTAGTGCTAGTGTGAGTCAAATGAGTGGAAAAGAGTACCTGTTATTGCCTCGCTTCACCTCCTTACGGAAGAAACCTAGTCTGATTTATCTTTGTGTGCCCTGTTGGGCTATTGTGTATAGCGCCATGTAGTTTCTGAAATTAATTGAATTAGCAAAACTAATAACTCAGATGGAAGAGACCACAAAGAGGGAAGAAAGGGGCAATCTAAGGCTTCGAGAGAACAGAGGAGGGAACTCGCTTCCCGACTTTATGAGACCAGCATCACCCTGGTACCAAAATCAGACGAAAACATTGCAAGAAAAGAAAACCATAGACCGGTATTCCTCATGTCATGAATGTGGGTGGATCAAAAATTCTCATCCAAATATTAGCCAATCAGATCGAGTATGATATATAAAAGGTTAATATATCAGAACGAAAAGGAGGTTCTCCTGGGAATGCAAGGCTAGTATGATGTTCAAAAGTCAACCAGTGTTAATTTACCACCCCAACAGACTAAAGAAGAAAACCCATATGATGATCTCAGTAGATGCAGAAAAAGTCTTTGACAAAACTCAACACGGTTGATGAAAAAAACTCTCAGTAAACCAGAATAAGAAGGAACTTTCTTGATCTCATAAAGGATGCCTACAAAAAACCTACAACTAACATCAAACATCATGGTGAAAATGGAATATTTTCCCTACGATCAGGAACAAGGCAAATCACGTATCTGATAAAGGACTAATATCCAGAATATATAAAGTACTCTCAAAACTCAACGATAAGAAAATAAAGATGATTAAAAAATGAGCAAAATATTCTAACACTTCTCAAAAGAAGATACAAGAATGGCAAATAAGTTCCTGAAACAATGCTTAGCATCTTTAGTGAGTAGGCGAATGCAAATTAAAACTGCAACGAGATACTACCACATACTTATTAGAATGGCTACAGTTAAAACTGAAAATACCAAGTGTCAGCGAGTTTATGGAGCAACTGCAGTTCTCATACATTGCCACTGGGAATGCAAAATGGCCCAACCACTGTCAAAACAGTTTTGCAGTTTCTTATAAAGTTAAACATACACTTGCCACACCCGGAAGTCCCACTTCTAGGTGTTTACCCAAGTGAAACCAAAAGCTGCGTTCACACGGAAACTGTACGTAGAGGTTTGTAGGGGCTTTATCTGTGATAACCCCCAATTGGAAACAACCCAGATGTCCCTCAACTGGGCAACTGATACGCAAACTGCGGCGCGCCCATATGATGGGATACTGCTCAGCAATGAGAAGGGAAAAGCCACTGAGACAGCGCCACAGATGAATCTCAGCTGCGTTATGCAAAGCAGGAGAAGTCAGATGCAGAAGGCTGCACGCTGTATGATTCATTTCTATGACATCCTGGGGAAAGGAACAACTTGAGAGACAGAAAACAGTAACAGCTGTTGGGGGCTGGCGATGGGCTTACTGAAGAGGGACACAGGCGAATTCTCTGGGGTGTTGGAACTGTTTTAGATCTCAATTTGGGTGGTTATATGACTGTATGTGTTTATCAAAACTCAGAGAACTATACACTAAAAAGGGTGCGTTTTACTGCATGCCAAATATATCTTAATAGGGGGAAAAAAAAAAAAAGGCTCCAAGAGCAGGTTAGTAAAACTTTAAGGTCTTTAGAATAGGCAAATGGTTTACTCCGGAGGTTCCTTCCTCTCCCTGGGACATGGCAACAGCCTCCTTGTTGCCTTCCCTGCCCTCCAGCCTTCAAGCCCCAGCGAGCTAAAACAGCAATGCACACAGAGCCACACCTTTCTAAGGCTCCCCACTGCCTGTGCTGGGAGATCTGAATCCCTCCCATGGCTCAGTAGGCCCTCTGCCATCTGTTCCCTGCCCACCTGGCTTCCCGGCCCCACCTAAGCTCCAGGGACACTGAAGTGCTTTGCATTTTGTGCCCAGGTCAGACTCAGTCCCACATCGGTGCCTTTGGGGGCTGTTCCCTATTCTGAGAATTCCAGCCCTCTTTCTTCTATCTTCTCAACCTCTAGGTCTCCCTGAGATGCTCCCTCCCGGGGAGTCCTCCTGGGACAGAGCTGCATCCTTCCTCCTTGCTGTTCCCAAATCAGTCTACTTGTCACAGCTCTGACAGGTGGCCACGGCCATGGGCTGCTCACATGGCCCTTCGGGGGAAAGCCTGCCGCCAGGGAGTGCGGAGAACTGCTTGGCCTCCAGGCCTCCAGCTGCCGCGCCTTAGGGATCTGCCCCTCTGAGCTGAGTCTGTGCTCCTCCCAGCAGCCCTGGCCCACGGAGCGCAGCATCTGTGCTGCGACCTCACCATGCTTGCCCAGCCCACTCTGCATGCCGTCTTTGTTGGGCCAGCCGAGACTTCCTCCAAGGGGCTTGGTCTGTTGCTCTTTCTCTCAGTCTTCCTTGCCTCCTCCACCCTCTCTCTTCACCATGAACAACCTGCACTGAAGGCTTTCCGCGGCTGCTCGGCCCCCTCTCCCTTGACCTTTTGCAAGCATCACTCCCAATAAGTCGCTCACTCGTCTACCTCTGTCCTGGCTTCTGCTTCCTGAAGGACTTCTCATTGGTTATTCCTTCTCTTGTTGGTCTTTCCTCCGCTGGCTCTTAATTCATGCATTCATTCAACAATTACTTCTCAAGGCCTGCCATTCACAGTGCCCCCCGGCCACAGCTCAGTGCCAAGGTCGTTCTCTTCCCATAGCACCCACCTGGATCCCACTTATCTGCCTTGGCCTCCCCCAGCACAAACACACACAGGAATTCCATGTCCTGTGGCCTCTCCATTCCTGGGCTCATATATCCCTGGGTCTTGAAATGCCATGTCTTACTCCCTAGGTAGCTTCCTCCTTCCGGGACTTCTATGAATGAGTTCCAGGTGGCGGCACCAGGCCCCGGTGACTGCTCATGACAGCGCACACCGTACGTCAGGGGGCAGAAATTACTCTTTGGGTGTCTGAGTGACTCTCACATGACTGTTGCCCGGATTGATCAGAAGGGTTAATGCGTGTAAAGCAGCAAGCATGCGGCCTGGCAGGCAGCAGGTTCATGGTCGATTTCCAGTAAATGCTTATGGTCGATTTCCAGTAAATTCCACTTGATGTCATATCTCACAAATTGGAGCTGATGTTTCCTTCTATTGTATTCTGTGTTTTGTTTTTAACTTGATACATCTCGTATAGTTGGGAGAGAGTTGGTGAAAGCGTCTCTGTTGGCTCTTTCCCGAGACGCAGGACACAAGCGTGCATGCCTCAGGCAGCGCCGCACAGCCGTCCGTAGTCAGGAGACCGAAGTGCTGGCTCTGCCGGGAGCTTGTCCTTCTGGGGGCCTCGCTGTCACCCGCCATCGGTAAGAGAGAATCAGACTGATTTTCACGACGCTTGTGGAACTCGGGTTCCGCAGTCAAGTCCAGGACGAATAGAAATGAACTTGGATTTGCTTTTCGCTTTGAGATTGTTTGTGCTTTTTCCACTCCCACCTGCTTTCTCCATGAGGGCTGAGAATTCATCTCAATAAACACAATAAATAATTTGGTATTAATTACATTTTATAATTTACCTCTGGGGGAGGGGAACAGAGGTTGTCTTTCACCCGCATTTGAGATTTCTTGCCAAAAGTGGGGGAGGCAAATCAGTGTTGATTAAATGTTAGCTGTGTGCCGGTGTCCTCGGGTAGAGAATTTGTGTGCATGTTCTCACTGAACCTCCAGAACCCCATTCTAGAGAAGCCACTGTTATCCTCATGTTTTTGACTGGGAAGCCAAGACTCAAAGAGGGGAAGGAATTTTCCTAATGGCTCGGAACGACCAAATGATTGGATTTTGAGCCCACTTCTCCCTTGCTCCAAAGCCGGTACTCTTCTTTTGAGGTCAAGAGCTCTTGCCTTCAGGCTTTCAATTAAAGAAAACAGAAACCCAACAGGTAACTCTAAACTATTTAGAAATGACCACTCAGGGAGTGCTTGGGCACAGAAAGTAAGAAGCATGTGCCCTCAAGGAGCCAGCCTAGTTTAAATCCCAGCTGTGCCCTTACTAGCCTTCTGGTCTTGGGCAAGTTCCTCAACCCCCTCTGCTTCCACGGTTCATCTGTGAAACAGGTACATTACTAGTAACTACTTCCCAGGCTGTTATAAGTCATAACGAAGTCAGCATGCGTGGAGAGCTTATAGTAGTCCCTGCCCGGTACCTAGTAAGTGTGCTAGAAGTGTTGGAAATTATTATCAGTAAGATTATTATTATTATTGTCGTGGCCATCGTTATTTTGGTCTAAGCCTGGGACTTGGCCGGGTTCCACCTGCTCTTCCGTTCTGGAGGGCGCTAGGTGGGTGGCGAGGGATGTCCTTCTGGGGGCTGTCATTGCTGCTCTCGGGCTGCAGTCCAGCCCATTTGACTCATGGAGAGGGACGGCACGGCGCCTGAGCCCTGCTTGGCCAGGGAGGCCAGAGCTTCCTGGAATAATGCTCGACGATTGCTGGAGCAGGACCCTGAAAATGTATAAACAGCCCAGCTGTGAAGTCACTGCCTCCCCTGCTCTGACCCCGTCACCCCACCCTACCCCTCCCAACCCCGACCTCGCTCCATCTTAAGTGCTCAAGTGCTCTGGGCTGATGAGCCTAAGAACTGCCCCGCTTCTTCTCCAGGGGGGCAAGACGGTGGAAACCGGGACCAGGAATGGCATACCTGCAACTCTTGACATCCCCAGTGAGTCAGGGAGTCCGAGGGCAACAGGGGTTAGAAGAGGTCATTTCAAACCAGTTCACCACCGGATGTGACTGAATCTGGCTGCCTTACCATCCCCAGAGTGTTCATGCCGATAGTCACTGAGCTCCTGCGTGGCACCAGGCGAAACAAAGTCACCGAGTATTAATTGAGAGTGCTGTCCTATTGACTAACATTTGTCGAACACTTATGTATGCTAGGCATTGTTCTAAGAGCTTTGCAACGGCACGTTCATTTAATCCTCACACTAAAACCCACGGGGTAAGTGCTGTGATTATCCCGAGTTTGTAGGTGAGGAAACTGGGGCACAGAGAGGTGGAGTAACCTGCCTCGGGGCACACAGGTGGCGTGCAGCAGAGAGGGACTCCCATCCGAGTGGCCGGGCTGCAGACCTGCCACACCGTCAGGCTCTCGAGAGATGAAGGCAGGTTCGTCAGCCCCTCTGAGGCTTGCTTTCCTCCTCCAGGCAGCCCTGACAGGTAGGCGAGGACTATTAGCTGGGTGTATAAAGGGGAGGACCAGAGCCGTGAAATGACAAGGCCAGGTTCACACAGCTAGTCTGTAACCAGGGTTTCCTGGCTCTTAGTTTAGTTTTCCTGGCATCTGGCTCTGTGTGTGTGTGTGTTTCTGTGTGCTCACAAGCTCATGTGTGTCTGAGTGTGCATGCAGGTGTGTGCGTGTGTTAGGAGGCAGTCGGCTGAGCTGGCGGAGGGTAATGAGACGCCTGAGATGGAAGGTGTCAGGCAAGCACTCTGGCTCTATGACCGAGGTCCTGGGCCTTGACCAGGTCCCTTCTGCTGTCCCCAGTCTCCGAGTTAGGATGAGGGATCGGCGAGGAGAGTGTCTGGCACTCACTGCTGCTGAGGGGCTCTGGGGCGCAGGGAAGAGGTGGGCCCGGGGAGGTGCCCCAAGAACAAGATGTTTGGGACTGAATCAGACAGTCGGCAGTGGGTAAGTGTGGGCAGGGAGTGTCATTCATACGCCCCGACTGCTCTTCTGGGCTGACGTCCAGGAATAGCTGTGGTGAGAACTACATTTTTAAAGTGGGTCTTAATGTTTTTCACTGCTGGAAAATATGCCATTATGGGCATTTTCCCCCTCCAAATTCCTGCACTGCCATGCCCCCCAAGCTCCCCTCCCACACTGCTCACTTTCTTTTCTCTCTGACCGAAGCCTGTCTATTTTTATTCCCGCCTGCCGCCTCTGTGCCTTGATTGCACACAGAAGAGCCGGCTCGGGTCCCGTTGCCGTCTGTGTCAGGAACGTGTGACTCCTCGGGGCCTGGCTGGGCAGCAAGGTCCTGCCCAGAAGGCCAGGCTGGCCGACGGGGGCAGGGCCCAGACGCGGGGCGTCGGAGACTTCCGGAGATGGCACTGTGGCTCTTCAGTTCGCTGGAGGGATGTGTCATTTCCGTCACTGTGGTTGATAGGGGTGACAGAGTCGTAGGCATGTGGCCTCTGCATCGGATAGATAGGCTCTAGCTCAGTGCTTTCCAACGTGTGCAAACCTGGGCAGACTCCTCTATCATTCTGTGCCTCAGTTTCCCCATGAATAAAAATCGAGGTAATAATAGTCTGTAGTAACCCCCAACATATGCCATCATCCTTTTCTTGGTTTTGAGGTGCTCACAGCGTGACGGTGGGGACGGGTGACCACCTGGTACCCGGGAGACGAGAACAGTGCGATTTTGCTGCACTAGAGTCCTGTAGGGGGCTGGGTGCCGGCCAGCATCTTTCATTCTGCCTGGGGGCCCAGGAGAGAATTTCCAAGCTTGCTCCTTGAAGAGTCAGAGTTGACAGGACACAGAAGATGTGTCAGGGTGTTGTAAACAGAGAAGCAGAGAGCTTGAGCCAAGTACCCCCTGGAGAGCTCATGGTGCCCAGGGCCAGGGAGAAGCCTGAGGCTGCTGGGGTGAAGGGGCATCAGGGATGGGGTGGGACCTCGGGCTGGAAAATGAGGTTGGGGCCAGACCAGACGGTGATAGGCCTTCAGGGACAGTGCTTTTCCTGGGGCACTGAGGCCCTGCAGGGTTTTTAGCTTTGCTTGGATCTCAGAAGGGTCACTCTGGGTGTGGTGTGGTGTGGAAGGTGGACTAGAAAGAAGTGGGAGGCAGGAAAGTCAGGGAGGAGGCTGTGGAAGTCCAGAAAAGGGGTCCTGAAGCCCTGGGCTGGAACAGGCCCAGGTCCATAACGTGCTCTGAATACAAGTTGGAATGAAAGACATGGGGAGGAGGAGACAGACTTACTGGTGTTGCCCTGAGTCCATCGATTGTCCTCGGGGGGCTTCAGTGTTTCCATCTGTGACTGTAGCATTGAAATAGCCTCGTGATTAACATTAGCAGCTAGACTCCTGGCCCCCTTCTCACTAGCTGGGTGATTCTGGGTGAGTTACTTAACCACTCGATGCCACTGTGATTTTTATCCTTAAAAGGGGTTGACAGTAGTCCCTGTCTGAAAGGCTTGTCAAGGGGATGAAAGAGAGATCCAGACAGAGCACAGTGCCTGGTCCATAGCAAGCCTACATGACTGCTCTCATTGCTGTTGTTTATTGCAAGCTTATTTATTATTATTATTATTACTGTCATTTGAAATCTTTTCTTATAGGGCGCCTGGGTGGCTCAGTTGGTTAAGCATCTGCCAGGTCATGATCTCAGGGTCCTGGGATCGAGTCCCGCATCGGGCTCCCTGCTCAGCGGGAAGCCTGCTTCTCCCTCTCTCTCTGCCCCCCCTCCCACTCATGCCCCCCCCCAGCAAATAAACCAAAATCTTAAAAAAAATAAAGATAAAATCTTTTCTCACCATTCCATGATGACGAAGTGTTTAGGTAGCACTCCCCTAGGAGTCTGCCCTGTCCATCCTTACCTCCTTGTCTCCCATGCCCTAGGCTGCTCCCTGAGTGCCTTCTCCTTGTTGTCATATTGGCTTTTATTGGATTTCAACTCCCAAAACTTTTAAAACTCTCTGCCACCAATCCCATCTTCCCACTCCAAATCCTGTCCTAAGTGGAACTGATTAATTAACGGTAATGAAAGAATCTTGGGGGACATTAGGAATTCGAGCCTCTTATGTGTGATGTCTTTCCCTAAGCTGTTTTATCCTCCTGACACGCTGTGTCTGTCTGCCTGTCTCTCTTTCTCTCTCACACATGCATGCACACACACATACAAATGCACATGCTCTTACTTTTCTATCTGTAGGATTCAGAACCTGTCAAAGTCAACCCCTTATTCCACTTCTTCCAAGAAGCCTTCTCTCTTGGTGTGTGCACGGCCCCCACCCCATACTTCCCAAGTGCCATTGTTTCATGCTGGAGTTGAATTGAATCCAGCCCAACTCCAGTATTTTACAGATAGGGTCATTGGATCCCAAGTGACCCTTGGGAAAAGAAAGGTGGGAGACCCTCTGTTCCCTTCCCCAACCCCACTCCTAGAGAGCAGGATTCATGTGGGACTCTCCCAGGCTGTTGGTAAGGTAAAGTCACAGGAAACACTGTTTCTCGAAGCAGGAGAGAAAACTATCTTTTCCCAATGGTTCCAGAAAGAAGGTGTCTTCATGCACTCCCCTACCTCCCACCTGCCATTTATGCTTAGCCCAAGATTCAAGACAGAAGGGACCATAGTTTTCAGATAAACAGATGGGAAGGAGAAAAGGTTTATGGACTGTTCCAGAGAGGGATGGTGCTGGGACTAGAATAACCCAGAGGTTTTGTGACTCTTTAATTCTGAGCTCTCTCTTCTTTCTCCCTTACCCCTCTGCTCGGACCTCCACCTGCCCTGCCCTCTCTACACGCGTAGCCTGAACCCCGTCGTAGGCATAGCACCTCGAAGAGAGAAAAAGCCTGTGAGTGGACCGTGTGTCCCTTTTTGTTTGGCTTCTGGTCTTTTCCAGTCCTGAGTTCCCTTTCGCCTCACCTAATTTCCCTCAAGCTCCGCTCTGTGGGCCCGTGCCCGGGACTTAGTGGCTACGATATGTAATTTAGGTCCCGTTTGCGGCTGGCGAAAGATATAATGAGTGGTAGAGCTGGAGAATGGTAATCTTGTTGGAGACCGCTGTGGGATTGGGGTGGGAGCTGGGGGGTTCCTGTTTCCTCTTGGAAGGGGAAGTCTTGACAGATGTGCACCCCCCACACACACACAACCCTTCACCACGTGTGGGCTGTTCGTTTCCTCTCCCTGGTGTCTAGGTTTGGGATGTTGCCCTCTGTCGTTGACTGCAGATGGTGAGAGCTTCGCTCAAGGACAGTTGGTTCCAGCAAGGCCGGAGGCAGGAAGATCAGCCTTGAGAGGAGATGCCTCTGGGTAAACAGTGGGCTAGTCTCCATGAACCCTGCTCCCTCATCAGGGATCTCTGCGCTTCCATGTGCCACGGGAAGCTTGTTTTTAAAAATCCTGTCCTTGTGAGAAAAATAAAAGTGTTGGGACCTGCCTCTAACTCCCTCTAAATCCCTTCCCTCTTCTAGGCCTGTTTCCTGGTCTGTAATGGTGATGATGATGATCCCTATGTACTGATCAATATGTTGTAAATGGTCTCCATGCACTTATTCCTTATAGCATTCCAGTAGGTACTAGTATCATCCCCATTCTACAGATGAGAGAACCAAGGCACTGAGTCATTAACTTGGCAAGATCGCACAGATCATAAATGGGAGAAGCAAAATACCTTTGATAACCAGGGAGTGTGGTGGATTTTTTTAAGCTCCCTTCTAAGTCTAAAATGTAATGACAGTCTAATTTTTCAATGTTCTTATTTTTTCTCACGCCTTCTCCTTTGTCTGTGTGCTGTCCCGCAGTAACTGGAGACATGCTTTCATGCAAGTTCTACCTGTTCTTTTAGACCCAGCTCTTCCACGAGCCCCCATTGACTTCTCCAGTCCTAGTAAAGGTCCTCATTGGCATCTGGGTCCCCACATGACTGTCTGTCATTCCCCTCACACCTGCCAGGTCGTCCGTTCCCCTTTCCTTCTGTTTTCC
Source organism: Halichoerus grypus (assembly GCF_964656455.1). Classification (NCBI taxonomy): domain Eukaryota; kingdom Metazoa; phylum Chordata; class Mammalia; order Carnivora; family Phocidae; genus Halichoerus; species Halichoerus grypus. Next base: position 150,509,996 of record NC_135716.1, read on the forward strand.
CGCTCTAGCACACTGTGAGCTCGTAGCTAGGAAGGGGGCAGGATCTTGGCCATCTCTCTGGCTCCCTCTGCCCTAGTGTAGAGCTGGTCTTAGGGTAAATTGTTGTTTGATCCACACTCTTTGTGAGTCTGTAAGTGATGAAGCATCCAGTTCATGATCTCAGCCCCAGGAAGGCCAATCTTCTCTCTCTGATCTTGGTCTGCAAGAGCATAGCACCCTCTTCATGCAGCTGAGTCTGTTGCTAGGAGTGGCTCTCTCTTCCCTGATGTCACCTGAGGGAGAGGGAGAGCTCTCATACTTCCTGATCCCCTCCGGGGTGCCAGGCACCATCCTGGGTGCATTCCCATATGTTCTCCTGTTTACTCCTCCTAACAGCCCTGCAAAGCAGCAGCTCTTAGCCCCATGTTTGCATTGGAGGCTCCGCGAAGGAAGTCATTTGTCCGAGATTACACAGCTACAGAGCGGCAGAAGTGGAATTTCAGCATGGATCTGCCTGCCTCTAACGTTGATGTTCTTTTCCTCTGTGGCTTTATTTCCCAAATCCAAATTACAAGACATGGGGGGACCTTTGGGATGCCTCTTCTGGACATGAGAAATCATTTAGGACGTTACGGTTTAAATACCTAAATATTGGGATTTCTAGGCCATCCCAGTGATGTAAGTGGCTAGTGGGAGAGGGTATTTGAAATTAGGACTAACCCAGAAAACTCCGGTCCTTCAGTCCCTGTAGAGATGTGGCATTTTCCTCTGCAGTCACATCTGGCTCGCTCACTAAGCACATGCCCCCTGCTGTTGCAAGTGCGCTTGAATATCCTGCCGGTAATAGGTCACCGCCCTCGCTGTCCTGCCCACTCTGTGCAGCACGCCCTGCTTCACATGACGCGCACTCCGCGGTCAGTTCCCGAGCACCCACGTTGTGTGGGGTCGGACCTGGCCCGGCCCCCCGCCCGCCCGCAGAAGCTCTCTTCCAGCAAAGCGCAGTTTGGTGCTGAGGTCTGCAAGCACGTGCCATGAACTTAACGTTTCTTGCAGGTATCTCCCGAATTCCAGTCTAACTCATTGTTTGACAGTTGTTTGACCTTAGTTAAGTCACTTGCTGAGCTTTTGCTCCCTCCTCTATCAAATGTGGGTAAGGACAGTCTCTCCCCCCCAGGGATGGGGTGAGGCATAGACAAGATAAGGTACATACTGCACTCAGCGCAGGTTCTAGCAAAGAGCAGAGCCTCGATCAAGAGCTGGTGTGATCACTGTTACGGTGTGCTGGGCTAGAGAGGGCTTATAGGGAGCAGAGAGTCACTAACTACCTGCCAGGGGGTCCAGCGAGGCCTGTGGCAGGAGGTGACAGCAAAGCTGCCTCCTGAAGGAGGAGGCGGAGATTGCCAGGAAGACGGAGAAGGGCACTGGCAGGCTTGGACTGCATTCTGCAGGGGCCCATTTCACTAGGAGCTATATCTTCTGCTGCTTCTGACTCAGACTCTGCCTTCTGTTTTGGGGGAGGGGGGGCAGGCTCATCCAAGTGCCACCTCGAAGGCTCTCCAGCAGGCAGGAGATAGATGCCTGCTGGGGACTTTTACTGGAACTCCAGGCCACCAGAATCCTCCTCTGGCAACCCTACTCTGAGTCCTGTGTCTGGCTCTGAACGTCCCCCACCCCCACCCACCTCGGAAATGTGGCTGATGACGAAACGGAGACACCAGTCCCGTTTGTGGCTCCATCAACTTTGGAAGCAGATCATGGGAATTTTCTGACTCTGGGCCCCCAGCCAGAAGGCATTTATAATCAGACATGGAGCAATCATTAGAGCAGAAACAATAAATTACAACAGCACCAGAGAACTCCCCAAAGCTGCTCACGCGAGTGGGAATCCAAGGAGCAGGATGCTAGCAGGCAGCCGGGGGCCCGCCCGCCCCACCACACTCGGGCCGTGTCCCCAGACGTCCCCCGCCAGAGGGCTGCATCAGGCCCGCCTGGCCCGTGTGCGCTGTGGGGACCGTGGGAGGGGAGGAGGGGGGGCAGGGGAGTGGGGAGGGGGAGTGGGGCAGGTAGATCAGGAGTGTTGAGCCCTGTCTGCAGCCTCCTCAGCAGGCAGGACCCTGCTTGAGGTGGCCCGTGTCCTGTCGGTCCCCACCTGGCACTCCATGCTTTGCTAGTAATGAGCTCCTGGAGGTCTCACACGCCTGCGAGCTAGCACACACACACACACACACGCACACACACACGCACGCACACGCACACGCGCGCGCACACGCACACTAGTTGTTCAGCTTTCTGTCTGGAGATGCCGTCTGCTCGGCTACTCTACCTGGAACGTCGTTCTCCACCTTACCTCCTTTACATATCAGCTCGGTACTCTCCCTCCAGAGAACCTTCTCCCAACACTCTCTGGCTTTTTTGGGGGGCCGTGCCTCTGGGCCTAGCATCCTGGCATTGCTCACGCTGTTTGCCCATCTCTGTTGGTAGACTGAGTGCTCCTTGAGGAACAGTACGGTTTCAATAATCTTTGTGACCCCAGGGTCTGCCCCAGTGACTATAAATGCCCAAGCTTTTCCCAAGGAGCAGATGGACCTGGGGGCAGCACGGCACAGCACAGACAGGGCAGAAGGAGGGGGCTGGGGAGGACCGCCGTCGTGAAGCACTTGGTATGTGCCAGGCCTTGCCTTCTGTTTAACAGGTCCATCTTCACAGTGATCCTGGAAGATGGGAAATACTATTATTCCCACTTTACAAACAAGGAAACTAAGTCTTGGAGAGAGGCAGTGACTTGCCGCAGTCCCTCTGTTTGAAAACTGCACGGCCGGTCTGATTCCCAGCACACCAGGCTGATCGCACACCCTCTCCAGGGCTTGGCCCTGAAGAAGCTTCAGTGGAAGACCCCTCCCCACTCCCCTGTTCCCCTCCCACGGTCCCCGCAGCACACACGGGTAAGGCGGGCCTGATGCAGCCCACTAGTAGCGGACGTCTGGGGACACGGCCCGAGTGTGGTGGGGTGGGCGGGCCCCCGGCTGCCTGCTAGCATCCTGCTCCTTGGATTCCCACTCGCGTGGGAACCACAAAGCTCAGACCCAAAGAGGTTTGTCATACGACCCAGGCCTGAACGGCTGGAACCATCCATCCTCTGAGCGAGTCACTTGGCAGCCGACAGCTTGTGTTATCCTTCCAACAACCCTGTAGGACAGGGGTAATTAATCCCCACGTGAAGATGAGGAAGCAGTGGGTCGCCCAGAGTAAGCCTGCCATCCAGCCAACGGGCTGGGCTGGGGCTGGCCCCCTGGGATCTGTCCTCCCCGAACACCAGAACCCTGCCACGTTACGGCTGTTACAGTGGATTAACCGCACCTGCTTGGTCACTTGGTTCCTTATTCACACACCCTTTCGCACACCCTACCGTGTGGACTTTTCTCCTGTGCATATCCCTTCTCTTCCCAGAATCATCTCCCTTCTCTAAGGATCATTCAGCATACTTGCAAGTTGCCGTGTCTCCCATCTAGAAACAACTCTCTTGATTCAAGCCACAACCTGCCCTCACCGCCCCCCCGGCCTGCTTCCCACTCCCCACTCCCCTTCCCAGCCATCCTCACTGCTGCTCAGACACCACTTCCATTAAAGCCACTATATGACCTCCATTTTGTCAAATCGAAGCATCCATCATCTTAGTCCTGTCCTTGGTGGCCCTTCTTTGCCTACCTACATTCCGGGGAATCTCCTCCAACTCCAGTCCTGAACCCCATGTTTGCCCTCCACGTATGCTGTCCGTTTCTATCACGGACACACGTAGAGGTCTTAGAACTGGGGCCAAGATTTGTAAGGACTCAGTAAGTGTGGAACTAGCTAGCATCATGCAGATTACTCCTTTAAAGATCACTATCTTTAGCCCTGAGTTCTAGACTAGCATGTTCAACTGCTAACTCAGCAACTCTTCCTGGATGCCTATCAGGCATCTGAAATTTCACTTGTTAGTAAAAGAATTCTTGAGGTCAGGTACCCCTCCTGTACCTTCCAGAGCCCCCAAGACTTCATCTAGGTGCATGGCTCAGGCCAAAAACCCAGGAGCCACCTTTGATCCATCTCTTTTCCTCTCCACCCCCAGATCCAAACTATCCTGGCAAGTCCTGGCAGGACTGCTTCTCCTTAAATTCTGAATCCTGTCTCTCGCCACCTTCTCCATTGCCACCACCCCCACCCGGGCCACCCAGGTTAGTTGCAGTAGCCTCCCAAAGGGTGTCCTTGCTTTGGTGCTGGTTCCCTTGCAGTTTCTCCTCCTACGGAAATCATGCAGATGCTCATTCATCCCCATCATATTGCTCTCCTGCTTTTTAAGCCTTCCATGGCATCTTCTATTCACACTTAGAATAAAGTGCAAAGCCTTCTCCATGGTCTGTCAGGCCTCCTGTGATCTGACCCTGCTGGATCTCACCACATTTCCCACCTCTGTTGGCCTCCTCCAGCCTCTGTGGCTGCTTTGCTGTTTCTGGAAAGAAAGAGCCCTCTGATCTTCTTCCCAGTCCAGGACCCTTGTGCTTATTGTTCCCTGCCTGGCATTTTCTTTCCCGGGATCATTCCATGGCTGGCTTCCTCCTTTGTTAAGGCCTCTAATCAAATACCACATTTCCAGAGAGATACAGCCTTGGAAAGTAATATCCCTTTCCCTCTCTATCCCTTTATTCTGCTTTCTATTCTCTCCCGATGCTTGTCACTACTTGACCATCGGGTTCTCTATTGCCCTATAATAAACCATCCTAGACTTAGTGGCTCAACAGTCCTATTACTATGCTCATGATCTGTAGGTCAAGGACGGGGGCAAGAAGCACCTGGGCCATTCTACTCCAAGTACCATCCTTTGAGGTCACCCAGGGGTGTTGAACTGGCAGTGGGGCTGGTGTGGGGAACTCATGAAGGCCTGCTCTAGAAGGCAGGTACGGTGGAAGACTGGGCTCAGCTGGGGCGCTCACCCACTCCGTGTAGTCTCAGGGGCTCCCCACGTGGTGTCTCCAGAAGTGGAGCTGTACTTCTCGCGTGCCAGCTCCGGACTCCAGGAGTGAGCGTTCTAGGAGACAGGACGTGGAGCTGCCAGTGTTCTTGAGCCCCGGGCCAGAAAACGGGCAGAGGTGCGCCTCCAGCAGAGTGTCACAGTGCAGGGTAGTCCCGGAACACGCCGGGGTTCCAGCAGAGGGGCTCTAGACCGCACCTGCTTGTGGGGAGGAATGGCAGAGATCTCGTGGCCACCCTCAGTTTGCTGCATCTGTTTGCTCTTCTGTGTCCCACGGAATTCATCAGAATGCAGGCTTCGTGGGGGCTGAGACCTTTCACTTTTACTTTCTGCTTTATCCCTCGCACTTAAAACAGCGCCTGGTGTGGGGGAGGGATCGGATCGGAGCAACCGACGAAGGAATAAAGAATGAATGCGTGGTTATGTGTAGAATAAGCCACTTCCCTTGTGTAGGTTTTGACTCATTATTTGAAAATATCTAGATGATTTTTCTTCCTTGGCTCTTTTGTGTGGAGTCTCAGTATTCTAGAGCAGGGAGAACTTTAGAGAGCCTCCAACTCAGCCCCATGAAGGTGTGGTGAGACCTTTCTCTTCCCCCACACCTCTTGCCAGCCACACCTACCTGATGTTTCCTCCACCTGGACAGGGGTGCTGACAAGACCCTTGGGGTGTGGTCTCGGGGAGCGCCAGAGTCCACAGATGTGGGATCTGGGCTGAGCTCTGCTTACAATCTGCTGTGGGACCCTGGGTCAGGCCCTTTCCCTCTCTGGGCCTCACTTTTCCTATCTATAAAGTGAAAGACTTGGTGTTCTGACCCCCTAGGGCCCTGAAGACACAGGCCCCTAAGTGGGGGAGAGACAAGGCTTGTGGGACGGGAAGCCTGAAGATGTTTTTTGGGGAATAAGTGATTCTGGGAGGGGGGCCAGGGGACGAATGGATGTTAGTCTCCATCAGTATGCTCCCAGCCTACAGGCAGAGATTTGTGTGTCTCCTGTCACACAGCTCGTTTCCAGTCTCCTCCACCGGCAGCCCCTGAGGAGCAGAGTTGGGACGAGGAGGGTGGACAAAGCAGGCCTGGTTACCCATGGCTCTCTTCCCTCCCCCAACCCCCCAAACTGCCAGGGGCCTTCTTTTCTCTTTCTTTCGTTCTTTCGTTCTTTTCTGTCTCAGGGTGTGGAGCCAGGGAGCTGCTGGTGTCAGCCAGGAGCCAGGCCCTGATCCAAAGGGATCAAGGTGCAGATACCCAGAAAAATCCCACCGCCCCTCAGGAAGGGGCCGCGCACTTTGCTCCTGCCTGCCCTAATCTCTGGGGCTCAAACTTTGTCAGAGCCAACACTTCCCTCATAAATCACCTAGCCTCCTGGGCTTTCTCTTCTTTGGTGTCTTCTGCCAGATACCAGAAGGCATTCAGAAAATTGAACACTAAGCCTCAGCTGACCGGGGCTCAGGGGCCACCTTCTGGGAAAGAGGAGGGGAGGGTCTCCATGTGATTTGCAGGGAACTGGAAGGATCTGCAGTTCAGCCTCTCCTCCACACTGAGCACTTACCTGGCCGGGTGCTAGGGAACCAGGGATGAGGGACGGTCGATCCTGTGAGCATTGCAGTATAAAAGAGTCCATTATACGTGGATGGATGGAGCTGGGGGCAGTGGGGAGTGAAGTCTATGCAATAACCAGCTATTTTCATACTGGAGTCAGTACAAGGGATCCTGGGAGAGGGCTACTGGCTCAAGGAAGCTGAAGGACAAGAAACAAATATACGGGTGAAAAGCAGCAGGAAGAGTATACAGGTAGAGGAAACAGTATAATCCCAGAGGCAAAAAGGAGTGTCAGGGAAGGTTCCTTGGAAAAGAAGGTGCCCAGGCAGAGTCTGAAAGGGAGGCCTGGGGAGAGGCCATTCCAGCCAGAAGGATCAAAGTGGGCAAGGGCGCAGGTATGTGTGTGGTGTGTGGTGTGTGTGTGTGGCTGGGAGGGACGGGGAGCGGAGTGGGGCAAGGACAGAAAGGGCACGCCGTTTAGGGTTGGCAAGCCAGTGGCAAAGGGGAGTGTGGAGAGGGAGGCCTCATGGGCCCCTCTGGCTCGACAGGGAAACCCTGGAGGGGAGGAGACAGGTGAGGGGCTGGTGGTGCTGTGCAGACGGGGTCCAGCCCTGGCTGCTCAAGGGCCGAGTGCCACCATTAGAGCATGGCCGCGGGAGCCTAACGGCGGCCGGCCTCTACGAGCACCCCTCTGTGGCCGGGTCCTGGGCATTCGGAGCTGAAGGCCGGCCCCAGGGAGTGCAGTCCAGTGAGACCAGGGCAGCTTTATGGAGCGGAAGGCAGAGGGTGACGCTGGCATCTTCAGTGGGACTTGAGAAGACAGGAGGGAGACCGAACCTTCATGTCCATTCTGCAGCATGGCCACAGGGTCTGCTCTGGGCCGGGGTCTGGGCTGCTGTGCTGAGCCAGCGGCAAGTGGTCCTGGCTCTGAACCTGCAGTTTGGAGGGGGAGACTGAGACACACCCAGGCAAGGACAGTGCTCTTCGGGAAAGGATAGGATGCGGGGCTAGCACTGGGCGGGGGTGGGGTGGGGAGCTTGAAAACAGCTGGGATTCAAGGAAACAGTGAGGGGACCAGGGTGAGGTAAGGGAGACCCCTAGGACTCCCAGTGTAAGGAGAGTCATCCTTCAGGGCCATCAGCTGATAGCCAAGGCCTCTGTAAAGCTTGCCTTATCCTAGTGTGGCCCTACAGGAAAAATTCATATCTAAGGTAACATACAGCTGGAGATGTAGAGGTTGGGGAGGAATTAGATGAAGAGGGGGCTTGTGGGAAGAGCATTCCTGGCAAAGGGAACAGCATGTGCAAAGGCTCTGAGGCAAGAGGTGCCCACCCTCAGAGAACTATAGGTCACCTGATCTAGCCGAGGAGGTTCAAAATGTGAGGCTGAGAGGGACACAGAGCCTTGTAAATTCTATTAGAGCAGTTAGGGTTTTATTGGGAAGATCATTCCGACAGGGGGGATCAGTATGGACTTCCTGGAGTCGATGATGTTTGGGCTGGGCCCTGAAGGGTGAGTAGAATCCAGGCACATGAAAGTGGGCGAAGTGAGAATGGCCGAGCTCAGAGTGAGGGCCTGAGGGACAGTGTGTGCCGTGTGCCCGGCACTGTTCGTGAGCGAGGCAGCACCTGTTTGTAGATCGGCTTCTTGTTAGAGGATTTGACTGGCAAGTCTTCGGAGTGATCTAAGGTGATCTAAGCTTTAAATTTAAGGCCATCTTTAACTTTAAGAGCCTTGCTGCCCCCTGCCTAATCTTTCCCGTCTTCTCAGTCCAGTAATTGTGCCTATATTGTTGGAGTAGAGCGAAAAAGCAGTGTTTTCACAGACTCGCACACCACGGTCAGGGGGTATGGAATTTAGAGGGAGTGGAGTGTAGGAAAGACACAACCGTGACCTTCAGGCACAAGGCACTCCCCATGCAAGGCACCTGATATGTCATCTCATTTTAATCCTTACCATAATCATAAAAGGTAGCTGTTATACCCATTTGACAGATGGCAAAACCAAAGCTCAGAGAGAGGAGCTTTCTCCCAGGTCACAGAGCACACTATGGCAGAGACAGGGTTTGAAGCCAGCCTGCCTGTAATCCTTCCTTTGCGCCACACTGTTGCCATGGCCTGTGTCCACCACTTCTTAGCTGTGTGCCCTGCAAGTGACTTAGTGCCACCGAGCCTCAGTTTCTTCACCCAGAACGTGAGTGTTGGCCTCGACGGACTAGAACAAGGCATTTCAAACTTTACTGTGCCCATGAAGCACCTGGCGGTCTTGTTCAAATGGACATTCTAATTCAGAAGTGCTGGGAGGGGGCCCAGGGGTTGGCACTTCTGGCAAGCTCCCAGGCGATGCTGTTGCCTCTGGTCCGTGGACCACACTGAGAGCACCAGGGCTGGGTCATCTCCAAGGGCCCACCTATCCATGGAGATGGACTCTTGCTCGGGAGAGGAGTGGAGGCACTTCTCAATCCAGGATCATTCAAGACACTTGTTTCAGTTCTGTTTAGCTTCTGTGAAGAGGTCAAGGGCAAGGAGGCTGTCTCCCCCTTTCTAGAAGAACCAGAGGCTCAGAGGGCACAAGACTTGCCCACTCCTGGCAATGCCTGGCCTGTGTTCTTTCCTGTACTCCCCATGTCTCTCTGGGAGGGAGGGCATTCTCCCTTGGGCAGCCTCTTCTTCTTGGGCTCTGGGGGTCAGCATCTTTAGTAGGCATCTCCCATTATGGATGGCCCCACATTTCCCCTACCGGGGTGGTCCATTCTGACCAAGAAGCAGCATCCTCTGTGGCTGCTGGGGTGTCAGCCCACTCCTTCCCTGCAGCCCGTGTGGCTGGAGGCGGATGTGGGCTCTCTGGAGGGAGGAGCCCAGGAGGAGCTGGCTTGCCCCTGGGAAGCCTGTCGTCATGCCCACAGCCTCTCTGGGAGGCACTGCCGTGCTCATGCTCTCCAGGATAGCTTTAGGCTTGTGGACTTGGAAGGGAGAACGCACTGGAAGAGTGAATGTTTGCAAATGGATTTACAGGCCTCATATTTACCCGTATTGTCAGGGAGATCCGGGCTGCAGAACTGAGTCATCCTGAGCACGAAGGCCGCACCTGGCGCCTCTGGTGGGCTGAGCCCACGTGCACCAGGCCTCCTCAGGGCCCACTCAGCAGTTGCCCTCACCTGAGCTCATGCTGGTCCCCCTGCCATGCTCAATCTTCGTCCTTCCAGGGCCTTCAAGGCCCTTCCAGGGGGCTTTCCCACCCACCTCCATCTGTCCTTTCCGTGACCTGGCCTGCAGCGTACACTCTAGCACGTGCCTAACATGGCACCTTGTGTAGATACATGGGTTGCAAGGACTTGTTTGTGGGTAGATTTTGCTTTTCATCCACTTCTTGAACGTAGGAGCTAGCCCTTACACTGCATCTGCATCTCGCAGCTCGGGACACCGTCAGCACTTAGCAAAGGCTGTCAGCGTGGGCTCTCTGAAGCAGGGGCCTGAGGAGGGAGGGAACGGGGCTGAAGGCTTTGCAGCTGCCTGCAGTGCTGCATGCCCTGGAGAAGTTATCTTGGCTTCCTTCCTTTATAAAAATGTTTGGAAGCTGCGCCCCACCCACCACCCTCCCAGTCTCCCCAGTGCCTCTGTACACAGGGCCATTGGGTCGCGGTGGCTGTGCCTCCCAGCTGGAATGGGACCCGCCACCCGCTCTTAGCACCGCCGCTAGCTACTTAGCGCAGTGGCAGGGCCTTAGGCGGTCTGGGTGGTCGGCCCGGGGAGAGGGTATAGAAGGACAGGCTGGCCCCTCCGGCTGCCAGGTCCAGCAGCGGAGAGCCCTGGCCGTTCAGGTAGGGTAGAGGCATGAGAACTCCTCCCTGGGAGCCAGAGCCCCCAGGTAGCCCTTGCTCCCCTCCCGAGGTGGGAACACCTCTTCCTGGCAGGGCCGAGTCGCAGAGGGAAGGCAGATGCACCGTTGGGCACCCTGCTGCCTGTGGGGTCAAGCGTTACACCCCCGGGGTCATCCCGGACCTGAGGGCCTGTTCCTCTCTGACATGGTGAGCAGCTGTTTAGCAGAAACCCACCCCTCCTCTTTGGTCCCCTTCTACTGCACCCTGGCAGGCTTAGACTTTGGGGGCGTGTGCTTCTCCTCCCCATAAAGAAGGATAATGCCCGTCAGATAACTTGATCCAAAAGCTAAACAAAATAATGCCAATGGCTTAGCATGTGCACAAAGAAATATTAACTCCCTCTCTTGCACCCCCAGAGAAGACTTTACTCCATAGAATAAACCGAATGACTCCAAGGCTTTCTGTGCCACCGAGATCTCATCGAAGCCAAAGCAGGCCACGAAGCCCCAGGCTCCTCTGCACTACATACAACGGAGGGGAGAGTGGGCGCAACCTCTCCGGGATGTGCTCAGGGAGGGTTAGACGGGAGAGCCCGGCTGAACTAGAACTTGGTACGGTCTCAGCTGTCAGTGCATGTTGGCTGCTGCTGCTGCGGGACAGATATGTTCCCATTCTCTCAGCGACCCGTTCTCGAACCTCGTGAAGGGAAATACTAACCGGGATTATTCTCCATGTAAAATACAGCAGTTCTTCTTTCAAGCCCCTGTTCTTTCTCATCCCTTTTTCAATTTAATTTCCTGATGCTTTTTCAGTTCTGCTCTGTTTAAAAAGGAGAGAAGTCTCCTTGAGGTGCTACCAGAGTCTATTCCAGTCCGGTTCTCACCAGCTGGGAGGAGGCCAGGGGATGGGATAGGGAGGTTTTGAGGGAAAGTAACAAGAAGGAATTGGAGGTAGGACCAGTAACAACTGGAATCGTGAGCGGTTTCTGGCCCATTTTATGATGTAGAGAAGCTGAAAGTTCTGGACTGGGTTTCAAAGAGACGTGGTCCATGTGCTGGAAACATCAGGAAAACGTGCAGTTACTTGCTGGGCTGGATGACTTCTTGGGAATCAAAGAATCAAAGCCACCGGGGGTCACAACCTGACCCTTGACCATGGCCCCAAAATGAGCCCGAGTCCTGCCTCTGGTCACTGGCAGAGTCTTGCCATTTTCACAACTGCAGGTCCTCGGTCACCCCAGGCCCACGGCCTACACAGGGTGAGGATGGCCCCCTGCACCCTTCCCTCCACCAGGCAGGGAGCACCGGTCCACTCCTTGCCACCACCCAGAAGAACCCCTCTCGGTGAAAGAAGCAGCTGGGTAAGCAGAGCAGGGGGAGGAGGTCCTGGGTTTATGTATCCTACACGTGGTTACTTCTGTTCCTCTTTCTGGCTAAGTGCAGGCAGAATTACTCTTTGAAAAAGCCACACCATTCTTCCGGCAGCCCGTCTTAGGTTCCAAGAGCACTCACCTAGGCTGGGGGTCAAGTAGGAGAAGGTGGGGACTAGACAGAGGATGCAAAGCCTGGGGGCTGTGCCCCGGTGGATAGGGTCATCTTTTATCAGTGGATGGTACCCGATCGCCGCCTCTCTTGTTCTCAGAGAAAGTGGGCTTGGCTTGAGCTCCTTAGTGGACCATGTCCCAGGGCAGGAGTCCGCATTCTGAATGTTGGATGTCAGCTGGAGCGAAGAGCTTCTCAGCTCACAAAGCACTGCTGTGTTGTCTTCTGCTTTGATCCCATGTCACAGTCACTGTGGGGAGTGAGTAAACAGGGCAGGTGTCACTGGGACCCCTTTCACCTGTGGAAACCCAGCCAGAGCTCTGGTGCGGGGGGGCCACATGTACGCAGTGGCACATTCATAATCTCACCCCGAGTCCTCAGACCCCAGGCTCTGCAGCTGCCCCTCTGAATGGGAGTCTGAGGACCGAGTACAGCTCAGGAAATTCTAGATCATAAATCCCAGGCACCTCTTGCATTAGTCAGGTTTCTCTAGAGAAACAGAACCCTGTTGGTATTTCTCTAGAAACAGAGTCAATAGGGTTCTTTCTCTCTGGAGAAACACATATACACATGTGTGTCTACAGAGAGTAAGGGAGAGAGATCTATTTTAAGGAGTTGGCTCACATGATTGTGGAGGGCAAGTCTACAATCTGTAGCCTAGGCCGGCAGCTGGAGACCCAGGAAAGAGTTGCAGTTTGAGTCTGAAGGCAGTCTGCTGACAGAATTCCTTGTCCATGCAGGGAAGTCGGTCTTTTTTCCGATTAAGGCCTTCAACTGATTGCATGAGGCCCACCCACATTAAAGAGAGTAATCTGCTTTTTCAAAGTCTACTAATTTAAAGGTTAATGTCTTCTAAAAATAGCTTCACAGAAATAAAATAATGTTTGACCAAATATCTAGGTACCCAGCCAAAATTAATAAACAAAGTTTACCATCACACCATTTCACATCTAAAGAGCCAGTGATAATGGAAAAACCCTTTCTCAGCCATCCTTCCCCATGATCCTCTGACAGCCTTGTGGAAAAGATGGGAATGGCTAGGATTAATCAGTTCATCCTGTAAATACACCACATTGAACCCTGACTTTGCACCAGGCACTTGGTTAGGCCCAGCAAGTCACCTCCCCAGTCCTTTCCCTCTTGAGAATCCAGTGGTAAAGACAGACGTTGAATGAGTAATTACCCAAATCTGTCCTATTTAGTGTCCAGGGTGGTGAGTTCCACAGAGCACAAGTAGGACAAGGTATGTGAGGATGACTGGCATGGGACCTGGTCTAGGGTCAGGGTTGAAGGGGGCTTCTCTCAGGTGGTGATGTTCAAGCTGAGCCCTGAAGGACGAGCAAGTGGGGCAGGGGAAGGTGGAGGAGGAGAGGGTTTGGGACCAAGGAGCCATGCATGTGAAGGCCATAAGGTGGGAAAGGGTTTGGCACAATTGAGATTTGGAGGGAAGCTGGCAGTGTCCACAGGTTGTGCACTGTGCAAGTGAAGGAGAACCTGTTTGAGGCTGCAGAGGAAGGCAGACGATGCACTCCCAAGCTTTCTAGGCCCACTCAGGATCTTTAACTGTAGCCTAATGGCACAAGGAGGCCCCTGAAAGTTTTGAAGCAAAGAAGTCACATGAGCAGATTTGTCTTTTAGGCCAGTTGCCATCCATGGACTACAGAGAGTGGACAGGAAGGAATCAGAGGAGATGTGGGAACCTTAGGAGGGGATTGCAGACTTCCAGCAGGGAGACCGTGGTGACTCGAGCCATGGAGGTGCCATGGAGATGGACAGCAGAGAAGACATTTGAGGTCTGTGGAAGATGAGGACAAGGGAAAAATCAAAGATGCATGCAGTTACCCCCCATTAATAAAGTGGGGCACTGAGGCCCCTAGAGACCTGGCGTTTTGCCCAAGCTTACCCCACCAGTGATGTGCGAAGCCGGGATGCAGCCGGGCCCACGGAACCGCACCTGCGGCACATTTCTGGCTGGTTGTCTTTAAATTCAGCTGGTTCTGTGTGGTGCTAATACAGCGAAAGCTTAGATTCCAGGTCGGGACCCATCTCGTCCATTCTGAGTGCTTGCCCGCCAGCTTCAGCCCTGACTCCGGGATTCAGCTCTGGCTGCAGCCGAGGACTGAATGATCCCACCTGAGCCCAAACCAGGCCCTGACCCTGGTCACCCACTCAGTCCTGCTCTTGGCCTCTGGTGGCATCCCGCCCAAGGCCTCTTGATTCTGCCACCCTCCACATGGGTAGCGAGTGGTCGCTCTGTGCCCGGCGCGAGGCTAGGCGCTGAGCCCCAGCTCTCTAGCCGGCTCACACTGCCGGTCATCGGGGCGCCAGAGGAGAGGGTGTAGCGCTGGGGGGAGCGGGGGGGGGGCTCCAGCAGCACAGGCAGCAAAAAGGCCGTGGCTTTGCAGATGGACGGCCCTGAGTCTGAACCCCAGCTCTGCCACCGTTTAGCTGTGTAGCCACGGGCACCTTACCTGGCCTTTCTGAGCATGTTTCCTTACGGTCCGCTGGGGACCCCAGGACCTACATTTTAGTTGAGGTATGGATTAGAGGTATTGTTTGCACAGAATTAGCATAGATTAGGTACTCCATAAATATCAGCCCCTTAACTTTCCTTTGCACTCGTTGGTTGAACAGCTACTGTGTATATGGATGTGGGGTCCTTTACTGGGTACTGGGGATAAGAGGTGACAACCAGAGCCTCCCGGCCTTGTCAGAATTTCTAGCACACTCCCTTGCACATAGTACGTGCTTTGCAAATGAAAGGAGCCAAAGAGGGTTTCAGAGACAGTTGGCTTCCCTGAGCCCCACACTATCAATTTTTCGGGAGCATCTTTGCCACAGACAACAAAAATCCAGTCCGTTTTAAAATGGAGTGGAGACACTGCTGCAGAGTGGGCGGGGAGAGGCGTCAGTCTGGGCCCCTGGAGGGGGACGGTGACTCTGTGCTTCCTCTCTTGTGACGAATGCTGTGCACGCCACAGTCCAGACACTCCTTGGAAGCCTGGGGGGCGCGGGGAAGAGTCAGGAAGGACGGAGGAAGCTTCTGTTCGGCCTGCCTTCCAACACTGCCGGCCCCGCGAAGTGTTGCGTCTTCAGAGATCATCATCTGCAGCCTGGAAACGCCTCCACTTCTGGAAATTCACAGGTCAGCCTGACCCAGCCGTCGGTCCACCCTGACCCGGTGTACCTGGGGAGTCTGGAGATGGGGAGAGACACCCACCAGGGGAGACGTTTCACAAGCTCCAAGCACAGATGAAATGCCGAGGTCCAGCTTGAAAGACGCTGGGTGAGTGTGGCTGGGCCAGGCGTGGTGCGGTATGTTAAGCATGCCCACCTCAAAGGCGGGGCTCGAGTCCTCTAATAAAATGGGTAGTCGCCATAGTCAGGGTGGGTTGTGCAGTGGAAGGAGCACCATACTTGGAGTCCAAGAGGGTGAATTGAGGTTCTGCACTTGATCTTAGCCAAAAGGCTGAGAAGCGATTGGATTGAGGTTCTGGATGCATCTCTGACTCTGTGAAATTGGGAAAGCCCCCCATCCCCCACACCCCACCCAGCTGGGCCATCATAAAATCAGAGATAGTGATGCCTAAGAGGTCCCCCAGGCCTCCCACCTTGTCATTCATTCGTTCATTCTGTGTTTTACCCTATAGCACTCTTGACCTCTGATTTGCTGGCAGTTGGGCCCCGGGGTCTGCAAAGTACTAGGGTTGGCTTGCTGGAACTGTCTGGTCTGGTCCAGTCCTCTCCTTTTACAGATAGGGAGATGGAGGCCCATAGGGAGGCACTGATCTCCCCCAGGTCACCTGGCAGATAACGGCTGAGCTGACCAGCAGCCCAGCTGCTTTCTCCAGCTTCCCTGGGAGGGATTTAAGGACACTCCCATCTGCCTCCTGCTACCTGCAGGAGGACTGCGGCCCCAGGGAGCCCTCAGGAAACTTCACTGTTTGGCTCACCAGAGATTTCTGGAGCTCCCTGTGGCAGAGAGATTTCTGTCTCTTTGGAGAGCTCACTATGGGAAGGGCCAAGGGCATGCCAGTCATTCACTGGCCCAGCCAGCCAGCCAGCCACGCACTCCTTCATTCACCCTTTCGTTCTCTTGTCCATCTCTTTATTTATTTACCTCAATTTTTCACTCGCTCATTTAATCATTTATTCACTGGCCCACTTACTTGTCTATTGATCCATTCATTTAACAAGCAAATGCAGAGCGCTGAACCCATGCTCACTGGGGAGAGACTGATCATCAAACAGACCGCTACAGCACAAAATGATTGTTTCAGACGGCCGGCAGCCCAGAGGCAGGCACGGGCTCAGGGCGAGTGGGCTTGGAGGAGACCCCCAGCGGAGGTGGCATCCAAGCTGGCCTCCGAGGATGAGCAGGAGTTGTCCTGGTGAGAGAGGAGGAAGGACTGTCCCTTAGCTCCTAACGAGGTTCTCAGGGGCCACTGGGCCTGCACTGCCCAAACCCCTCTGCCCCCGGCAGCCTGGGCAGAAGGAAGCTACGGCCTAGCCCTGGCTCTTGGAGCTGTCCATCTCTGGCCTCGACTCCGTGGCTGTGGTCGCTGGTTTTCCCCGGGCTGTGTGGGGGCGCAGGAGGTCGCGAGTCCAGTTGGGTGCGAAGAGCTCGATCTTCTTTCTTTCCAGCTGCACCTTGGCTTATGGCCAGTCTTCCAGATGATTATCTGGGGTGCATATTTCCACGTGGCCTCGTCTACTGCTGCTTGTCTGCCTCAGAGGAAGGAAGGAAAGGAGAGTGGGAGGGAGGATTAGTGAAGTCAACAAAAAATGTCTTTATCTGGTAAGATAGCAGTGAAGGCCACTGTGTTTGGAATCAGACGGACCCTGATTCAAATTCTGCTCTGCCCCTTAACTAACTATGTGACCTTGGATGGCTCCCTCTGAACTTGTTTCTTTCTCTGTAAATGGGACTAATAACATCTAACTGGCAGATTGATTGCATTATTTACATGCCCATTCAGACACACCGCAGGTTCCCAAAATATGGTGGTAAAAGTTTTATCATGCGTCCCCTCACTGCCTGGTTGTGTAGCCCTTCCAGTGTGTTAGACTGCCGGCGAGGCGTGGGGAGCCACATAAATAAAGCATTTGCAGCCCAGCCATGAGACCGACAGGTGCGCCTGCCCTTTTTATGCAGCCTGCTAGGGCCTGGGTCTGAGGTCCACTTGGGGCACTCTGTGTAGCCATGGAAGGCTCTGGAAAGAAGGTGACATCCTAACCAGGCCTTGAAAGCTGAATAAACAGGTTTTTCCCTGAGTCCACACTGCCCCTTCCAGGTGGAATGTTTGGGATGGGTCCTCTGTGTGCTGGACTCAGTCTGTGAGAGCTGACCATGTGGCTTCTGGATGTGGCCCCTGGCTCTGCTCGGCAGGAGCTCCGGGGTGGTCTTGGTCAAATTACTGAGCCTCTTGGAGCCTGTTTCATCCTCTGTAAATGGCAAAATAATACCCACTTCATAAAATGGTTTTAAGTGCAAACATTAAAGTGTGTAAAGTGCTTCAGCCAGTGCCTGAGACATCGTAGGAGCTTTCGAGATGTGACTCTTCTTGTCACAGCTGCAGTAGGGGCGGGGGGGGGGGTTGGGGGGGCAGGGGAGGCTTGGAAAGGGGGATGGAAAGAAGACAAACGGGAAGTGGGCTTGACCAGGGGAAGAGAAGAAGACCAAAGCCCGCCCTCCTGCCCTCTTCCTCTTCCAGCACTGAGCCTGCTGTCTCCTCAGCACCCTCTTCTCCAGCCTGATGCAGCTTCTTGCTATTCCCACCAAGTTCTATTGCACTTCTGTCCCCTCAACTGTTGCCTCTCCCCCCCGAGTCAGATGTTATAGTCCCCTTTTCCACCTGCTCTTTAACCTTCAGGACTCTGAAGGTGCCCCCTCCTTCTGAAAGCCCTCCTTGATGGACCCTGTCCCTAGTAGTGAGCCCCTCCCTTCCTGCATGCCCCCTCCTTGCCCCTCTTTAGCATGTGTAAGCAACCACCTTTGGTGTGTTTGCTTAGCTGCCCCCTCATGGGACAGACGGTGAGCCCCTTGAGGCTGAGGGCCTGTGGGACTCATCTTTGGGTCTCCCTGGCTTCCAGCAGTGGTGGGTTCCTTATAGATGCTTGGTGAGTGTTTGAATGTTGAATGAATGAATCAATCAATCAATGAAACAACTGCGAGGGGGACGGTAGAGCGGGGGGGCTTTGTTCAGGGCCTGTCCTCAGCAGTTTTCATCTCCCTCTGTTGCTTCCTGCGCTCCCCCTCTTCTCCTGAGGGGCCAGGGTGCCTGGCCACGCTGCGCCAGGGATGCTGCATCTTCCTTCAGGGCTGTCTGCGGCCTCCTCGGCAACCCCAGGTCCCTGCAGGCCTGCAGAAACAACTCTCCCCTCCCACCCAGTTCCCACCCCAAAAACAAACACAGCCGCTGCCCCCAAGCCACAAGGGCTCGCAATGAAAAACAGGTGTCTCCCAGAGACCTATCAGCCCAGGCTGGGCGGCAGCTTGGGGTCACCGCCTGGGGGCAGGGAAGGGGTGTGGGCATGGCAGCGTTCATGAGTGCTCACCCAGAGTGTTCAGCTCCTGGGGCCCAGCATGGGGTTCAGCAGCCACCTCCCACCCTGGTCACAGGAGACTGACTAACAGGAACATCCCAGGCCAGAGGAGCCAGGGGGCTCTGGTTCCAGCTGGGCCCTCCCTGGGGACAGCACTGGGGGGACAGCTAGCCATGGACAAAAGGGTAGCCCTCATGCCCCTCTCACTGTCTCAGACTTCTGCTTCACCCCAGGGAGTGAAAGAGCACGAGTGTCCTAATCACCCAGCTTTAATCCCCACTTAGCCCCTTATAAGCTCTGTGAGCCCAGGAAGCTTCTTTTGCTTCTTGGAGTCTTACTTTACTCACCCGTAAAATGGGTCAGTAAAGACTCTCTGCATCGGTTGTGGGCTGGGACTAGGGGTGGTAGCTTACACGTGCATGTGTGTAAATGGCCCCAGTGCAGGGCCTGGGCTGTAATACGTGTTTATTAAAAGTCAGCCCCCATGCCGCTGGCTCCGGATCCATCACTAAGGGACTGGGTCTGAATTTAGGCAAGGCGTTTTCACCTGTCCGGGCCTTTTCGAAGAGTCTAGGCTCCACCCCTCCCCTGGCCTCCTGAGACCCAGTCCTAAGGAGCAGCTGCTTGTCTCCCACGTGGCTCAGCCCGTCTGTTGCACGTCCCAGCTTCTGTGTATGATGTTCCCTCTGCCTGGAATGCGTTTCCCCAATTGTCTCACTCCTTTCAGTCACAAAATATGCTTCCTGAGCACCTACTATGCACCAGGCACTGTTCTGAGCACTTGGAATGCATAGGTGAACAAGCCCTGTCTTCTTCCCCTGCTCCCGGGAGCCCCTGTTCCTTGCCACGTCTGCCTTGTGACACTTGTCTCACCGTCCTGGGGCGGGCTGTTTATCCATCTGTCCTCCCCATGACTAAGCTCCTGGAGGGCAGGGACCATGTCTAACTAGGTCTCCACCCACAGCACCAGGCACAGAGGGGGTGGATTCACCCTGTCTGTTGGATTCACCGCGGAACTCCAGCATCGGTCTGGGAGCCGGGTGGGCTCAGGGCCCGGCCAGTGCCTGTGGACTGAACAAGTGAAGGGGCCTGGCAAGTTCGGCTCCCCCGCGGCTCGTGCCGGAAGGGTAACTCCATCTCCATGCCCCCACCGTGGCCAGTTTCAGATTCTGCTGGCTCAGCCTCCTCAGCAGTGCCAACGCACGGAGGGGGCCGCCAGGTCCAGACACCCTGGAAGGTTTGGCAGTGGAGGGAGGGAGGCCGGTGGGTGCTGGAGTGGTCTTCTGTATTTGTATTGGAAGCAGGCTCCTTGCATACCAGTGCTCGCCCCTGATTTCAATTATCCAATTGCACAGTGCTGCTATAAGTGCCTGTGGGCAAACAAGCTGGCTCCGGGCCCCTTCCTTCATTAATTCTGACAGTCCATCATGTTGCGCCCAAGGAAGCCCGCTCTCCTCCCGCGGCAGGCTCAGCGGACTCTGTCCAGGTCACCAGGACGGGAACCTGAGAGAAGGAGCCAAGGGGAGGAAATGTCCCAAGAAAGGCACTGGTGATGCGGAGGGGTTTCAGGTTGGATCCTTCCTCCTCCTGACGCCCTGGGGTCTGCGTCACACTTGCCTTCTCCGGGCTGGTTCTGGTTTTCCAAGGGCTAGGCCAGGAGTCATTTTGCCAAGGTGGTGGTGAGAGGCGTTTGTGAACATTGGCCCGGCCGTGAAGATGAAACAAGGGATGATTTGCCTATGTGAGTGCACACTAGGTTCTTTCCCCCTCCTCTCCCAGTTCCTTCATTTACTTGCTTATTGCTCTTCCTGGTGTTTCAATCAGAAAGAACACGTCTGTTCTTCTCCTGAAGTCAGGTGATGGGGCAGTGGGACAGGTGGGAGGGGGAGGGAGCAGAGAAGTGGGAACTCCGCACTGTGCCAGACCCCTTGATAGGGGCTCATGGTCATGGGGTGCCCGCCACCCCACGTGTTCCCATCCTGCCTCTGTGTCGGGGCCTCAAGGGACAAAAACAGACACGTAGTATGTCATCGATGAAAGTCGCGTGGGGAAGGGTAGACCCTTGATCTAAGGAGGAAGAGCAGAGTAGATGCCAGGTAAGCCACCAGCTGGATCTGCCAGAGCCCGACGTTCTCATTAAGACGGTGTCTCTCTACCATCTAAAATGGTATCATTTAGGTCACTCCCAAGTGTCCCTCTTCTGGTGGGATAATCACTGGAAACCATATTGGCTTATTGCAGTTGGAGAAAAGGCTGTGCCCTCCCCATTGCTTGTGGGTGCTAGGGAGAGAGTGGGTCTGTGTCTGGAGGGGGTGGTGGGAATGGATCAGAGGAGCCCCAGGGGCTGAGGGAACAGGGGCAGCATGGAGAAGAGACTTGGGGAGGACTGAACTGCTTTCCCTGAAAACCTGCAGGGCTGGCCTGGCACAGAGGGAAAGACGGGCTCTCAGAAGAGGCAGCTGGGCCTGGTGGGGAAGAACTGAAGTGAGATCTAGCTTTCCCACAGCCAAGAGCTGCCGGCCCCGTGGGGATTAGTCAGCTACCTGTGCAGTGGGCAGTGGCCTGGCCTCTGCCGGGGCAGCTGGGATTGGGGATGCGGCCTGGTGGGCTGCACTCTTCCCAGGTTCGTGGCCCCAGACGGGTCATCTCTCTCTGAGCCCCAGTCCTCTCCACTGCCCCACGGGAAGGCTAATGGCTAGGGACTGTGACAGGCAAAACCCCCCACAGACATCCGAGCCTGGGAGGGCGTAGTTCTTCTGTTGCTCAGGCCCGGGCACAGAGGGGGCCATTAGCCCGAGTGACCGGATGAGGCCCAGTGTCCGATCTCCCCAGCCGCAAGCGGCCCTATCAGCCCTCTCAGCGTCTGGTAAATACCCTCCCCATGAGTTGGAACTCCACTGCTCCAGGAAATGTTGTTACAAATTGTTTTTCCACCAGAGCACATACTGGATTTTCCATGGCACCTCCAGCGCATTTTCGGGAAAACCCAGGTGGTGGGGATGCGGGCTGAGACCCTCCAGAAAGGCCGAAGGCCCCGGCAAACCAAAGGTGGCTGGGTTTTATTTAATCATAAGTGCAGATATGTCTCAACCTTTGAATACTGGAAAGGAAAGGGAAAAAAAAAAAAAAAGCCCGGCAAACCAAAAAAACACACACATCGCTTTGCTTTGGAGGGTAATTACTCTGAATTCAGTTAAACCAACTTGCTCTAGCTAACTAGATTAGTTTACATCTTGTGGTAGAAAAAGAAATACAAATTACTTAGATTGCAATAAACCATGTTTTTCTAACTAAATAGATTAGTTTATATCTTGTGGCAAGAAACAAGAACAGCTCAGAAATGCCTGTCGCTCGCTCCTGCCCACTCACTCAGGCAAAGAAGCGTGTTTTCTGCGTGACCTCTAGACCCTGAACCCTGTGCCTGCCTCCGCCCCCTCCTCCAAGACATGTAAAGAATTGAGACCGGGGAAAAGAAAACAAAACCACCTCCAGCCCAGTCACGGTGATGAGGGGGCCAGACTGTTCTGGTGTCGCCCCGTCCACACAGATGGCAGTCGCCTCAGTGAAGGTGGGCTTGCTGACTGCCTACTACGTGCAGGCCAGAGGGTGAGGCACTGGGGGGCAGCCAGCTCCATGCCGTGAGACCCACGTAGCCACGCACGGCTTGTTCTGATGCTCTGCTGTCACCGTTTTAAAATTCTTAATAATTTAGGAATATGGGGTTCTACACTCACACTCTGCGCTGCACCCTGCAAAGTATGCCGCGGGTCCCGGAGGAGAGACGAGGGATAGAGGAGACCAGGGCCTGCCCTCCCAGGAGGGCGTAGCCTTGTAGGGGACACGTCCGCCTGTGGTTAGTGTTTGTCAAAAGGATCTTTGCCCTTAGAGAATTGACAGTAAATTGTCTTAAGTGATTCCAGAAACTTCAATGACTTGAGGGGTCTTTGGCCTTTTCTCCCCCCTAACAACAAAAGACACTTGCTCCCAAATGTCTGTGTCTTTCTATCCTAAGATTGCCTGGGAGAGTAAAGTGTAATGGGTACCAGCAGTTTCTGAGGAGACTCGTCTTGCTGGGTGTCTCTCTCGGGCCTGTCCAGAGGGGTTCTGCAAGGGTCGCTGCAGTGGAGAAAATTCATTTTAACCATCAGAACGCAACCCATGTGTTGTGCCCCACTAAGGTGTCCCTTACCATGCATTGTCTCACTGGGTCATCTCACTGAGTTTCTAAAGGGTACAGTGGCTTTAGGTGACACAGCTGTGTCTTCTCCCATGGACAAGTCCTAGCTGGGTGGTGCCTGCCCCAGGAAGGACGCAGCCTCCTTTTACTTCTCTGCCACACGAGGCACTGCTTTCCCTCCAGGGGGGCTGGCCACTGCGGCGCTGGTGTTCCAGGCCTGGGCAAGGAGAGGGGCCGGCGTGTTGTCACATCCCATCAGCCACAACTGGGAACCCTGACCACCGCACGGTAAGGGAGATAGGAACTGGGGTCTCTTCCGGGCGACCACGTGCCATGTGAGGTATAGGTAGGTACATGTGTCTCAGTTTCTTGAACGAGGCCCTAGGCTCAGGAGAGCAATGACTTGGCCCGGGTCATGCAGCCTGCAGGTCTGGGCATTTTCTAAGCACCCACACTGCTTTACTGCTCAGGGGTGTGGGCTCCAGGAAGAAGCCTCCTGGACTCCAGGGAAGCCGGGGAGAGGGTACATCACCCCTGGGCAGTTCCACTGCAAGGCCCTGTAACTGAAGGTTACTGACTCATTCTTATACCCACTGAGGGACGGGATACTCACTACTTAGCCTGTTCATCCTAGAACCTTGTCGGCTATTAATTATTACTATTTCAGTTCAGCAAATAATGACCAGATGGTTCTGAACAAACAAAACTATGGGGCTGATTGGCGGGGTCCCTGATCTGGGCTGGGGAGTCAGGAAAGGCCTTCTGAGGATGTCACCCTTTGGGAAGTCAGTCTTAGAGGATGAATTTGAGTTATTTCCTAGCCCTTCGACTTTGGGCAGGTTATTTAACCTCTCTAAACCACACTTTCCTCCTCTGTAAAACGGGCATAGTAGTCCCTACTTCATACAGCTGAAGTGAGAACTCTCAGCGTCTCTGTAGGTATTTCATAGATGTCAGTTATTGGTGAGAGCACACCTAGCAGAAGGTCTGGCAGGAGCAAAGGCGAAATGGGGAGCAATGCACCGGCCACTCAGGACGCTAGACAGGAAGATAGGGATCGGGGCAGCAGGCGATGAGGCAGAGGGGTTAGGAAGATCTCCCCTCACATCAGCCCCTCTCTGCTGGCCTCCATCTGTGTCCTGCAGCTCTGCTAAGTGGGCCTACTCCTCCAGCCCAGATGGGGAAACTGACGGGCTTTGTGTGGCTGAGCTGGCTCCTCATGAGCACGGGCTGGGGCAAAGGCCAGAGAGGCTTGCGGGTGAGCTCGGCACACAGGACGGAGGGGAAAAGGGACAGCAGGTGGGGAGAGACTGGAAACCGGAGAGACGGGGCGCCAGGAGGCAGAGAGTAGGAGCCACGAAAGACTGAACACTCAGGTTTTGTAACGGGACAGCAACAAGCCCGCAGGTCGGGGATATGAGCCCCATGTGCAGATGAAGAAGCTGAGGCTCCGAGGATTAGTGACTTACTTAGTTCACCCGATTAGTGATCTGATTCCAAAGCTTTCTCTTTCTCATTTTCTTCTCCTAAAAAAGCCTCACACTGACTGGTATGTATTATTATAGAGTATGTCATCTTTATAAAAGGCATAAACAAAAAAATCATAGAATTCTACCATCCGGTGGGATAACCGCCATTAACATTTGATGAATATCTGTCGTGACATTTCCCCCATGCAAATCTATGTCTCTCTCAATACACGTGCATGAGGATGAATACGTATTTATGAAAATGGGATCATCACTCTATATACTGTCCTTTATTCAGTTCCCTGTATATCATGAACATCTTTCCACTGCAGTGAAGACATACTCATGCTCTCATTTCTAGTGGTCACAGAGCACGTTTAGATCATTTCCAAATTCCCACAGGCAGACAGGAGAGAACACTGATCAAGAGGACTTTTTAATGAGAAAGGAAAAGAAATCCAGAAACTTTGGAGTAAAAAGGCAAAAACTAACCAGTCCTTCTTTCCTTCTCCCGCACACACCCAAGTACCATTCACCTGGATTTGCCTCACCCGGGGCGGGGCGGGGGGGAGGGCAGCTCTAAGCCACCCTGCCTCCACTGAATCTTTCAATCACCTAACTTTATGGCTAGAAGGATCCAAAAAGCACATTTCTTTAAGTCAGTTTCCCTTTTCCCTTCCCACAGAAGGGGAAAAGGTCAAACAAAACATTGTGAGGATTTTCCTGCCGACTTGCTTTCTGGAATAAGGACTCCTTCCTCTGCATTTCTCATGGTCTCCGGGTGCCTGGGATCCTCCTCCTTCAGGTGGATAAAGAACGAGAATAAGCATGGATGCACCATGGGGCACTAGCTTCTCTCTCCATTACGTGGCATGATTAAAAAAAAAGCACCAGACCCAAAAGTCAGACAAATGAGGTTCAAATCCCGCCTTTCCCCCGTATTTCCAGGATAACCTCATGCCCTGGTTCCTGTCTGAGCCTCAGTTTCCTAGTTATTAAGTGGAAGGGATACAGGGAATGTGAAGGGTGGTTGGTGGGGGCATATGGCACAGAAGAGAATGGTGCTCAACAAATAATTTTTGAAACTCTATTAGTTTCTATTCTCAGAGAATTTTCTTTAAGAGAGGTGGGCCCACCTGTTCTTGGTTAAATATCCCCTTTATTCGGTGGTGGAAGAGAACTCAGAAGTCAGAATCCAGTGACAATAAGACTCCCTTTTTACGTTCATGGCCCAGCCCAACTAATGAACAAATCCCCCATCATGAAAGAAAGTGTTTCCAATAAGCATGCCAGTGTCTTTGCCAAGGCGGCTTGGGCCTGCCGCCCAAATGCTGGAGGTCATGGCATCCCTGCCCGAATAGCCACAGCACATCCTCACTCTTGCCCTTGGAAGCCGTGTGTGATTGGAGCCAGACTCCTCGCACGGGCTGCGTGGCCTGGGCAGGCAGGAGGCCTCCAAGCGAACTGCAACGGACAGGCCCCAGTTGTCTGCAGAAGGGGCTGAAACTGGGCAAGAACTGTGTGTTCCTAGGGCACATGGTGCTGTGGCCAGAGGGCACCGACAGCACAGGGGAGTGGCCCCCCTGCCAAGCTCTTGGCTACCCTCAAGAGCCAGGCCAAGGGACCTGTGTTTTCTTTGCTGCGTTATTAAGCTGTCTTTTGCTTTTAAGGTTCCCGGACCTGTCATAATACAGGCCATCCTAGCCGAGATTCTGGGCCCCTGTTCCTTTGAACTGCAGGGACAGCGTGGAGAAATCCCGCTTTCCCTGCGGGGCGGTTGACAGCCGCCTGACAGCCCCCAGCCAGGCTGCTACTGAGAGGGGTTCCAGCCATGCCGGTCCAGACTTGGGGAATCGGGCTCGTCCCCGTGGGGAGGCCGATGGAGCCCTGCCATCTTCACACACTACCAGGGGCGAATAGAGCTGTGAGCAGGGGAGGAAGGGCCCGTGTAAGACTGCGATCAGAACTTCTGGGTTCTTGGAAAGGGATTAGCACGCCATCGCCAAGGGCATGGGGCTCGGCGCTCGGGGGCCTGGCAGAATCCCGCTCGACCGTGTCCTCGCGGCTGATCTTCAGCACGTTCCTTCACTTCATTAAGCTTTGGTTTTCTCCTCCGTACAATGGGAAAATAATGGTGTCCTCAGAGGATTTGCCGTCAAGATGAAGTGAATTACGAGTCTCCTCAATGGGGCGCCCCGTGCCCTGTCTGTGACAAGCAGCGCATGGACGGCGCCGTCACTGTTCATTTCACAAGGGCCTAGTGCTGCCGGCGGGGCATTGGACTGGGGGCACTCAGGGCTGGCAGTCAGGAGACCTGGCTTTGGATCCCAGCTCTGCCACAGGCCTGTGGTGTGACTTCAGGCAGGTCCGTGCCCCTCTGTGAGCGGTCCTTGACTCACTTCTCAGCCCAGAAATGGAGAGAAGGGCGTGAAGGCCTCTAAGCCCAGGGGTAAGGGGTGCCTGGGTCTAAGAGTGGCACGTACAGGGGCTGGGGGCTGGTAAGACTCCAGGTAGGATCAGTAGGCAGGCCTTGCCCAGAATTAAAGCCTCTCCTTTGGTGCCTCTTCTCTTTCCCTCTGGAACTGGTTTAGTGCTGCAGACACGTAAGGTGAGCGCTTCCCAATGTGTGTGCTCTATGCTCCCCACCCCCAACACCAGCCAGACAGACCAGGGGCTGGGCAGGCGGTGGACAAGGCGAAAGATACAGTGGAGCGAGGGAAGAGGGGGAGACAGACATGCAGGAGAGAGAAGAGAAAGGTGAGAGTTTATACGGAACCACAGAGCTGGAGACATGTGGGGCCAGCCCTCAAGAATGTGAAAGGACAGATTTCCCATCCAAAGTGGGAGTGCGGCCAGAGGAGGCTGGGGCCGTGGGTGGCTGGGGGAGCCGTGGCGATGCAGGGTGCTAATTCATTTCTGATGTCTGGGATGGGGGCGTAGTAGTTCTTACTCCCCAGAGAACTCCGACCAGAAGCAGGCCCAAAGAGAGCTCAGTTGGGGGAATCTTCAGACACCTTCCTACTCCGACATCTAGCTAGCACCTCCTTCCCTGTCCCCCGCTGCCAAGGGCCTGGCCAGGCCTGCTCCTCTGGGAAGTTGGTTCTCGTTGCCCCTCTCACCGAAGTTTTCCCCAAGACTTGAATCCTTGGAGAAAACCAAGGAGTGGTGTTTGAACTTAGCAACCATTTATAGAGAGCCTACTGCCCTCCGGGCATGAGCTGAGCACTTACACGTGCTGCCTCACTTAATTTGTGATCTTTCAAGCTCCTCTTGCCCCGGGAATGTCTGATCTGGCACTTTCTATGTCTCCCTAAGTCCACAGTTATTCGTGCCCCTTCTCCTCTCCTTGACCTTGACTGTGAGCTCCTCCAGGGCAAGCTCAGCCTTTGGTCTACCCGTGTGTCCTCCAACACCCGAGCTCCGGCTTCATCATGTTGACTGGATTCTGTTGAATTAAATCTAGGGGCACCTGGGTGGCTCAGTCAGTTAAGCGTCCGACTCTTGGTTTCAGCTCAGATCGTGATCTCAGGGTTGTGAGATCGAGGCCTGCATCCTCTAGGCTCAGAGTCTGCTTGAGATTCTTTCCCCTTCCCTCTCCCTCCACCCCCCTGCCCCTCCCACACCTCTCTCTCTCTCTTTCTCCCTAAAATAAATGAATACATAGAATCTTACATGAATTAAATCTAATTAATCTGCAGGCGGCTTACTGAATTCAGTTTCTGTGATTTGTGGCATTAGGAGTCAGCTCTGTTGGGAGAGAGGAGGAGATTATATTTTGAAGCAGAGTACATAATACTTTGAGGGCAATGCTGAAGTCAAGTGGAAGGGCGGCACTCATGGTGGGGTTTCTGACAATGGAGGCAAGTGCGACGGGGAACGACCTGGGGCATTCTGGCAGAGGGAAGGGCAGGGATGCGTGTTGGGAGGGAGCCCTTCACTGGGCTGGGGGTGGGTTTGGCTTTCTGGGACGCTCCCCCATCTTGTGCCGGGCTGCGCTGGAGGAGCGAGGTGACCACACAGTCTCCTCCTAGGGAACACATGGTCACACTATGAAAGTGAGACGGCTGAAGGATGAGAGTCCTGGGATCCTAGGCACTTGGTTAGAGGACCTTTCATAGAGCAGCGTTTTCTGGCTCCACTGCTGTAACGTGGGGCCAGAAATGTAATGTGGTTTCCTGCAGGGATTGGAGATTTGCTCCAGTAAGAGTTTGCCTTGGAAAGGACTCACAGTATAGATGTCTTCACCCGCAGAATAAAATCTAAACTCCTCTGCCTGGTGTCCCCGAATGTGGACCCTGCTGACCATCCTACCATCACTGCTTCCTGCCCCCTCCCCTCCCCCTTGCTTCTTCACCCACACCCGTGCTTCCCCCATCCTAGCCTTTGGTCACCCTGCTCTCATCTCTTTTAATGGCCTCCCTGATCCTGACACATTACCACATCCTTCCCATCCATCCTTAAGGTAAGGCTCAGATCCCTCCTCTTCCAGGAAGCCTTCCCTCATTTCCTTGCGGCAAATATCAGCCTCCCTTCAGTACCCTGTTTCAGCTTCTTCTGCGTGCCTCATGCAATTTTATGCTCAAGTTAGGTTTCGGGGGAAGGTACCCATCCTTCTCCTTCCCCCAGAGTGAACTCTTGAAGGACCTCTGAGGCCCAAAGGGCATGCTCAGTGACTGCAGGTAAGGGAGAGCCAGTAACTCCAGGGGGCAGACAGATCCCATAGCCTGGCCTGGCGCAGCCTCTGGCACAGCAGGGGTTAATCAGGGGTACATGTGATCAATAAATATTTACTGGGTGTTAAGTGTTTAGCCTAATGCAGCATTTAACAGCCATTCTCATTTATGGTAATGGGAGGCATGTGCGACCCTGGGGGATTTGGGAAGGGAGCTCCCTCCACCTGCCTTCAGACCAGTTTCAGACACACCCCCCCATCACACACTCCAACTGCCCTGTGGAGGTGGAGTTTCAGCTTCGAATTCTTTTCTTGGGCTCTCAAGTCCTGACTCCACCCCAGGCAGATCCCAGTTCCCCCCTGGCTCTGTCCTCACAGAATCCTCACCCCATTTCTGTGCCTGGCTCTCTACTGGGCATTGGGGACACAGAGGTGAGGCAGAAACAGCTCCCTCCCCACAGGAGCTCCTCGTTTCTCATCTCTGCCCTGAGAAATAATGCCTAGCCCTTTTTCTTACACTGCAGGTCACAGCTGAGTCAGAAGACTTCAGGCTCACCGGGGAGGAAGAGTGGCACAGCTGGATCTCTGGGGAAGGACAGGGCATAGGGGGTGTGCAGAAGCCCCGGGTGTAGATGTGCAGAGGCCCCAGGTGTAGATGTGCAGAATCCCCCAGTGTAGGTGTGCGGGGGCCCCAGGTAATAGGGATGTGCAGAAGCCTCAGGTATAGGCGTGTGCCGAGCCCCAAGGTGATTTGATGCACACCCTCAGAGTGTATCATCCAACAGACATCACAGGGTTAGAAGCAGAGACTGACAATGGGCAACACTAGAGTGGGGGCTGGACCAGAGGAAGACTAGGGACTGTGGGAAATAGGGAGGGGCATCTCCCTCAGCCTGGGGAAGGCTTCTCCAAGGAGGTGATCTCCAGCTGCGTCGTGAAACCAGCCCAAGAAGAGGGAAATGACATTTTAGGCAGAGGGAATGATGTATACCAAGGCCCAGAGACATGAAAAAAATCTGGCCTGTGAAAGAACATGATGAGTTTGTGACTAGATCTGTGCTTTCCATGGTGGTAGCCACAGGCTGCATGTACTATTTAAATTTAAATGGGTTAAAATTTAATCGGTTAAGATTAAACAGAATTAAAATTCAATTCCTCAGTCACACTAGCCACATTTCAAGGGCTTAACAGCCCACGTGGCTAGCGGCCCGGCTGTATTACAGAATTTCCACCATCCGAGGAGGTTGGATTGTTCAGCGCTGGTCCGGAACACAGAGTGGCTGGGGACCAGTGGGGAAGAGTCGGCAGGGTCCCTAGGATCAGACTGCAAAGGATCTTGAGTGATGTGAGAAGGACTCTGGGTCCCTTCCTGTGGGAGGGAGGGTGTTAGCTCTTCCCTGGACCTCCGTCCACTCCAAGAGGGAGGCTGCTTATTTAATCCCTACTTGCTTTATGAACTCCTATTCTGTGCCCCACATCCCTGGTTACAAGAGAGGTGTATACTGAGAGCCTGGCCTCTGGAGAGGGATCCGAACCTTCCCCAGTAATGTCAAGGCCGTGAGGTTACCAGGGTCCTGTGAGAAAGCAGCAAGCACAGCGCCTGTCCATCACCCCGCCCCTGCCAATACACTCTCAGTGAAGGCTGAGCAGGGCCAGCACAGGAGGATGCAGTCCGTGGAGGCTCAGAGTCGTCCAGTTGTTCACGAACAACAAATACTGGGGCGGCCGGGGGGACAGGCCGAATGCAGGGTGTGCTGGGGCAGTGGGAGTGGTGGAGGCCAGCAGGATGAGGAGGCTTAGCATGGGAGAGTGGCTGCCTCTTCCTGGGCTGCCCTCTGCCTACTTGCCTCAGAGATCAGTTTCCCCCTCTTCCATGCCCAGCTCCAGGGTCACCTCCTCCATGAAACCTCCCCTGGTTGATCAAGGAGCCTTCCAGATTTCACATGACACTAGTCCCGCAGACTGCGGCTATGTCCGGCTCCGTAACTAG
The DNA here is from genome assembly GCF_964656455.1 of Halichoerus grypus. Taxonomy (NCBI): domain Eukaryota; kingdom Metazoa; phylum Chordata; class Mammalia; order Carnivora; family Phocidae; genus Halichoerus; species Halichoerus grypus. The sequence continues at coordinate 150,540,735 of NC_135716.1, forward strand.
ACCTGGGTTCCATGAGAGTCAGACATGCCTTGTTAACTGTGCTCTTCCCTGGCCTGATCCATGTTTCCCCTCCCTTCCCCATGAGTCTGCCCCCATTGTTACCCCTCTGCATCCAACTACCTGTTTATATCTCCGTCTCCACCATTAGAACTCCCTGAGCACAGGGGCTGTGTTGTTCAGCTCCCACATCCCTGAATGAATGAGTGAAGGCGGGAGGATGGAGGCTGTTCCAGCCACCCCACCTGGAGGCAGAGGACTTGTGGGTGGACAGAATCAGGAGGGGGTCCGGAAGGGCTGTGGGAAGTGAAGGAAGGCCAAACAGGTGGCATGACCCTGGGTCCCTACTGCCAAGCCGCAGGATCTTCTCCCCTGCAGTGTGACCTGAGCGGACTCCCCTGGGAGGGGACACCCTGTCTGCTTCTCTTGGGCTCCCTCCTCGCCTGCTGATTGACTGCTGCAGAGAAGATAATGGCAGATCCCTTTATTTGTTGGGCCGGCCTCTAGGCAGAAGGGTTTGCTCCAAGTGCCACTTGGTGACTCGTGCAAATTGTTCCTGACAGCCCCACAAGGCCAGGCCATCTGCCTTGCCCTTTCGCCAGGCGGAAGGGGCTGGAAAGATAGATATTAGGTTTCCACTTAAGTCAATACTTTGATGTTCAAAGCTGTTTAATATTCATTAAACCAGTCCTTCAGTTGTAATTGCAGTCATTACCCTCCCTTTTATGATCGTCTGTAAATGTTATGGGACAGACGGGCACAGCTATCCTAATGATGGAGGGTTTTGATGATGGATAAAAGGTTGAATAGAACCCCTTCAATCTGTCTCCTCACTCTTCGGTGCTCACTCCCACCCCTTTCTGCTTCCTTTCGCTCTTAAAAGATGGTGTTTGGGCTGAGAGAGCAGGATGGCTCCAGCGGGGTCATGGTTAGTTAATTTTACAGAGACAAACATGCGGTCCTGCAGTCTCGGACTGAACCCATACTCCCCCACACACCTGGGCCCAGCCCCAGGTCAGGCAATGAGCCCTGACCCCAGCCCCAGCCTCGGCCTTGACCTTAGCCATGTTCTGAGCGTCAAGAGAGGGAAATTAGGTTATCAGAACAGGTTTGCACCTTAGAGATGTCGGTGCTTTTGTTCTGCAGAGGGGTGGGGCCTCCTACTGGGACATTCACAGGCTTTGGAGTCAGACTGGCTTTCAATGCCAGGCTCTGCCACTTTCTAGCTGCATGATTTGGGCAGCGGCTGAGCCTCCGCAGCGTTCAGTTTGTTCATCTATTAAGAACAAGGACTGCTAGGAGAGTCATTGCGAAGACCCCATTCACTAACAGCCCTGCTCGGCCAATGCCACTTCTCGGCACTCCCACCAGCCCCTTAAGTTCCCGCGAGAGCAGGCTGGCCCTATGCTAAGAACCCTAAGCCTACTGGGACGGGGGCACTGTGGGCTGGCCGGCTCCTGTCGCATGAAGTGCAGGGTACCTTCTCCTGCCTCCCCACTCTTCGGTTCCAACAGTCCCCTCAGGCACCCTCTTGTGAGCTTCCCAGGGCCACAAGTTGCAATCTCTGGCAAGCAGCCCCTGAGACAGGTTCGTGTGCCCAGTGTTTATTAAGGAGGCCCTTGGGATCCACACCCCTGTCTGGAAAAGGGGTCAGAGAGGAAGCAAATCCAGTGGAGGAGATGCAGGTCTGAGCCCAGCTCTGGGTCTCACAGCCAGCATGGTTACTTATGCAAATCACATCAAGCAAGTGGGTGCTTGCCAATGGATAAGCAAATGATCAGAGCTTTCTTCTCCAACAGCAAAAGGATAAATGTAGGTAGTGAAGGCAGTGAAGACTTGCTCAGTGAATGAGTGAGTGAATGAATGAATGAATGAATGAGTGAACAAACAAAGAAATCTGCAACTGAGTAGAATGGATCCCCAATCCCTTATTTGTCTCAGAATTCAGTATTCTTTGGGTTTTAGATATGCATATCCATCTATCTTTAACACCCCATTGGGGCCAGGAACAGCACCCATAATCACATTAATAGTTGTGCTGCAAAACATGATATTCACAAAAAGCGGGATAGACCAAGACTCTATATAGCCTTGTGTAGGCTCAGGTCAGGTTACCAAAGACCAGTGGTTCTTCAGAGCTTTTTGGATTCTGGAACTGCCAATAAGGGAGTGAGGGCCAAGGTTCTTTCTGGCTTCCTAAGTCCCCTTGAGGATGCGGAGCCCCTACTAGACTGACTGCCCTGCCCATGCCTCCATGGCTCCCATCAGTCCCCAAGCTGGGCCTCAGCTCTCTGGGTCCCTCCTCCTGCTGTGTGTTTCTTTCTCTGCCTCCAGGGCTGCCACACCAAGGTCAGTGAAATGGGAGGCTCAGATCAGGTCTAATCACGCATCGTTCACATTCTAATGGCACCTGCTAAGTGAGAGGGTAGTGACTTGTAGCCGAGGGAGAGACCGAGCAGTCTGGGATTGCGGTGGCCGCCTCCTGGGACACGGGAGCTTGTGCCTGTCTTTCCCGTCTGTTAGGGCTCAGGGCTCCAGCACTGTCATAGCCCCGACTGACCAATTGCCTCTTCCACACCCCTCTCCAGGTCCACTTGTCCGAGCTAGGGGCTGCATGCTTTTCTGCAGCGGTTCTTTCTTTCCCTCGTGGGCTCATTCGTTCATTCAACCAACAATGTTCTAAGCATGTACTATGTGCCAACACGACTGGGTGGTGGTGTTATGATTATTCGGTGAGTTGGGCAGTATGGATACTGAAGGAAAACCCTTTTAGGATAAGAGTGAATTTCAGTTATTTTTTCTCGTATCAGATGGATATCTCAAACTTGTATTTGTATAGGATGCTGTGGTTTGCAAGGCATTTTTTCAAGTGTTATTTAATCCTTCCCCACAACCCTGTGAAGGAGATGGGGGCGGGCGTGTCCATGGGAAGAAAAGCAGTGGATACAGGATGTGATATAGGGGGCCCACCTTGCCTAGAAGAAGAGCTATTTCTTCCTCAGATGCAATTTGCCGTTTACCAAACCTTGCATCAAAACCTTCCGTCTCGACAGCCTCCCTCTGGGGGCCTGGGGAAGAGTCTCTTCTCTGGACACACCTCCGAGTCTCCCTGCTTCCTGGCTCGGTGAGCTCCTCCTCATCCACCAAGGGCCATCCTGCAGGTTCCTGCTCTATGAAGGTTTAAGAAATAGCTGTACAGTGGCCTACGGGGCCCAAAATGCACAGCTGCCCCAGCTCTCTGTCCGGTTCTCTCATCCCCCCACCCAGCCCCACCCCACCCTCCGGCTGCTCTGTCTCCTTGCACTCTCTGGCCGTAGGGCCTTTGTGCTGGCTGTTCCCCAGGCCTCGAATGCCTTACCCTCGAAAAGCGGCACAGCCAACTCCCCTGTCTCCCAAATGTCACCCTAAAGAGACCTATATTTACATTGCAGCCCTAGTGTTCCAATCCCCTGCTCCTGCTCACTTTCCCCCTTTTACCATGGTACCTCCCCCCACCACCACCCCCCAAACAGGGTACATATAATCGACTTGTTATGTCCTCTGTTTACTGTCTGTCTCACCCCCCGACACACAATGGACTGTAAGGTCCAGGAGAGCAGGGATTTGGGTCTGTTGTGTGCTGACTATCCCAATACCTAGAACAGTGTTCAGCACATAGTACGGGCTCAGTATATATTTGTGGAATTAATCTTTGATGCCTTCGCTGATGGCTGAGAAACTTTACTTGGTGCCTTCCTCCTCTGCTTGTGGTGATTTTATATATGTGTGCATATATAAAATAGTTATTTATATTTATATTTTATATCTTTTAAATTTTCTTTTCAGCCTTTGTAACTAGCTCCAGGCTGGGAGCTCTGGGAGGGAGAAGAGTTCGCTGTCTCAGCTTATTTAAAAATCTGGATACGCAGTGGAGCGTAAGGAAAGAAAACCAGTGTGGAGCGCCTCCTGCGTGCATTACTGTTACTGGCTCTCTCTTGTTTAACCCATCATGACAAATCTTTTGAATTCATTGCCATGATCCCCACTTTTCAGCTGGGGAAACTGATGCCACGGAAGGTGGAATTTCTTGCCCAAGATGATGCAGTACCGGGCGCCAGGCTCAGAACCCAGGTCTATGTGAATCTAGAACCATACAGTCCAGGCCTACGGGGGGCAGCACCTCAGAGAGGGCAAGCCCAGCCCACGCCCAGGTCACAGACAGGCCGGCTAGCCCAGGCTGCCCAAGCCCTCCTGATCCCGCGGACCCCCGTCTGGGCTGCAGCGCCCGCTCTTGCTACGGCATCCTCGGCAAGCAGGTGCCGGCATCAGAGACCTCTTCGACCCGCACCTCCCTGCCGGGGTCCCTCCTTGCATTCCAGGGGGTGGTTGAGGCAGGTAGACCATGGCGTAAAGAAGCCCGTGAGAATAGCGCTGGCCTGCCCCATCCGCGGGAGAAGGCCGTCCTGCCTTCTGGAGCCTCACAGCCCATTCTGTGCCTCCCCGAACCCGCCCTCCTGTCTGTAACCCCAGAGCCCTGAGCTCCCCATGCTCGCTTCCCTCTGGGCCCTAGGCCAAGCCTTCACCGGCTTCCCTCTGCCAGCCTGTGAATGTCCCTTTGTGCGGCAGCCCTGACGCAAGGTCCTTCCTGGGGAGGTGTTATTTTAATATATTAAGGGCAGTCATTTTATTTCATAAAGATAGCTTGTTTAGAGGGGCCGGTGGTGGCCCGGGAGAGGTCACACTTGACAGATGCAGGGACAGCTTGTGGTTCGGGGCTGGAGATCACCTTGTGTGCCTCTGCAACCTTGTGCTGGGCGCTGGAGTGAGTCCTGATGCCTGGGGCCCAAGTACCAGGCAGCTTTTCCCTCCCCGTGACAGGGAATATGGGCAGGCCCGAGGGAGAGGCAAACACTGGTACGATGAGGCAGGGCTGGAAGGTGGGGGAGCACGGGCTCTTCTCCAGCTCTGCTCCTGCCGCCCCGCCCTCCCCACCGTGGGCCCTGAGGACGTCTCCGCCCTCTGGGTCCCCATCAGGAGAGAAGATGACCCTAGGGCTACTGTCATGCCAAGAGACTTTTACTCCAGCCTCCCCAGGGAGGAATGCTGAAAATAAATGAGGAGTGAGTGCCACTCCGGGCCCCACAGCCAGGCCGGGGTGATGGACGGGGTGACCAGGTCTGAACAGGGTTGGTTCCAGGACACCTCTGGTTTGCTGCCGAGCAAAACACCTGGCCCTTGAGGGCGCGAGACATGGAGGCAGCCTTACCAGCTCTTCTCCTCAACAAGGAGCCTTTCTCTGACTGTGGTGGGAGGGGGCAGTGGGGTCCAGGGCCGGGCAGTCCCAAGGCACCCCCTGCCAGGCAGCAGGGTTGTTGAACTTGGAAATGTGCATGCTTCCTTCTGCTCAACAGAGCAATCCAGGGCTCGCTGCAGCGCTCACACAGGGTGACCAGATACGGGCTGTGCTTTACGGTAACTTCAGTGAGAAGCGGGTGTCAGGCTGGGCCCCGGAGCTGGGGTCAGGGGAGTGAACTGCATGAGACCCTCTGCTCCCCCTGAGCTCATCCTCTGTGCCTGGGTGTGGGGCTCAAGCTGTGATGAGGACTGTCCCCTGAAACCAAAGCGTCCCTCTCCTGGGAATTCCCTGGAGAGTGTCAAGTCTACATCCTTGGGGTGGGACAGGGGCTACCAGAGATGATTTTGTCCAGAGGGATCTTTGAGTACCTGTCAGCCCCTTGAAGATGCACTTGTAGATATCTGTTCAGAACAGACCCTTTAGTGGCTCTTCCCTAACCCTGTCACAGTTCTTCACTTTTCTGCCACTGTTCCTGGGATCACGACCCAGATTGGCTGCTTGAGTCCTTATCTCGGAGTCTGTTTTGGGGGCTTGGGGGAAGCCAAAGGAATGCAGACTAGACCTCCGTCTGCATCGCTCACATGGTCTCCTCTTAGCGGGTACCAAGAAAAATCTGCCCACCGACTAGAACGACGTGCTCCTTTTTCTAATTCAGCATATCCCACCTGCCCATCCGGGAGAAGCTGGCTGAGGTGGTGGCCGGCATGCCTCAGTGCTCCTTCTGCGTGCCCACAGTGCTCCTCGGTCCCGTGTTGCCTGCAAATGCAGCATGACACAGTACTTCAGATATTCCCAGTGGCCCCCTCCCCCGCCAGCCTTATTCCCGGAGGAGGGAACTTCCCACGTCCCACAGGCACTGGGCTGTGTTGGTAGAACCCGGGGGTCCCAGCATCCCGTGACAAAGGGAGCGGCCCTTCACCCTGGTGTTGTCAATTATGTCAAATGCTACTAATAATAAGAGCCGCTAACATGCGCGAGGCTCTTTGTAGCTCATGAGGGAGCGCTTCCCACAGATCTCAGTTCATCTTTACGGCAGCCCCAAGAGCCTGCGTTACAGATGCTAGAATTCAGACCCGGCGGTACGATGTGACCCAGGCAGGAACACACAGCGAACAGATGGTAGGGCTGGATCTGGAAGCGGGCCCTCTGACCCCAGGGTCCTGTTACGCAGTGATATGCCTCTGGTCCAGATGGCCTTTGAAGTGTACGCAGGCTGTCACACTTGTGGCAGATGCGAATGGGCAGTATCGTTCTTATCATTGTTACTGGCTAGCCCTCCACTCCTTGGGGCAGGATGAGCAGGGATCATCATTGCTCCCATTTTTCAGACGGGCACATTGAGGCCCAAAGAGGGGAAGTCGCTCCCAGTGGCTCACGCTGAATGTAGGGTGGAGCTGGGATTCAAGGTCAAGACCCTGGCTGGAGCCCTGCCTCCCCTGCTGGAGATGCGACGGAGACCCCTCCTGTCCCGCCCCTCTGCGGTCCCACAAGTCCTGGCATTCGTAGACACCGGTCAGATGCTCAGAAAATACCTGTAGCAAAACCGTAAGAACCAGCCAACCCCCAAGCTCCTCGACCTCAAGGCTTTTCCTGGTGCAGTTTGTCCCCAGAGCCTCTCCCCTGCATGTGAAGTTTGCCAGGTGATGTGGCTTCATCCCGTCCCAGGGACTGTGTGGACGGACAAGTGATGCTCTTCGTGGAATCCACTAGTTGTGCTTGAGGCTCATTCTGTGCCTGCCGCCAGGACCACCCCAGAGATCACAGAACCACCAGTCCTCACGCTGCCAGGACGCAGCCCCCTCGGTTCACAGATGGGAAAAATAAGGCCGAGCCGCAGCCTTAAGGCCCAGGCTGCCGGCCCTCCAGCATCTTGCCCCGCCACGACCCGCACGGGCCCTCCCCAGGCTGGGTAAAGAATGGAGGCGGGCGTGGGAGCCCGAGAACAGCAATGTGGGAGGACAAGGTGGGCTGTAGTCACAGGAGTGTCTGAGGTCCCAGCCGTCCACAGCCGTGCTCTGCCGAGTAGGAGAAAGGGAAAATAGAGGGAAGGAAGGAAAGGCAGGCTTCTGCTGTGCATGGGCCCGTGGGCCTGGCTGCTGGGACTCTGTGCGTGCTGTCCCCTCTGCCTGGAAGCCTCGTTCCCCCGACAGCCTTCCTGACCACCGTGTCTCCAGAGGCTCGCGCCAGTCACCTTCTGTTCCCTTGTCCCTGCCCTATTCTTTGACACTTGTTGCTACTGGGTATCATGTAGCTTGGGGGTGATGTGTTTGTTGTCTGTCTGTCCTGGAACGTAAGCGCTGCTAGGACAGGGAAGATCTGTCCTGTTCCGTGCCTGAGAATGGCCAACACGTGTTGAGCACGTACCGTGGGGCAGGCGCTGTTCAAAGAACTCCATCTGATTCATTTAATCCTCTTAAACCAGTGGGGTATGGACCATTAGATCTCCATGATGCAGATATGGAAACTGAGGCCCAGAGAAGTTACGTAGCTTGCCCTAGAGCACAGGACTAAGTGTCAGAGCCAGGATGTGACGCCAGCAGCTCGGCCCTCAGTTCTAGAATCTCTAGTGTTCTTGCTACGCATGTCCATAGTAGCTTCACCCCATAGTGCTTGTTGCTGCATCCCCAGCACATAACACAGTACCCCACACGTACTGAGGGCTCGCTAATACTATGTGAATTCTCGAAGACAAGAAAGAATATGAATGAGTGAATGATTAATGAATATAGGCTAAGAACATAAGCAGGTTCAAGGAAGAGCATAATTAATTCTCAGAGAGTGGGTCCACAGCGTGTTATTTGGGATGGCTGGGGTCTGAGAGGCCTGTCCTCAACTATGAAGACAGTACCATGCCTGGAGGATCATGGTCTCCCCAGAGTCACTTTCGGGAACCCATCACCCAAGCCAGGATCCTGGGGCAGCCCTCCCAGAATCCAAGAGCTCCCCCCTTCTCACGAATCCAGGCGGTTCACAAACTGCTGAGCCCCTGCCTGTCACGCTGGGAACAGGGGACTTTCTCATAGCTTTTCTCCTTTCGTCCCTGGGACAACCCTGGAAGTGAGCAACAGACCATTTATGCAACAACTATGTATTCAGTGGCTTTTTGTGTAGTGTACGCAGTGACAGATTAACCCGGGTGCTCCCCTCAAGGGCTTACAGTCGAGCTATCAACATGCAATCGGGCAATTAAAACAGGCAAAACGTGGTAGGAGCAGGGGGTGCAAATGGAACCTCGCCAGCCTGGGGTGGAGGGTGCACAGGAGCCAGGCTTTCCTGAGTAGACAGCAACCAGGAAAGTCACTTCAGGGAGGCTGTTGCCTGTCCAACGTCACGCAGCCAGGAAGCGCTGGAGTGAGGATGTACCCTCAAGTCTGACTGCCACATGCTGGGAGGTGAAGGCCCTGCGAAAGCCCTCTGTCCCGGGTAAAGCCAGGAGCTGGGATGAAGAGGACAATTCTTAGAAAACAAATCCAGGCATTTGAAAATCATATATATAATCAACTGAATCAAATTGTGAAACAGAAACTAATGAAGAGGTCAGTAAGTGTATGCACTCGGCTCGGTAACCCTGGGGAGGTGAGGCATGCCCACCAGCTGCTGCGGGGCCATCTGGCCCGACGCCATCCCACATGGACTCCATGGGACCCTTCCTCCGCTGCCCTCCCAGGGCCTTTTGCAGGGTGCCCGGAGCCATCGGCACCTTTTATGTAATTCCACAGTGAGCATAAATCAGTCCCCACCACTTTACCTCTTTTCCCTTTCCTATTCCTCTAGATGCCCTCATAAAATCTTGAAAGCTTTGCATGTCAGACTGCACTTCCCAGGGCCCTAAAACTGGAGACCTGGTTCCTGCGGCTGTTTCGCTGCGCTGGCCTTCTGGGAGCCGCTGGGGTGGCCTACCTTCCCATGAGGGCGTGTTTCCTCCACTTCATGCCAGGCCTTCTCCCACTGTTAGCAACTCCTCGCCCTCCATTCGCATCGATAAATTCTGCAGTCCTTGTCCTCCTCCACCCATCAGCATGCCTGCCTTCCAAACACACTTTCTTTCCCGAATATCACCCTCTTGGCTCTCCCTCCCCGGACACTCTTTCTGTCTCCTTTGCTGGGTCCTGCTCATCTCCCTCCTCTTAACCTTGGAGGGTCCTAGGGCTCAGTCCTCGGCCCTTCCCACTCTTGTTCCCATTCTTGTTCTGCGCCCAGGGGGTCTACACTTCTGTCTTCAACCCAAACTCCCCCTTCATAGGAGCTTCCTGGATTCGTGTACCCGCCTGCCAGAGGGAATCTCCCCTGGATGGCAAATACACACCTCAGACTTAACTTTAAGCCAGACCAGTGGTTCTCCCTGCCGCTGCATCCTCCAGGCTCCTCACCTCAGCAGGTGGCAGATCCCTCCATCCCGCCGCTTGTTCGGGCCAGAAGTCTTAGGGTCATCTCGAATGCTCCCTTTCTCTCACATCCTGCGCCCACAGTCGACCATGGATCAGATCCATGATCTGAATGTGTCCGGGACTCCCCTGCTTCTCCCCACCTCTCTTGCTTAGTGCTGTGGCCCAAGCCACCATCACGGTCGGGGCAGTAACTAGTCTCCTAAATGTCCCCTCCGGTCGCCCTTTGCCCAGCCCTGGAGTCTGCACTACACAGAGCAGCCAGAATAATCCTTCAAAACATTATGTGTGGTCAACTCAAGCTTCTTGGTTCAAAACTCTCCATGGCCTCCTGATTTTACTCCTAATAAAACCAGATCCTCCCTGTGGCCTGAGAGCTTCTGCCTAATCCAACCCCAACTAGCTCATCTCCTAGCGCTGACCTCTTCCCTCCCTCTCTAGCCGCCCTGGTCCCTGCTCCTCCTTGAACACACAAAGCATATTCCTGCCTCAGGATGTTTACACTTGCTTTTCCCTCCGCCCAGATCCCATTTTCCCCAGCCGGTCACATGGCTTCCACTTCATTTAACCCAAGCTTCTGTTCAAATGTCACCTGCTCAGAGAAGCCCTCCCTACCTACACAGCAGCCCCCATTACGGTCTGATCCCTACACCCTGCCTTATGTTATAACCCTAGTACCTTTTACTACCTGGCATACGTATTTGTATGTTTATCACTGGTTCCCTCACTAAAGTGTAAAATCCAAGAGAGCTCGGACTTGGTTTGGCTGCTCCCTATGTGACCAGTGCCCTAGTGTGGTCCCGGGCACGCGTTCGTAGCTAGCACTTCTATAGCATCACTGTGTGCACTGAGAACTATTCTAAATACTTTACTTGTGATAATAATTAATTTAGTCCTCATAAGAAACCTCTGAAACAGGTACTATTATTATCCCCACTTTGCAGTTGAAGAAACTGAGGCAGAGATTGAGAAACTTGCCCACTGTCCTACAAAGCCGGGCTTGGGACTGAGCAGAGGCTTCTAACCACTACCCCCATGCCTCTTCATGGCACCTGACCCAGAAATATCTGTTGGATGAAAGAAATCCAACCACTGAGCATCTGTTGTGTACCCGACTCTCAGAATACTGAGGACAGCCACATAAGTGTCCCTAACATAGCAACCCACTTCCTGGAACAAAGCTGTGTGTGAGATTCCTCGCCAGACTGTAGCCTTTTAAAGCCTTTACAACCATTTCGTTCTCCAGGGCCCACAGTAGGGCCCCCGTGAATATTGACGGAACAAATCCACGTGTGTTAAGGGACAGTGGAGGCAAGAACATCCAGATTGGCTTAGGGGATTCTCAGGCTCCTCGGGGAGGTCCGTTTCGGGTGAGCACTTGAGGCGGTGTTTGGCCCGGAGAGTCAGGACCATAGATCCTCTGGCACAGCTCTGGGGGCTCGGTTACCCGTGGACACGTGGGCTCCCCGGGCAGCAGGAGCCTGAAGGAGCGCTTTCCCACCGCCGGCTCACACTGTGGGATGTTGACCTCGGGGACGGCTGCGGCCACATGGCCTGTCCTGGGAGAGCAGGCTGGGAGGGGCCCGGCCACAGAAAGGTCAGTGTGGCTCACGCCCAGCGACCACCTCTGTCACCTCCTCCGCCCCCAGCCTGTCACGGGTTCCACTCCTACTGTAACTGCCCCCTCCGCGACCACTGCCATCACCCTCATGCCCTGATCGCCGCCTACCTGATCGCTTCCGGGGTTCTCGCTGCCCTGACCCCTTCCTGTCCCCCTGCCCCACCAGTCCCCCCATCGCAGGCAGTGCTGCGGTGCTGCCCCAACTTCTGACTCTGCCCCCCAACTCTGTGGCCGTTAGGAGCCGCAGTGTCTGATGTTATCGTGACTGCCTGCTGCTGGCTGGGGCTCAGGGACAGAGGTGGCTTCCCGGCAGACTTGGCATTGTGCTTGCTGTGAAGGCCACGGCGGCTTGCTGAGCTGGGCAGGGCGTCTGGCACCAACGAGGAGAGGAGACTCCGGCAGAGCCAGGCAGCGGTGTAGACAATGCCACCCAAGTAGTAAAAGGCTCAGACAGCAGGAAGAGCTAATCGGTGAATTTACAAAGGGCCTCCTCCAGGGCAGATACTGCGCTAGGCACGTGCCTAAGTTTTAACCCATTTAATAACACAACTTTAAGACGTGAATGCTGTCTCCCCCATTTTTGAGGCTCAGAGGGTAAAGGTGGTGCCTGAAGTTGCCCAGCTGGTCGGTGGCAGGGCACTGCCTGGCTCCAGAGCCCACATCCGGGGTCAGGGGTAGTGTGTCAAGGTGGAAGGATCGCTAGCCCAGGATTCCGGAGATCTCCCTAGTAATGCTCCCACCTCCCCATCGTCACTGATTCTCAGCAGCTGTGGATCTTTGACTTCGGGGCTAAACCTCTCTGGGTCATAGGAACAGGCTCACAAGTAGCCTCGAGTTCCACCGACCAGAATCAGTCATCTGATTGTCAACCTGCAAGGGAGGCTGGAGAGGCAGTCTAGCCGGGTGCCAGGGGGGAAGAGGACAGGGGTCTGGTCGGCAGGTGGCAGTCTCTGCCACCCCCAATTTGGAGGTGGTCAAGAGCAATTTCTTTAAAGAAGTGACATTTCGGAGGAGACCAGGGGATCAGGTCCAGCCTCTCTCCAGGCAGCACCCAGCCCCGGGGGGAGAGCAGCCCCAGCCTCTCCCTGTTCCTCCCAAGGTCCCAAGCAGCACAGTGCCTGCAGATGAGAACTGTGCCTTCAGGTCCAAAGTGGGGGCTTCCTCCAGGCCGAAGGGCTCCTTGCTCTACTTTCAGCCTATCCGAGGAGGGAGTCTTACGACGCTCTCTCTGGAGAGAACCCAGAATCCAGATGATCCTCCCCAAGGGTTTTAAGGCTCCTTTGCCACTAGAAGCTGCCTTTCATACCCGTCAGGCAAAAGATTTTAACCCGAGATTTAAAAGGACCAGAGATCAAAAGCAGATGCTCCTGGAAGACACTTCGGCCTGCCTAGCCGTCTGGGGACATGGCTACGGAGGAGAAGACAATTCATCACGGAACCCCGCAAGCCCCCATTCAATAATAAACAGATGTATTATGGGGGGAAAGAAAGGGATGGGTGTCAGCCCCTTGATTCATTTGTCTCCCTCTCAAAATCACCTCCATCCCGGGCTCCAGAGGGCAGGCGCGGGGGCTTTGAAGCGGAGACATCATGTCAGGGAAATGGAAACATTTCACATTGTAAATCCTCGGGGTTGTCAGAGAAATCCTAATGAGAGAGGAAGCTGCCGGGGGTGGTGGGGAGCACCCAGGACCGGTTCGAGGGGAGGGGCCTAAAGGCAATTCTGGGAGATAGGAACCTGGCCCCTTCCCTCCCGATTGATCCTTTCAGCGCCATTCTCCAGCCTTGAGAAGAAGCAGACCCATTTCCCCAGGGTGCCCCCACCGGCAGGATTACCATTGGCACTCGGTGCCCTTGGCAAGATCCACGTGCTATGCTCAGGTTAAGGCCATTTTATTGGCTTTATCATGTAATCACCCCCACACACACACCCAGGCTTTCACATCTTTCACTTATGGTGAAGAATCTGAAAACACCTTGACAAGTCATAGATTTAAGTGTGATGACCTCCCAAGAGAGGGTATCTCTTATCTCTATTTAGGGGAAACTGAGTCATGACTCTCAAGCCCCATCCCACTCAGAGCCACAGGTGAAGGCTTTAGTTAGAATAAGTACACCCTTGCCAACTGAGAGAGCTAGTAAAATGTCAAGGTTAAGATCTGGGGCTCTGGGGTCAATCAGTCTTGTGTGTGGAATCCCAGTTATACGACTTAGAGCTGCGTGACCTGGGGAAAGCCACTTAACTTCTCTGAGCCTCAGTTTCCATATTGCAAAATGGCAATAGGAGTAAGAGGAATGGCTGCCCACCCCTAATGCTGGGAGTTAATATGTGTAATGATGTGCTTGGCCTGTTCAGTAAACTGTTACTATTATTTCTTCCAGACCTGCCTCCAAGGTAGACCCACACTAAGGTACAGATTATTAGCCCACTTCACATTTTATGGAACCAAAGCTTAGAGAAGGGAGAAACTTATCCATGTTCACACAGGGAGCTAGAAGCCAGCCTTTCCAACCCCCACTCAGGGCTTCTCTTCCCTACCCCACTCCCGCTTCCATGGTCTCAGAACTTGACCAGGTGTGATGGATGATGGCTTGGAGTTGCCGAAGGCTGGAGGCAGGGGACTGATTAGAAGTCTGTTAAGGATGTAGAGGCCCAGACCAAGGCAAGGGCCTTGGGGAATGTAGAGGAGAAGAAACAATTTGAACAACTATTTAGAAGGTAAAATCCCCACTTGACCATTTCTGGCTAATTCACCACAATTTGTCTCTGGCCCCGAGCACATGGCCTGGCAGTGAGTAATCGAATAATACATTTTTTTTTTTTTATTGTTGAAATGGAAGAGTGAATGAATGGGTGAATGAATGAATGAGTGAATGAATGGATAATTCAAAGAGGCAGAGGGAGGACTCACAGATGACTTCCAGGTGTCTGGCTTGGCATAGTCACTGAAATAGGGAGCACAGGAAAAGAACAAAATTTGGAGGGTGATTTACAGTAGAATCAGATAACTTTTAAACTCCCTTTGTGCGCAGGGTCCAGAGGCTATAAATTCAATCCTGTCCAATCAAGTGGACTTGCCCCAACACCACTAGGTGTCCAGCATGAGGAGGGGTGGAGAGGGACAAGAAGCAAACTGTCCATTGTCTCCATTCTTGTTGGATGGCCAGGACTTAAGGGGTTAAGTGGGCCCCTGGTGCTGAACAGCCCTTATGCCTGTGTGGTGGGCAGACAGCAAGTGGAGCTTAGGGGAGGGGAGCTCCCTGGGGGTCGGTTGGTCACCAAGGGCTCCCTGGAGGAGGCAGGACTTGAACTGCTGGGTTGAATGATGAACTGAATTTGGCAGAGGATGGAACACACGAGGGCAAAGGTTTGGACCTGAGGATGGGTTCTGGGCATGAAAGAAGTCCTTTGTATACATCCCAGCATCTCTGACATCCAGGAGAGGACTTGGCATTGAGCAGGCAATAATGAACTTCAAAGTTTCTGTAATTCACTCCTATATTCTTGACCAGTAGCAACAAAACAGTGATTCTCTTCGGCCGTATGCCTGAAGGTTGAAGGCATTCCAGACCCATAAATATTATTTCCAAAACCAACTGGTGCATGAAACTAGACTTTGATTAAATATTACAACCAGCATTTGGTAATGGAGCATGAGACTGTCATTTATCAGCAAGAAATGTGGACATAATAATTCATTAAGTCCCTTTGAGCTCTCTCTGAGCTGAACACTCGGGACAGAGGGGTCCTGGAGAGGTTATGTTTTGTTTTGGCTGTTTGTGGGACTCATTTCCAAACTGCTCCTGAAAACTGTTAGCTCCCCAAGAGACCCCAGGCTGCCACCCCTGAGTGTCCCGGCCACTGAGCCACACAGAAGGCCTCCATTCATCACCATGGGCTCCCAGCCTTCCCCCTTCAAGCCAGTGATTTGGGGGTAGAGTGCATATGGAAGCTTCCCCAGCTTCATTAAACCCCTGTCCCCTCCTGCAATCAGAGGACCTGTTCTTGGAGGGATTCGTTGTCCATTCAGTAGTGCTTCATAGTTACTAAGTGGCCACTGCTATAATGGGCCCTGGGGACACTGTAGAGAACAAAAGAAACGCAGTCCTTGCCTTCAACAGATGTACTGCCCAAAAGGGGGTCTGCAAGTAAGTAGACAGTACACAGTGATACAAAATATAAGAGTGAAGACACCAAGATGTCACTTAGCCTGGCATGGGAGTCAGGGAGGGCTTCCTGGAGGAGGTGGGAGCTAAGCTGAGTCCCGGAGGATGTGTGGGAGTTGGTTAAGTGATGGGGCAGAGAAGAGTGTTTTCGGTGTAGGGAATAGCACAATCTCTGGAGTTGAGGGAAAGCATGGCACCTTTGAATGACTGAAAAAATGTAGGAGTTTTGAGTGTGAAGCAAGAGCCAAGACTGAAGAGATGAGCTGGGGCTACTTCCATGAAGTCCTTGAACCTTATCCTGTTTGGGGCTTTTGACCGGCTTGGGGGGCCGGGGGCCCTGCTGTGATTAGGTCTGTGGCTTAAGAAGATGACCCTGGCTGCTGTGTGGAGAATGGGCAGTAAGGACCGGACTGGCCACCAGCAGAGGGTTGGGACGAACCAGATGCCCTTCACACCATGCCTCTGGGGACCACCAGCAGGTGCATGGGTTGTGGGAGCTTATAGTCAGGATAGCTAGGGTTTGCTTCTGGAACTCTGAGTAGCTTCAAACCATAAACCATTTCTCACCCATACTGTGTGACTCACAAATCAGCCATGGGCCTCAGAGCGGCTACTGCATAGAACATGGAGAAAGAATGAGGACAGGCCAATTTCACACTGCTTTTAAAGCTTGCACCTGGAAGTGACACACATTATTTCCATTCACATTTCATTGTCCAAAGCAATGGCCACTTCTCTTTTCAAAGAGGGTAGAAAAGTGCCACCATACTCAGGAAGCCTGGAGAACCAGACTATTTGTGGATGGCCCTAATGACCAGCACCGTGCGGCTCTCTCGTTATATAACCACCACAAATATCGGTCTGCTGCTTTTAGAATTTATTTCCATGTACCTGGTCACATTCCATCCTCCCACCAGCCCTAAGATGCAGGCACAGTCATCCCTTCCAAGCCACCAGGCTCGGCATCCTAAAATCCCCACAGAGAAAGAATTAGTGTTTCAGAAACGTCAGAGCCTCTGGGAAAGATGGGCTGGGTGTGGACCTCCCAAATGCTTTGTGCATATTTGTTACTTTCCCTAAAATGAGCAATAAAAGCAACTTGCTAAATAAAGAGAAAGCCGATGGCGTTTACACTTCTAAGTGAGACACGGTGGGGACAGAACAGTGGGTTTGCATTTGCCACCCCCTGTCGGAGCGGTTGGAACAAAATGACTGTGAATGTGTTTTGCTCTGGTGCAGATGCGACATATGCCCTGGGGCATTTTATTTTTTCTGGGTCTGGTTAACCAACCAGATGTCCTGATTTTGTGACACAGCTGAGGGCTCCAAGCGCCTGGTCCCTCCAGGTTTTCAGAGAAGGCCCCGAGCCACCTCCCTGTTCGACTCCCAGACCCAAGGCCATGCTTTCTTCTATCCATCTTCTCTCAGTTTCCCTGTCCTCCTTCCTAGCCCCTAGTGACATCTCCATCTTGTTGCCAGTAGGTCTGAGCGTCAGTGGAATTAAAAATTCTCCAGATGACTGAAAATGAGCATGAACGTGGAGCGTAGAATTCTCCCGGTCTGAGCTGGAGAACTGAGGCAGTGTGAGTTCCCAGGCTCTGGGAAAAGCCCCAGTCCCCAGCCGGGGTGGCATCCCAACTCTGCCGCCTGCTTGGGGCGTGGCCTCGCACCAGGTAGTTGACATCCCTGACCTTCCATGGGGTCCTCCACAGCCTGGGGCGTGGAGACGGAGCGGGTAGGGATGCTGTGAACAGTGAGTGAGGTGACGCACCGAGAGCACCGTGTCTTAAGCCAGCAGGAGCCGCTCTGGCGATCGTTGGCATGTGTCAGCCTGGAAAGGCACACTCACACTTCAGGAGGGTGACTTGCCTGAGGTCACCCCGAGCACGGACTAGAGCAGCACCAGCAGGAGCAGCTTCTTCTCTGAGACTCTCCCCCCAATCCCTGGGTCCCTGGCTCCCTCTAGGGACCTCCTGCCTGACCCCTGCCTGATAGCTTCCTCTGCTTCGGCCCCCCAGGTGCCTCTTTCTTCACTCCCACCTTCCTCACTCCTTGAAAGAAAAATTTTCCCACGACTCCCCACTTACGGCTATTTCCTCACAACCCAATTGGAGGTCTGCAGCCCCGCTGTCTTGGTACTGCTCAGTATTTTAGCGTCCGCGGAGCCCGTCCCCGGTGAACCCAGCACTGGGCCCCTGTTGTAGGTGTCCCTGTGTTACACACACGCAGACGCCCCATGTGCACTGTTCTGTCTGAAGCGAACACCGGACAGGCCTGCACTTCCAAAGCTCGGTCCCTGTGCTGGGGGGGTGGGGGAGGGCTCGCTGAAGACAGACAGCCCCCCACTGCCAGCCCCGCAGGACTTTTGTAGGGGTCCAGGCTAGAGCTGGTGAGCCGGGAGCCAAGGGAGACGCCACAGGGTAAAGACGGGCGACAGGTGGAGACCGACTCGGGGAGCAGGTCCTGGGAAGACTGGCTGGCAGGATCGGGGCGGCAGTCTCGGCGGGCGCTCCGGCACACATGTGCGGTCACCACAGTGACGTCCCCACGCCGCGGCAGCCGCAGGGGGTGCGAGGCGGGACGTGCTTGGGCCTTTGGAACCCGGTGTTTGCTGGTGTTTACACAGGGAGTGGAATTAATTAAACGCCGCAGGGCCTCCTCGGTGGCTGAAAATAACCCAGCCAGGCCCCCAGCAGAGCGCCGCCTGCCTGCCTGCCTTGCTGCGGTGGGGCGGCCGTGGGGTTCCTCCCGGCCTCCCAGGGCAGGAGGCACACGGCTCCCACGGCGGGGATTAGTGCGGCCGCCACTCGCCCCCCACAGGCGGCGTGTCGGAGCCAGATGTTCTCCGAGCCCGGCCGGCTCCCCGCGTGCAGCCGTGCTGCACAGACAGCGGGTGGGAGAGGAGCACGGGAGCCAGGCCGAGGAGCACCGGTTCCCCAGGACGCACACACGACACGTGGGCGCGTGGCGCCTCCACAGCCAGACCAGCACAGCTCGGCCACATACAGATAAGCCCGGCCCGGGTACCGTGCAGGACATGGCCACACACCCAGACTCACAGCGACACGCTTGGATGGGCTTTCGGACACAACGTCTCAATCTGCTCCCGGATCTACCTTCTGCTGGAAGTGTGACCTCAGATTTCTTTTCTTTTCCTTCCTTTCCCATTCGCCCTGTCTACCCCATCGCCTACCTCCACATGCCCTTTCTTTCTGATATCATCATGGGCGTGGGGCTAGGTGGGAAAGAGGATAGATATGCTTGTTTAACCACACTTTGGTTTCTTTCTTCCTTTTTTTTTTAAGTGGACTCCACTCCCAGTGTTGAGCGCAAAGTGGGGCTTGAACTGATGGCCCTGAGATCAAGACTTGAGCTGAGATCAAGAGCCAGACGCTCAACCAACTGAACCACCCAGGCACCCCACTCTTTCCTTTTAATTGAAATATCATTGACATATAAAATTGTGTAAGTTTAAGGTGTAACATGTTGATTGATGTATTTATATATTGCAATATGATTATTACCTTAGCTAGTGAACAGTTCAGATCTAGTCTCCCAGCGCCTTTGAACTATAATCGCTATGCTGTGGACTTCTTTATCTACTAGTTCCAAGTTTGTAGCCTTAAACAACATTTCTCCAATTCCCCCTCCCTTCCCTCCTCCACCCCTGATAATGATCATTCTACTCTCCGTTTTTTTTTAGTTTGGCTTTTTTTAGATTCTACGTATAAGGAATATCATACAGTATTTGTCTTTCTCTGTCTGACTTCTCTCTCTTAGATTTGTGTCTTAACCTCTTTGTGCCTTTGTCTCCTCGGCTGGAAAGTGGGATGGTAATAGTCCCAATCTCATGGTGAAGATACAAATGAGAAAGCGATCATAAAGTTCTTAGCAGAGTTCTTGGTGCTAACTGAGAACTCTATGAACATTAGCTGATATTAACCTCTCTTAACGCCCTCACCAGTGATGAGCTCATCTGGAAAAGTGGGACATTCAAATATATTCAGACACACAAAAACACATATGGACCGAATGACACAGGGGAACGCACAGAGACCACAGAGCCATACGCATTGGGGCTCACAGACAAACCTGTGCAGACCCCGCACACACGCCCTCTTCTCCCTCTGCCACCACCACCAAGCTAAGCTGATTGCAGGCACATGACCGAACCATGCAGAGCTGAGGCAAACCAGAGGCCTTCTTGGCCAAGGAGGCACATACTGTGCGGTGTGGTTTCTAGCCGCTAAAACACACAGACTCTTCTGTAGGCCATGGACCTACAAGCCAAGAACCAGTCTCCCCAGCCTAAAATTAATGATCTTCCGTGCTCTGCCTCTGCCTCCCTCCCCCCTCAGCATACCCCCACACTGCTCCAAGGGGTCCCCAAAACAGTGCCACTTGAGTTCTAAATGATTGGGGAATGAAAGGTGATGATGGCAAATGGGGGCCCAATGTAACCTTTTTACTGAGAAAGTTCAGGGTGGGGCTCATAACGTATTGCAAGAGGCGGAGAGGTCGTCTGACTGCATCCCAGAATGGGCAGGCTTAACCACGCAGTTCCAGACAGTGCTGGGGGAGGACAGGCACCCTACGTGGGAAGGTCTGTCCAGGTAAGACTTGGAGCCTGGAGGGCAGAGGACGTGCGCACGTGCTGGCCCCCCTTTCCCCCCGCGCCACCACCTTCCAGCCCTCCCTGAAGTCAAAACAGCAGCTGCTCCCTGCCCTGTCCTCTGGTGGCCCCAGTTCTGACCACGCACCAGTGGCTTATGCTGAGTAACAACATGACCTCAACGTAGCGGCTGAAAACAACACTGATTATTTCCCAATCCCTGTGTCATTATCACTTTCCAATTTAAAAAATACAAATAAAAACCTTCAGGCCAGGGGTGCCTGGCTGGCTGAGTTGATAGAGCGAATGACTCTTGATCTTGGGATTGTAAGTTTGAGCCCCACGTTGGGTGTAGAGATTACTTGAAAATAAAAACTTACAAAAATAAATACAAACCAATGAAGAAAACCCTTCATCCAAAAGGAATTTTGTCATTGATAGATTGGTTGATAGGTTTATTCATTTCTTCAAGGAGCTCCCCTTCTCTAGATGTTCGGGGAAGGGAATGGGGAGAGATAGCAGATGAGGAATAGACACTGATATCTGAAATGGGAGATAAAAGGTGCAGCTGGACATTAGCCTGCAGCAGTGGCCCTCCCCCTGGTTCTGCCCACTTCTCGGTCACAGCGGTACCACCCCGCGCCACGTTACCTTCTGGACCTCGGGGCCAGTCCCCCTCTGCCGGCCCTTGTTGAGCTCCCTGAGGAGAAGTTCTAGATAGTGTTTGAATCAGCCCTCTCTCTTTAAATCTAGTTACAAAATATACATTTATTGGGAAATTAGAAAAGTACAAATATAAATTTGTAGCATATTTTTTATCATAATCCTTATTCTACTCCACATTGTTGTCACTGGTTTATGCTTGTTAGACCTTATTTTGTTTTTGTTTTATTTGTAAATAATGTGATAAACAGCTAGGAACCTACCACTGAACCCAAGAACTAAAATATTACTGGTGACTCACATCTATTTCCCCATGTGTTGTTCCCTTCTCTCCTGGCCCCTGTCATCCCAGAGATAAGTCCGTCTTAAATTTTGTATTTCTCATTCATTTAATTTCTAAAAATAGATCTGTATCATCTAGATGCTATTTATTGTTTGAGTCTACAATATTGTTTGAGTCTACAAAAAAAATGTCTTTAAACTCCCTCAAAAGGAAACGATGCTGTGCATGTGTTTCTCGGACTTGGCTTTCCGTTAGTGTTGTGACCCTGAGAACCGCCCCGCCGTGGCCCGCGTCCCGCCTTCCTCCCGGCCCGGGGACGCTGCATCATGTGCCGTATGATAATGATTGTCTCCCAACCTACTCACTTCACACACTTCACAAACATGTTCCTAGCAGCTGTATAATATTTTATTTATAGAAGACTGTATCTTTTTATCACTTCCCTATTAACTGACTTTAAGTCTATGTATAATTTCTGCACGCCTCCCAGGCCTTACTCCTAGAGGGCCTTCTGAGCTGCCAAACGGCTCGTTCAAAAACTATGCACATTTTTAAGGGTTATGATAGGGATGGTAAAATAATGTCCAGAAAATTTCTGCGAATCCCTGATTTCCCAATGCCTGCCAACTCAGAGCGACATCATTCATTAGAAATGGGGAGGGGGCGACAGGTGGGCGGGTGACACGTGTGTCTGTCTCTTTCAAAGGGTCCACGGCCATCATCACTCAAAGCTGGATGTGCCGTGGGAGAATGGAGCATGGACCCAGAGACCGCCACCCCCTGCTCTGCCACCTTCACCTTCCCTCAGCCACACTGGCCTTCTGTGAGCTCCTTCAGCGCGCTGAGCTCTGTCCCCACCAGTGGCCTTCCCAGGGGGTCTCCTCTACCAGGAGCCCCGCCCCGCCCGCCTGCACCGCCCTGAGCTGAGTTCTTCTGGTCCTTTGTGCCTTTCCTTGAATTCCACCACCCAAGAGTCCTTTTCAGATGTCTGATTCAGCACCTCTTGCCTGCGCCAATATTATTGTCTGTCTCTGATTAGATCCGTTTGTGATACTCAGCACAATTTGTAACCTATATTTATTTGTCTCCCTCCCCCACCTGCCTATAATCTTAATGTGAACAGAGGCCATGTGTGATTCATCCACTACTACACACACTTAGTTCCTGGCACAGAGTCAGAACTCAACCACACACTTGTTACTGGAGGAATGATCGACGAACCAATGAATGGACCAATAACCTAGCATGTAGCCAGTGCGGAGTGCGGAGTGGTGCTTCGTATGTGCATATTTAATGAGAAAGCAGAAAAAATGACTGAGCGCCACCATCAGAGTGCTCTGGGTAGGAGGCAACACTCACTGACCTCAGACCCATCCCAGCCCTGCTAGACCCCAGGGGCCAGTGCCGGGCTGGGGTGTTTCTGGGGAGCAGGACTGCAACGTCCTGCTACGTGAACCTGTGGCTCCAACTCCAGAAGGTCTGAATGCTGGAGATGCAGGGCTTTCTGCCCCCTCGTCCCACCACACACACGGCCTCCGTGCACTTAGCCCGTCCCCCCGGCCTCCGTGCACTTTTAGCCCGTCCCCCCGGCCTCCGTGCACTTTTAGCCCGTCCCCCCGGCCTCCGTGCACTCTCCCACACAGAGACCACTTGACCCGCTGACTTAATGATTGGGTGGCCCAGGAATGGGACGGGTGGCCAAGCCAGACTCTGTGCCCTGGGCCAGGAGTCAGGAATAGCTCCGGTTCCTAGGTCGCCTGGGCTGGGGTCCCCCCTCGCTGGATCTCTGCTCTGTGCTCTCAGACTCATGGCAATTGTGATGTCACGTGGCTCTGAGTTAGGGTTCAGGAGGCTCCCTGTGAGTCATTTTATTTGCTTTTTCCAGCAGCTCTAAGATCTCAGAGCTGTTCTGCCCAGTTGAGGCTTGGAGAGGGCAACTGGCTTCAAGGTTACAAGGCTACTAAGTGACAAAGTCAGTCGTGTCCAAACACGGACTCTTCTTTTCATTACTGTTATAGTGGGAGTAGTGAAGTGGATGGACTCAGTTCCTGCCGGCCTCTCGGAGGTGGGGCGGGGGCGGGGCCCTTCCGGGCTGAGGGGACACCATTTCCTTCTGGTGTGCCATCAGTCTTGCTTCTCAGCTGTGGAAAAGCATATCTATCTGTCTTGGATTTGATCTGTGACATTATTCTTTCACACGTTCGTTTTATAAATATATATTGAGCGCCTATGTGGTGCAAAGCATGGTAGGTCAGTGGGCAGCACAAATGTGAACGGGCATGAACGTATAGAGAGGCCGAGACTGTGGCCGGAATTGCTTCTGGTCTGTGACTGGGTTCAGATCTCAGCTGGGGGGCAAGATCAGAGCTCTCGGGGGCTTGGGACATTGAGGGAGTGCAGTGACCTCCCCAGGGACAGAATCAGTCACCTTGTTCTTAGCTGAAGGGCAAGTTTGGCAGCATCTAAGCTGTAAGCTTTTGGCTTTAAGGGCAGCATATTCAGAGCCGTGTGTGTGTGTATGTGTGTGTGAGAGGGAGAAAGAGAAGTGTGGGGAGTACTAAACACTCCCTGCCCTCATCGTAAGAGCAAAACGTCAGGCTTGCGGTAGATTCGGGAAGAAGTCTCTGCGGAGAGATAACATGCCTTTAACAACTTGGAGCAGAGAGTGTTTCCTACCTGGGGCGGGGGGCTGACCTCCTTTGAACACCTAAAGCTCAGTCCCCCCAAGAGACACATTCCCAACCTCTCAGTCTGCACCCATGAGCCCACAACACTGACCTTCGCTGGGCGTACAGAGCCCTGGGTGACGGCACTAAATCCAGCACCAAAAGCCCGTCAGGACCTGAAAACCACCGTGTACAACTGTGGATGGCGCAGCTTCCGGTTCAGAAGCAGTGAGTGAGGGGTCGAGAAGAACCACCGCTCCCCTCAGTCTTATCTCCAAAATGGAAGGGTGAGGAGGATTAAACTATTTTCTCTCTCGGGTCCCTTCCAGCTCGTTTTCAATAGCCAGGCAAGTACACGTTGCCATGATCTCCCACTATCCCATGTGTATAACCAGCCTTCTATTCTTTCTGCAATAAACGCTAATGAGCTCCGTTTACTATGTGGGGGAGAAGAGGGGTTAGGGACAGCAATTTTTTTCCCATTTTGTGGTTGGGAAAACTGAGGTTATGCCCTAGACCACGCAGCTCCTTGAATAGCAGCCGAGCTTGGTGCCTGGCTTCCCAACCATCCCTGCGCTCCACACTCTGCCAAGCTATTTGAGTGCCAATCTGAAGCATCCAGAAGGCAAGCACCAGCTGAGAGAATCTGTGGTTTTGTCTCACCCCAGCCCAGCACTAAGCCTGCATGAGGTTTCTCGTTCAAGTGCATACCAGTTTGTGAATGGTCTGTCCCCCTTCCACCTCGTGAACTGCTGGTAAATTCCTTTTGTCTTTTCAAGTGCAACCCACAAGTCCGCTTCCTCTGACCTCCTTTGGCTCAATGAGTTGCTCCCTCATTACCCACTTTGCCCATTGGGCATCCAGCCCCTGCACCACCTGCCCCGGCACTAGACCGGGCTCTCTCCGCCAGGCCCCGGTTTTACAAGTTGTGCACTCTCCCCTGACCTCTGCGGAGCCAGCATTCTTTGTTCTCTATGACAAGGTCACAGCCTGGCCATGGCCCGCTCCGCTCTGAGGCCTGGGACAGCAAGCTTTCCTGTCACTTTCCCCTTGGCGTCAGCATCCTCTCGTAGCCCGTGTTCTTGCTGAGAAACCCAGGGCTTTATCTTAAGAAGGAAAAAAAAAAGCAAAGACAAACTTGATGTAGGGTCAGAATGGGTCCCAGGCACACTGCTGGAATTCTGCCCCTTGCATTCACTCCTGCAGGTCTGACCTAGTGATACATAGCATGCCAGGCAGCCTTCTAGTCCCTGGGGCTGGTTGGGGTGGCGCTTGCCCAGGCCCCAGGGCCAGGGAGGCCCAACATGGTTTGAAATGTGTTCAGACCTTCACAGTTTTCCGCTTCTACTGGGAAATCAGTTGAATGGTCTAGACAGGAAAATCTGGGGGTATAGACACATCTGGAAGATGACGCTGGGTTCTGAATCACAGCCAGCACCCCGCTTTCCTCATCCTGGCCCTGGGGGCTTGCCCCTCGTAGCATGGTCCCCTCTCCCCAGCCATGCGCTCGCTGCTGCCCCTACTCCTTTTGGTTGTGAAGGGCGTGTGCTTGGAGCTCTCTAGACAGTAAGCCAGAAATGGATGAATCCACCCAGTAAATCTGGTGAAGAGTAGCAAATCAAGACCGTGTGCCTGGTAACAACATGGCAGACACTTTGGGAAAGCCCTTTGGTGGTGGCATTTGGGCAAACCACACACCTCCCTCTTCCCCATCCTGGATCCTGGGCTCAAACATGGGAAGCATCAGGCAGGTGCAGGAGCCCCGAGGGCTCCCCACTCCCGGGCTGGATGTCTCAGACCCCCACCCCGATACCCCCTCCCTTGACCTTCTTTCCTCCAGTGGTCAAGCTTCTCAAGGGTTTCTCTGTGCCCTGAGGGAGCCAGGCTCTCCTCAAGTGTCATCTTTTCCTTTGAGATAAAGACAGTGGCTTCTAAGGATCCATTCTCATGGGACCTCTGTGACACGGTGGAGAAGCAGAGGCACCAAGAGGTCAAGTAACTTGCTAATCACCAACTAGTAAGTGAATCTGGGTAGGCGGCTGGGCTACTGAGTCTGATCTTAACACTAGGCCAAGTGGCTTTAAGAATATTCTTAGCAGGGCGCCTGGGTGGCTCAGATGGTTAAGCGTCTGCCTTCGGCTCAGGTCATGATCTCAGGGTCCTGGGATCGAGTCCCACATCGGGCTCCCTGCTCCTTGGGAGCCTGCTTCTCCCTCTGCCTCTCTCTCTCTCTCTCTCTCATGAATAAATAAATAAAATCTTTAAATAAAAAAAATTAAAAAAAAGAATATTCTTAGCAGACACTTCAGTCCTCCGACTCTCTCCCTTTGCTTGTCCCTTAGCCTTACCCTCTTTACCCCATCCTCCACCTCACCCCAGCCATACTGACTCCCCACCCACCTCTGCTCAGCTGCCTCCTGGAGCCCACAAAGGGAGCAGAAACAAGTACCTGGGCTGGGAGTCAGGATCCTTGGGTTCTAGCTCCGTCTGTCCCTGCTCCTAGTGGGGCCTTGGGCCTGTCGTTCGTCTCTTCCTTCATACATTATTCTTTCCAAATATCCTTGGGTGGCAGGGATGGTGGCAGACAGTGGGGTCTGTGAGGCCAAGGGATGCAGCAGCCTGGTCAAGGTCGTCTGAAACTCTAACAGCCTGAGTCATGTCCTGGAAGGGGAGTGGAAAGCCATCCGGGAGACCAGACACAGGTCCAGAGGAACCGAAGCCAGAGAGCACACAGCAAAGTAGACATGAGCCTGTTGGGAGTCAGGGTTCCCTAGAGAGTATGGGAACAGCACTGCTGTGACTCCCAGTGGGCTGCTGTCCTCCTGGTGGTGGGGATAGCATCAGGGTGCGCTGGGCTTACACACCTGGGTGTCACAGGTATAACATGCACCTGAACATAGAGCTGCCTTGCTTCCCAGGAGCCCACAGTCCCGTGGGTCATGCATAGACACTTGTCCCCCCCCAGGGGCAGATGTGGAATGACTCGTATCCCAGATATCCCTGGAAGCCTAGCAGTGCCGGGGGCATAGGCACCCGTGGGCCCTCTTGTCCCTCCCCCTCTTCAGACAGGCCCGTGATTTTGTCTTTGAACCAAGATCCAGGCCTTGCTGGTGCTGAGAGCTAATGACTTCCAGGGGGCTAGGAGGAAGGGAATGAACAAGGAAAAGAAAGAGCACGCCGGAGTGGAGGTCAGGGGCCCAGGACCCTCGTGCAGGCCCCGCCATTAACCTGCTCGGACCCGTGGGGAGCTACCACCTCCTGTGGGCCTCATTTTCCTCATCTGTGAAGCACTGAGCAAAGGGCAGGACCAGCCCCCTCTGACGCATCTTCCCACCTGCCCTGACCTTCTCCCCTCCCATCTGAGCAGCCTGTGTGAGTCTTGCAGCAACCAGCCCCCCACGGCTGAGAGGGCCTCAACCCCAGGAGGCCAGCAGCCTCATTCTCTTCCCTTGTTACATCAAGATTGGGGCGGAGCGGGGGGGGGGGGGTTCTTTTCCTTTCTTTTTTTTAAACAACAATGTAATTTTCTTGAAAGTGAATGTATTTCCTTGCTGACTCTAAGCCATCTTGCCTCTTATCAGATTTCAAACCCGATCCAGGTCTGGTCCTGGTTAGAGCAGGCAGAGTGGACAGGAGAGGGCCTGGGAGGGGCCCTTCTGATTGACAGGTTTGCAGGGGCTTCCAGGGTCCTTCGAATTTCACCCCTCGCCCTGCTCCTGCCCCCCTCTCTGGTCAGCTCTAGTAACTCTCTGCCCTTGAGCAAGCAGCTGTGCCTAAACTGTACGACGAAAATACTAGCACCTACCTGGTCGCCTTGTTTGTGAGGATTAAGAGCTAACACACATAAAGCACGTAGGATCTTGTCCAGCCTATAGATAGCGACATCCGGAACTTGTGAGCGCGGCTCTCAGTCACTGTGGTTCTGGCGGGGTGGTGCTCTAACCCCAAGGAGCCTCTCGGCACCGGCCCCGCCCTGTGCAGGTCGGGGCCTCCCCCACTTTCAGCTGCGCCCTCCTTGCCTCCACGCCCTTCCTTGTCTCAGCTGCCCCGAAATCCCGACTCCTCCGTCAAGATCCGGTTCAGGCTGACCCATCATCTCTGCCACACGGGGTGGACAGGCTGATCCTGTGCCGAGAGTGCTTCCGGCTGCACTTGGAGCCCGCTTGGTGTCTGTCGTGCCGTCTGGGATCTCCTCGGTCTCTGTGTCTCCAACATAAGCACAAGGCCTAGGGCAGGGGTGCAAGCGATGTTCGTTCCTCTCCTCCCGTGTGTGTTGGGAGACAGGAGGGGGACATGCGCACCAGCGGTTCCCGTGCACAGTGGCGGTGACCATGGTGGAGGTGGGTACTCAGGAGAGGGAGTTGTTCTGATTGAGCGTGGGGGGGGCGGTGGAGGTAGGAAACCGAGCAAGGTGGCGGGGTGAGGTTGTGGCGCTCGCTGCTTATGGAAGTGCGTCGAAGGTATAAATGAGAAGCCAGTGCAGAGCTCCCCTCCGTGTGCCCATTATCCCCTGCCTGGATCACCCCGCGGCTTCTGTCCTGGTCCGTCAGGCTGCTGTCACAAGCTACCACAGACCGGGGGGGGGGGGGGGGGGACGGCGGCGGGGGCTTACAGACAACAGAAATGACTTCTCACTGCTCTGAGGGCTGGCGGTCTAAGATCACCGGCTGATTCAATGTCTGGTGAGGACCTGCTTTCTGGTTCTTAGCCGGCCACCTCCTGGCTGTGTCCTCAAGCGGTGGAAGGGGCAGGGATGCTCCCTGGAGTCTCTCTTATAAGGACACCAATCCCATTCGTGAGAGCTCCACCTCATGACCTAGTCACCGCCCAAAGGCCCACCTCCAAATACCATCACACTGAGGATTCGTTTTTAGCATTTGAATCTGGGGGAGAGACGCAAACATTCTGTCTCTACAGTTTCTGTCTCCTGATTGGACCCTGACTGATAGACTGGGGCCTCCAGTATCCTACTGGTCTGTGATGGGCTGGATCTAAAGAAAACCGGCCCCTCCCCAGCCCTGCTCTCCTCCCCTAGAACAGCCCCTGGGACCCAGCTCTGGTTACCTCTGTGGCCTTCAAGTGCTCCGGTTTGCCTTGATTTCTCAAACCGTATGTGACGGGGAGGGAATAGACGCCATGTGTTTCTGATTCAGCTCCCCTCTGTTCAAAGGCGATGTGATTCTGAGCGATATCTGATGGCCTTTGAACCTCAAAAATATGTTCTTCAAGCCTTCTTTTCCTGCCCTCTCTGCCTTCTCTTTGACAAAGAGGAAGCAGCCCTGGCCAAGAATTGGTCAACTCAACAGTGCTGAGACTGGGCAGAACCGTTCCGGCTGCCCCTTACTGGGTCACTGACCCTGGGAGGCTGTGGACATCCAGGATGAAGACCAGGGTGTGAACCAACACAGCATCACTCCCACCTGCAGACGACGGTGGCACATGTCTGCTTACATGGAGGAACACGCCTGTCGTGGCTGACTGTCTTAGTAGTTATGACAACTTCACTCTCCAGGGCATGACGGGCCGACTGCTCAGAAGCAGAAAATATTTTGTTGTGTTTTATGTTTAACAAGTCTTGAGAGTTTTCCTTGTCTTTCCCCTGCTTATCATAGCAATATCCACCTATTTATTTAATAAACTTTTACTGAGAATCAACTACATTCCAGGCAATGGAAATATGAATATGTATAAAACAGCTCCCATCCTTCAAGTGGAGGAGTGGAAACTTTAAGGGACAATACCATGACGTGGGGCTCTGTAAGGTAAACACAGATAGAAGATGAACCGAGCTCACTTGGGGGAAGGAGAGAAGGAGGGAAAATGAAGGGAGATCAGTTGGGGAATCTTACAAGAGGCATTAAACTTTCCCCTGGCTACTGTGTGATGCTCATGGGCAGAGTCTAGAGCGAGGCCCCAGGAAATAAGGATGGTTGGGGTTAAGAGTTCCCCGGTTACCAACAAGTAAAGAAGGACATCTTGATTTTTACAAAAATGACAGAGGATGTCTGCCCAGCTGGGGAAGGTGGGGCCTCATAGTTCAAAGTCCCCATCTGCTTCTAGGCTGATCACAGCTGAGCAGAGTGATGGTCCCCGATTTGGGCCACACTTTCGAGTTTACATTCCATGATCTCAGTTCCTCTTCCCTCTGTCCTTCCTGCCTTCATTCAGAAATGTATACTGAGCACCAGCCACATGTCAGGTGCTAGCAACTCTGGGAACAGTGATGAGCAGGGTCAACAGGCCTTGGCTTCCTAAAGCATTTAGTTCAGGAATTCATGTTATTTTAAGCTAAAGAATGATACTATCCCTCTCGATACCAAATGCCTGTGGGGTTTGGGGATTGCTGGGTTTCTCCACATTGACATTTTCTGTAAAATGGTTCCGGTCCCCATTTCATATTAGAAAGGAGTTCAAGAGAAAGGAACAAGGAGATGGTGTTTTTTGCCAGTTCACCTCCTACCCCCTTCCGATAAAGGCATTTCTTCTTCCTGCCCTTGAGGTACTAAAGGAAGTCTAAACCCCATTGAAGGCCTCCACATTTGGAGCCTCCCAAGTGTTTTGCCCCTGATAAAGCATCACTTTCAATGGTTCATCTCCAAAAGTTTTGTTATTGATTCCAGCCACATTTTGCAATACTCTTGTTGGTTGCTCATATTCAAAAACAGAACATTTCACATTGACTTTTTTTTTTTTGAGCCCATTTCTCATTGTTTCCCACATATTTCCAGTGAATGAAGAGATTAGCTAGTGCATCGTTTTTGTTTTTGTTTTTTTTTTTCATGAAGGACAAAAGTTAAACATCCTGTTCTGACTGCAGAGAAATGTTAAGGTTTCTGGAATCCATTAAAACCCAAAATGTCACAGGAAAGTTATTCTGCAGCCTGCAGAAACACAATTTTACACTTCTGATGTCCATTGAGCATGTTTGCCTGTCCTTGGAAAGGATCACGATTTTCTTTCTTCACTCCCTCTGTCCTTCCGTCCTTCTTTCCAGAAAAATGGAAGGAAGCCAATGTATGTCATG
Organism: Halichoerus grypus; assembly: GCF_964656455.1. Classification (NCBI taxonomy): domain Eukaryota; kingdom Metazoa; phylum Chordata; class Mammalia; order Carnivora; family Phocidae; genus Halichoerus; species Halichoerus grypus. The sequence continues at coordinate 150,571,488 of NC_135716.1, forward strand.
CTAAGTACTTTACAAACATTATCTTATTTAATCCCCCCAACAGCCCCTTCTGAAGCTCAGACAAGCTGACGAACTTGACCCAGGTCGCCCAGCCAGGAAGTGCCAGAGGGAGCCTTCATCTTGTCGCCCCTTCATCTCTCTGCTCCCTCTCTCCAAGCCACTCATAGAGTCACACCCTGATGCCACACCATGTCCCCCCACCCTGTAGGAAGAGATGCAGATGTAGAAGCCTGGATGTGGGTACGAGCCAGAAAAGGACTGACATTTTCGCCCTCTCGGCGAGAGGCCATGTTTTCTCATTTGTCAGCTGATGTGCCACTGTGCACGTTACGGCCAAGAATGATTTCAGAGCATCTGGGTTCACAATCTAGGGCAGCTCTGTAAATGCAGTTGTCATTACACATTTTACTTCCTTGCGGAGATAAGCAGGTGGCTCTGACGTCTGACTATAGAGCTGAGTGTAGGGAGAGCTCTTACCAGCTGGTGAGGGGCGGATTGGCTGTGACAGGGCCTGAGACTGAGGGTCTAGCTGGCTGCAGCTTTGCATCAGATCTGGGTCTTTGAAATCCACTAATAGCCCGTGCCTGGACGTCGAGGCCCCCGGGGGCCTTTCAGCCTGCCTTCATTTGGGCACTTGTTGGAAAGTCAGGGAATAACAGGCCTGGACGGGAAGGGTGGGGTGGAGAGGGGTCCACTGAATTGCCTCACAGACACAGCCAAGTTCTAAAGCGTAGGAGGAACACAGCCAAGGGGCCTCCTGGCTTATCCTTCACCCTCGGCCCAGCACGTGCCTTGGGAATTTTCCAGGACTCTCCTGGACTAGGAAGGGTTTGGGAGGTCTTTGCTGGTGATAGTGGGTTTGGCAAACAGGGGCCCCTGTCCTGGCTGGGCCACTCACCATTTGGGAAGCCTCAAAGAAACTGAGCCATTGTCTCTCTTCCAGAGCATGGCCCTCGTCCTTGGGAAGCAGCCGGGATGGGCTCCCTCTTTGCCTCACAGGGGTCCCGAAGGACGTTGGGTGTAGAGAAACAGTCAAGTTTCCCAAAGTCAAATTATATCTCTTGAGCCTTCCCTGATTTCCTAGGGATTCAAAGCCCCCTTTGGGGACTTTCACAGAAATGTGTTCTCTCTGCTCCTGGTGATCTTAGCCAGTCCTGAGCCGAGACCGCTGGCCTACACCTGCCCCCAGGGACTGTGTCTTCTGGGCAATGGAACATGGATGTTAAAAACTAGGTCTGAATAGTGCAGCTCGTTCCCTGAGGTCTTTTATGTCAAGGCTGACCTCCTGCCACACTGTGGGGGGGGGGGGCTCCCAAGCACATGGACAAGGCTCACTGTCCTGTTTGCACACAGAGCTGGGCACAGGGTCAGTGCGAATGAGTTCCTTGACCTGTGATGACAAATAACAGTCATCATAGTAACGATATGTACGGTGCTAGGCCCTTTCCAGAAGAGGAGGCTGAAGGACAGGGGAATGAAGAAACCTGCCTAGGTGACAGGTTGCAAGTGGAAAGCTGAGACTTAGCCCAAGCCCACGGGATTCCAAATCTACTGTGTGCACAGCAGAGTCCTCCCACCGCCCGAAGCAGCTGTCTCTCTCTCTGGTCTGCATGTTAAACTCAGAGCGTTGGTCCGGCCAGAAGTACCACTGCCGTTCACAGGCAGCAACAGGAGCCCAGGGAGCAAGGTTGGAAACCAACTGGCCCAGACTCACCCCTTTACAAATGAGAAAAGGAGGCTCAGAGAGAGGCCGGGGACTGGAGCTGGGCAGAGGACCTGTGTCTCCTTTTCTGAATTCCCACAATTGCATTTCCTGGACTCTCTGGGACACTGCCCGTGCCAGGAAGTTTTCTTCTTTTCTATCAAGGTGAGCCAAGGTGTAACAAAATCCCACCGAACTGTGAAAGCTCGGGTAAAACTTTGTCATGAGCGTTGATGGGCCGAGTCAACAAACAGCCCCCCGACAGGCCATCTCCCAGTGGTGGGGGGGAGGTCAGGAGCTAGCAGGCTGCATGCAGCAAGCAGGCCTTCAGGTCAGTCTACAGAAAGAGAGGCAGTGAGCCGTGGCAGGCCAGGCAGCGGAGGGAAGACCACCAACAAGGAGGAAGCTGGGCCTCCTTCCCCCTTCCTGGCTTCCTGGTCCCAGCTGCAAGCCCAGCAGATGCCCACTTGGAGAGGAGGCCTGGGATGGAGCGTGATGCTGAGGGCCCGAGTGTTGCTCCCTAGAGGTGCTTCTGAGAAGGAAGTAGATGGCTAGACCATATGCCCAGGACGCCCTGAACCCTCCCTCCCACCAGCAGTCAGACCTTCCTATAGACCCAGCCTGCACCCCGTGATCTAAGAGCAGTGGAGGCCAAGGCCAGGCAGCCAGCCCGAGATGGGACGCCTGGGGCAGAGGGCAGTCAGGGCCTTGCACACCCAGGCTGGGGTTCAGGAGTGGCTATTTGACAGGAAAGGGGAGGCCTGGAGGCTGCTGGGGAAACCGAGTCTCACTTATTTGCCCAGTCCTGGTCACTGTAAGGTGTTTTCTATCCCTGGCTTCTGCCAGCTCGATGCCAGTAGCATACTCTCCCCCATTTGTGACTAAAAATACCCCTCGACATTGCTGAATGTCTCCTGGACAGGGGAGCACAGCATTGCCCCCAGGCTGAGAACCACTGCTGTAGATGGGCAAAGAATTTCAGCCTAGAAGGGATTGTTGAGGTCACCTAGGCCAGACCAGCTTAGAGTCCTGGTTCTGCCGGAGCCAGCAAACATCTCCGGGCCTGGTCTTCTCCCTATAGGTGGAAAGAGATGCTCACCAGGCTAACATTCCGTTGGTCGAAGACAGCCTCATTTCACTAAAAGATGCTGGGGCCCAGAAGGGAGATGGGGCCTGCTGTCAGTCAGGGATCCAGGACTCATCCGTTCTCTGTGTCATTGTAACCAAGGTTCGGCAGCTGGCTCGGTGTCCCACACAGACTCAAACCCCCGGCTAGTCTGTGTGGCACTGTCTGGGTGCCCAGCACTATGCCAGGCAGCGCTAGTTAAGAGACAAGGGGGAGGAGCAGACAGGGCTGTTCCAGCAGGTTCCACTCACGTGGGTCTCCAGGCTGGCTGCACGCAATGGGGCGGGGGGAGCTTGTGCAGCTGCGTTGGTCTGGAGGGAGGTGTGGGTCTTGGTAAAAAAGAATCCTTGGAGAAAGGAGACTTAAGCTGAGCCTTTGGGAATTAGGAGGGGAATTTAAGGAGAGGGAAAGAGCAAGAATGAAGGCGCGAGGCAGCGATCTGAGTGCACTCAGATCACCCCGCATTTAGCTGTCTAGGAGTATGGCAGCCATCAGGCACCAAGGACCAGGGCCTGTCTTGCTCAGCATCACGGCCCCAGCATCGGGCCGGTGCTCACGGGGTGCAGTCCTACCATGCAGACTCACGTCTTCATTCTGCCACGCCCCCGGCTGGGTTACCCTCCCTGAGCTGCACTTCCCCCGTGGGCTGTCCCACGAGGTCCCATATGAGAGCTGAGTGAGCTCCTGGACACCCGAGGGTTGGGTCATTGTGAGGAGCTGCCCGGTGTGAGGAGTGAGCGTTACCATCCCAAGTGGGGTGGGATCCGCACCCAGACGGATAGAGGTGCCGGGGCTGGCAGGTGCCAAGGACTTCGCCCTCAAGGGGGCAGCTGGGCCGAGCCTTGTCCCATCTGGGCCGGTGAAGATGACAGGGAATGTGCCACTGTCAGCCGGGTGCTGGGATGCCTGCTTTTCGCACCACCGTGAGCAGCAGCTACGGCAGGCCCCCGCCGGGCTGTGCCTGCTGGTGCATGCAGAAGCCTCCCCTGACCCCAGGGCCAGGCCAGAACGGGGCCAATGCAGAAAGACTTCTGAATTCCATGGCCAGAGCTTTACAAGTTGAAACCAAGACAGGTAATGCCTAGGGGCGCGTGAGCCTGTTCCGAGACACAGTTGTTGGGGAGAGGTATAAACGGAGGGCAGGAGGTAGAACTGAGCTCTGGGGCTGATGCTGGAGGCAGGGGCTGGGGTCTGACTGGAGCTCACATGGGTCAGCTGGGCCGGAGGGGCCCCCCGGTTAGCCACATGCATTTCTCAGCCACGTGTGGCTGGCTCTGGGTAACCACGGACCACAGCATTAGCAGTGGCTGGGCTTCCGGAGGTGGGAGGGGCAGGCCAGATGGGAAAGAGAGGGCAGGAGGAGGCAAGAGAAAGGAGGATGGGCCCACAAAGCTGGGGTCTGCTGAAACGAAGTTCGATGCCAGCCTCGGGACAGGCAGTCCCATGTCTCCAGAAAGTGGTGCACTCCCCGCAGGAGCCCCCTGTGCTCCTCCCCAAGCTGAGCAGAGGCTATTGCCTGCTTGGTGGCAGAGACGGCCTCCTAACAGGCTGCGCGAACCGCGTGCACAGTGTACGGAGGGTATCTGTGGCTCCTACAGACAAGGCCACCGCCCTGGACCCAGCCACCATGGTCCCCACGCCCAGGCAAGAGCTCCCCTCCCCACTGCCCCCCCGCCCCCCACCAGGCCACCCGCCTGAGGCCCTTCCTGGGGTTGTCTGCTGGCTCGGCTACTCCAGAGGGCAAAGGCAAGCCCCTCCTTCCAGGCCAGCTTCCAGAAGAGGCTATGGCACTTGCTGTCTGCCAGTTCAGGATGAGGCAGAGGGCAGACACCAAGGGCTTCGGGGGCAGGGCGCTCACGTTTGCATCTCTATGTGTACGAGCTATGCATTCCCCTGCTCAGGCTAGCCTGCGTTGTCTGGCCCTGGGGATAATAAGTCTTACTCCGCAGGCTAGTAAGAGCATTAAATGAGATAGGAAGTGGTGAGCGGAGTGCCTTTGCGCACAGAAACTATTAACAGTAGTTAACCATTTCCCGAGCTTTTACTGTGTGGCAGGACCAAAGCTGAGGGAACTTGAGGACAGTCCCTGTGTCCAGGGAGCTGGCCACTGAGGACAGGGGCAGGATCCCACAAGGGTTCTCTCACCCTCTCACTCCTTTGTTCGTGCTTGGAGGCCTTCCCTGTACACAGCGTGTGCCGGGCAGGCCCTGGGATGCTGACGTGGATCTGAGCTGGTGTCCCAGGAGGTCACCTGAAGGGAAGACAGGTGAGCAGTCAGGCCTCATGCAGAGTGCCAGGAGGAATTTGGAGGGCTACCCAGAGTAGGTACTGAGAAGGGACCCTTAAGCTTCCCCAAAGAGGGGTATATGGCCCCGCACCTAGAAAGATGGGTTGGAAGTTTCCAGATGGGTACAGACGGTAGGGCAGGGCCAAAGCTGCAATGGTGCTCTGGCCCCGAGCCACCTGCCTGAGCCGGGGCACCTGAGGAGTCTGCAGGCTGGGAAGATGAGCACTCGGGCAACAGCCTGTGGGAGTAGCTTCGGGAAGGTGGCAGGCTCAGGACACAAACAGGTTGCAGATGAGGGAGCACCTACGAAGGGCCCGGGTCTGAGAGGAGGAGAGGCCACTTCACGTGGCTTGCACCAAGACCGATCACTCAGAAGCAGAAGGTGCCTTTCTGACAGTCCAGTCCAAGCACAAAGGCCACAGATAAGAAAGCAGTACTGCCGTGCTCACCCAGCAGCTGTTGAAACTTGGCCAAAATGTTCCAAACTCGCCTATTCAGGCACCATCTCCCAGCCTGGGAGAGCTCTGAGGAACAGCCCCTCCCGAACATCAACAGCCCAGAGCCTCCGCTTCTTTCGACTTTTCCTTCTCCTTTCCACGCTCCCAGCTCCCCGCCCTCCTCTGTGCCTGCAGGGCCCAGGCCTCATCATTTATCAAGATAAAATCCATCAAAGTCCCTGGGAAGGAGGATAAAATGAGTTCGTGGGGGTAATAAATCTCCTTTACCATAGGTGGTGAGCAAGGAATTCATCCCAGACTGAGCTCTTGAAAAATGAGAGGGTGTGTGCAGACAGTGCGCACCCAGGCGTGGGGGTGGGTGTGCGGGGACAGTGAGGTGGCCCCAGCATCGTCCAGAACCAGAACATCACGGCCGGGCCAGGAAGACCTCGGGCCGACTCTAAACTGCCTTCCCGAGGTCGAGGGAGATGGTCTGGAAGCCCAAACTTCCTCTAAACCCAAGAACTAGTTGCACTCATCCACTTAGCCCCTCATCATTCACACACATTCATCATCACTTCACTCTCTTGTGCATTCATCACTGATATTTCCCGAGCACCTACTGGGTGCCAAGCACCCAGCCTGCATTGGCAGCAGAGTGGGGAGCCTGGGTCCATGGGGAGCACAGGGGACAGAAAGACCAGAGGAGCAGGGGCGGGGAGCACTGCACAGCCCATGCGGAGTGGACTCCTGGGTCCATGTGGAGCACGCAGGGGTCCTACAGATCCTCTCTCTGTCCCCAGCAGAGGATGCCTCAGCCCCTGCTTGCAAGAGGAGGAGACATCAGTCTGCCTTAACACCGCTCACCCAGGCTGAACAGCATTTCAGGGGCCTTTCTCTGTGAGTCCAGCCTCGTGCTCAGAGAGCAGCTTGTCCATCCTCCAGGGAAAGTGGCTTCTCTTCTCTCATTTCTCTTCTTCACCGTAGTTTAGTGAAAACAGCACGGGCAGGGGGCTGGGGAGATGTCCGCCCAATGAAGAAGTAAAGCGTACTATATTCATGGGATGGAGCACAAGGAACACACAGAATGAATGACCTACATGTGTCCACACGGGCCAATCTCACATAACATCGGGTTCACCAGGCAAATCGTAGAACAATATATGCAGTCTCTACCAGTGATGCAAATTGAGAAACAACAATATTCCATATCGTGTATATACACACATATGCATGTAATAAAAGAGTAAAAATGCAGACAAAAAGGATCCACCCCAGCCTCAGAAGGGATTGCCTCTGGAGGGGAAAAGAGGTGAATGGAATCAAGGAGGGGGCAAGGGAACTTCTGATGCTATAATTTTATTTCTTTTTAAAAAATAGGTCATGCAAATACAGTAGGAGATCAATGTGCGTTAAATTTCAGTGGTACGTGCATAAGTATTTGTGAGATTTCTCTGTTCTTTTCTGTTGGTTTGAAATATTTCATTTTAAATAAAGATGTTTAAACAAAACCCAGACAGTCTGACTGGAAAACCCACATGAACCACATGTCTGAGGACCTCTGAGTTCCAGCCCTCTGCAAGGTGCCCTGTTGAACCTTTTTTTTTTTCACAGCGAATCTTCCTGTGATTCCAAGAACAAGGCCTATTATCTTCATTTCACAAATGAGGAAAGTGGCCCAGAGGTGGCAAGCAACTTGCCCAATGTCACACAGCTATTTGGTGGAAAATCTGAGCTTTAGACTCCAGTGCCTGTAACCCCAAACCATGCTCTCTCCTCCACTCCTACCACCCACACAAGCTGCCTCTCTTCATGAAATGTTACTGACTCAAACACCAAACGAAATGAAAACCACCAGCTCAAGGGTGAGAGGTTAGAGACTGACCTTGAATCTTGCATCTGCAACCAACTGGCTGTGACATTTGGTGAGCTCTTTTCCCTCTGGGAGCTTTACTCGCCCTCACTGCAAATCTTAGTTTAGACTCCCCAGGCCTCGTCCCCAGTATTTTCCTTCCCTGATCGAAATGGAACTAAACTCTCTGGAGTGGAGAGATCAGAAAGGGACAGGGGCGGTGAAAGTCTCAGGGGAGACTGAGAGCAGGTGAGGCATCCAGGCACCTTCCTGTGGCCCCTCTTGGTTCTCCGCACTGTAGCCATCCTGCCAACTCTGGGGGTGGTAGGCATTGTGCTGAGAATTTGAAATACATTTTCCTAGTGTCATGCTCAAGAGCCCACCTCCATTTTACAGAGCCTCGGAAATTTAAGGGGCTGGCCCAAAATGACATAGCTCATAAGTGGCAGAGTTGAAAGCCATGTCTTTCTGACTCCAAAAGCCCTGCTCATAACTGTTACCTCATATTATCGTGGGGAGCTGGGGGATGGGTTTGCAAGTGAGGCCAAGGGAGAAAGAAGCGGCAATGAGATCATTAAGGTCTCTGTAAGCCCCCCGAGTTGCTAGGCGTGGTCCTGCAGGTGTGGGAGCCATGGCAGGGGAGAGGCATGATCATCTTCGTGGTTTGAAAAGTGGGCTCTGGTTGCAGCCTGGCAGGAAGTTGCTACAGTATCCAGGAGCTTGGGTGTGCCTAGGGCCAATCACAGTTGAGAAGATACACTTTCAGGCTATTTGGAGCTTAATAAATATTGGATGGACGGACAGACGGACAGACGGGCGGGTGGTGGGGTCTGGAAGGAGAGAAAAGGAATCAAGGATGACCCCCAAAATAACCCATACCAATTAGCATGGCCTTCAAGCAAGCCCTAAGCTAGGCACCCTGACATCCTTTAAGACTTTCTTGCATGACTTTCCTTTCTTGCATGACTTTTGAACTATGGGGAAACGTTAGAGGTCAGACACGATATATAGGAAATGCCACTGGAGTTATCCCCAACCCTGGGGCTAGTGACCACCCTCCTGTGAGGAGCTGTGGGGCCCAGAGTGCATCTGAGCAGTGGGAGGCAGGGCTGTCCAAACACAGATGCCGCTGGAGGTGGGGCATAATATGTACCAGCAAATATTGATCCTGCCCCTTTGCCCAAAGCAGTTCCCCTCCAGACAATGCCAGGGCGCATCAGTGGCTCTGGGCCCTAGGCTGCAGGCCGAGGAATGCGGACTGCATTGCAGTCTGTTTGCTCATCCCCCAGAGCTTGACATTCCCCGGATTGACCACCCCCTTTGAGTGGCCCTGGGCCCCAGTACCAGCCAAGCCCCCCATTCGGGGTGTTTGCACAGGGGCTGCTCTGCTTAGCCAACACTCATTAGAAAAGGCTTCTCTCTGCGAGGCGTGTTTCCAGGGTGTGAGCGGGGGCTTTCTACCCACCTCCCTTTACCTGCCCCGCCCAGTTCTGGCTGCCTTTAGGAACCCATGCAAGTGGGGCTCTTAAACGTCAAAGAGAATATGAGAATCCAGCCAGGCCTCTGGAGAGGTATTTGTCGCCATCACCCTCATTTTAGAGACGACCAAGAAAAATACACTTGGAGTCACTCCGTTTGGGGGCAAGCTCTCTGTTAAGAGCTTTTGAGACAGACCCCAGGAAAGGGACATTGGACAAATTACTCAACCTTACCTCCCCTCACCTGCCCCACCTCCCCATCTGCAGGGTAGAGACAACAACAGTGCTGCCTCCTCCGAGATTGAGAGACCTAATAATTGCCTGGAACACAGCTGGTGCTCGATAAGCAGAAACGGATTGACTCAGTGGGAGCTAGGAGCAGTCACGGTGTGCTGGAGAATTCGCTGATTCCACCCTGAGCTGCAGTTGCCGGAGAGTTCTGGCTGACCTGTCCAGCAGCGGTGGGCCTAGTAGGCTGAAGGGACGGTTCCAATCCTTGGCGCTGAGTGGACACACCAGGCCAATTTCCAGCTCTCTCCAGCTCGCATCATTCCAAGGAGATCGTGAAAATGGATCCCATAGTGGGTAGGGCGGTGGAGGGGGGAGACTGAAACTCTATTCCGCTCATGGTCAGTTTGATTACTTTGGCCTGGAATTCTGGTCTTCAACAGCAACAAAGGTGGCCTGAGTGTCCTTATGACTGGGGCTTCTTGGGGCAGGGAGCCCCCCGGCTTCCCCAAGCAGCTCTGCCCTGATCACTCCCCTTCCTTCTCTGTGTTGGGCCACAGTCTGGGCCCTGCTCTAGTTCCAGAGCCCCTGAAGTTTCTTGGGAGCTCAGCCGTGCCAGGGGCCACCATTGTGGCTTGTGGGTGTTTGGGTTTGGGGTTATTTTTTGAACAGTCTCTGTCTTTCTGTTTTGCTTTCTCAGCTCAGCCCTTAGCAAAGGGCTCTGAAATGGCTGTTGACATCTTCCCCTGCTTTGGCTTGTGCCAGCTTCTGGCTGCTCCTTTGCCATTTCAAGGACCTACTATGTGATTCATGTTGATTAAGAGCACAGATTCTGGAGCCACATGGCGTGGGCTCAAATCCCGCCTCTGGCACATATTAGCTGAGTTCTCTTGGGATTATCGCTTGGCTTTTCTGAGCCTCAGCTTCCTCATCAAAGAAATGGAAATGCTAATAGCAAGGTCAGTGGAAGGATTTAGGAAAGTGATGCATGTGGAGTAATTTGCTCATGTCTAGTACGTAATAAGTCAACTGTGAGCTGCATACACACACACACACACACACTCATTTAATTTTCATCATGGCCTTGTGAAGTTGGGAAGCGGGGATCATCACTCCCATAATAGTTGGGGATACTGAGTTTCATCACCTGAGCTCACTCACCTGGCAGGTGACAGAGACTGACTTTAAGAGAAGCCTCCAACTCTAGAAACTATCTGGTATTTCTTCAGCTTAAGTATAACTCAAAAGAAGACCTAGATTTCTTGCTGAGCATAATGTCAGAACTCTCTCTCTCTCCCCCTTTTTCTCCCCCTCCCATCTTGCTCCCCCCACCCCAATCTATGACTCAACTCTTAAGACCCTGAGAGAAGGATTTGAGTATAATTAAGTTTCTTGGAGACCTGAACCCAGGAGTTGGGGAAGTGAACTTGGCAGAGGGAGCACAGTGTGCTCGGATACCTGGGAATGGTGTAGAACACGTGCCTCAGAACCATCCACCTGTGAGTCAGGGGAGCTGAGGTATTGATACTCCTGTTCTTGTCCATCATTGGTCCATAGAGCAGTACTCATCCCCAGCACCGGCCTGCTCAGGCAGCATGGGATCTCATGGTTAGAGAAAGCCTCAGGCAAAGAAACGCAGGTGGTGGCACTTGAAAGTTGGCTGGGAGTGTTTAAGGGGAGGGGATATGGGTGGAGCAGGGGCGGTGTGGAGGAAGTATCCTGGACATCCATCTGTCACTGCACACATGATTCTGGACTGTGGTCATCTGTTTCCTGCTCTCCCCTCCAGCTCCTTAGGGCAGGTCTCATTCGTCACAACACAGGGCTCATAGATACATTGAATGGACGATTCTAGACTCTTAGACTACTACCCTTTCAGGGCAGAGAGAGGCCTTTGGGTCAATTTGGCCCACCTTCCATACGATGTATGGGTCCTTTCCTCAATTTCTAGTGGCAACCTCCCTACCACCCCTCTTGGCAAACTCAGCACTGTTGGGGACAGCCTGCCCCATCATGAGACAGCTCTGACTGTGAGAAAGAACTTTGTCACCATCATCTGTGTTCACTGATTCTGTGTCCAGGCTTTGTCCCTACTCTGGGTGACAGGACCTGGGTCAGCTCTTGGGAGAAGTCTGCCGCATCCTCTGGAGACTTGTGGCTGGTGGAAGACTCCCTCGGAAGCCACACCTCTTGTGTTATACCCTAATGACACAATTGTCTGTGTCCAGCTGCCTCCTTGCTGAGGGTGGGAAAGAGACTTTCTTCTGTATAAACAAGTAGCTCAAAGACCCAAGGGGGGGGAATTTGATCTGGGGTGAATGCCTTAGTTTTGCAATTCTCCTGTGAGTCTGTGGGCCAGCGCTGGCTGGGTCTACAGCTTCTTCTGGAAGGAACAGGCCTGTGAAATCCTAGGTTGTGCCAAATGTCCCATCAGGGGATTCTGCTTTTGGCTACAGGGGGGTGGAGACCGAGCAAGAAAGTGGTTGTGTAACCCCGGGTGCTGACCGCAGCTGTAACAAAGGCAAAAGCACTTGGTGAGGGCCAAGTTTGCCTTCAGAGGCCAGCATGCCTTGTGCTCCTTCCCCTCCTCCTGCTCCCTGAGCAGCCCCATCCATCCCCTCAGCCAGCAGACCAACCTCAGAAGCTCGCACATGGTTCAACAAAACAGCACAGACTCACAACACCCCCACTGCCTGCCAAGCAGGGGGCCAGGCGATGGAGATATTGAGGCAAAGATGCAATTTCTGTCATCTCAGAGTTCCAGCTCTCCAGGGCTTTGAGAGGTGCCCACTTGTCAGTAGGGAAGAAGCAGAACCAGGAATCAGACACTTGGATCCAAGTCTCGTCTTGGTAAATCTTGGGCAAACCAGTTAGTTCAGGCTGCCGTAACAAATATCACTGACTGGGGGCTTCAACAACACACTTTCATTCTGCACAGTTCTGGAGGCTGGGAGTCTGAGGTCAGGGGGCCAGCAGGGCTGGGTTCTCCTCCACAGCCTCTCTTAGGGCTCGCAGAAGGCTGCCCTCTTGCTCTCTGTGCTGATGGCCCGGGGCCTGTCTGTGTCTCCTAATCTCTTCGTGTGAGGACACCAGTCAGATTGCCCTAGAGGCCTCATTTCGGTTTAATTTCTCCCTTAAAGCCCTATCTCCAGGGCGCCTGGGTGGCTCAGTTGGTTGGGCGACTGCCTTCGGCTCAGGTCATGATCCTGGAGTACCTGGATCGAGTCCCGCATCGGGCTCCCTGCTCGGCGAGGAGCCTGCTTCTCCCTCTAACCCTCCCCCCTCTCATGTACTCTCTCTCTCTCATTCTCGCTCTCTCAAATAAATAAATAAAAATCTTAAAAAAAAAAAAAAAAAGCCCTATCTCCAAATATAGTCACATTCTGAGGCACTGGGTTAGAGCTTCAACATATGAAGTTGAGGGGGTTGGTCACACAACAGCCCGCAACAATCACCCAGCAGCTCTGCTCCTCAAAGTTCTCATTGGTCGCCCAGCCAGAAGGTTACTGTGGAGCTCAGGTCAGGCAACGGGCACAAAACCAGGAACCGCCACGCAGGTGTGAAGGGTTGCTAACTGGGGGCCCAAGGGACAGAGGCAGCTGGGACACCTCAGGAAGCTGTGGCCATAGGGGAGATGTTTGGGGGCATGTGACTATCTCAGAAGACAGACAAGCCCTCCCTTCCCTTTTCTCCTGGGGCACATGGTCAAGAAGAGCGAAGAGCTAGGACCGTGGCCCGGGGGTGACTGGTGTGACTTATCATCATTCTCTGCTGCAGCGGAGGTGTGGGCAGCCGGGATCACGCTGGGAGGGCGGGGGGGGGGGGGGTGAGCAGGTGGCCTGGACTCACTTTCCCTGCCCCTCCAGGTCACTCTGCCCACATTCCAAGAATACTTGTGGGCCCTCAGTTTCCTCATTTGTGTCATGGGCAAGGAGAAAATTTAACCTAGAGGATTTCTGAGTTGTGCAAGCCTGAGTGCTGACCGCAGCCTGTAACAAAGGCAAAACCACAGGCCAGGAGCCAGCTTTGCTTCCAGGGGCCAAGCTTGGCTGACTGTTCTCTGGTATTACGACCGTGACTCTAGATTCTTGGATTCTCTAAGGGCCTGGGACCAAGGTCCTGTCCTGCCCACTTGGAACAGCCTGAGCCCTGACCCTGGTCACAGCCTGAGTACGGACCCTGGTTAGAGGCTGAATCCTGACCCCGGTCATAGGCCGAACCCTGCCCTGGTCACAGACCAGAGTATGGATGGCCTAGTGCATGCCACTTCCATGATAGGAATCACACCTAAAATGTGGGGTCATATGTGGATCCCCTTCTCCTCAGCACTCCATCCCCCATGAAGGGGCTGATTTAAACATTGCAGGTAGGGCCCTCACCAGAAAAGAGATAGCCCCCACCCTTCCTGCCCCATCGTGTTTGGTCTGAAAGCTGGGCGTCTGGGGCCTGGGGCAAGGGGAGGCCATCTTCCCCTGTCTTGCTTCCTTTGGGTACGGCAGGGGCAAGGCAGGGTAGGGGCACCGAAGCCTCGAGAGACCTGCTGCTCGGGAGAGTTTCTCCCAAGCTCCGGGGTGCTCAGGTAGCTGGAATTTACGGCATCAGCCCCGCCCCATGTCATTAATAAAGGAAAATTAGCCCGCTCTGGGTGAAGACATTTTTCATGGGAGTCTGAGGGCTGTAATGAGGCGCTATCAAAGCCCCAACGTGCCATATGAATTTTATATGCCCTGTTTCCTACAAGTTCTGAACAGCTCGGCCGATTTATAAGGTAATGATTTTTCCATCCATAATTTCTTTCGTATGATTTTTGTAATGTAGACATTTCCCCCTCCTGGCTGGGCTGTGCACGGCGTGGTCGAGTAGATTAAGGCAAGGCAGGGAGGGAGCCCGGATCAGTGTGCAAGGGCCACCCAGGGCCGCAGTGGGTGTGACAGAATCCCGAATTCTGTCCCACATCGGGTGCTGACTCCCGGCAGCCACTTGGGCAAGTGACTTCCTCCCTCTGGGCCTTTGTTTCCCCATCTTTCCAGTGAGAGGGCACTATTTAGATCAATCTACAGGATACTGTCAAGAACAATTCCACTCGTCGCAACCCCACATTTTGTGCATACGTGCCCTGTGTCAGGCGCTGTGCTGGGCACTGCAGGCATGAGGACGAATTCAATACAGGCCCTCCCTCCCAGAGGAGCTGTAGGAAAGAGGTCGCGTGTTTTGAGAACGTAGAAGTGACTGGTCCTTTCAGAGGGCAGCAGGGAAGGCTTCACGGGGGAGGTGCTTACAAAGAGCACCGTGAAGGAGAAATCCTTTTGCCTGGCCAGGAAGGACCCGTTTCAGACTTTGTCAGTTGAGGTGGTATCCCCTTCACCCCCATCTGGGGCCTTGGCAATGGGCCCAGCTTCCCTGAGTGCAAGACCACCTTCAAGGTCCCCCCAAGACACTCCAGAGGAGCTGGCTCCAGGAAAGGGCCTTTCCTTTCTCCCTTCCAAGTCCAGTGCCTCCTCTCCAGATGCTCCAGTGGGGAGGGGGTGGGAGCAGAAACACCTGGGAGGAGCCCTTGCTTACCCATAAATCTGCCCCCTCCATCCTTTGATGTGGACACTGCTATCTCCCTAGGATCACTGCCCGGGAGGTAGCTATTGAACCGAGGGTCAGAGGGCACCCAGCCCTCATTTTTGAGTGAGCGTGGGCTTTAACCTCACCTGGCCTGCGTTATGTTAAGCCAGAATGTCTTACAAGATGTGACTCACTCCTGGTCTAGGCAGGCGTGGCAGCCCCACACGGTCAATCATTATCCACATAGCAGCTCAGCAGTGGCTGGAACCGTTGAAAACCCGGTGAGTCCTCCGGACGCCTGGCCTATAGGACTTGGTGCGCCCCCGCCAGGATTATTTTCTTTTGTTCCTTGCATTGACCAGATGTTCGGGTGTCTCTGAGACCCAGTCTCCATAGGTCACAAGCCTCACTCCCTGCCTCGCTCATCTCCCGGCCACCTCTAGAGGTAGGGGCGGTTACCAGTGCTTTTCTCAGGAACGGAGACCGGGCCCAGAGCAGTTGCCTGCCGGGCTGTGGACGGGCAGCAGATCAGAGAAACGGGATCAGAACTCGGGCCTTCCGATTCCTACATGGGCACACATCCTTTCTGCCAGGGCAGCTCGTTCTCACAGCCCAGGTGCAAGCCCAGCACCGCCCCCCCCCCCACGTGTGAACTGGACTCGCGGCAGTTGGGCGAGCGTCAGCAAACCCAGGGGAGAGCAGGATGGAAATGATGATGGTGCAGCTCTTGGCATGCCTCTCTCCCACTTCTCAGAAGTTGGTACGTTTGCCTTGGAAAGAAAAGCCACTTCAACTTTCCTGTAATAAAGTTTTCTAATTAACTGGGGGGTTGGCAGTGGGGGGGGGAAGCACGCTGAAAGTATTAACCACATCTTAGCTATATGTTGGTTCTTTTTTTATTTTTTTAAAGCCGTTGCATCGAGAGGCTTTAGGAGTCTTTGCACAACAGCTGTTAAAGTATTGCCAAAAAACCAGACATGGGATGTTCATGGTACCTGGTCAGTCACCCAGACCCCCTTTGCAAATGCATAAAGGACAGATGCACCTCCTCTGTCCCTGATGTCCACAATATGCAGGTCAGCTTGGGAGAAAGGAGGCCCACTGGGTGAGTCTGGGAGGAAGGTCAGCATCCACGAAGCACCTACTATGTGTCGGGCATGATTCTGGGGACTTCAACTTCAATAAAACACGTTCATTTCCCTGGAGAAGTCCACAGTTTAATGGGAGCTAAACACATTAGGAGGAAATTACTCAGATTATAAAAATATATTCCTCACTACAAAAAAAAAAAAATTTCTCAGCAGCCACACCACCTCAGGCCCTATATTCATATACTTTATATCTTAAACCCCTAAAATAGACTTTAAACACCCACTCAGACAATGAATTTGCTGCATTTCCTCCTGGAAAAGGATAGTACTTTGTTCTTAGTATTATTATTATTAATTATTCTCATTGCCATTAGTAGCAGGCGATGGAGTTAGACTTCCTTGGTCCATATCCCAGCTCCACCATTTACTAGCTGGGTGATCATGCGCAAGTTATTTTACCTCTCTGTGCTTCAGCCTCCCAACAAGAAAAAGGAGAATAGTGCCTATACTGTAGATCATTTAGCAGAGATCATGCCTATAAAGCATTTAACCCAGTGCCAGACGCTTGGTAAGAACAAAACAATTGCTCACTGTCATTGTTGCTATCCTAATATTAAAGAAAAGGAAGTTGTGACTTAGGGAAATAAAATATGTGAGGGTAAGGTTAGAACAGAGACCAGAATCCTGACCAAGATGCCAGACTGCTATCAGTCCCTAGGCACGCTGTCAGACTGATCACTTTCTCTGACCCTCAGCAGAAATGCCATTGTGGTGGGAAGAGGAGCCTTGCTTGCAGGAGAAAGGGGCAGGCCGAGACTCTGGAACACAGTGGGCAAAGCTGGTCTCAAGCATGCACCCGGGCAGTGCCTGGAGATGGATGGATGGGGACAGAGCTGCCAAGCAGATGCCTGTGCAAGACAGGTCCTCCCCCCATCCCTCTGCCCAGCTCACAAGGTGCCTGCTGTTGGTGACCAGTGGGAGGGTCTCCTGCCCCCGGGGGAGAGAACTGACCAGGTGCACCTCTGGCATGTTCCAAGAGCTGAAATTCTTGCATTCTACTGTCTCAGAATGCTGAGGGTCTTTGATTCCAAGTGTTTGAGTCAAGGGGTCTAAGCTTCTGCAAGTGTCCCAGTGTAGAATACGGTCAAGCCCCTGGGCCTTTGCTCATGCTGCTTCCACCACCGGGAACTCCTTTATCCCCGAATCCTGCCTGTTGAAATCTTATCCTTGTACATCTTGTAGGAACAGATGTTCCAGAATCCATCATGCCCTCCTCGGTGTTCACATTACATGAGGCTTCAGCCTCTTAGGAAGGACTTAGTTCATCCTGCTGCAGCCTCAGAGCAGACTTTCCGCCCGTGTTTTCCATCTGCCTGGAGGGCAGGGACAAACCTCGGCACGCCTGGGTTCTAAGCGCTCAGCACCCAGCACGGGGCCAGGCGCAATGGATGTTTGTGCTGCTGACGTGGATTTGAGTTGGAAGGTTGTGCAGTGTCTGGGCAGTGGGAGAAACACGTCGCGATGATGTGAGCAAAGGACACAAAAAAGATGGACTTCTCCCACCTCCCGCCCGGGCCACCAGCCAGCGCTGGACTGGTCCCAAGTGCTATGGCCCTTGTCGAAGACAAGACCACCCTCCCACCCCACCACTGGGCAGGCATGGGCACGCACAACTCCTGTGGGCTCTGGGAAAAAGAGGTCCATTCAAAGGGGAGCCTCTACAACCTCTTAGCTCACACTCAGAGGCTTAGATCACCCTTAAAAGTGTGGTCAGCGCGGTGTTATTGCTCCCCAGCTGTAGGGGACGGCGACATGATTTACCTGCATCATTAACTGCTCGCTGCACCCAAACTCTAAGCAAACACAGTGCACTTGGCTAAAATTACCTGCTTCCGAGCTCCCGCTTTTCCTTGAGGGGTTCAAAGCATTCCAGGAGTTAGGGCTGAGGGCGGCTTCTATCAGGGCTTTCTTCCACAGCTTATGGGCCTGGGGCTGGGAGCCCATCAGAGGGATTCAACAACTCTGGCCATTCCATTTCCAGAAAGACCCATTCTGAGTTAGCACCTCAGGGGAGGGCAGTAAATGATCTTGTGCTGGGGTCCCTCTGCTTTTCAGGTCCTGCACACACCTCATCTGTCTTCTCCTGCGAGACCATCTCATTTTCAGCAACTTCTAATGAAGCTGGTAATTTCTTCTTCTCGAAAAAAATGTTTACGAGAATTTCGGGCCCCCCTTTCTCTGCCTCCTGACCGATGGGCCACTCCTTCACCACGGCCCAGCTGGCTCCTCCTGGTGTCCCTGGCCCCTACGTACCAAGAGCTGTGGGGCTCCATCCTCAAACCTCTCCCTCCTCGCTCATTTTCAGAGTCATCTCCCAGATGTCTATCTCCACCCTGGACTTCCCTCCTGAATCCCAGACTGCTGTGTTTGGTTGTATCCTGACATCTCCATCTGCTTGTTTAGCGGGCGCCTCAAAATTAGCAAACCCAAAACCAGACCCCGAGTCTTCCCTGCCCCTGAACCTGCTCCTCCCATGTTCTTGGACTCAGGAGATGGAGCTTCCCATCTAACAGGTGCTCCGGCCCTAGCAAGTGGCCTCCTTCCCAGCTCCTCTTTTCCCCTCATACCCTATATCCAGTTGGTCAGCACATCCTACTGTCTCTACCTCCATGGTGGATCCAGAGCATCACCATCTCTCCTCTACCTGCCCGACCCCAAACCCACCACCATGCCCTGCCATCACTGAGGTGGCCTCACTCCCAAGCTCCCTCCTTCTGCCTCTGTCCCTTTGCATGCCGTGCTCCACGCAGCAGTCAGAGTCGGCTTCTCAATGGCGAGTCAGGTCTCACCAGCCCTGGCTTAAAACCCTCCATGGCTTCCTCCTCATTCTGAGGAAAAACCAGTGTCCTCATGATGACCTGAGATCCTCCGTGGATTGCTCCACATCCCCACCCTGTTACCATGCTGACCTCATCTGGTACCTTCTCCTCCTTCACCCCCTTCGCTGCCACGAAGCCATGCTGGCCTCCTTGTTGTTCCTCAGCCATGCCAGCCATGTTCCTGTCTCATGTTGGAGACTCCTTCTGTCTCCAGGGTTCTCCAGGAATCCCCCATGGCTGCTCTCGAACCACCTTCAGATCTATGCTCAAATGGCCCCTTCTCAGTGAAGCCTTCCTTAACCACACTAAATAAAATAATACCCCACCTGCACCCTCCTGATCTCCCTTACCCTGCCCCGTAGTTTCTCCATACAGCATGCAAATATGTTTACTTGTCAAGTCCTGTCTCTTCCGCTAGAACATAATCTCAGCATGTCAGAGAGTTTGTTTTGTTCACTGCTGTATCCTTGGAATCTAAAACAATTTCTGAATGGAGTAGACACATGCATATCAATGAATCATCCAGTTAACCATTTAGTAAGGGTTGTAGAGGAAGAAAAGGAAGCTCAGAGAAGTACACCACTCGGTTTACACAGCTAGCACATAGGCGTGGTGGCAACTCAATCCAACTCTGGTTGCCATGTCCTGTCACAGAATGCGCTTTTTCTTTCCTAGAGTTTGGTCTTCCCAGCCATGACACTTGGAAGCTTTATCAAGGCCTGGTGCGGGGGAGGAAGGGAGGACATCGGTAAGACCAGTCCCCTCCCTCTGGGAGGTCACAGCCCTAACAGGAGATCAGGCAGAGTGAGAAATCAAAGCAGTAGGTTGGGAGATGCTCTGTGGAGGGTGGGTCATACAGCCCGGGGAGGTATGATGCCCTGAGACAGAGCTTCTTGACAGGTGAGCCAAATCATGACCCCAAGCCCTCGTGCGGTCCCACAAGGTCAGGGGTAACCAGAACTCCTGCCTTTCATCCCAGTGTGCCCAATGTTGTCATTTTCCAGATGCGTCTAGAGGGAAAAGGTTTAGAAAGGGAACCCAGTATCAAAAAGCTGCATTGTACCAGGCACTTTCTACAAGCTTTCTGTTTAAATGTTCACAATAACCCGCTTTGTCATCAAGATCACAAGGCAGAAGAGAAAGTGGGGCAGGCCCTGTAGGATCTGTCCAGGAAGACCAGCTCAGCTCAGGCCCTTGGCTCTGGGGAACCTCTTCCCTCTCCTCACCCCTCCCCAGGCTGAGGTCGTGGCCCCTGACCCGTGCCTCCCATGGCCCCTGTGTCCACACTTTTTCCTCTGGGCTGTGGACTCCTCTAGGCAGGGTGCTCCGGGGCAGCTATAGCTGCCCTCCGTCCGTGCACGGCACCTGGCAAAGCAGCAGGCAGGCCGTGAGACTGAGTGAGGGATGGAATGAATGAGTGCGTGGAGACTCGGCGGTTTGGGTGATTTGTGCAAAGTTACCCACCGGGTAGGTGACCGTTCCGGGACTCAGCCTGGAGCCCGGGCGTTCCTGCAGTGTCCCGTCACACAGGGGCCTTGTCCTGTTGCTGTAGCATCTGGCTTGTGCGCACTGGGCTGGGCCTGCCTTAGGGGATGAGCCAGGCAAGGCAGACTGCTGTGGGAGTCTAGGAAGAGAGCCCCCAAAACCCGCCTGTCAGACCCAATAGGGTTGTTCTACTGTTCATGGGGGTCTGGCAGCCCAGGGTCCAGCAGGCCTAGGAAGGCTTTCTGGATTTGGGAGGATGGGATTGGGAGGTGGTCCATAACCACAGAGCTAGAGGAAGATCCCCATCCTTACAATGGAACGCTGGTTTTTTCTCTGCTTCCTAATCGCAGAGAAATGTCATCGAGCTCCAAGTTGATTCTCCCTCTTCCCTGGGCCCTGGTTCAGGCAGAAGCTCAGGATTGCCAACAGGGAGTTTGGAGCTCGTAACTCAACTGTGGGCAGGGCCTGGGGGGCCTGATTCCAATTAAAGATGTCAAATATATTTATGGATTATGCAATCAACAGGTATGCGCAGCCTCGATGGCCGACCAGGCCACCCTGGAGATAGGCCTGTAATTAATTAATCCCAGTGGGCCTGCCAAATTCTGTTTCAAACATGAGTGCTCCGGGGGATATTGGGGACCAAATCTGGGGCATGCTTTAGACCGTGCCTTGCTTCAAGGAGGGCCAAGGAGCTGGGCTACAGGGTCTGTCTGAGCAGAGAAAAAAATGTGAGACTCAGGGGATGTGGGTTTGAATCACGGCTCTACCACTTACTAGCTTGACTGGTGTGACCTCGAACACATTACTGAAACTCTCAGAGCCTAGTCTCTGCTTCTGAAAAAGGGCAGCCCTTGGATGGGCGTGCTTAACTTTCTCATTCCCGACATTGTGGCGCCCATAGATGGACAGACAAAGCAACCACTCCTCATAAGGAATAACTACTATGGACAGCACATGCTCATCCTAAAATATCTCTAAGCCTCACTTTACTCATCTGTGAAGTGGACTTGCCACCCTGCCCTCTGGTATCTCTCTGGTCCTTTGAGCTCTTCCCAGCTGACAGATTCAAACAAGATTCTCAGCAGACTTGGGCTCTGGCCTGGTCCTCAGTTGCACTGAAAGTAAGGAGGTAAATCCCTCCAGGAACTCACAGTCCATGGGGGGGAGGGGGGAACACCCACCGGGATTTATAGGAACAGGGGCGGCCGTGACGCAACGAGCTCGGCCAC
Organism: Halichoerus grypus; assembly: GCF_964656455.1. NCBI lineage: Eukaryota > Metazoa > Chordata > Mammalia > Carnivora > Phocidae > Halichoerus > Halichoerus grypus. Next base: position 150,592,838 of record NC_135716.1, read on the forward strand.
GGCTGGAGGGCCGGACGCTGCGCTGCCCACCGCCCACGGTCGGCTCAGCATCCTCACCTTCACCAGGTAGACGGGCCTCCGCCTCGCAGCCTGGAGTCTCGGAGAGGTCAGTGGTGCTGCAGATAGCAAGCACAGGGTCCTCCGCCTCCACTCGGTATGGCGTCACGTGGCTGGTCGTTGTCATAATTGGGGGGGGCCAGTGCCAGCATGGGTCATCAAGCGCTTCACGTGGGAGCTGGGCCTGTTCCAGAGCTGTCGGGTTTACTCCTTACTTCTTGTCTCTTCCCTTCCCCTCTGAGATGTGATTCGAATTTGATAAAATTCCCTCCGGCTGCAGGCCAGAGCATGGATTGTAGGGATCCAGTGAGCAGGCCGATGGGCCAGGCCAGGCGGAGGACAGCCGGGCGAGCTTGGGAGAGAGAAGGCCATGGCCTCGGAGGTATGTAGGAGGCCTGCCTGGCCCGACGAGGAGACTGGTGAGGTGAGTGAGTGCAGGCGTGTGCGGGCATACGCATGAGTGTGCTGCCGCGGGCATGCATTCTGTGTGTGTGAATGCGTGAGTGTAAGTGTGTGCACACGCATGAGTGTGTGGTGGGGACCAAGGGGGCAGGATGAAAGGAGAAGCCGGACTCCTAGCACATGAAGTAGAGGATGGTCCAGAGGAAGGCTGACCCCGTGCGTCCCCTGCCGTCCCGCACTTGGTCATGGCTGTGTCTGCAGAGCCCACCTATTAGGCAATGGGCTCTTGTTTGAGAATGCAGTGTGTGGTGGCGTTGTGGCCTCTTGGGGAACACCTACTACATTGTGTAGCACGTCCTCTCATGAGAATGCTTTGCATTCACGATCTGACTTAACCCCAGCTCTGCAGGCCCGAAGCCCAGCGTGACCTACTCACGGTGTGTGCGCCCGACCAGCAACCCCCGCCACAGGAGAGAGTGTCAGGGGCTGACAGAAACCGGCCAGGCCGCAGGCCACATGCATGTCCAGCTCTAGCCCCTGGTTTGCTACCCCTCTTTCCTTCCGGGGGTCCTTGGGGGTCAGTCTTGACCCTCTGCTGGAGGCACTTACTCCTCTGTCTCCTTCCCGCACACACGGTCAGGGCCCTGAGGCCCTGGATCTGCTGCATGGCCCTCCATCGGTCCCTTGTCCTGCCAAGCCCTGTTCCCATCCGGTCGCACCAGCTGATAGCCCTGTTCCTGCAGGGCCAGTGGCTCATGGTCTACTCTGCGCCTCTTTAATAGTGCCACCAAAGGGATTTCGTCTTCCCCAGGGGACAGCTTGGGGGTGACTATCTAAACCTGTCAGTTGTAACTGACCCTGACTTTCTAAAGCATTGCTCAACAGTCCTGTGTTACGGGAGGGGAGGACATGGGAGATCCAGAGACCTGAATGAAGTCCCCAAGGACACCTGGTGAGCTGCAGGCACTCAGTGCCTCAGAGAGCCAGCAGGAACCCCAGAGATGATCTGCGGCCCCGTTGCTTCGACCCCCTGCAGAGAGAGGATGCTCACCCCCTTCTTGGAGAGCCCATCCCAATGCTGGATGCTTCCCTCAGGGCCCTCAGCCTTCCTCACACATGCCCCATCTTCCAAGCAAGACAATTGACACTCTTTCTTGCTGGAACGTCTCCAGGTCCCTGGGTGAATGACTTCTAGGAAGATTGCCCTGGCTCTGAATCCAGCCGTGGACGTCTAATAAGCGAAGCCGGTGTCCCCCAGCAGTGGGTGCAGGGAGGACAATGGCCAAGTCTGACTGCAAACAAATTGTACCCTCTCCTTCTCTCTCATGCTGTTTTCTCCTGGTGTTGCTTTCATTGAAGCTGATTGTTTTCCTGAAATTCAACCCCACATTGTGAATTAGCCCTAAGTTAAGCAAAGGCCGGGGCTCTGCTGCCCTCCTGGGCATATGTCCCACCTTGAGAGGCAAAGTGGGTTCTGCTTAAGAACATGACATCTAGGGACATGTGGGTGGCTCAATCAGTTAAGCGTCTGCCTTAGGCTCAGGTCATGATCCCAGGGTCCTGGGATCGAGTCTCACATCAGGCTCCTTGCTCGGCAGGGAGCCTGCTTCTCCCTCTGCCTGCCGCTCCCCCTGCTTGTGTTTTCTCTCTCTCTCTCTGACAAATAAAATCTTAAAAACAAAAAACAAAAAACCGTAACATCTCCCCTTAGACTGTTTGAATGCCAGTCCTGGCTCCACTCTCATTCTGTGACTTGAACACATTATTTAATCTCTCTGTGCCTTGGTTTCCTCATGGGATCTGGCTCAGAGTGAGCAATATGATTCCTACTTCCCTGCTCACTGGCCTGCACTATGAATCTTGGGCAGTGATCACCCTCTGGATTGTTTTCACTCATCACTCTTAGACCTTTCAGGACTCTCAAGCCGTGGAAGGTGCGTTCCCCAGAAGCCCAGTTAGCTTCTCTCCAGGCCCTGCAGAGGCCTGATGGTCCGGGTGCTATAGTCAGCCAGGAAGTGGGTCCAAGGCTCTGGGCTCGGCTTCAGTCATGAGGAGGCTCTTGGGGATTTGTGCAAGAGCAATACAGGGGAGGAAGACACAGTGACCTGGGCAGGACAAGGGGACGTGGAAAGTGGAGACCGTCAGGAAGGTTGGCAGGGAAGGAGAGGTAGGTGGTGCAGGGCTGAGGGAGGCTGTGGTGGTCCCTTTAAGAGATTTTAAATGGGCCTGGTCACCCTTGAATCCCAAACATCTTTCAGGGCCAGGAACCCATTCTTAGCAAGATGTCCTCATGTGGGAAAAACGCAAATCCATCCCGTCTTGGTGCTGAGGTTATGGCATTTCCTGCTAAGGAGTCTGCTGTCCTGCCAAGCCTAGCCATGGACTCCCAGAGCCCAGCAGGGGACAGGGATGGATTCCACCAGTGACTTTCTACTTCCAGCCCTGGCCTCCTGAGCCCCAGACCTCTCCCTGTGGTGTGAACTTTCACAAGATCTTAGCCTTCCATGTGGATGACAAAAGGCATAGCAAATTTCCATCGAGTTTAACAAACACCATCTCGTGGACAGTTACTCTATACTAGGCCCCAGGGACCCAGAGATGATTAAAGGGACATCCCAGCCCTTGGGTTGCTCCCAGTTCAGAATAATCCCCAACATTTATTGGATACTTACTATATGCCAGGCACTCTCTGAATAGGGACAATACTTATGGCCCCATTTAATTCCATATAGACTGTTGTTTTCTCATTGTACAGAAGAAGAAACTGAGGCTCTGAATAGTTGAATAACTTGCCAAAGGTCACACACATAAGAAGGCTGAGGAGCAAGATTCACAACCAGGCTTCCAGTGTGGACTCTGTTCCCTTCAACATGCACAGCACATCAATGTCCTTATCGGGGATATGGATAAACCTGTGGGTTCATTACAGCAATTTAATTCGTGGGGAAACTAAGACACAAAATGGGAAGTAGTTTGCCCAAGGTCATCTAGGGATAAAATGATAGCTCTGTCATGTGAACCCAAGTCTGGGACTACTTATTTTGAGTTATTTTCTCAGTGATTTCCCTGGGGATTATAATTAACATTTTAATTTATAACAATCTAGTTCAGATTAATTTCAACTTAATTACAGTAGCATATAAAATTTTGTTCCTATATAGATTCTTTCCCTCCTCTCCCTCCTTTGTGCTGTTATTGTCAAATTAGATCCTCAGGTATTATAAAGCCCATCAATACAGATTTATAATTGTCACTTTATGAAGTTGCCTTTTAAATCACATAGTAGAAAAAAAAGAGTTAGAAACAAAAAAAATCATTTATACTGTCTTTTATATTATATAAAGTTAACTTTACTGTTCTTCTTGATTTCTTCATGTGGATTTACGTTACTTTCTGGTGTCCTTTCAGTTCAGCCTGAAAGACTATCGTTAGTATTTCTTGCGGGGAAGCTCCGCTGGCAACAAATGCTCTTAGTTTTTGTGTATCTGAGAATGGCTTAATTTCTTCTTTTTTTTTGTTTGTCTGTTTGTTTGTTTGTTTTGGTAGGATAGTTTTGCTGGACATAGAATTCTTCATTGACATTCTTTTCTTTCAGTGCATTGATATGTCAGCTAACTGTCTTCTGGCTTCCATTATTTCTGATGAGAAATTGCTATTAATTTTATTCAGAAATATGATGAGTCATTTCTCACTGCTTTAAGGCTCTCATCTTTGGCTTTCAGCAATTTGATTAGGATATGTCTACATGTGAATCTCTTTGAATTGATCCTACTTAGAATTCATTGAGCTTCTTGGATGTATAGATTAACACTGTTCATCAGATTTAGGAAGTTTTCAGCTATTACTTCTTTAATATTCTTTCTGCCTCTTTCTCTGTCTCCTCTCCATCTGGAACTCCCATTATGCATATGATGATACACTTGACGGTGTCCCACAGGTCTCTGTTCATATATCTTTATTCTTTTTTCTTTCTGTTCCTCATAGTGTCTAATCTCAGTTGACCTATCTTCGAGCTCGCAAATGTTTTCTTCTCCCTGCTCAGATCTACTGTTGAGCCATGCTGGTGAATTTTTCATATCATTTATTGTACTTTTCAACTATAGCAGATGTGATTGTTTTTTTTAAAAATAATTTCAGCCTCTCTATTGATAGTCTGTATTCAATGAGACATCATTCCCATACTTTAGTTCTTTAGACATGATCTCTTCAATTATTTGGACATATTTAAAATAGCTGATTTAAAGTCTTTGTCTAGTAAGTACAACTTCTGGACTCCCTCAGAGATACTTTCTACTGATTGCTTTTTTCCCTGTTTATGGGCCATAGTTTCTTGTTTTTATGCATGTCTTATAATTTTTGTTGAAAACTGGCCATTTAAAATAATATAATATGACAACTCTGGAAATCAGATTCTCCCGCCTTTTCAGGACAGTTGCTATTTGTTGATATTACTGTTTGTTTAGTGACTTTTCTAAACCAATTCAGTAAAGTGCATATTCTTTGTCATGTGTGGCCACTGAAGTTTCTGCTCAGTTAGCTTAATGGTTAGCTAATGAGCTCTTTTTTACCCCAACTGTTATCCACTAACTCAGACTGCTTTGATGGTAAATGATTGCCTCTGATTGTTTTCAACAAACACCCCTGAGAACAAGTCTGTTAGCACTAGGCAAGCTCCAAAGACAGGTCAAATATAGACAGACAGCATTGAGAGTGGGATTTTCCAGGGAATCACCAGGCAGGTCATAGGGTAACTGTTGTCTGGGAATGAGGCTCTAAAGGAGTTCTGACATGGTTTTTTAGCCTCCAGTGGCTGCCAGGCTGCTGATTTTCACTATGATTGCAGGTGTTGGTTTTCAAGGCTACCCTGGAGGAGTGTAGGGTATGGGAATCGGACAAGTTAAAATGCCACAAAATCCTCTGTTTTTACTGAAATTCAGTTGTTTTTCTTAAATAAATGCTCCCTGGATTGCTGCAAAACTTTGATTAACTTCCAGACTTCTGAAAAAAGTTGATTCTAACTAGTTTTTCCAATGTACTTATTGCTTTTATGGAAAAGAGAACTTTTTGGAGGTCCTTACTTCACCAAATGGTTCAGTGATGTCCAAATCCTTGCATTTTTGCCTGGAGGCAGGATACAGGGGCATGAAGGGGAAAGGTGGGTGTAGGAGAACACAGAAGGCAATATCCTGAGGTTTTACTAAGTGCCAAAGGCATGGTTATAATAATAAGGGTCATAGGAATCCTCAGGAGGGGATGATCAAGGTAGACTGAGGTATAGGTAAATGTTACTGGAGGAGGTGAGATCCTGGGTTGCCATGAGTGCCAAGAGGGAAAGTGCCTTCACTCATCCCAGCACCTTCTGCCACTTAACAATCTCTCATGCAAGTAATCATTCACTGGCTACACCTCTGACTACAATCTTTTTTTCTCTGAACTCCACCAAATGCCACTGCTCCATCTGGGAGACTTTTTCTTAGTTTTAAAGTTTCAGCCTCTCTTCCAGGCTGCACCTTTTGACCTACTCAGCCAGGTAGGATCTGAGCCTTTATCTTAAAACCTAGCACCATCTTCTCCTCATTGGTGATCTGTCCTTTCCCCTACTGACCTGAGCTCAGGACCAGGTAAATCCGTTCTTGGATCAGGACTCCCCATGTCAGAACCGCTCTGCCACCACAGTGTCTGGAATTCTACCATCATCACTAATTTGTTGCCTTGTCCAGTCATCTGTATTTAATAAATTCTGATTTCTTGAAATGCAAGTTCCAAGGGGTTCCTAGCCTGGAAGTCACACCTGGTGGATTCTGCCACTTACCGTATGTATGCCCTAAGAATACGATTTATACGGTCCTAATTTCTAGACCTGTAAAATGAGGGGGAAGGTCTGTAAGAAGCCTTTGAAACTCAGAGCCCAGGACTGTGACAGCTGGGTGAGGGTCGTCACAAAGTCTTCCCAGCTTCTCAAAGCAGGATTAGGTGACTCTCTGGGCTCCCAGGAGCTCTAGTGCCTCCCTCTGTCGCCTACAAATAACCACACATAGTGCCTGTTTGAAGCTGTGTCTCCCCAGCCACACTGAATATAACAAGGGTGAGAACCTCCGAGATTCATCTCCACATCCCTAGCAGCCAGCACCAGGGCTTATATACAACAGGTGCTCACATAATTTTGGTCTCCACTATAAAGTTCTTAGGACTTGCTCGAGTTTCCTGATAGTCTCACCACAACCTGTTAACGTGCAGAAGATGATGAAAGGGAAAGAAGGAAGGAAGGATTTATAGCCCTTTAAAGTTTACAAATGGTTTCCCATCTCTTAGTCATTCACTAACAAATATTTATTAAGCATTTTGCCTATCAAATCACCCCCCAAAGAGGATTATTGATATTATCCCCATTTTGCAGGTTAAGAAACCAAGGTTCTGAGAGATGATGGGTCTCCTCTGTGGTCACAGCAAATGTCAGTCTGACTGGTCCCAAGACCTGGGGCTCCCCATCACTGCCCCCACCTCCCACCTCCAGTGAGTCTGACTCACTCCACCCGAGGACAGGCAGACACCTATGATCATAAAACATGAGCTTCATGGGGCAGGAGTGTTTTACTGCCGCCCATTACCTAGAACAGCACCTGACAACGTAGTAGGTGTTCATTCATTATTAGTCTGATCGAATGAAGGAATCTTCTAAAATGCAGGTAAAGGATGAGTGACGCCAGCCTCCAGAGAGGCCTGGCATGAGGAGAAAGAACCACAGGTCTTCAAGACCTCAGGGAGCCAGGCATGTTGCCCACTCTGCTCACTTCATCCCCACAGCAGCTCTGGGGGTTGGAAACAGCCACGGGGGCCAGGGGGGCAGTAAGCGACTTGCCTGGTCACCCAGCCAGCGGCCTGACCAGCTAAGGATTGAACTCGGGTCTGCACGGTGCCAGAGTCAGGTTCTTTCCATCCTCCAGCACTCTGACTGTTGAAGTGGGAAATATTCGGAGGGCCGGCTAATCCAGTCTCCTCCATTTATAGAGAGAGGTGAGTGATTGCCCCGACACGGCAGCCCAGCCACTGAGCTGCCATTCTTGGCACTCAAAAGTTGCCCAGAGCACACACTCTGTGAGGCTGAAACCTGCAGCAAGCTCCCAGGGAGCTGACAAATGTCTCCAGAACCCCGAGGTGTGCGCACACACCCAACACACAGAGACGGTCATGCTGCGCCCGCCGCAGCGAAGGAGCCCCAGGCTCCTCTGAGTGTATTTTAAATCCATTCTGACTCCCCAGAAAGTCTGTTTTTGTTATTCACGCTGACCTTTTAAACTCCACGCAGTCCTGCATTTTTCCCGAGGCCTCGGTAGGACCTATTAATAATTCCGCTCTCCCACCAAGGCTCTGGGCTACAGCCTGCTCTCTTCTGTGCTGTAAAAGCCAGTCCCCCCAGCCAACTGCTGGCGAGCTCGCCCTCCTCTGCAGACATCAGAGGGGAAACACAGCCCCCCCCCCACCCCAGCCATGGGGAGAGGAGGTCATGTGTGCTTCAAAGGTGAGGACAGGTGGTCTGGCCTCCACCAAGGACAGGATCAGGACACTCGATGGCTGGGGGGGGCAATGTGGCTGAGTCGGCCCCCTGCCTCCAGCCGCTTTCTCCTCTCTCTGAGCAAACATCTCTGCAAATAAATCTCCTCTTTCTGCCTTTCTCTCTCTCTGCTGGGTTACTGCTTCAATTTCATTAAAGACTCTGGAAACATTCTTCAGGCTCGGCCGAGATATATAATACGGAGAACAGAGATTTGCTTCATAACCCACAAACTATTAAAAATATTAGTGTCCCCCAGAGAGTCTCTCTTAAAGATTCCTTCTCCCTCTCTGCCTCCCTCTCCCCCTGGCTCTCAGTGCCAACAATAATGCAGGCGGGCGGGTCTGAGCCATTTCCTTGAAAGAAAATAAAGAAGAGATAAGGCCTTGGAGAAACCTCTCTTTGTGCCTGAATAATATCGGTTATCCTATACGTCCAGCTAGAGCTTTGTACTCGTCAAAGCCCCTTTCACCACCGCTATCTTGTCTGATCCTCGAAGACACACAAAGTGGGGTCATGTCCTTTATGTTAGGGGGAAAACTGAGGCCCTAGAGAAGGGAGGTGATTTAGCTTTGAGGCAGAGCTGGGCCTAGAACCCCGCTTCTTCTGGTTCCCAGCCTGGAGGGTTTTCTCATTCTAGTGAATGTATTAAGTTGCTTCATTTCTCAGTAGCAAGGCATATGCCCCGTGTGTATGAAACCCCTGAGCTCCCTCTGGTCTGACTATCTGCCAAGCATCTAGTATTTGATGTCAATACAGTTGTGTTCATCTGAGACATGTTGAGGGCATCCTCTGGGCCAGACCCATCCTTGGGGCTGAGGACAAGGCCAGAAGTGAATGAGGATGCCACACTGCTGCTCTCGGGGAGGCCCCATCCAGTGAGAGGGTCATCCAAGGTCAGGGCAGTGAGACCCCAGAAAGACCAGTCAGAGTGCCCCGAGCACAAGAGGACTCTTGGCCAGGCAGGAAATGGCCTCAGAAGTGATGCTTAGCTGGGATTTCTAAGGATGGACAGAAGTTAGGCAGAGCGGATGGAAGAGGGAAGCAAGTTCAAGGCCCAGAGGCCAGAGATGTTTTGGAAGAACAACAGAGGCATAACCAGTAGTGATGAGAGATGAGCAAGGAGAGGCCAGGGGCCCTGATGTTCGGTGACAACTTGGCTTTGTTCCTAAGAATGATGGGGTGCAGTGAAGGACTTTTTGCTATTCGTGGTTTCTTTAGGAGTGTCTTAAGTGCCGTGTGTGAATTTATCCATGTGATATTCACTAAAGGTGCCATGGGTACTTGTGTTCTGATTTGGATCTCAGTGCTGATGGAGAATGAAGTGAAGGGGACAGGGACAAGGGACAGAGGACCAGAGAGACGGCTTGCACAGAGGAGTGGGGGCAAAGAGGAGCGGTAGATTGAGGAGTTGGGAGGTAGGCTTAGGGATCCAGTGTGGGGTGGTCACCGGGACGCGGAGTCCAGGCTGACCCCGGGACCAGGGCGGCTGCTCCTGGATTTGGGTTAGGAGCCCTATGTGATTGCTGAGGAAACGGAGTCCTAGAGGAGTGACATGCTAGCTTCCCCCGCAAGTCACTGTGCTGCCAGAGTGGAGCCCCAGCTCCCCATCCCTCAAGCAGCAGCCCCTGAGTTCCTCCGGCCCCCTCCTATGCCCAGCTGGACCCTTCCCCGGGGAGGGCGTGAGCGACTTCAGGGCTCCTACAGGAACAAGCCAGAGGCTTCTCCTCCAGGCCAAATAGGGCCCTGTGGGCAGCCTCTGAGGTCTGAGAAGCCAACACATTCCTTGGGTCTTGCCCTCTGGGATATTTAAAATTAGCTGCTTATAAGAATTTGAAAAGCCAAGGCCAGGCCCCTCCTGATGTCCAAGCTTAAGGGACAAGGCTGGCGCAGGATTTCTCTGGGTCGCCATGGACTGGTCATTCTCCTCTTCAGACCTCCGAGATGACCCTCCCCATCCCCATTAGACATCAGATGAGAGCATCATCTTCTAACTGCAGTCCCCACCAACATTGTTGTCTTGTCCATAGCGTGTCGCCCAACAAGACACACAGGAGGCCCGCACAGGACGAAGGGAGCCTGTCGTAGCCAAGGGACTGGTGATAAAGGGGTCAGGTCCAGCCCTACCTCTGCTACCTGCTTGCAGGGAGACCACTCTTGGCTGCACCTGTCACATGAACGGCTGCAACTCCCAGATCTTTTAAGGACCCCACTTGCTAAGGTTCTTGATGTCGAGACTCACTTTGTCATTGGGTTAAAGTCAGCCCATCTGGAACAGGAAAGACTGCAGGCAGCTTCTGGGAGAGGCCTGGGGATGGAGAGCTCCTCTGTGCCACATCCTGGCAAGGAGCCACTTAGGAAGAGGCCCTGAGGAAGGGGGCTTTCACCTCTGGCCTTGGCAAGATTGGCCGCAGAAGGGGACCCTTTGCCAAGTGTTTTTTTCTGTATTATTTCTTCTGTGAACTGAGGCCGTATGTCCCCTCAAAGTCTTCAGCAGCTACTGGCCTAGTGCCCTTTCCACTCGCGGTGAGCCCCTGGCACAGTAGAAGAGGGAGGGAGAGGCCAGGAGGGACAGTGACTCGTCACTCCCCAACACGCCTGCCCGTACTGCCCCTCCCTTGCTGGGGGGCCAAAGTACAGATTAAGGGACCCCCAGCCAGACTTGGTGGGGAATTTTCACTTCAGGGGCCTGTTGATGAGGAAGGAGGGACATTTGGAAGACTCTAGAATCCCTGGGAGTAGCCAGCCAAGGGGAAAGTCCCCATTGCAGTGGAGCCCAGAGGGCAGGCACTGAACCTTGGAGGGGAAGGAGGGAACATCTTCCCTTGGAGCACCTGCTGTGCGTGGCCCTGTGCTGAGGGGCAAGCCTGTGAGGAAGGGAACATAAGGAAACTGAGGCACAGCCTGGGGTTCCTGGTCTCAGGTCACAGTGCCTGTCGGACCCTCCTGGGGATCCCACCTGCTTAAGCCCCAGCATCCCAACTCTCTTGGCCAAGCCTTACAGTGGCACCTTTGAAGTGGCTGTCCCACCCAGTGGGTAATGCCCCAGCGTGAGTAAACCAGGTATTCCCATCCCTCCTATTAAGGAAAGGGGGAGCCTCACTGTGGGCCAAAATGCTGCTGGTTGCCCCCCTGCTGGGGCCTCGGCTCCCATTCTGAGCAGGGATAAGTGGCTGTTGGGGTGATTTTTCCCTAAGAGGCCCCTTCTCAATTTGCCCTGTTTTTACCAGGCTCTGAGAGGCCTTGAGCTCTCCACAGCAGGACAAGTCAGAGGTGAGGGAGCTGCTTCTTTCAGGCTCTGGACCTCTGATAGCTTGCTCGGCAGTCTTCCACCCTGATGTTTCTTGGCAATTTAAGGGCCGCATGTGCAAGGCAGAAGCCAAGGCACTTGCCACAGGCCATGTAGACAGAGGAAGTGATGCAGGCATTCAAACCTAGAGGGTCTGTCTCTAATGTGCCTCTTGATTTGAGCAATCAAGCAGCCCACCTGCTCTGTTCACGTTTCTAGAGTCCTGAGCTAGCGGGCTAGAGAGTTCCCTGGCTGCCTCCTCCATCACGTGCCTCCTGATTCTCAGAGGCCCGAGGCTGGCCTTAGGGAGCCTGCTGGGATGGGTGGTGTTAAAGGGGGCAGGGAAGCCCAGGCAGCACCCTGAGCAGCCCTGGCAAGGGCCCTCATCCTCCTTGCCTTGCAGGCCCACACTCACCTGCCTGGTCTGGAGTGGAGCTTGGACCCATTGGCAGAGCAGGATGCTGAGGCCCCAAACTTTCCCCATCCTCACCCAGGCACTCCTAGCACGTAAGGTCACTACAGAAGGGACTCAGGGGGCCCTGCCCAAATACTTCCTGAATACCATCTTCTATGGAATGTCTTCCTAGAGGCATCCCGTCTCCCAGGCCAGTGCCCCTCAGCTCGGAACACTATGGCGCCTTCTAACTCAACAGGAACATCTCAGACCCTCTTTTACCTATTCAAAGTAAATATATATTTTGAAATAAATTATATATGTAAAATAGATTAGATATGAATTCAATATATTTTATATTAAATAAGTTATATATCATGAGTTCAACCATAACCAAAAGCAATGGTAAAACTACAAATATCTATTCATCTAGAAAGATAGGTATTTCTCCTTCACCCAGAGTTAAGTCTGTGGACTCTGCTCCAGCCCACCCTTCTGCCCTGGCCCATGTGATGGACGGGAGCCCACCTTAGGCCACTTCAAGCCAGGTGGGCTATTTGACTTGCAAAGTACACATGACCTTCCACCCAACCCCCCAGTAAGCCGGACACCCACCCACCCCACTGAGAATCGCTGCTGATGGGTCACCAAGTATTTACTGAACATCCAGCATCTGCAAGGCACAGAGCATACTTTGATGAGCACACACAGACCAGTACTCTTCTGCTGGAGCCTTCTACCTCTCCCCATGGGACAGACAAGGAATCCAAGACCCAGCAGGGGTGGAGAATTGCCCAGTGCCACACAGAAAGTCAGTGGTGGAGGCAGAACATGAACCAGGCTCCTGACTCGCAGCCCCAGACCCCACATGCTGTCACGGCCTCAGAGAGTTGGCTTCCCTTGAGGGGGTGGCGCTCCATGCTGAGAACTCAGCCGCTTCTTGCTGCTCAGTGCCCACCTGGAGGGTCCCCTGAGCCCACAGGAATGCTTCTCACAGGGGTTGAGGGGGTGGGTGCCTCCAGCGAGGATAGACAGTGATCCCTGAAATGAGAGACTGGATGCTCAATCCAGGTGGGCGTCAGCCAAGTAGAGGATAGCAGGAGGATCTTCCAGGCAAAGGGCATAGCTCAAGCAAAAGTGTGGCGGTGTGAAAGAGAATGTTGTCTGGGGGGACTCAGGAGTCGATAGTTGACTTTTCTGAACCATAATATGGGTGAGTAGGAGAGGGATCTAAAGAAGAGGGTAAGGGGGCAGTGGGGAGCCACAGTAGGCTTTGGAGCAAGGCAGTGTGGTCAGTTTTGCTGTGGGAAGGTCATGCCCAAGGCAGGGCTTGTGATAGACTACGGCTTTCTTCCTCTGAGCGTCACTTTCTGTATTTCTCAGATGGCTATGGTGACAACGAATGAGAAGCTAGATTAGGAAGTGCTTTGTAAACTACCGGTAGGGTCAGACTTTATTCCCGCTGATTTCCCTGCTCTGTCCATGGCCCGCTCTGTGACCCTGGAAAAGTCACCCCCTCTCTCGGAGCCTGAGATTCCCCCAGGGGAAGACCTGGGCTGGCCGTCCATCTTCCTCCTGGGAGCCTGGGACCGGGATGGAGACCTAGCACGTCCAGGGCCTGTCCTGGCCTGCCTGGCCTCCTCTGGTGGGCAGCCCTGTGCACGTGCCTGTGTGTACTGGGGGTGCTGTCTGGCTCTGGCCCCCCACGCCTTTTACAGACTGTTGGTGACGTGCCGCTGTGGTAACCGCCCATGGTTAGCCCCTCCACAGGCAGCTCCGGGGCCTGGGGACAAGGAAGCGAACTGGAGGGAAAGAAAGCAGGGAAGGTCCAGGAGCCTCGAATGCCGCCCTCAGTAATTTATGCTGTCCCTTGCCCGCGTGCTGCCGCTATTGGTTTCAGGGCCGTCTCTCCCACAGCCCTCCCCCGCCCGTGTCCCCTGTGTCCCGAAAGTGTGAGGAGTGGAGTGAGGAGGGCGTGGACTTTGGAGTCAGGCAGACACGGGTTCCAGTGCCACTTCGTCCACCGCCTCGGTGAGCTGTGTGCCCGGGCATGAGGCTGCCCCTCTCTGGGCCGCAGTGTCCTCATCCGTGACATGCATGCCAGCCCTGGGCCAGGCGGGGAACCCCATGCATCGCCGAGCCTGCTGGTGAGACAGGTCCTAGCAGCCTCGGCTTTCGGAGGAGGAGATCCAGGCCCAGGAAGGATGACAGAATGGCCGGCGTCACTCCCAGGGCCGTTTCGGCCTGTCCCCGGGGCGCCCTCCCGGGGGTGACGATGGTTGCTGGAGCCCCTCAAACCCCACGCAGCATCCCAGCAGGCGTTCTGCACCAGAACTCACAGGCTGCGGTTCGGGTCTGGCTGCGGCCTTGTGAGACCCCGGGGGGTAGGCCTGCGTAGGCCTGCACGGGCCCCTGCAGCCTTGACTTCCGCTCTCCCGGCCGGCCCGGCTCTAGGCCTCTGTCACACCAGCCCGCTTGCAGGCTGCGGCCAGGCCTTCTCTCCCCTCCCCGGCCAGCAGCCCCCTACTCCCTCTGCGTCTGCAGACCCGCGCTGCCCTTCTCCAGAGCCAAGCCTGCCTGCCGGAGAGAGAACCGCCACCAGGGCCGTGCAAGCAGGGGCAGGGGCTCCGGGTCAGGGAGACCAGGAGGAGCCTGCCTCGGGGGCCTCTCCCCTCCCTGCCAAAGCCTCCAGCTCCAGGCAGTGACCCCGGCATGACCTGGCTGGGGCAGCAAGGCCCTCATTCTCACTTGGAAGTGAAGTCAGAGGATGGGATTTTCATTGCCTTTGCTCCAAGAATGTGCTGACGCTACACCAGCGGGGTGGGTTTTTTGCCGTGAGCTTCCTCCATGCAGCTCTGCGTCCTGAACTCCTGCCTTCCCCGCTGGGAAAAACCCGCCGCGTCCCAGGGGACGCACAAGCAACAGCAAGACTTACATCTCCTCCGTGGCTCGGCCAGGCCAGCACAGTCTGTCATCCGACTCCCTAAAAGTCTCTCCAGCATCATGACCCCTCAGTCACTGTTCCCTCCGGGAGGAGGACTCCACCCCTGGGGTGAGAGGTCTTCAAGGCAGATGCTCCCCGGGAGGGCCAAGCACCCCAGCCCCAGGCTCTGAATTCGCAGCTGTCCCAGGCCCTGTGCCACAGGCGCTGGCTTCTCCGGACTGTCTCCGCTGACACACCGACCGCGCAGCCCCCGGGGACATCCTCGGCGTTTCTTGTCTGCCACCAGACACTCCTGATTCCTCGCGTGGCCTGACACCAGCTTCGGGAAATGAGGCCCGCTCCAGGGCAACCGGGGCTGGGCTGGCGTTGGCTCCAGGACCCAAGGTGGCGCCCAGGGTGGTGCTTTCTCTGGGTGACGCTCTCGATGGGGCCACAGCCTTCTCCAGCAAGGCCACCTGGATCAAGGGGCAAATGAGGCTCACAGGCGTGTTCTTATCGTTGGCCTCCTGACCCTCCGGGGCCGGAACAGAACTGTGCAGTCATCTTGGGAAAGGGTCGTGCCGCAACAGTGGTCACAGCGCTGTGTGCTGCTTGACGCCTCTGGGCCTCGGCTTCCTCATCTCTAAAACACTGACAATACCAGCAGCTGCCTCTGGGGGTGGGAAGGGGATCCAAAGAGTTAAAAAATCAAAGCATAGTGCGTACATTATCTCCAGCTTTCCCAGCAACCCTGCAAGAAAGCAGTCCCTGTCTTACAGACGAGGAAATGCCCTGGCGGGACCAGGGGCCCGGCCCGAGTCGCCGCGCGAGTGGGCTTCGAGTCCACAGCCAGGCTCTAGGTCTGCGCCCCCTCCCTGCCTATGCCCGGGGAGCTCAGGGCAGGTGCGCCCAAACCTGCCTGTGTGAGCCCAAGACAGCTGATGCGGGCCCTGCACTCTCCACCAGAAGCCCCGAACAGGCAGTGGCCTGGTTTCTGGGGTTCATAGATACCTGGGGTAGAGAGACGGGTCTCTCCCCACAGTGAGCCCGCTGTGTGGGGGAGGAAGAGAGCCCAGAGCAACCCATAGTAGGTGGTTGTGCCTAGGGGGGCGCAGGATCTCCACTGGAGGAGAGAGAGTGTGTGTGTGAGTGTGTGTGACTCTGTGTGTGTGATGGGAGAGGCCATGCATGTGTGTGTGAAATTCTGTGTATGACTTTGTGTGACTGTGTGACTGTGTGTGTAACTGTGTATGTGGCTGCGTGTGTGTGTGTGTGTGTGTGCGCACAGCCTGTGCCCATCCAGGTGTTGTCCGTACGTGAGACGGCACAGGCTCTCGGTGATGTGACTTCGAGTAGAATGTGAGTAAGAATGCAGACTTGCGTGTGTGTGTGCGAGTCTACGCGCGAAGGTTTGTGAGAGAGAACACATCACCCCGGTGCTCGGGATTGCGCAAGGAGCTTAGTTATATTTTCTGGTTGGCTGAGAGCTAATCAGCAGGGCCTCATTGATCCAATCCTGTAGAATGTTTTCTACCTCTGCTGTCCACATCTGCTTTTGCAGAGGGATGATGACAGCCTGTAGGGCATACAGAGAGGGTGACCAGGGCTAAGGGCATCTTGAATCCATGCTAGCCCTGAGAGAACCGGCCGTTGAGAGGGGTTGTCCACCTATACAAGGGCTGACCCACCCCAAATCTCTGCAGGCTTTCCAGGATCGCAGAGCTCAGATGAGTTCTGGAGGCCCAATAGGTTGGCCTGAGATGGGCAAGCAAGGTCCAGCTCCATGTGAAAAGCACTTTCTCGAAATTGGAGCAGTCTGGGGGATGGAAGTGTGTGTCAGGCTCTCTGGTGCAGAGGTGTGGGTACGGCCCCCATGTACCTGTGTGGCAGACCATTGCCAGGGTGCCTCCAAATAGGAGGGTTCCTTCCAATCCCAAGATCTGGAGCCATGGTCCCTGCTTCCAAAGCCAACCCCTGGAGCTGAGTCAGGCTCCTCTGGGTCTCCCACAACTTCTCAAATAGCCCTGGGATTTCTTATACCCATTTTCCAGAGCAGGACATGGAAGACTCAGAGAGGTGAACCGATTTGCCGTAACTTGAACCCAGAGCCTCTGATTGCTAATGCGATTCTCTGTCCACCTCTCAAGACTGCACAACACAGCCTCGTACAGAATAGCTCAATTCGCTGGTAATGCCTGCAATTAGCTAGGAACCTGTGCTCAGCAGGGGGACTTGGGCAGGAGAGGAGCAGTGGGGGAGGGGACAGAAGCCCAAGCACCACCACAACACAGCACAACGAACACCTGGCCGGTGCGCACACTGAACACCGGTGAAAGAACACGCTGAAGTCCCAACCTCCTGCCACTCCCTCCGTGACCTCGGCAAGTTGTCTGACCTCCCCAAACCCTAGTTCTGTTGTTTTTAAAAATGAAATACTCCTAATTGCAGGATTGGGGGAGTAGCAAATGAGATTTTATATGTGTGCGCATGTACCAAGTCCTCAGTATGCAACAAATGGTATCTGTTGACTTATGATTACTCCTGCACAGGGAGGGAGGGCAGGACGAGAGACTGGCAGGGTCGGATGGGCAGGAAGCAAAGTGGGAAAGACAGCCCAGCAGCCAGGGCCCCAGCCTGGGCCACCACTGCGGGCTTCACCACGGGCTCCCAGTCCTTCTCCGTGGGGGCTTCTGCCGGGTGCCCCAGTCAGCTTGAAGTGGGCCAGGACCTCAGCAGCTGGCATCCACGGGCACATCCTAAGGTCTATCCAAATGTGTGCTCCTGCGCTGTGTGACCTCGGGCAGGTCTCTGCCCCTCTCTGAGGTTTGTCTGTCGAGGGAGTTGGACCTGGTTGTATGTAAGCCCTTCTCCGCGGGGCACCAGCACCTTGCTGCGGAAGGGGTGGAGGCTCAGGGTCACTGGACTTGCACAGGAGGACTTGGAAACAGTCATTGGTAATGACATGCCACCAGGTACATCCAATCATTCGTGTGAGATCATTACTGAGTATATTTCCTGTGCTGGGGCTGGAGAGATATTAGTGAACAAGACACACATCCCAGCCCGCAGGGAGTGCCTTCCTTCTAGTGGGAGGAGATGTAATAAAAGAGCAATAGCGTCGTGTGTTGGAAGGCGATGGATGGAGATACGGACAGCAGAGTGAATGGGCATGGGAGTGCCTGGGGAGGGGGTTAGCGTTTGAAATCAGAGCATCCGCGTGGGCCTCACTGAGAAAGCGAGGCTTAACGCAGAAGGTGTCAGCACAGGTGTTCCTTCCTGTGCACTCCCTCGGCTCTCTCCTGGGAGAATGTACCCCAGTGTCTCTGGTCTGTTTCCTGGAGGACAGCAACTCTGTCGGGTTCCACCTCTGCTTCCCAGCCGGGGCTCGGCCCACAGAGGGGCTCGGAATCCTTGATCTGAGGGACTGATCCAGGGTCTAGAGCAGCAGCCTTGAACCTGGGGTCAGGGGGCCTTGTCAGCCTTGTTCCCCGAGATGGGAGATCCTTCCCGGCACCAGCCTCAGAGGGCATAGCAGCCCCTCCAGCCCCGGCCCTGCACGACATACCCAGGGGCGACAGACCCTGCTGTGTTGATTGCCCAGCACCGCGTCCACACCAGGCCCAGGATTCCATCTGCTGCCAAATTCCAGGGCTGGAAATAATGAGGCAAATTGTCCCTCACCGCTGATTGACTTTCAAGTTGCTCTGCTAAACTGGGTGCAGTTGAAGTTTTAGCAAGTCTCCCGGGGACCCCAGGCGGCTTCAGTTTCAGCCTTGTAAAGAACCGTTAAGATCCAATCAAAATAAATAAAATCAGATCCAGGAAAGCGATGTGTTTGTGACTGCAGACGAAACACTCAGGATATTCATGCTGAAGCCCAGCACCCCGCTTTTCGCAGGGATTCCTTACACTAGACTGGCACGGCCCCATGATCTCAGCAGCATGTGCTCTCAGAGGCCTGGGGCCCTCGTGAGCCTCCTGCCCCGTGCGACCGAAGAGGGGAGTGCAAGGCTCGAGCACAGACGGTGTGACTGGGAGGAGAGTCCCACGGCCCCGGGCCCTTTGCAGCACGGGAGACTCGGCCCTGAACGCCTGCAGGGCACTTACTGGCCCGCAGCAGCATAAACATCGGGGAAGCAGCGGCCTCGAAACACATGGCATAACCACGGAATCAGAAATTCCAAATCGTAGGACGCCAAGCCCTCGAATGGGAGGGACGCGCTGTGGACTCGCAGGACCTCAGGCACCGGAACCACAGAAGGGCAAGTCAGGGCCGTTAAATCCCAACTCGGAGAATCCCCACGCTGGGTGGCCCGAAGAACCTCCGTCAGACAGCTCTCAGCCCACCGCCCTTGCTCTTCTGGACACACCGGGAAGCAAATAAAGGCACCAGCCGCGTTCTCCCCTCTCCCTGCTGAGGGGGCTGCTTCCTGCTCAGCCAACCAGCCCCTCACGGGTTCCACGTGCGCCCCCCGACCCCCAGCCTTAATGACATCTTCTGTTCGATGCTTCGGCTGGAATTTTTGATCAAACCCTGGAAGAAAAGTCAAAGTTATGGGAGAGAAAAATCCGGTGCAGTGCCAAGAACCACCTTCCCACTCCTAAGGTTCAGGGACATCAGTAGGGAAGCCACTGAGGCCTTCCTGCAGGGAGATGTGTGTGCCCCCGGAGATCAGTGTGAACAACACCCTCCTATAGGCGATGGAAAAGCAGGTCCCCAGCAGGAGAGGAAATCACTCAGGGTCACTCCAGGGAAGCAGTCAGAGGTGGCTTTGGATGCCAGGCCCCCGGTCCCCACTCCCACTCTCGGGCCGCCTGACCCTTCCAAGGGGCTGTATTCATCCTTGACTGGCTGACGCCGTGTTTCCATTCGGTCCGAGCCGGGGGTCAGAAGGGGCCCGCCTCCGTGCTGCCGGTGCCAGGCCGTGCTTGCAGGCAGGCCGGCCCGGGGCCGAGCCCGTGCTTCCCGGGCCGCGCTGCCCCCCACGCTCGGCGTGCTGAAAGGCCCCCTTGTGCGGCCGCCGTGCCTCCCCGGCGCAGCGCGCGGCCCTGTTCTCTTACCTCATAAACGGCTAATTTGTTACATATTTTCTGACGCTGTAAATGGGAGAACAAAGACCTTTTCTCTCTCATATTTTCGTTCAATTATGTTTGTGGGGGAACCTGATCCCCTTCAAAGGGGGGCCGGGGAGCTGGGGGAAGCCTCCCAGGCTTGCTGACCTCCCGGGCCTGCTCCCGGGCCCGGCCGCCGGCTGCTCGAGCCTGGGTGCCGCCCATGGGGAGGGAGGCGACGGGCCCCCTTGGCATCCTCTGAAGGGACTGGGCCCTCACTCCAGCACGGATGCCAGTCTCAGGAGCAGGTCGGTGCCTCCAACGAGAGACGAAGCTTCCAGGAGGCAGACATTAGGGCTCTATAAGGAAGGCCCTCGCCACGGTCCACATTCATGCGTTGTGGGTGGAGGATGAGCTCCCAACCACCATAACAGCCCCTCTCTCTGTACCTGTGGCATGTCCCCCACAGGGATGTGGCAGGCACCTGGAGTGGTGCTTGGACTTGGAAAAGAAATCCTGGTGCTGAAAACCCCCGGACTAGACCATTTCTGAGACCCCACCTAAGCCCGAGGCTCTGGGACACGTTAGGGCTTCTGCCCAGCTCCGGCTCCACATCTGGGTTCCCTGAGCTCTTTCCATCCTATTTTGAGAAAGCATACCTGCTGGCTTTGAACACTGGTTCTTCCTGCTTCCGGAACCAGAGGGCAGGGGAGATGTGGCCTCTGGGGGTTGGCTCCTGGAGAGTTGGCTGCCCCAGGATAGCTTTCTGACAACTGGCACCCCAGCCTCTCTGGCCTTCCCTCCCTTTTGTGGGTAACTGAGAGTGGCAAGTCCCAGAGCAGGTACTAGAGATGAGAGGGGGAGCAAAGTAGCCCTGGTCCCCACCTTCATCCTGTCTATATAGCAGGGCTGCAGACTGGTGCGTGGCTAAGATGGCCAAATTAGCTTGATTCGTCTACTGCTTACCTGCTGTGTGACCTCAGGCAAGTCACTTAGCCACTCTGTGTCTCCTTTGCCTCATCTGTAAAATGGGATCAAAATTCCAAGTACTTCACAGGGTTGTTGGGCCTTCAATGAAATAATATTTGAGAAGAGTTTTGTGCAGTGTCTGGCATGGAACAAATGATTAGTCAGTGATAGTAAAATTGTTATCAGGATAAGCAGACATTGAACAGATGATTACGTATATGGATATATGAAGACAGACTATTATGAGCACTCTGAAGGACGAGTACAGGGTGTGGGAGAACTTTGAATGGGGCCCCGGAACTGACTGGGGCATCAGGGAAGTTTTCAGGAGGTGATGAGGGCTTGAACCATTATCTGAAATATGAGGAGGAATTAATGAAGCAAAAGAAAGAGTGATGAAAAGGGCATGCCTGGCAGAAGGACCAGCATGTGCAAAGGCCCTGAAGTGGGAAAGAAAGAGCATATTCCAAAAAACCCCATAAAGGCAAATGTTGACAACACAGAGCAAGGAGGACAGGAAGTGAGGTGAATCTGAGAAGTAGGCAGGGTCCCGCCAAGCAGAGCTGAAAGGCCTGGTTGAAGAAGTCAATCATTATTCCTAGAGCAGAACAGAGCCATGAAGGACTTAAGCCTGGGGGTGCTGTGGTCTCATTTATGTGTTGCTTTTTTTTAAGTTCACACCCACACACACCATCCCTTTTCCCTGTTAGGCCTAGATCCAATGGGCCCTGCATCAGGTCAGGGATGCTCAGGGTATAGTATGCAGCCCAGACCCTTGGCCTCAAAGCCCAGGATCACCCTGTGCAGCATCCTCCAACATCAAGTAGAGATAATAGTAAAAGGGAACGCATGGAGAGAGAGAAGGCTGAAGACACACACATGGCAAGACCAGGTTGAAGCCTGGACCATGGAGAATGATTGATGGGGCTGCTTGGTATCAGGAAGGGGAGAATGGAACATGCTGACCTCAGCCTTCCCAAGGACTGATGTCCAGCTCCTGGCCCAGAGGGGATTTCTGTTACATGTGCAAATATCAGTCTGTGGTTAAGCCTCTTCATGGTGTGGATAGTGCACAGGGAAGACCTTATACCTGTCCCGAATCTATCATCTATTGATCAATCTATCTTCTATCTGTCTTCTATGTATCTATCTTTATCTCCATCTGCAACTCTCTCCTTCATACACATGTGCACACACACATTCTTACACAATTCCTGGTCACTTAGAGTCCCAGACACCCCAAGACAGAAAGAAACTCTGGCCTGCTGCTGCCCTTCGCAATTGCAGAAGTTCACAAAAGGAGAAGGCAGAACAGGCTGGAGCTGAAGGGAGGCCTCCTCTGAGGAGGTGAGCTTGCAGAAGGGGCAGGATGGATGTGTGGGTGTGGATGAGTGGGGGCCAGCAAGGAGCCCTGCCGCCCATATGGCGGGGCCCTCGTGGCAGGTCCAGGAAGGGCAGTGGAGTGCTGACTTGGGCCTGGGGCCCCCTGAGGCTGCCGGCAGGGAGCTAAGTAAGAGGCTGGAGCACTCCTCCCTCTGCCCACAGTGGATCCTGGAAGAACACTGGCCCAGCATTCGTGGGGGTCTTTCTCTGTTCCCCCAGGCCCACACTCGGCCTGCCCTCCCAGGTCAGAGGGGCGCAGAAGGAAGCTTGGGTAGCCCTGAGTACTTCCCGTCTGCAGAGTAAGCAGCTCTTTGCTCATCCAGAATGTGTCTGACTTCTCTGTATTCTTTTCCCAAGACCCAAGGCTCAGGTTTCAGTTTCGCATTCTTTTGCCTCCGGTCTAAAAACATTTTCCTTTTCCACAATGGGGGGAAAGAAGGGAGAAGGGGGCAGAGGAGACCGGAGCTGCCCAAGTAAAACAGACAGATGCCTCACTCCTGCCTTAGCCTGCATCCCCTACTTGCTGTGTGACCTTGGGCACCTTCCTGCCCTCTCTGGACCTCAGCATCCTCTCCATAGAGCGAGGAGCCTCTGCAGGATCTAAGACCCCTCCCTCGCCTGACCTTCTCAACTTTCCCATCCTGCTGCCGGAATGTGTCACCTGTGAATTTAAACAGGTGAAAAGCGGGAGACGTTGGGACTGCATTTTAGTTTTGTCTGTGAGGCCAAGTTCTGTGCAGCTGTCTCCTTTGATGTATGCTAGCAAGAGTGTCCATCCCCCGGGGCTGTTAAGGCCACGGGCCCCATGCCAGCCCCACGCAGTCTTCTTTCTTTCCTGCCATTCTTAGCAGGCCCCTTCTCTGTCTAGCTGCTCCCCCTGGATGAGGCTCGAGGCTTTCCTGAAGTGGAGGAGGGGTGGAGGAGGGCCAGTCCCCAAAACTCGGAGCAGGGGAGAGGGGGCAGCAGTGGGCAAGGAAAGAGACTCAGAGCCCTGAGTTGGAAGGTTCTAGAACATCTAAATCAGGAAGGAATTGGAATTCTAGCCTGCATTTACTTCCTCCATGCATCCCCAGAACCCCAGGCCCACAGAGGGCCAAGACTGTTTCCTGCCTGCAGTCCGTGCTTCTCTTATCCTTTCTCCACGAAGCAGCCAGAGGGCAGCTTCTAGGTGGAAAGCCTGACTATTCATTCCTAGTTTCATCACTTCTGGGGCTTCCTGCCTTTCCTGTGATGAAGCCTGAGCTCCGGATTCCTCCTCTGCACCTGCTCCCTCCCATCTCGTGCTCCTCACAGCCGCACCTGCACTCCAGCCCACAGGGTCATCCACACACTCCCCCTAAGTGGCCAGCTTCTCTGGGCCTTTGCATGGACATTGACACCACCTGGGATTCCTTTTCTTTCTCTTCTGCATGACAAGGGCACGCTCCCACAGACATCCCATAGACACCACTGCGGATCGGATTGCCTCCCCTGAATCCCGGATGTGGCCCTCCCCCCCGGCAGGATGAGTCCCTCCTGCTGTGGCTCCCACAGCTCCGAGTTCATCCCGGTGCCCAGTCTTCACACGGTGTGTTAGCATCTTGTTGCAAGGCTTCCTTGGGCACCTCCTTCCTTGCTCCACTCCACCCCTGACCTTGAGCTCTTTGAGGATAGAAATGGTGCTGATTTGGTTCTGCGGCCTCAGCAGCCAACACAGAGCCTGGCGCTAATCCACACTGGACACTGATGAGTGAATGAGAATCCAGTCCACACGTGTTAGCTTCTGCCCCTTCTCAGAGCCACCTGCTGCTGCTTAGGGGAACAGAAGTGTCTTAAAGTGCCCTAAGGAAGGACAGTAATGTTTACGAGGTTTTTAAGGGGCCAGCTCCCTAGCCGGGGAGGACAAATCTTAGTCTCCCCACTTGGCAGATGGGTGAACTGAGGCCCAGAGAGGAGAAGGGCCTGTGCCACATTCTCGTAGCAGCACATCACTAGAAAAGCCAGAACAGGAACTTCACACGGCCTGCACATAGCAGGACGCACATTTGAACCTGGGCCAGAGCCCTGCCCTTCCTGCTGCTAGACAGACACACTCCGTCTCTGAAGCAGTTGGTAGCTGGGGCATAGCTGACGAACGATTTCGCTGGTCAGCACGGAGCGCTCCCAGGGCCAGCCCTCGCCTCGCGCCCCGGGCCCCCCGAGGTGCCCGCTCTAGTGCCGTCCTCCCTGGCGGCTGCCCGGGACCCAGAACCGAGGTCCTCACGCTGCTGGAGGGCCTGCGAGACCCTCCCCCTCCTCCCTGCACATTGGTAATTGCCGTGTGGTCAGACCAGAAGGAATTAGACGAGCCCTCGAGGAATTTCATACTGATTTTGCAAATGAAAATGGAGACTTGCCTTTTGAAGTCTAGGCAGCTGTGTCAGCAGGCAGGTCTGAGACAGCAGGGAAAGGAAAGCTACAGCTTTCCGTGGATCAGCCACTTCATAGTAATAATGATGGTGGTGGCCACCATGGCCACCGCTGACTCGCCGCCCGCCACGCACACCATTGTCCCTGTGCAGGTGTCAGTCTGCACATCTGGCGTCCCCACCCATGTCAGCCTCACAGCTGATGAGCCAGCAGAGAAGAGCCGAGTCCGCCAGCTGGGTGGAGCGCAGAGCCCGTGGGCTGAGATGGAAGGTCTTCCACCCTGGACCCTCTCCGGGCCTAATGCCTGACACATGCGCTTTAAGAACAGCATGCGCTTCCGGGCCCCTCGACCTTGAACGCGCTTCCCTCCCAACCCCACTCGTCCTGCACAGCCCAGCCTGAAGCTGATTCCTTCACTGATGCCCAGGCTGCCTCACAGACTCCCTCCCAAAGGCCCCAGTTTTTTCCTTTTATCATTAACTTACCACTTGGTCTTATAATTGCCTGTTTCTCTGTCCATCTCCTCCACCACCTGACATTCCTCAGCTTTATGCATGAGAATAGGTTGGCCTAGATGATTCTCTGGGTCTTTCTGATACATTTTGCTCTTTTTTCTCCACCTGCAGTGTATATTCAATTTAAGAGATCAGAAGTGGTGACTGGGGAGCAAAGAAGCTTCACGGCAGAGAATGGACACCGAGGCTGGGAGGGCTTGGTGCGCTCGGTCTGGCAGAGCTGGGGCACTGGTCCACATCGACCCGATGATGGGGGAGCATGGAGGTCACTTACTTTTCTGAGCTTGGTTTCCCTGTAGGTAAAAGGGGGTCACTAATGGTGGCCTCACACGGCTCTTATGAAGAATAAATGAGCTTCCATATGCAAAGTGTCTAGAATCATAGACTGTTTAAATCGTGTGGTGGTAGGGTATTGCTGTCCTAAAATGTTATGCTCATAGAGCATGACTTCCAGAGCTGAGAGGTACTCCCACACTCTCATATTTCAGAGGGGGACCCTGTGACCGGGAGAGGGGGTCCCACAATTGATCTGGGTCTCCAGTCTGCCTCGGGCTTACCTGTGCCTAAAACTGAAAGCCAGGGGACCCCTTTGCCCTCCAACAGGACAGAACCCACATCAGCTCCCTTCCTGGAGACCCCAAGCCTCTGGGCCTGCCCCTTCCCCCATACCCAGCCTGGCTATCAGCCTCCCTACCCAGCAGAATGCTAATCTTCTCGTGTGGGTGGCTCCGGATTTATGAGCATTTCCTGGCATGACTTGAAGGACAGAAGAGGAACGCCGGGATCTTTAAGGGTGGTCTTTGGGTGGAGAAACTAGGCGTTCAGAGAAAAGAAGGAAAGAAAGCGAGGGTGAGTCAGCCTCCGCTGCCCGCCCAGGGAAGCACAGAAGGCTCGGCCAGCCCACACTGCAGTGCGGAGAGAGGATGTGGCCAGCGCCGCCGGGGTCTGACCGGTGGGTGTTCACGGAGCCGGGACCGGCCGTGCTGGAAGCCAAGTCCATGGTTCTTTGGGTTGTGGCTGGGTTTTAGGATAGGGATGGTGGGCGCCTGGGTGGCTCAGATGGTTAAGCGTCTGCCTTCAGCTCAGGTCATGATCCCAGCGTCCTGGGATCCAGTCCCGCATCGGGCTCCCTGCTCCTTGGGAGCCTGTTTCTCCCTCTGCCTCTCTCTCTCTCTCTTTGTCTCTCATGAATAAATAAATAAAATCTTTAAAAAAAAAAAAAAAAGGATAGGAATGGTAAGGGGAAGGGGGGGGGCATGCTCACTTGCTCCCCCTTCAGGAGGAATACAGAGCTGCCTTCATTTTCCATCTGATCGTGTTTACTCCTATCCCCCCTGGATTCCAGATCAGCAGGGCTACCACAGCATTCCTCTGCTCAGGCTTCGGGCCTTCCCATCTCACTCAGGGGGAGCCACAGGCCTTAAGGGATGTGCTCCCCAGCGCCCACCCCACCATACCTCCGACCGGGTCTTGGAAATCCCCTTTCCTCTCCAGATGGACCCTCTGTTCTCCCTGCTCGGAGCCCAGACCTGATGTGACATCACCTGGCCTCCCTTATCCCGACGTCCGTGGGGCGTGCTGGCAGGAGATGGCTGTAGGCAGGAGGGGAAGAGAGTTGGGACAGTCCGTGCCCCCGCCCGCCCCTCTCCCCGCTAGGCCAGGGAGGGGTAGCTGTGCTGGCCTCCGACGTTCAGGCCCCTCACCGCCCCCCCTTTCCCTTTAAGGCTTGGGGCAGGAAATCTTCCACCGCTGCTACCCCTCAGTGCCCCCACCCTGTCCGCACCTCTGTCGATGTTCCCATCATTCAACATGCCTCAGTTACCCTTGCAGGTGAACTTACTTCATTGGAACTCACTTCATTGACCACGCACCATCTGTTTTCTGTTGGGTCCTACCTGAGACAGATCTCACTTCCTGTTCCCCCTCACTCACTCCTCTCCAGATACACTGGCCTCCTTCCTGCCTTTCACACCCAGCAGGCCTGCCTCTGCCTCAGGGCCTTTACACTTGCTGCCTCTGCTCGACACCAGTCTTCTCTCAGGGTCCACAGAACCACCTGCCTCAGCTCCTTCTTCAGATCTCCAACATCACCTCTCTTTGTGCCTTTACTGGGCATCATCCCAAAAATGTCAACCCCCAACACACACACACACACACACACACACACACACACACCCCTCCTATGCTCCTTACCTTGTTTCCTCTTTAGCCACTATCAATCCCTCTCTAACATGGATGTTTTACTAGTTTTGTTTTTGTTTATTGTCAGCTTCCTCCCACTGGAGTGAATGTTGTGTTTATTGCTGCACCTCCAGGGCCTAGAACAGCATCTGATAATTTCCCAATACATACTTCCTTGAATGTGTGAATTGGGCCTTTGCATGGGTGGGTAAACCAAGGCCCAGGGAAGGAAAATGACTTGCCTAGGACTTCATAGTCTAGACTCAGATGGAGACAAGATCTCTGGTCCTACCTGCCAGCCCAGAGCCAGCGCCTCGCTCCAGGAAACCTTGTGTTTATTTGGATACCTGCTGCTCAGTAGCCCAGTGTCCGGAGACAGGATTCTGTGCTGGAGGCTCAGGGGACTCAGAATATGAACAGGAAGCAGGGAAGTCGTCGGCACTGCTTTGGTCCTGTCAATGGGGCAAGGAGAATAAACAAATAAACCTCAGCCAGACCCCGGTGGGCTCTAACCTTTGAAGAAATCTCCCCCAGGCTGGAGAAACCTTCCCATGAGGCGGAGCTACCCTCCACGCCAAGCCCGAGCACTGACAGACCGATGCAGCTCAGGGCTCCGGGGGCTCAGCTTTCCCAGCTCTGTGCCATGGGGGGGACTGGGTCCAGGCAGGGAGCTGCTGGGGTTCTGGGACGGCTAACTTGCTCAGCTTTTTATTCATTCATTCTACAAGTATTTCTGAAGCGTTTACTGTGTGTTGGGCACTGTGCTCTCTGCTGGAGGACCAGCTGTGACCAAGTCAGATGATTTGCCTGCCCTTGGCGCATCACCATAGAGCAGGAAGGATGAGCATGAAACAGCTGTGAGGCTGGGGGAGTGCAAGCGTCCAACAGCCCTGGGTGCTCTGGGGGCACTATGAAGGAACCTGCCGGGCCCCCAGCCCAGGGAGGCCCTCCTGAGGAAGGAGCCCCTGCAGCCAAGTGAGAGAGGGGCATGGAAAGGTGGTTTCAGGCAGAGCAGGAGCAAGGGGATGGGCCTGAGGCTGGGAAGAACTCGGAACAAATGAGAATCCTATGCACCTGTCAGCTGGCCCTGAATTGGAATCCCAGTTCCAGTTCGTCAACTTGAGACCCTATGCAGGTGACTTCACCATCCTCAAGGCCTGTTTCCTCATATGTCACATGGAAATAACAATCCATTCTCTGAAAGGATTGTGGTAGGGGATGGTTTCTCAGCATCCTTACAATGGCCCGTGGAACCTGGCCTACTAACCAATTCTGACCTCATCGCCTATCAGTGTCTTCCTTGTTTACTCAGCTCCCGCCACCCTGGCCTCTGCTGTTCCTCACACACGCACAGGGCCTTTGCACCTGCTATTCCCCCTTACCTCATCACTCCCTGCCCCCTTTCCTGCTTTATTTTCTCTCTGTAACACATACTGTATTTGTCAGGGTTTTCCAGAGAAACAGTACCAATAGGATAGATGGATGGATGGATGGATGGATGGATGGATGGATGGATGGATGGAGGGATTGGATGGATAGATTTCTTTTAAGGAATTGGCTTACACATTGCAGAGCCTGGCAAGTCCAAAGTCTACAGGGTAGACTGGCAGGCTGGAGACCCAGGGAAGAACTGATGCTGCAGTTTCAGTCCAAAGACAGTGTGTGGGCAGAATTCTCTTTGACGAAGGAAGTTGGCCTCTTTCTGTGAAGGCCTTCAACTTATTGGATGAGGCCCACCCTCATCTAATTATTCTGGAGCATAATCTGCTTTACTCAAAGTCTACTGATTTAAATGTCAATCACCTCTAAAAAGTCTCCCCACAGAAACATCTAGAATAATGTTTGACCAAATATCTGGGTACCATGGCCTAGCCAAGTCGACAAATAAAAGTAACCATCATAAGTGATTCCCTTGTTAACTTGGCACCCACAAGCATCTCCTTAAACCATACTTCATCTCCAAATAAAGGCAATAGCAAGGTCATAATTCTACCTAACATGATACAGCGGTCCTGCATGCAACCAGAATGCACTTCCCCAGATGAGGAGGCAAAGCCTTTGGGTAATGTTTACTCTTCTCCTTCATATACCGTAGCTTAAATACAACAATGTAAAGATAACAATACTTAAATACTATGATATAGAGTCAATATGTCTTATGCTACATGCATGGGGGAGAAAAAAAGAAAAAGGAGAGAGAAGAAAGTATTTTATACACATACAAGTATTCTTAAAATAAGGAAGGAATACTCTTGACCTTTTGCTTTTGTTTCTGTCTTTTCCTTCTGTCGCTGGTCCTGTGCTCATAGCTGCTATTTGTAACTCCCTTCTACTTCCACTACACTCCTGTGATCCCCTTTACCTTTTGAAGGCACCACGGTTGGTTGTGGTTCACAGTGGGTGGGGTGACCCAGACCTTCATTCCCGAAGGATCTGGACCATTAGTAGTCCTGCCTGGATTGGGTTGTTACGGTTTTCCATTGACGTCGGTTAATCACAGGGCGTGGTGATACTAGGAGGCACCCTGAGGGATCTCGTGTTCTCCAGACATGCTCTTCTCTACCTCCCTGTGGGGCCGCGGTCCATTTTCCCTGCTGGTCAGGATCCGTCACGCCAGCTAGCACAGTGACTCCTTTCTTTACCTGTTGATTAGGAAGCATGACGAGCTCCAAGTGGCTGGAGGCAGTCTTAGTCCCCAGTTCAATGGAATCATTGTTGTGTGCATCTAACATGCTACATACTAATACTTCGCTAATCATCTTGTTTATTCTGTTTGCCCCCAGCAGGTAAGCTCAATGAGAGGAGGATTTGGGTCTGTTCTTCCCTAACTAAATTCCCAACATCTAGAACAGTGCCTGGTGCATGGCAGGGACTCAGTAAGCATTGCTGAGCAGGTTGGGGCCTTTGCTGTGATTTCTCTGTGCTTTGGGGTGGGTGAGGGGTGCTCATCATCCACCTCAGAACCCCAGCCTGAGAGCCAGGCCTGTCGCAAGGAGCCCTGGGTTTGCAGCATGTTCTCTGACAGAGGGGGTCCTGCTGCTTCTCCTCACACTGATGGTGCTGGGCCAGCAAGTAAGCCCAAGGCCTCGGTGTTCACCATCCCAGCCCATTCAGGACTGTTTACTAGACTAATCTGGAACAATAAACCTGTCCCCACCCTCCTGGCGCCTGCCTCACTCCATCCTAGGCCTGTGTTTGAAGATGTGTTTAAATTCCGGGCCTACACTCAGCAGACACCGCGGGCCAGCTCCTGGCAGGCCAGCCCTGGCGAGGGGGGCGGCCCTGGGATGCTCGGGTCCTCCCCAGTGGCTGGGCCTCCACACACGGTCAACCAGGGGGAGCAAGGCGGCTCTAGCCTCCACCCAGTGTTTGTTATTCCATGTCAAAGCTTTATCATAAACATTATCCTAGAGTGGGCCACAGCAGCTTTGGCGAGGAGGGTTTGTTATTCTAAAGTGGCTGGGGGCACAAGGCATGGAGGCTTGAGAAGCTGTGAGCAGCGCCAGGCTTGGGAACTCAGGGTGAATGGGAGGGAGGCAGAAATCAGGGCGAGGCTCTTCCGTCCCTGTGCATAGGGCCTCAGAGGCCCCACTTACCACCCTCTACTGTCATGGTCAGTTGGGATATCTGCCTCTGAAATGAGGTCCATAGAGGTGGAGACCAAGCCCAATTAACCCACCCAACCCCAGATCCCTGCAGAGAATCCACAGAACGTAAATGTTTGTTGAATAAATGAATAAGTGGAGCTTCCCTGTATCTGTTGGAAGTACCAAGAATGCTCTTGAAGAAGCACATATTATTTTGAAGTTCCAGTTACGGGAACCTGGTCTGGAGCCAGACATCATGTCAAAGCCCAGCTCTGCCCTTTACAAGCCATGTGGCCTTGGGCCCCGTCTGCTTCTTTGGTTTCCCATCTATGAATCAGGACACCCTCTCTGCTGGCTGTCTCCCAGGGAGAGCAGAGGGAAGCCCCAATGGGCAGTGGGCAGTTAGGAGGATGGGTTCCAGGGCTGGCCTGCCCAAGCCGAGTGCACATCCCATCCCTCTCCAGCTCTGTCACCTTGGGTGAGTTACTGTCTCTTTGCTGTCGGGTTGGGGTTTTTTAATCTATTAGTTGGAGCTAATATCAGACTTCCCTCAGAGTTGCTGTGAAGATGAAATAAATTAATATGACCTTAGAAGATGCCTGACACAGAGTAAGTGCTCAAGAAACATGGCGACCGTAGTGATGAACAGATGAGGACCTCTGTATGAGTTGCAAAAGATGGCTAGGAGGCGGGAGGTGTGGGGAAAGAGCATGTGACTCAGTCAGTCAGGTCACAGGCAGTCAGCAGTCCGCCTTCCAAAACAGTTCATGAAAATCTGCTCTCCAGCAGTGACCGGTGAACAAAGAGGTCGGCTTCCCGCCCTTACCAAGCTCTCGGTCTACACGGGCAGGGAATGGGGAATCACCGGAGACGGACACTTCATGGGATAAGTGCCAAGACCGGGACGGGGGTGGGGGGGTGGGACAGGTGTCTGTGGGAGGCACCAAACCTGGCCTGAGGGTCATGGGAGTCCAGAATGATAGGCGTGGGTTTCTGTCCAAACCCCACCACACCGCATGTGCCACACTGGGAATGATCTGCTCTCAGTTTTCTGTATGCAACATGCTAATAAAAAATACCCTGTGGCTATTTCTGGCTGTTTCGAGAGGCTCCAAAAGGAAGACAGGTGTGGTAAAGTGTGTGGGATGAACCTGGGCTGTGCCAGTGAACATCCAGAAATCCAGCCCCAACCTGTGGCACCTCAAAGGGTCCTAGGCTGGGCATCAGGCTTGGCTTTGAGTCTGCTCTGCCCCCAGCTTTCCTGTGTGGGCTTGGGTGAGCTCTCTCTTGCCTACTTTGGGCCCCTGTCTCCTTTCCTCTTCTATATGGTGATGGCACAGGATGAGATCAGTGGTTCTCAAACTGGGCTCCAGGAGACCCATGGGTCTCCACAAAGAAGCCATGGGAGCCTCTGCTGCATGAGGGCATTGAGCCTGTAGGACTTCAGGCTCTAGCCGGTCTCCTCACATCAATTGGGGAAAGTTCCACTTTTATCTACTCCACATACTGAGTTCCAAGTAAAGTTCCTTTGGAAAATAACAATAAAAAAGGATTCTATGGCCAAAAAAGGTTTAAAAAACCCCTGGACCAGATGACCTACAGGGGCCCTTCCAGCTCCATTCTGGGAAGGTTCAAGTCTGAGTATTTTCTTCCAAGTTTTATTTAGCAAGCATTCCTCCAGCTCTCACTACATGCAGGACTGTTCTTAGCACCCTGCAGATTGTAATGTGCTTAACTCACCGGAACACCTCCTCGCTCCACGAAAGCCACAGGACTGCGGAAGTGACTCCATGGGTCTAGGGAGGCCCAGGGGAGCCATTTCCCCTCTAGCCAGGTCTTCCGGGCACCTGAATGGATGACCTCACCCCAGGCCAGGTGGTGCAGCCTCCAAGGAGCAGCAGGTGTATGCCGGGGCGGGCGTGGTCAAGGGAAGCCTGCGTACTCCAGCCCCCCAGGGAAGTAGAGCGCTCCAGCCGGACGTGGATACTTGCATGCGAGGCCTGTTCCGTGTGGAAGGACGTGCCTGTTGGCTTAGTGACGTGCACGGCAATAGGGCCATGGCCTCCTGCGGTTCATCCCAGCCACCAGGCTGCCGTTGACACCCTGCACCAGGTGGCCACAGATTGAATTTCAGGATGCTCGCCAGAGCCTGGAGAAGGCCCAGAGGTGGGGTCTGACCTCATCCCCAGCCAGCTCATTAGGGGGAGCAGCCTGGGCCACTGCACCCCAGCGCTATCCAGCTCTCCGCCTGCCAGATACAAAAGTGGGAGGGGACGGGCAGAGGTGATCTCTCAAGCACGCTTGGCCCCGTTGCCCACGTCAGCACATTGTGTACCTTATTACATGAGCTTTTCTGTTCAGATTGTGTGTTCTGGAATGAGGTGGCTGGCGTCATAGGTGGGAGCTTCTGCCACGTGATGGCATCATGCCCCAAATGCAGACAGAGTGCCAAAGTTCTAGGGTCTAGTCTGAGGGGCTTACTGAGCTAGCTTTGAAATAGGAGGCGACTGACCCCAGCAGGTGGCACTAGGTGGCACTAAGGCACTAGGCAAAGAGTAGAGCGACATCCTCTCGTTGCCAGCCCCGTGCTGAGAGCTGCAGACACAAAACGAGTAAAACGCAAGTCCTATCTTCGAGAAGCTCAGAGCCTAATGGGAGAGCCAGCTAGCTAACAGCAGGCCCCATCTCATGTTCGCGCTGGGGTGGGGGACACAGAAGCATGGCAGGTCGCTTGTCCATCACCACGGTGCTGGGCAGCACCAGCACTGAGCGTCTGCTCAGGTGTCTGGACCCAGTGGCAGGTGGGCCCTCCTAGGCTCAGCTGGCCTTACTCATATCGTCCGGGATCCGGCTGTCTGTTGGCTGGACTGGGATGGCCTCAGTGGGACAACTGAGGCAATTCGGCCCTGCCCATCCTCCGGTGGGCTAGCATGGGCTACTGTCAGGGCCGTGGACGTACAAGAGGCAGCAGCAGCCTGCCTTTCAGGCCTCTGTACGTCCTGGTGACTTATATCCAGAGTCACAATATCAGCATGGGAGGGAGCCGAAGAGCTCCATGGCCAAGGGCATGAATACGCAGACAGGTTAAGGTCTGGAGCCACTACTGTGTCGGTCTGCCACGCAAGGAGCCTGTGGGGGCCTCCGGGAGGGGCCTGACTCAGCCCCCAGGTGATCAGAGAAGCTTCCTGGGGAAGACATTTGCGCAGAGCCTGGAAGGCCGAGTCTGGATTTGCAAGTGGAGAGCAGAGACAGGAGGTTGTCATGCGCAGAACACAGCATGTCAGAAGCTCGGAGACAGAAGAGTGCTGAGTAGTTGGTGTTTGGAGTCACGAGGACTGAGCAGGAAGCGAGGTCATCGGCCACAGCAGGGTCCAGGCCACTGCTTTGCAGCCTCTACTGAACAGCTTTTACTCTGAGGGGAGGAGGCACCTGTGAACGTTTTGAGGAAAAAAAAAAAAAGAGAGGGAAGACAATCAGATTTGTGCTTTTCAAAAGGTGCCTGTGGCAGACACCTATGGGACGGGGGGAGGGAAGGGGGTCTACAGGGAGGGGGACGGGTTGCACTGGGCCCAGTGGGAGATGCTCGGGACCGAGCTGGTGAGGTGGGAGGCCGGGGACTGTGGTCCAAGGTGGCAAACAGATGATGGGCAAAGAGCTTGCGCGAGGCCTGAAGAGTGGCGGGCCGGCTGGGGCTGGGCAACAGCAAGGACAGAGGACTTGAGACAGCCTCCGGACCTTCTGCCCAGGAACCGCAGCAGCTTTTCCCTGCACCCGTGCTAAAGCACCCAAATCATGGTCAGACTCCTCCCTTTTGTTGGCCAGGGGGGTCTGGGATACACCGTCACATGAAGCTAGCTGTGCAGAATCGAACAAGTCCCTGCCCCTCGTGGGCCTGTTTCTCCATCTAAAATGGGACTTTTGAGATCATCTCTCAGGGCCCCCATACCTTGGGCAGGCCATGTTCCATCAGAGTGTGGTCCTCATGGCAGAAGCAATCAGACCTCTAATGTCATTCCCAGGGAGCCTGTTAAAAATACACATCCTGGGCTTCCCCTCGGAGATGCCAATTCTGGGCATGGGAACTGGACAGCTGATATTTTCGTATGGTGCTCCACGTGATCCTGATGCCAGGCCGGTCTGGTTAGGGTGCAGCTGTGTTCCCAGGGCCCCGCATAGCGGCCCAGAGCGCAAAGGAGCTTCAGGAAACATGCTGAGTGCCAGCATGGGTCAGATTCAGAGAGGCCCGACTCCTTGGGCCTTTGCCTGCAGTGAGGGTGACTTCTGGAGGAAGTGTCCTTTGGGTGGGGCCTTGACATCTAAGTGGGTTTTCTGTTTGTTTTGTTCGTGTGTTTGTCCTGCTTTGTTTGCCGTGCTCTTGATTATAAAATTAGTCTGTGCTCATTCTAGAACTTTCCTAAGCACAGGAATAAGAAAAATTTAGTCAAAAGACAAACACACCCATCATTCCAAAACCCAGACACAACTAGGTTCTCATTTTGCCCCTTCCTTAGATAAGATGTTGATAGCCAGAGCAGAAGTGGGGACCCATGTGGGCAAAGGGCTGGAGATGAGAACAGGCTGAACATGTCCGGAGGCCAGTGGAAGAGTTCAGGCTGCACCAGCCGGTGCCAGGCCCACACCCCTTCTCTGTTTCAGGGCCTGTTGCCCCAAAGTCCAGAGCGA
Organism: Halichoerus grypus; assembly: GCF_964656455.1. Classification (NCBI taxonomy): domain Eukaryota; kingdom Metazoa; phylum Chordata; class Mammalia; order Carnivora; family Phocidae; genus Halichoerus; species Halichoerus grypus. The sequence continues at coordinate 150,628,213 of NC_135716.1, forward strand.
GGAGGGCCGGGCCTGGAGGTGTCAGGCCCCCCAGCCTGATCTAGAATTACAGCCCTTAATCCTCTCTCTTTCCTCTGTGCAGGTGCTGTTTGCCCTGAACCAGACTCTGCTGCAACATGAGAGCGTGCGGGCAGGGAGCCTGCAGGCGCCCTACACCACGGAGGACCTCATCAAGCACTACAACTGCGGGGATCTCAACGCTGTCATCTTCAACCATGACACATCCCAGGTGAGGTTCCCCTCCTCCCACCCAGTTCCGAACCCACCTAGCATTTATTAGACACCTACTATGTGCCTGGTGCAGGCAATCTTCTCTCTGCCATGGTAAGCAGGACCGATTGTATTCCATTTTACAGATGGGGAAACTGAAGCCCAAAGAGGCAAGGAGACTTGTCCAAGCCCACAGCACTTAATTGTCGAGTTCCCCAAGTTATCAAGAGCAGCACTCAAGTCTGGCATGTGTGGTAAAAGCTTAGCCTTGTAAGAACGGGGAGGCCTCTGAGAAGTTCAGTTCAGTATCTGGGGAAATTAGAGGCCAGGGGAAACAAGTTCATGGTTAGACCTTGGGCTTGAGTCCAGCTGGGGGCATTCTGCCTTGAGTCAAGCCCTAGAGGAAGGACTACCCACAAGCGGGTAGAGAGTGAGGAGCACCCCGAGGAGCTGAGCATGACTCCACCAGGCATCCACATTGCCCTCGGGATAAATTCCAAGATACTCTAACACTCGAGGCCTTCTGTGTCCTGCCCTCTGCTGACCTTGTCCCAGCCCAGGTGCCCTACCCCGCAGACCTTGTTCTGCTGACCTATGCCCCACGCCATCCGCCCGCTGATGCCACTGTGCCTCCGTTCAGGCTCCTCCTTCCTCCTTTCCTCCTGCTGGGCCATGGTCCATTGTTACTTCCTCTGAGAAGCCCTCCCTGACCCTCTGGGTGCTGTTAGATATTCTCCCAGACCCCTCTAGGCCCCCTGTGCCTTCTGTCATGATGCTTGGTTAACCACTCATTCAAGAGCAGTTCCTTGCTCAGGACAGTGCCGTGGCTTCCCATTTTTCTCAGCGTAACAGCCAGAGTCTCTGTAATGACCTGTGTGGGCCCCGGGTCTTCCCCCAACCCCCACCCCATGTCCTCTGCGCTCCCCTCACACTTACCACTCAAGCTCCATGGGCCTCCATGCTATTCCATGGGACCCCTTAAGAATGCTTCACCTTTGCCCTTCCCCAAGTATCACCATGACTCACCCCCCATCTTAACTCAGACATCATCATCTCAGTGAGCTGGGCCCCAACTCCCCAATCTAGAATTGCAGCCTGAACCCCACTCCCACACTCTCAACCTCTTTATTATGCTCCATTTAACCCCCATGGTCTTTATCATCTTCTCACATACTTACATATTTTGATTCATTGATAAGTGATTATTTATCGTTCGTCCTCCCCACTAGAGCATAAGCTCCCTGAGGACAGGGATTTGCATCTGTTTGATCCAACAGTATATTCTCATTGGCTAGGCCAGTTCCTGGCACAGAGCAGGACTCAGCAAATAGCTGCTGAATGAATGAATGAAGTGGGTTGTAAATACCAGGCCCAGTGCTATGAAAAGGGATATGGGGCGGTGGGGGGCAGGGCAGCCAGAGAGAGCCGCCCTAGTGGGGCGGACAGGAGAGAAGGGGACGTTCCATGAGCAATAGCACCCAAGTGTGATCCTTGCTCCAAGGGAGAGTAGAGGGTGCAGCTGAGGCCTGTGGGAGGAGCAAGAGTTTAGGGCAAGAAGGAAGGATGCCTGCAAGGTGAGAGGTCAGGGAAGAACCTAACTTGGCCACAGGCAGGAGGAAGCGAAATGTTCCAGCAGAGGCAAGAGAGAGCAGGAGGAGGGGTGTGAGTTTGGGCTGGAGGTGTAGCCGGGGACCAGGCTGAGAGGTTCTGTGTGCGCCTGCCACCGTCTAGAGCCAGAACTCCCTGAGGCAAGAGCGTGCCACGCCTCCCTCCGTCCCCAGGCCCAGGGCAGGGCCGCAGAGTGTGTATCGGGGAACGGCTGTCCAGGGAGCGAAGGTGAGGGTGTGTTGTGCTCCGGGCAGTGGAGGCCGTAAAAGGAAGGATCCAGAGACCTTGCAGAGGAGGCTCAGGACTCTGAGAGCCCCGATTCCGATCTGTGAGCTTCTGTGCCAGAGCCCGCCCTGTGTCATTCGCCGGGAGAGAGGCTGGTGAGCTCTGCGGCTGCAGGAACCTGGTCAGCACCCAGGGTAGCCTGGGCACGAAGTAGCTGGGCGGGGGGCAGGGGTGGGCAGGACAGGGCCCTGCTGCGGCCGCGAATGACAAGGAGCTGCGAGAGGGAAGAAGGGGATGACCTCAGGCAATAGCAAGCTCAGATTTACTTTGAGCCTGTATCCAGAACCACTGATTTGTCTCTGGCAGGTGAACTGCATTGGGGGTCCCCTGGCAGTGCCCGTCCTTGAAGCGGGACAGAGGGTGTAGTTGGAAAGGTGCACCCAGTTAGAATAGCAAACTGGGCGGCACTCCCCTGGACACCCTGGGTACACAGGCAGAGTCTAGCCCCCAAGGGAGGAACTAGGCAGCCTTGCCCCCAGACACAGAAAAGCCTAGAGTCGGGGTAGCAAGGCTAAATCCAGGGCCGTGCGCTGATGGTGAAAGGGTCCGGGTGACATGGGGCTGCCTCAGTAGCGAGAGGCCTCGAAAGCTGTGGGGAGCTGAGGACACACAGGCTGTAGGGGTACGGTCACCGCCCATAGGCAGGGAGGAAGTGGTGTTGGAACTAGGCTTGAGAAAGGAGCTTACCGGGCGGGGCTGAAGGGAGGGGCTGGCTGCCTGGTTGTGGGGGGATGTGGAGGGTCCTGAGGAATGATCTGCAGAGCAGGGGGCAGATCATAGGGGGTGGGGGGTGAAAATGCCTGCTGAGGGGCAGAAGCCCTGGAGTTCAAGCGGGAGAGGGATGTGGTCAGAAAGATGTCTCTGGCCACAGCAGAGGATGATGCAGTGGCCTCTAGAGGCTGGGGTTGACATGTGCAGGGGTCAGGATGGGGGACAGGGGCTGGCTGCACCTCTGTCTTGATCTCTCTTGCCTCCCCACCCCACCATTTCACCTTCAGAAATGGCTCATGCCCCAACCTCCCAAAGCTCCCAAGTCACTTGCACCATCAATGCCCACGATCACAGGGTGACCCAAGGGAAGCGCTGTCTGAACCCTCAGCCTGTGTTAGGTGGACAGCAGCCATATACTTATCATCTGTCCCCTGACACTTGGGAGAGTGAAAGGTCAAATATAATTAAGGGTCAGAAAAATTAACAGGCATGGGGCAGTCTACCTTAGCCATGAAACTGGACCATCCTGGACAAAGCAGGACACACGGTTATCTGTGAGGTGCCCCCTCCACACTCCCACATCCCTCTCAAAGCATGGACCCCACAGTGACTCCCTCACTGGGCTGTGAGCCTCATCCAGGGCAGCAGACCCAGTCTGAGGGTGCTCTGTGACCCCTAGCCTGACATGGCTATGCTCACGGAAGTTTGTGGAAGTTGTCTGTTGGATGGATGGGCTGAAGAGAAGGGATGAGGCCACTGAGGTCAGTGACGTCAGTAGACCCGAGCACTTGACCACCAGATCTGACCCTGTCCTGGTTGTGGGCCAGGGGAGCCTACACTGAAGTCACTCCCCACGGCCCCACCCCAGCCCTGCCTGGCCCATCTGTTTCATCGTCCCACCTCGGACTCATGGCTCTAGGACCCCAGGGACCTGACATGTCCTCTTTCAAATTCTATGGTGCATCCTGCACTTAAACTTGTTGCGGGAGATTTAAGGCTCCTGACAAGTCTAATGACATCATTAATTTGTTTCCATCCCAGCCTGGGCCCAAACCCAAGTCCCATCCTTGGCATGGAGCCAGGGCCCATCAGCATGAAACATGCAGAGAATGTCAGCCAGCTGCCGGGCAGTCCCAGAAACCCTGGTGGCTAGCCGAACTCCTTCGTGGCTTTGACATTGAACTCTCTGGTTTTTGTCCTTGTTAAACTTTTTTAGCTCCCTAAGGAATGAATTGAGATTCATCTTTCCACAAATGCACATTCATGGTGAGGAAGAGCCTCTGCCAGGACCCTTGGCAGAAGGGAAGGAAAACAGGATGCTTCCTTCATGGCTCTCTGGTGATTCTGAGGGCTTCTATTTGTCATCTCTGTCTCTACCCCCTGCTCAAGGCCACCCTTCACTGTAGCCTCTGCCATTGTAGGGGAAAATGATGAAGCCAGCTCCAGCCCCCAGGCTAGTTGTACAAAGCTGACATTTAGTCAAGACTCTTTTTGTGCTCTGCACTGTGCTAATAAGCACTTTCCAAAACTGATCTTATTTAATTCCTACAACAATATATATTACTCCCATGTTACCAATTTGGACACGGAGTCTCAGACAGTACGAATAACTTGCCAGTTATAGAGAGGCAACCCAACTGGTAAGTGGCAAAAGGAGGATTCCATCCCAAGTTATCCTGGCTGTCTGAAGCCGGGACCTGCCTTCATAACCACCTGTTGCCTCTCAGCTCATTCTTCATGCATTCATTCACTGATGGAACAAATGTTTATTTCTTGGTACAACATCATCCCACATTCTCTCCCATACCTGAGAAACAGAGAGGGCCATGCCTCCAGAAATAACCCTTTTGAGCCACAACTCCTCCCCCATTCAGAAGCCCTTCCTGGAGCTGTATCATGTCCAAATGTGTCCTGCTTTGTCAGGGCTGCCAATCATCCCTTCCATCATTGGCGGAAGGGGTAGGAGCTCCATTCCTTTGTTTATCCATTTACCAAACACCGACTCTGGTTGGGCACCAATCTCTGATTGGGTACTGGCAGGGCTGCTGCATACAGCTGTGCAGGTTGTGCACTGAATAAGTTACGGTTTTATCAGTCATATCATTGCCTTGTCATCCCAGAACAGTGAATCAGAGAAGCCCCTCCCCTCCCACTCTGGGAAGCACCCTGGTGCTTGGCCGGCAGATATCAGAGACAGATGTCCTGGCCCTGTCCAAATCCTTGAAGGCTCAGCCTCTGCTGACGTCTCCATTTTCCTCAGAAAGAGTGTTGACAACTTGTCAGTGGCTCTAAAAGCCATGTGGCGGGGCCGCATGACCCTTGGGGGCTAAGCCCTGCAGGACTTTAATCTCCTCATGCCAACTCTCCACCTAGCTAGCCCATCAGTCAGCAAGGCCTCGTGTTCTGTGCGTTAGCCTGAGTTGATGAAGAGAGAAGTGGAAGAGGAGACTCCAGATGGAAGACATCCTGTGCACAAGAGCTTGGAAGGTGGAATGACAGTGAGCGGTTATGGGGAAATAGGGAGGATATTCTGACTCATGCCTCCATCTCCTCCGTGGCTTGTGGCTTTTTCTCAGGCCCTGCCCACCCTTGGAGGCCACGGTGCTGGGACACCTGGACCTGACATCCAGGCCGAAAAGACAAAATGCTGGGTATGGAGGAACCCAGGAAGAGGCAATGCAGTGAGAGGGGACAGTGCGATTTTATGTTCAAGGTTCCAGAAACCTTTCTGGGCACCTACTGTGTGTCAGGCACTGGGGGCCCAGGAATGACAAGGGCTCTGTCCCTGGACTCAAAGAGCTCTCTGCCCAGTTCAATAACACGTCAGTGACGCTTGCCCCCGGCCACAGAACTGGGTGTGGACAGTGGGCCCAGAGCTGAGAAATGTGGAAAGTTCCAAGCCAGGTTGTGGAATGAACCATCATTATGGGAGGCAGCTGTGGTCCTGCAGTTGACATTTTTAAGAAGGGCTGGAGGGGTTTGGTTCTGCCCTGGCAAGTAGTGAAGCTGGGAATGGGGAGATGGTGGTGGCCAGCCAGGGCTCAGGTCTTGGGGAAACTGGAGGCTGTGACCTCTCCTGTCTTCTCTGTAGTGTGGGCTGGGCTGTTAACGCAGCCCATGACAGCACCCACCATCTCACCTAATCCCCATCTCACACATGAGGAAACGAGCTGAGAAAAGTTAAGTAACTTGGCCAAAGTCACACAGCATCAGAAGGAGGCCTGCATCCAGGCCAGCCTGACCCTGTACTCTGTGGTCTCCCTGCTACCCCGGGCGGCTCAGCTCACCCCCCACACCCGCCTGCTGACCCGAATCCCTTGCACGCCGGGCTGGGTGCTGAAGGGAGGACAGTAAAGGAGCCGAGAGCAGTCTTGCCTCCCAGGCCCTCTGCGTTCTGGAAGCAGAGGGTCGACAAGGCAGAGACACAGGAGCCATACCTCCTTGTGTTGCCACCGCACCAGCTGTGAGGCTTTGCACACGTCTCTGGATCTTTCCACTCTTGCTTTCTTCATTTGTAAAACTGGGATAACCACACTCCTCTCAAAGCGTTTTTGGAATTGATGAAAAACCCAGACAAAAGGTATAGCCCACTCCATGGGCCATTTAAGAAAGGTAAGTGGCCCGCTCTGCTGGGCTTGGTGTCTTTGCCCTGGGAGCACTGAGGGCACCTCTGTCTTGCCTTTGCAGCTGCCCAGCTTCATCAACACCACGCTCCCCCCACACGAGCAGGTGACAGCGCAGGAGATCGACAGCTACTTCCGCCACGAGCTCATCTACAAGAGGAATGAGCGGATGGGGAAGAGGGTCATGGCGCTTCTGCAGGAGAATGAAGACAAGATCTGCTTCTTTGCCTTCGGAGCAGGTTGGGCCGGATGGGGAAGGGAGTATTTGCAGAATCTTTAAGGGCTGGGAGATTTGTTAGGCCCTCTCCTGACCTCTCCTTCCTAAAGGAAAACGTGGAGGTCCAGAATGGAGCAGGAGAAGCCATGCCCCACACTTCTCTTGTTTCTAGCCAGGGGTTCTTCCCTAATAGGCCCCATGGGCAAAAGGGGTGACCCTGCCAGGGCCAGGACAGCTTCTGGGGCCCCTTCATGCCCCAGGAGGCCATGCTGAGAGCCCAGAACAGAAGCTGGCTCCCATGGCCAGCCCAGCCTTGAGCCCACCCAGCAGAGCCAGGGCCAAGCCTAGGAGCGCCACGGGGCCTGGTGGGGAGAGGCGGGCTCTGGCACCCCACGGCCCGGTCCAGCCCCCTCTGGGCTGTGTGACCTTGGCACAGTACCAGCAAGGGCGCAGACCCCTCTTCTATGAATGGACAGTGATAGCAATGACTAGCTGATGAATTGAAAATCTCTATCATGTGAAAGAGTTATAAAGATTAGCGGTAACACTTCAATAACCTAATAGCAGGAACTCAGAATGGCAGCTAGCTTCACTGTCATCCCAAGCATCAGGACGGTTAATACACGCTTTGTCATCCCACCGTGGGCCATGAGCTTGATGCTTCTCCTGGGGGCTCTGGCGTCTCTGTGTGAGGGGAAGTCCGGATGTCCAGGTGCAAGGCTTGCTGCCCCCCGCCCCGCCCCCGTCTCCTCTTCCCTCTTCTCCCTCACTCCTTCCTTTCCCTGTGGCTGTCTCCCGTGATGATGGGACCAGGGGATGGCGTTTGCCTCCTTTATCAGTCAGCTTTGGCTCCAGAGCCACAGGATAGAAATGTATGTCTTGCTCATGTGGGCTCAGTCCACCCCCTGCTGCGTGACAATGAAGGGAGAGGGACCACCGTGGGGGGGGCGGGCGAGAGCACTCACGGCTACTGCCTCTCCGCCCTCCTTCCGCGGCCCCTGGCCTGCGCACCGCCTGCCCGCTCAGGTCCCTGTAGCCCGGGCCGGTCCTGATTCTGCAGTGGGGTGTGTCTGCTGGGGGAGGTCTGCCTCCCCCGCCCCGCCATTCAACCCCATACACGTCAAGGGGAGGGCCAGGGTCCTCCGACTGTGCCTGTCTTCCCTCCTCTGTGGCCCTCAGCATGGGGGCGGCTCATGGGACAGCGTCAGTGAGCCACCCCTGCAGCCGGACAGAACGAATCCCGGCTGGCGATGGAGCACGACCACGGCCTGTTGTGGCCTGTGGCCGACCCCTTCCCCTCTGACAGCCTGAGTTTACGCATCTGAACAGAAGGATTCAGAAAGCACGGGGGCCGCTGGTGACTCCAGGAGCTATTCGAACAGTTTTCAGAGAAGAGAGGGATTCCTGTTGGGGTATCTGGAGAAGCCAGCAGGAGCAGGACCTTGACCGACCACGTGGAGAGGACCAGGCTACCCTCCAGGTGCAGGATACCTACTGGGGACCTGGCATGAGTCAGGACAGCTTTGGGGACGGTGAGGGGAGAAAGTGCTCCCCAACACACCTTCTCACCATCCAGCTGCCTCCCTACTCCTCCCTCGTGGGCATCTGGGCAGTGCTCCTGCTCCGGAATAGTTCCCCACTGACTATAGAAGGGGAGCCATTCTGAGCGGATCCAGCCTCCCGGTGAGCGTGATCCCTGAGGGAGGCCAGTAAGAGCTCCAGCATTCCACATGGCCCACCTGAGTGGTAGGGCCGCCTGCCCCAGCGGTCCCAGGGCCCGAGACCAGAGCCACCCAGGGTCTGAGCCTAGCTCTTTCCTGTGGGTGAGGGAACAGGGGAGCCTGGAGATGAACATCACAGCAGTGCGGGTGGCCCTGGGCACTGGCCTGCTTCTCCTGAAACCCAAGTCCGTGGAAACACAAATGCCCACTCAGGTACTCGACCAGCACGCAAGCACCATGCCCACCTCCAGTTTCCTCCCCATCTCTGCAATCCAGCGGGTCCCTGGTTGGTCCTGTTGACAGACCGCCAGAAAGACTCACATCCGTCTACTCTGTCCATCCCCATCGCCACTGTCCCGGGCCAAGCCTCCATCAGCTCCAGCCTCCGGGCTCCAGCTCAGCCTTCCCCACCTCCAGGCTGCTCCCCCCACAGCAGCGCCGCTGGCTGCCGCTGACTCTGGCCCCCACCCCCGCCTCGAGCTCCTGGAGGGCCCGCACCACATGGCCATCTGTGTTTTCGGTAGCGTGTAACAGGTTTCAAGCTTGATGAGTGTATGAAAGAATAAATGAGTGAAGGCACGAACACATGAACGAACGAATGTTGACCGGCTCCTCCCCTCCTGGTCTCGTTGGGCCTGGTGGACACGACAGTGGTAGAGTCAGGCCAACGCGAGCCCTACCTCGGCTCTCAGAGGTCTGCTGTCCAATAATAAGCCCAGAGCCAAGTGCAGATCTTGGTGGAAGCTGCCGCTGAGGCTCAGCCCCTCCTGAAACAATGGTCTGAGAATTTCAAAGCTGGCTGTAGCCTCTAAGCTCAAGCCTGCCCGCCTCATCAGAGCCCCAGACAGACTGAGGGCCCAATAGGCCAAGATCTGGGTGAAGCTCATGGCAAGTCAGGGAGAGAGCCAGGACTGGAGCCCTGCGCCCAGGAGCTATGATCCAGGGGCTCTGTTCTTATGTGCAGTCAGGGAGCCCACTGCACAGACCTGTTTTGGTGTGGAACATGCCCACACACGATCCGTAGTGAGAAAAGTCCACGCCCGCCTCACTGCCTTCTTATGGCCAAGTAACGCCCGAGCCCCACATCCTACGGCAGGCTGGAGATTGACGTGCAAGGCGGGCACAAGCACCCTCGGGCAGCATGCAACCTGCAGCCGGCCTGCGGACACAGCAGTCCGCTCCACACGCCGCTGTCTGGGGGCCTCTGCAGTCCCCTCTCGGGCCTTCCTCGGCCCACCTCTGCTCCAGCAGCCCTCCCTGTTCCCCCGGGCACAGACTGGGGTCTCCAGTGCCGAGGGGCAGTCGGCCACCCCTTCTCCCTTCTGCTCTACGGAGACATTCGGTACAAAGAGAAAGAGGTTTGGTGTCAGGATGCTTGGGTGTAAAGTGAGGTTCTACCACTGTCAGCTTAGAGACACCAGGAAAGCCATGTCACCTCTGTGGGCCTCAGTCTCTCATCTGCAAAACAGGGATAATATACCTGCCTTGTCAGATGGTGCTAAATATGTGCATTTTTGATCACAGGGTTAAAATTCTCTACCACAGTGGAGGGATCTTTATAATAAAAACTCCTACTGTGTGCCAGCCACCACTCCAGGCTCTGAGATTATATTACCTTTGATCTTCACGGTAACACCATGAGATGGGCTTTATTGTACTCATTCTGCAGATGAAAACTAAGTCCCAGAGAGGAAGAATGGCTTCCTCAAGGCCATGCAGGCAGACCTTCAACTTGAACCCTGGCTTCTAGGGTCCCAGTCCCAAGCATTTCCTCCATACGTGGTGCCCTTGCTCTAGAATTCCAGAACTGTGGACAGTTTTGTGGGAAGGGTATCCTTTTATCTGGCAGATCCCACAGAAGAGTAGTCTCCTTGGTGGCACTATTTGACCTCTTGTGGAGCTTGTTCAGTGGCAACTGGTGTGTGAATGTGTGTGACAATTCTGAGCCGGCCTGGGTGACATCTAGGGCCCCAGACAGAAGCCCTGCCTCTCCAGGAGGTGGCTGTGGCCAGTGTGCAAACCCAGACGTTCTGGAATGACTAGGCCACTGTCATGGGGAGGAGTGCCAGCCCAAAGGGAGGGAAGACCTGATTCTCGTCTATCAGGCTCAAGGACAAGCTGATCCTGCAGGGCCCCCACAGATCTCGTGCAGGTTCTTGGATTTCTTGGGTTTCTTCTGCTCTATAAATAACTTAGAAAAATAGGTACTAGGTGGTGAGTTTTTATTAACTACATTTATTCAATTTACAGGCTTATCTAATATTCTGAAATTATCTCCTTTCTACCATGTTCGAAGTTAAACATCTTTTGTTTTAAAACAAACAAACAAACAAACAAAAATGGTGATATAAGGCAAAGGGAGCTTTCAGAGCCCTTACTTGTCCAAAGTAAAAGCTGGTAACTATATCATTCCCCTTACCCACCCCGCTTTTCTTACGGTGGGACAGAATTGAGCACGCCTGAAACATGATGGAAAGAATGTCATAGGAGGGGTGAGGCTGCTAAGTGGGGAAATTACTAGCCCAGGCTTCTGAAAAGGCAGGAAGGGCGGGGGGACCAGAGCTCAAGTCGAGGGTCTGGCCGTGGGTAGAGAAGGGCACTTCCTCACCTGTAATGGAAGGAGGGAGAAGGCCGGCAGATGGGTGATTTGCTAATGGAAAAGTCACCTGGTGGCTTTCTAATCAGAGCTCCTCTCTAGGGAGGGTAAAGTCATCTGCAGAAAAAGAGGAAGCAAGTGGAGGGTTCTTGGTTTAAAGAGAGACCATTTGGCCTAAATGCAAGCGAGACTGGCCATAAGAACTGGCATGGGCAGGAAGTTAGAGAGGTCTCACCTCATGGGCCAACTGTGATTGGTGGGTGGTGGCTGCCTGGAGCCTGGTGGTGTGAGGGATGATAAAACCACATCGGGGCTCAGCAGAGAAGAGGTCCTGATTGATTAGTGATGCCTGCCGTGGCCCCGGAGGAGGGCACACGTCTGCCGCCTATCTGCTTTGACGGCTAGGAGCACAGACCCAGACCCCTGACTGGCGATGAGAGCCCACGAACCTCTGAGGGGCTCCAGTCACAGGCTGCAAGATTTTCTACAGCAACACTGAACAGCTAGGGTGTAAATGTAAATGCAGTCCCCTGGGCCTTCTCCTGATTTGATCCTAGCACCCACTGCTCACTGAGCATCCCACTGTGTGCGCGCTACCCCAGGGCAGGGCCCATAGCTTCTCAGAATCGCCAACACCTAGGAGATGTTCTACAAAGGCATACTAGACCAAATCGCCCAGAATCAAGTTCATTCCATTTAGTCACACAGTATCTCCTAGGCCTCAGGCCCCAGAGGGATAGGGAGGTCTCAGTCCCAGGCACTAAAAGAAAATTACAGTTTTGTCCCTAGCTCCAGGGAACGGGGCCTCCTTGAGATGTGTTGATTTATCAGCTATTCCGGGATCTGGAATGAATTAAATAATGCAGGAGCTGGAGGAGCTGGGTTGAGATACAAACCAGACTCAAAGGTGGACCAGATAACCACTAGGGCCCACTCTTTTCAAACTCTAGAGCCAGTGGTTACCATACATTCCAGACCCCTAAAGTGCTATAATCTGAATATGTTTCTACCTTCTGGCCTTCCAAAGCCCTTTGACCCTGTCTTTCTAGGGCGGGGTGGCTCTAACACCCACCATCCTATCCTCCCAGTCTTCTCACCTTCTAGTATAGTTTGCTTCAGTCACTCTGGGATTCGTGGGAGGGTTTTGGAGCTAAGAGCTTCCAGCCCCTGGAGACCCCTCTCTGTAGGGCTATGGCCGCCTGCCCCCATGAGAAGCAGAAGTCCAGGCAGAAATCATTCTCAGGCAGGCAGTGTGAGCAACAGGGACAGCGTGCTGGGACTCTTCCTTGCCCCAGCCCAAGCGCCGCAGGCCCCCACTCAGCAGCACGCCGGGGGCCGGGACACAGAAGCCGATTGGTGGTGAAGGCCCCGGCTCGAGAGAAGGGATAGAAGCCCAGTGTCCCAAACACCAGTAACATCTTTCTCATTAATAACAGCGGCCAGCTCCCTGCAAGTGGCACCATTCTGCTTGAAGGACATTCATATGACTTTTATGTCCTCAATTCCTCTTGGAGGGAGACAGGATGGTATTTATTATTCCATTTGGCAGACGGGTAAATCGAGGTGCAGATGGGAAGTGAGAGACACAGAACTGGAGTGAAATGATGGTCACACTGATAGGCCATTCTTACTGATGGCCAGTCCCCCCACCCCCAAAAAAAGATCCAGCTGCTGCTTGGACCTCTGTTCTGCTGACAGGACCCTTTTCCTCTTCTGCCTGGGCTTTCCACGACCTCCTCTCCAGGCTCCCACAGCCCCGCGGGATTTCCTTATCACAGCCCTGCTTGTGCCGAGCCCCTTTGTCATCTCCCAGTCTAGGAGGGAAGGTAAATCAGAGAAGGCTTCCTGGAGGAGGTAAGAACCAATTAAAATGTTCCTGGTGCTGGTCCAGCTGCCTTCCGGTTCCTCATCATCCCCACAGTCCTCGGGACAATACCACACCCGCCTCCCTCCCGCTGCGGTTCTCCACTCGGCAGCCTCAGGAACAGAGCTCAGGGCTGAGCATAGAAGACCAGCCATGTCCCGTGTAGGGCCTCTTTCACCTTAGAAATAAGGGCCGCAGCTAACAGGCAGCACACAGCCAGCCGCTTTCTCCTCTCCCAGGGGAACGCCCATGGCCTGCCATACTCCCCACGCTGGAACATGAGGCCACAGCGTCCGGAAGTGTTTCAGAATTTCCAACGGGGCTTCAAAGGAGCCTACTCCCCACCATGCTCACATCTGGCCGCTGGCACGCCTGCTCCAGGCTGTGATCCTTGGCCAGAGTCGCCCTTCCTGTTTCAGCCCGGAGGAACATCCCAGCTGCTAGCTTGTCCCTCCCTGGAGCCAACCCTGCCCTCTGGGATGGGGGGGAGGAAAGAACGGAGGACCCATGTCCCAGGCTGGATCTGTCGGTGAGCCGGGACTTACAGAACGTCGGCCATGGGTTCGGCACTCTTGCTGGGCCGCGTAGGGAAGGCAGGAGAAGGAAATGGCCTCGATTAAGAGCATGGGCTTTGGAGCCAGACTGCCTGAGTTAGAAACCTAGCACTTCTCCTTAGAGGAAGTAGCCTGAGCAGACCAGGTGCTTCACTTCTCCGACGTCAGATTTCCCCCCAGTCAGGGGGCTGGTCCTTGGACTGCTCAGTGCCTGGGGCAGCACCGTCACTGGATAAATGTGAGCTCTTGGTGTTATTAATACTTCCAAGTCCTCACCTGTCAGAGCCCACAGTTCCCCGAAGACAGGACTCCCCCAACCCAGGAGAGAGCAGGGCCACCCGGGGCAGAGGGGGTGGGGGCAGGCAGAGGTGCTCTGTGGCCTCTGAGGACCCAGATAGGTCACAGCTCCAAGTGACAGTGAGGCTCAGGAGCAGATTGGCCAACAGGGAGCTCTCCCGGGTCCCAGGTGCTATAATTCCAGGAGAGGAGCCTCTGGATGTCGTGGAGCAGTTACCTTGGCCACAGTGAGCCCCTGGCAGGGTGCCACGCCCTGCAGCCACAGAACCCATCACAGGCTCTGTCTCTGGGGCTCTCCCCCAGAGCCTCACTGTGATCTCGACCCCTCTGCACAGTGATCCCTTGGGTCTAGAGTGGTGTTGGACCCCAGGAGGAAAGGCCGCCATGTCTGACCCATCTCAGGGTCCCCAGGGCCTGGCTCATGCCTGACATGTAGGAGATCCCAGGAGGGGCTTGTGGAGGAGACACTGCTGAAACCCCCAGGGCTTATGTCCTCACTGATAGGGTAGGGTGCATGGAGGAGACTTCCTCATCTCTAAACAATATTAACTGAAAGACGAGCTGGTCCAAAGAGAATGAAAAGGCTCAAACCCTGGGGATTTTAGAAGAACCAAGAGGATTGGCGTGGAGGGATGGGCCTGGTGGGGGATGGGGGACGTGCTTCTAAGAGGAAGGACACAACTGGGGGAGGTCTGAACAGGACCCCCAAACTGGGCAACTGTCAGACAGGTGTCAGAGGCCCAGCAGCAGCTCCAGCCCTAGAGGGAGGATGCCCTGTGCCCAGGGAGCCCCCGCCTCTGCAGCTGCCCCCATGAAGTGCCCTTTAAACAGACGCACTCTAAGCCATGAAAGGGCTCAGGCAAACCCCAGTTCTCGCCTTCTCTCTGTGTGACACTGGGCCAGTTCTGCTGGCCTCAGAAGCATCGCAGTGAGGTCAAGTGACACTATGAATCCAAGTGTCCAGTTCCGTCTGAGTTCTGGAGAAATGGTAGGTGAGGTTGCTTTTCTTGGTATTTGTATCCATCCTCCCATTATTTAACAGCAGAGCTGAGCTGACCAGCCGAAGGCTCAGGGCTCTTTGTTTCTGACATCCTAGGTTCTGGCAGCCTCCAGAGAGGAGCAGATGGTAAAGGGGGCAGAATCGGGTTCCACCTGGATATGCCCAGCTCCCTGGAGGGTGTCTGAATCCCCTCTGCACAGGCCTGATAAGCATTCAGTGACTCTCTGCTTACACACCTCCAGGGAGGGAGGCCTCACTCCCTTACAGAGCTGGACAGTTGCCTGGGAGAGTGTTCTTTGGGCCCAGCTAAAACCTGCCCTCTTAGTCTTGTCCTGCCATAAGTCAGAATCCCATAGCTTGTCCCACTGCCCTGAACCTCACCATGGCCCGCCTCCCCTTCCACTTCATATTCCAACAACCTGGAACCATGGTGGTGGACCCCTTTTCCCTTTGTGCCCCTGCAAGTGCTCAGTCTTCCATCGTGAAAGCCCTTCCTTTTAACCCCATAGCCCCTGGAGGCCCTCCCTCACTGCTCTCGATGCTGTGTAAGGGTTTGCATACATGTCCCCCCCACCCTGACCCGGACTGTGATCTCCTCCAGGGTGGGGACCATGTGTCTCAGCTCCAGCACAAGACTGGGTGCAGGGGAGGCGTCCTCTCAGTTCTTCCTGAACTAAAAATGCCCCCACCCTGCCCTGGCTGGCTGGTGCAATAGGGGAAAGGAAACCCAACTCTGCCAGTTTCCCAGGCAGACCTTGCTTGGGAGATCCAAAGCCCCGTGGTACCCCCAGTTGCCCGTCCGTCCCCAGGTCCCCCCATCCAGCCCTCCTGTCACACTTCCTCAGGAAAACAAACACCTCTGTCGCTTGGCATCCGGCTGGCTAATCCTGGCAGCTAGATTAGCATTTGAAAGTTTCCCTTGCATTAATTTCAGACAGAACATAAATATGAGCTTGGGACCCTCTTCCAGGAGGAGAAAACTGGAAACCCAGTGGGCTCACTGGAGAGAAAACATGTGTGCTGGCCGAGGGGAGCCTGTGTTACTTTGGAGCCTTTGTGGGAACATCTGGTTCTCCCCTCTGCCCGGCCCCCCAACACTATCTTGAAATTACCCTGTTAATTGGCGTATTCTTCTTGCTGAGCACTCACAACACTTTTCTCTCCGATCTGGTGAACCCTGAAAGGACACGCATTGCTGACAATTCCCTGCCCCCCAAATGTGAACGCAGGATCCCTCACAGATGCTGACTTCAGAGCAATGTACTAGAGCATGCAGTGAGCTAGGACATGGCTGGATAGAAGTCAGAGCTTGGCCTTGTACCAGCTGTGTGATTTAGGGCAAGTCCTTTCCTCTCTCTGAGCTCTAGTTTCCATGTCTGTAAACTGTGGGGTGCCTCAAAAGGCTGCCACAAGGCTGAAGTGAAATGACATTTGAGAAGCACAATGTACCCAGGAGATTCACCGAGTAGGAGTTTGTGTTCATGTTATCCAGTGATAGAATCATAGAGGTGGGAAGACCCATGAGACCATGGAGGGCAACTGAGGCACAGAGAGGGGAAGGAAACTGCCTGAGGTCACACAGCCAGTCGGCCGTTGAGCGAGGTTTTCTGTCCTAACCCACAACAGGGTTCTTTGCTCTGCCTTACCCTGCCTGCCCATGTCGGGAGGGTAAATGGGGGCTGCCAGGCTGGCCAGGCCAGCTGATGGGTAGAGGCTAGATCCAGCCTATGCTCCGTTTGCTGAGTCTGATGCCCTGGCCTGCTTACACGTGGAAGAAGGGGAGCCTTTTCTCTGCACTAACACATCATGGGGCTGTGCCCACTGGGAGCAGGACACTTCCCCTGTTTGTATATGAATGTCCTTTAATGGTACTGTGGCTTGTGGGGTCCGGGAGGCAATCACCAAACCAGCCCCACTGTTTTACAAACCTATAGTCCTCCTCCTGCCCCGCCACCACGTATGTTCCCTCCATCCCACCCATCCTGGGAGTCCTGGCTACATGGATCCCTCCTCTGGGAAGCCTTCCGTGATATCCTCAGTAGATTAGTCTCTCCACCGCCATGCCCCATGTTTTCTTTTCTGGGTTCTTTTTCTCTTCTCTTCTTCCCTCTCTATCTCTGTCTCTTTGTATCTCTGCCCTGTTTTTGTCTTTTTCTATCTCTTGCTTTCTGTTTCAGTGTCTCTCCTTTTCCCTCTCTCCCTCCCGCTGTCTCTGAGTCTCTGACAGCCTGTCTCCCAGCCCCTCTCTCCCCCTCTCATCTGTCTGTCTTCTCTCTATTTCCTTGTGTCCTGGCGCTCTCTCCCTCTCCCGGTCTCTCCCTGGGAGAGTCTCTCTTCTCTCCCGGCCCCTCTGTTGTCTCCTCTCCCCTACTCTCTGTCCCTGTGGCTCTGTGCGCCCCGCCCCTCACTGTCTTCCCTCTCTTCCCTCCTCTCCTTGTCCATGTAGCCTCAGCGGATGAAAGGGAACGTGCCTCCCTGTGGAGAGCGGGCCAGAAACAGCTGTCAGTGCTGGAAGGAGCGGCTGAGCGGTGGCCAGGAGACCCCAGGAGCCTGGGCAAGCCCCAACACTGTAGGGCCCCTTTGGAAACTTGCCACACCTTCCCTGCAGGTTCCAGGATGGGCGTGGTGACTTTTTTGGGATTTGTGACCTTGGAGGCAAGCCTAGGCCCTGTCTGCCAGCCCCTGGGGACAGTGGGCACGGGGCCCTGACTTGGGCTGGTGCAAGGCCCAAGCTCCTGGGATTGGTGGGATCTGCTGGAGCATCCCCAGGAGTCTGGGCGGGGGCTACAAGGGAAGTGGATCTGTGAGCTCAAGTCTTCTGGGGCTAGGATGAGATCACGGCAAGGATATGGAGAAACAGGTCTTGTCATTCATTCATTCAACAAACATTCACGAAGCCACCACTGTGGGCCAGACTCGGGCTTAGCCCTGGGGCCAAGGATGAATCAGACATGGCTCCTGCCCTCGAAAAACCTCAGTCTCCCCTCTAGTGGCTTGTTGGGAACGAGTTCTGACAGGGGCATCTCTGGAGCGTGGGAAGATCATTCCAGCTGCAGAGTTAACAAGGAAGGCCATGTCTGCAATGACTCAGGCAGAAGCTGATGGTGACCTGGGCTGGTCAAGCATGGTTAGGAGGAAAAAATCAGGGGCACTCCGGTCACTGATTGGTCAAGACAGGGCCCATGTGACTTGGACAACAGAGCTCAGTTGAGACACATCCTGGCAGGGGAGGGTGAGCTGGATTTTATAGGCTCTGGGGGCTGTCAGGTGGAGACGTCCAGTAGGCTGCCAGACAAACAGGTCTGGGCTAGGGCAGTGGTAGTTTCAGAGTGGTCTGCACTGTATGGTCATTGAAACCACATGGTGGATGGTTTGTCCACAGATTGTGGGGGAGCAGGACGCTATGGTAGGGGACGCGGGGCAGTGAAAGGGCTACGAAGAGAAGTGTCGTGGGGTCCTGTGAAGTCAGGCCCAGAAAGGGCAGGGCTGGGGCCGTGCTGGGAGCACAGGCTCAGGAATGGATGGCTGGTCTGTGCCGTCCTGGGCCGGGGGTTCGGGGGGGGGCGCCCCCTGGAGCTGTGCGGGAGCTGCCTCTTGCCGGGGCAGGGGAGGGCGGGGGGGGGGGTGCAGACAGTGGTCTCTCTGCCCCACAGGGAAGGAAGTGAAGGTGGGTGTGGCTTAGAGAAGGAAAGATGGGATTTGAAAAACTCATTGCTGATTGCTTCCAACTAGTTTCTCAAAGTATCTGAAGTCTTCTGTTCAGGGTCTTGAGCTACACCGTGAGGGCCTGGAGCTGCTGAGGCTGAGGATGTGGATGGGGTGCTGACCCGACCCCGAAACGCTGTCAGGCAGCGCTTGGGATCCAGCCGGAGCTCTGTAAGGCTTGGGCCCTTCCAAACACCGCCTCCACCAGCATCAGGCATGTTCCTTTCAGAGCAGGTCACACTGCTCGGTAAATACTCTGTGCTGCTCCCGTGCAGCCTGAGGCAGCCCGCTCTCCCTCCTGGCACTTGACATCCTCAGGGCAGACCTCTGCTGGGCCTGGAGGCCCTCGCCTTTAAAGGGTCTCCATGGAGGCAGGGAAGGAATTGCCTTTGCTGCCAGGAGTCAGTTCCAAGAACTGTTGGCAGCGAGTTCCTGCAGCCCGTGTGCCAAAGGCCACCGTGCCCAGGCCCGGTCCCAGTTCCATCACACTCGCAGGGTGGACAAGAGTGGGCACGGTTCTGGGGTCCCGCCGAAGACTGGCTTAGCGTGTCACCCAGGAGTGCATGCTGGGCTTCTCCAAAGGACAGTCACTCGTCCTGCCTCATCAGGACCTTACAGCCCCCTGAAGGGATGCATGCCCATTTGACACTCGGGAAGACTGGGGCTGGGGGCAGGAAAGCCACTTGCTCAGGAGACTCATAGCCATTCCAGGAGCTTAGGTCTCCGTCCTCAACAGGACTGGGTGAAGGCCAGGGCCCTGGGAGGGACTGTTCATGCCTGTGTGTCTGTTTGTGTCCCGCAGTCAGCTTCCCAGATGAGCCTCACTTATCTCCTAACCTTATACATGCCACTCCCCCTGTCTGGAACACCCCCCACCCCATGCCCAACTCCCATCCTCACCTGGCTAATTCTTATCCCACCCTTCAGCTATCACTGCCTCCTCCAGGAAGTCTGCCCTGACTTGAGGTTGTGCTTCCCTCCGCATAGTACTTAGCCCCGATCAAAAGACCTTGATTCTGAGACCCAGTGCCTGGAGCAGGCCCCTGTCTCTTCACCCCTGGCTGGCACTAGATGTCCACTTGCTCAATGTTTGTCAGATTAATGAACTGAATCGGTAAAGAAAGGGAAGAAGGGAGGGAGAATACATTTTCGTCGGGGTGTCTGGAGTCAAACCAAAGCCTTCCCCATAGAGTCTGAGAGCCAGGGGAGCCCATGGATCCCTCCCTTGTACACAGAGACATCAAGAGCATTTGAGCATAATGGATTTGCCCGAGGTCTCAGAGTGAGTGAGGTGGGTCCTGGACTAGAAGCCGCGTCTCTCATTCCCAGACCAGTGGTCATTCTCGGTAATCCCAAGGTGGACTCCAGGGACAGGGGCAGGCCAGCTCGAGAGCACAGAAGCCCGGCCCAGAGGTGTGCAGGGTGGGCGGCAGAGTGCAGCAGGCTCACCCCCCATCCACCTGCTCTGCAGTCCCAGCCTCACCCCCTCTGTGCTGGAGCCTCTCCGTTCCCACCCAGCTTGTCCACTGTCTGCTCTCCTCAGACCTCCCTGGGGCTGTCAGCGTGCTGACCTTCCGGCTTCCCACCTGTCACCGCCTGTCACAGGCGATTAGAGTAATGGCACAGGGATTTCCCCCCAGGTTCTGGGCTGAATGGGAAGCGGAGGGGAATGTGCTGCCCGTGTGAGTGGGGCCGCAGGGCAGGCACATGGGCTAGGAGGCGACAAGGGGCCACTGCCACTCTGCCCACATCAAACAGGTGGGGAGACCAAGGCCCAGGGAGGACGAGAGGCTTGCCAGGGTGCTGATTCCCAGCAGAGACCGCCTCCAGTCACTTAGCCTCCCGAGGACCCTTCCTAACCAGAGGCCGGGAGAGCCTTCTGTGTTCGCAGACCTCCTGCCCGAGTCCTGCCGAAGGAGAGCGATTTCTGGGACCATCTGGGGCCGAGGCCCTCTGTATTCTGAGCCACCGGCCCAGAGCTGGCCTCGGAGTAAGTGCAGCAGAAGCGTGTGTTGGATGAATGATTAAGGGGTTGGGGTGAGATGAAGACCGCCCCCCCCCAGCAGGGGCCAGCTCGGCGGTGTTCAGCTCCGGCTTTAGACCCCTTCTGAGCCACCGCCTCTGTCGGCTGCACCTGCGGCCGTTGCAACCACGCGCTGCTCTCTCCTTCTCCAGAATCTGACGCCTAGTGAGCCTTCTGGGGCCACCCTGGGGCCTGGGGTGTAATGGGTGGTCCCTGAATGTTGGATAGAAAGTGAACAAATGAGTCCATGAATCCATCCTCTGCCCTGTGGCGCCTGGTGGGGAGACAGACGTGAACACACAGAACCCACTGCCGTGCTAAGAGAGGGAGCCTCGTGCTGCTGGTGGAACCTACGAAGATGAACCACAGACCTGTTGAGGGCTTGAGGGCTTCTTGGAGGAGGTTTTCTCGTAGCTGGGCCTTGCATGACCACTGTCGGCCGCTTGTTTCTGTTGTCTGTTTTACACAGGCTTAATTCACTTTATTTTTCTGGTATAAAACTGCGGTGGCCGCCGCCGGCACCTGGGACCTGTGCCCAGAGACAGCCCCGCGGGTTATTACAGCCTGGGCCTGGGGTCAGCCTCAGGGTACGAGGCGCAGTGATGCCACAGGAAACACTTGTGACCCTTCGCCACAGTGCCAGCCACCGTTCCCGCCATGCTCCCAACACGTGCAGGCTGCTGTTAGCATCATTCCCACTCCACAGAGAGGAACGGGACGCAGAAACTGGGGCCTGGGGACGTAGGACGGGTGAGCAGCAGAGCCAGGATGTGGGCCCATGCCGAGCTGGCCCCAGGACTGTACCGCCTTTGGCATAGGTCCCTGGCCTGAGGCTGTCCCCAGTTGCCGGTGACTTGGCATGTGGCTGAGTCCACTCTGTCTCTCGTGTTCTAGGTCATTTCCTGGGAAACAACACGGTCATCGACGTCCTTCGGCAAGCAGGGCTGGAGGTGTTGCACACACCTGCGGGGCAGACCGTCCGCAGGTGAGCAGCTGGGGCTTCTGGGGGCACGGGCCTGGCTGGCCTGCTGCCACCGTCCACGAAGCCCGCCGGACCCCGTGCTGCATGGCCGGGCTGCACCCTGTCTTCCTGCTCAGGCCTGCGGGCAAGTTGTGAAGAAGCCTCGTAGGGACCGGCTGTGACCAGGCAGCCAAGAGTGGAGGGGCTGGGCTGGAGGTGAGGGGACTGGGAAGGAAGCTGGGAGGTGAGGTTGGGGGCTGGGGCAGTGGGAATGGGAGGAGCGTTAGATTCTGAGAGATGCTCAGGATTTAGACCCTGGTGAGCAGGGGGGTGGAAGGACTCTGCAGGACACCTGGGGTGCTGCCAGAGACCTGGGGGGTGCCCGGTCCCACCCACACCTGGTCCTCGTCTTTCTTTGAGCACACCTCTTTGCTGTGCCCCCTACCCCTGCCTTTCCCACCAGGGCACACCTACTCTCTCAGATAGCCATCACTGGGCATCTGAGGGACTCCTGTCCCCCCCTAGGCTGGGTGTCCCCTGAGGGCAGGAGCCAGCTGGGCCCACTTGTGGCCCACGGTGCCAGGGCAGGCATGATGGGCGTTAGCCCAAGCTGGGCAGCTCTGTGGGGGGGCAATGCAGGATCCTCGAACTTGGGAGTTCCATGCAGCCCATGCTCCAACCGTAATGCAGGAACCTTCTTCACCAGCCCACAAAGGTGACCACAGTGCAGTTTCAGCCCCTGTCTCGGAAATGACATGAGCCAGAGTCAGAAAAAAGTTTGAACAATCATAGCGAATATTTATTGATGGTTCACGGTACACCAGGCTCTCAGCACTTTTAGCTCATTAAATCCTTACAACAGCTCCATGAGTTAGGAACTATGAGTATCCCCATCTTAAAATTGAGGAACTTGAGGCCCAGAGAGGTAAAGTCACTGGCAGAGGGATACACAGCTCATGTAAATGCCAGTCTGGCTCTAGAGCCTCCCTAAACTCCTAACCACTCCCCGTCCCCTTTCTGGGGACTGGAGGTGGGCTTGGGAGTGGGAGCGCTCAGGAATGACTGAGGCTTTGCTCCTTGCTCTGCAGAGATGAGGCCCCCTTGCCCAGAGCTTTGAGCCTCTGGTCTCCTAGCTCTGGGCCAGTGCTCACCCCTGTCTCCATGGCTCTTCTAGAAGAACTTAAAAACTCCCTCACATTGGACTCCTTCCTCTTCTGATCATCTGAGTCAGCCTGATGAGACTGTTCCTCCTGCACATTTGAGTGCAGCATGAAGCAGTTTGCCCTGGGCCAGCACAGGTGTGCGCTGGAGGAGTGAGAGGCCCAAGGCAACCTCGGGGACAAGGCATTCCTCATGCTCCCCTACACAGCCCCAAGGACTTCATCTCGGAGCTCGTTGTGTCTGCCCAGGCCAGGCAGGGTGGGCAGAGAGGCCGGTGGGGCTGTCTCAGCTCCTATTCATCTCAGAGCCCAGGCATTAGAGGAAGGTCCCGCGCCTCTCCCCCTCCCTGCTCGGCCCCGCTCTGAGAGCTCTCAGGCTGAGTCTCCAGCACACGATGAAGTCCCGGGGTGGGGGGGGCGCTGAGGGGCTGGGATGCTGAGGAGACCCCAACAATAAAAGCCATCCTCGGCCACAGGTGCTTCCTGGATCCATCTTTTTGTCTGCCTGTTTTGAATTATCTCCCTAGCAGCTGCAACATCTCCTGGACCCTGGGAATCTGGGGTTGCTGTGGGGGCTGGGGACGGACA
Organism: Halichoerus grypus; assembly: GCF_964656455.1. Taxonomy (NCBI): domain Eukaryota; kingdom Metazoa; phylum Chordata; class Mammalia; order Carnivora; family Phocidae; genus Halichoerus; species Halichoerus grypus. Next base: position 150,651,336 of record NC_135716.1, read on the forward strand.
AGCTGAGCTGATGGCCTTCTCTCCTTCAAGGAGGGAGAAGCCCCTCACCCCATCGTGCATGCAGGAGAGGAGGAGGGGGCAGGCTCTGTGCCACCTCAGGTGTCACCGAACCTTTATAGTCCCCATGCCGCCTCCAGCCTTCCGCCAGGGCCTGAGGTCCTCCAGAGGAAGTCCGTTCGGGCGCCAGAGAGGAAAGAATAAAACGGAGACGAGCGGAGGATGTTCCCGGGCCAAGACACCTGTATATAGAGCGCTGTATGGAATGTGAATTCCACGAACACACACCAATCAATGCTTTAGTGCCCACTACGGCCAAGTCCCCGTGCTGGGAGGCCAACATTAAAGAAAGGCTTGTTATGTGCCAGGCACTGTGTTAAGACCTCATCTCATTCAACCTCGTGACAAGCTTATGAAGTGGTATGACTCCTCCTATCTTACAGCTCCCTGCAGCTCCAGATGACCGTGGCACCTGCCATTGGTCACACAGCCTGTGAGCTGCGGAGCCCGGGTGTGAACCCACGTCTGTCTACCTCTAGCTGGAGCTCTAACTTGCTGAACACTGTCCCGCCTCCCCAGAAAGGTGTTCAGGAGGTAGACGTTGAATGCACGGATGGGTGGTTGGATGAGCAACACAAGCAACCACATTAATACTTAATAATATTTAAGGAATAATGTTCATTACTAAAACATTTCAGCTGCTAACTATAAGCCAGTCAGTGTTCTAAGGGCTTTGCCTGTGTTAACTTATGAAATCCTTATGCCCCTCGGAAGCACGGGCTGTGGGATGAGACACAGCAGTTAGTCACTTGCCCCAAGTCCCTCAGCCAGAGTTTGTGGAATGAAAGACCCTGACGAAGGTCAGATATGCCCCCAGAGACCTGCCCATGGCTCACGCCCTCCCCTCCCACGAGTCTGGGCTCGGATGTCACCCGGCAGTGACCAGACCCCCTTGCATGCCTAGCACCTTCCACCCGCACGCTCCCTCTCCTGCCCTCCTCCGGGGCTCCCACCGTCTGCCATCCTTACTGTCCATCTTCCGCTCCAGAGCGCGAGCTCAGAATGGACAAGGACCTAGTTTAGACTGCTTTTGCCCAATTCCTAGAAGAGTGCCCGGTGCAGGGAGTCCCTCAATGAAAGAAGGAGGCAGAGCTCCCTCTATCTCCCCACAGCACACACCCTCGCCCGGTGTGGCAGGGGCACCCAGCGTTTCCTCCTGCGGTGACAGCCTTCCCGCTGGGTGGCATTCGCTGTTGCGCATGAGTGACGCAGTCCCACACGTGGGCCTCACGTGCTCTTGCCCCTTTCCAGCCCCGCCGCCCGGAGCCCTGCACCCCCCGCCGAGGGGACCTCGGCGAGCCCGGCCCCAGCCACCCCTGCCGCCGCCGCCGCCGTCCCCGCTGCGCCCTCGGCCGCCCCCACCGCGCCACCTGAGGAGGAGGACCCGGCCCTGTCCCCACACCTCCTGCTCCCCGACAGCCTCAGCCAGCTGGAGGAGTTTGGGCGGCAGAAGAAGTGGCACAAGAGGCAGAACAAGCAGCAGCGGCCACGGCAGTTCAATGACCTGTGGGTCCGCCTCGAGGACAGGTGAGCGGCGGCGGGGCTGGCCCGTCCGGGGCTGGCCACCTCTCCCGGCCGGCCTCACACACACACACACACACACACACCCCCGGGCTGGGGCCTCTCTCCTCCACGAGCCCTGCTCCGAGGAAGTGGGCCAGCTGGGTACTTGAGCAGAAACTTCTGGGATAGCTTGACCCTCCCCCCCTTCACAAAGCCTCCTCCTGGTCATCCAGCAGGGCTTACAGAGCATGCTCACATCTGATTTTTCATTTTTATTCTCAAAATGAGAGCAAGTACACTTCTTTCCATTCTAAAGGTAAGGGAATAGAAACGTCCCTAAGGTGCACTGGACAGAAGTCTGCTTTGCCTTTAGCTTCCCTGGAGGCACCTGGGGTGCACAGCGGGCTCCTTTTGTCCCACGGGCCAGACGGTGACACTAGGAGCGAGTAGAGCAGGCTGGCTACCTGGAAAGGTTGTGCGCTCCCTGTCCCTGGAAGGTCTGAGTGGGCGACACCCTGGCAGGGAGGGTGCAGGGGGTCTCACTCTACAAGAAGCGGTGGCAGGGCTGACCGCTGCCCTTACTGCTAATCCTCCATCTCGGCAGGGGATGGGGGATCTGTGGTGAACAATGGTGAGCATGGGCAGGTGCAGAGATCATCCTGCTGTGCCAATACCTGTCTGTCCCCTGCCCGTGTGCCCCTGCCACCCCTCTCAGCCTGTCACCAAAGCTCCTGCCGTAACCAGGAGCCATCTCCTAACTCCCACCTGCAGCCTAGGTACAGAACAGTCTCCCTAGCTTCCGCGTTGGGGTAGGAATCTCCGTGTGTAGTGAACAGTGTCACCAGAACAGTGTCACCCTGTCAGTGAAGGTCAGAGTCCTACCCACTATGGTAGCCCAGCCCTGGACCTCGTGCCCCAGAAGTGGGCCCTTGGAGACTCGGAGTCTCCCCTGAGCCCTAAAGACCATCATCTGGGATTTCCTCCACATCCCCAGAAAGAATCATCTGGGGTACCTGTAAACAAACAAATGTCCAGGCCCCACTACAGACCTCATAAATCTGACCCTGCACCACATGGGCCTGGGGAGCTGAGTGTTGAGTCTGCCCTTGGGTTGAATGTCACTCAAGAGTCTTCTCAGCAGCTTTGGGGAACGTGGACCCAGTTCCGCATTTACAGGCTGTGGGGCAGGGGGTCTGTCCAGGGTCACGCAAGCCGTCAGGGGCTGCCTCCTGCCCTGTCGACTTCATGGTCCTCCTGCAGCCAGGTCTCTGAGTCGATGACAAAACGTTGACACAGTCCAGTCCACTCTCCTAAAGTCTGGGAGGTGCACTATTCTACAAAGACTTCCAGCAAATAGGAGTGGAGCCCATTGCTCCTTTGGGCTTTGGTTTCAAAGCATCTGACTTGGGTTAGTGGGAAATGGACTTGTTTGGAGCCCTGGCCAGCCTGGCCCCCCAAAGGCAGAGGCACCGCGGTCGCTGTATTAGCTGTGACATGTTTGGCTCACATGCCCAGCATGGGCCGCCCCCTCCAGCCCGGGAGCGCGGGCAGGGAGTCACGTCAGAGAGCCACTTCTTCAGCTCTGGGGACGGCCTACAGCCTCCCAGGGAGCAGCGGGGCCAACAGAGGCGCTGGGGGCCCATAGAAAGCTCCAGTCGGGAGGGTGACTCAGGGCCCTCGTCAACCTGCTGGGGCAACCAGGAGACCCAGCCAGGGGTGGCCCCAGCCAATGAGGGGCCAGGGAGCTGGCTGTCAGCTCCAGCAACAGACCCCCCGACCCTAACTGCTTCTGAAAGGTAAATTTCGGCAAACGACTCCAAACAGTTTCCTTTTCACAACATGTAGTTCTGAAACACAGAGCCTGGTTTCAGGAGAAGAAAATAGATTTTCTTTGGCAAAAGGGAGCCCTTTCTCCAACCTAACAGGTAAATTGTGGTTGGCTAGCTTTCTTCCATCTGGTGGGGTTGGAGAAGGAAGTTTCCACGGATGGGCACCCCATTTGAGTTCTCGATGCTTCTCAGGGAAGCAGGCCCTGAGCTCCTTGAGAGGCCTAGGTGAGGGCGCAGCTTCTGTCACTCCCAGGGGCTCACCCCACCCACCTGGGGTTTCCAAGTTTCCGGTCCTCTGAGGGGGAGCAGAGGACTGGAAACCTAAGGGACCCGAGGGGGAACCTAAGGCCCATTTGTAGCCACTCTAACAAAACCATTTTCCTTGGAGCTGTGATTCCATTCCAAGTTTTCTCGTTTTCTTCCCCCCAAATCCTGCCAGAGCCATCCATCACCTCTCCCAGCTCCTCCTCCACCTGTGACCACCCCTTGCCCAAGCACACTGCCCCCAGCAGCTTGAGATTTTTCGGTGCTCCCTGCCACCGCCAGGGACGCAGAGCTGAGGTCTCCCCTCCGGCCCGAGGCTCCCCTTCCTGCGGGCCCTGTCCTGGCCAGGCTGCGTGCCGCCCTCAGCGGGCCATGCCTGGCTCACCTCCCACCTTCGTTCTTGCTTTTCTCTCTGCCGGGGGTGGGCGCGAGGGGACATCGGCCGAGCTCCCGCTCTGTGCCTGGCACCGTGGCAGGCTCCTATGTCCTCATGCCTCAGGTCCTGTCAGGAGTCTGAGAAGTAAGCTTGGTTTGACAAACAAGGAAACTGAGACCCAGCGAGGTCAGGTAACTCGTCCAAGACCACACAGCGAGTGAGCTGCAGAGTCAGAGCCCACGCCCAGGTCTGTCTAACACTGAGGGTCACATTCGCCCGTGTCCACACAAATGCCCCTCCTGCCATCACCTCCAAGTGTCTCCTCCCTCCTCACCGGCTGTGTCCCCTCTCTCCTCCCCCACACCCCACAGCCCCCGTAGGAGTCCCCTCACTCACACGGGCTGCAATTCCTCACTTGTGTTTCAAGGCCTGGGGACCCTGGGCACCAGATTGGGGTTGGACTTCTCTGGCCACCAGGGGCCTCTCTGGGGGTTTGCTGACCCTCCCCTCGCCCCTCATTCCCTGAGACGGAAACACCCCAGAGGAAGTTTAGGGAAGCCACAGCCCTTGGCAGGGTGATTTACGAGGACCCCCGGAAAGGGCCAAGCGTGTATCCGCAGACGGCTGTGCCTCAAGCGCGGAACTCCCAGGGAACCCCCACATCAGAGGGCCAGGAGGCGGGCAGCAGGGCAGGGCTCGCTCCCACTGGCTGTGTGCCATATGGGACTCGTGACAATCCTCGGTCTCTCTTTTTGGGCAGTTAGGGCCTTGACTGGTCTCCGAAGGTCATGCCAGCTCTGCTGCTCTCCCCGTCCACGGCTGGGGTATGTGTGCGCGCGATGGGGGTGGAGGGGTGCATAATCAAGGGAGCAGAGTGCCGGGCCATCAGGACAGAAGGACAGTCACGAGGAGGCAGGGGCAGGGAAGAGAGCTCCTTCCAAGTGCTGGGCGTGGCCAGAAGCAAGGCACAGGTGCGCATCAGTGTGGACGGACCCAGGGCCTTGTGGGTGCACCATGCGGGACACACACTCACACACACAATGTGTCATTGTCCTTCTGGGCCTAGGTTTCCCTGAGGTTTGAGCAGGTGGCCAGGGTCCCCTCGAAGGGGAAAAGACACAGTGTCCCAACCCCTAGGCCCCTGGGAGGGCTCTGCACACCTCTGGCTGGCCCACCTGTCCTGCCCCAAGCTCCCCAGCTCCAGTTTCTCTCAGTAAAGCCAGACCTTCTCCTGGGAGGGTCCAGCGTGGTCAGCGTCTCTGTGTGAGGCCAGAATGCCATGGGATTAGAGGTAGAAGATACCCCATGAGAAAGGGGAAGTTGGATCATTGCATGAATAGAAGCACAGACAAATGCAGGCAGAATGGGCTTCAGAGCCCAGCCCTTCCCTGTGCTCGCTTTGAGGATTAGAGAGGAAACGAGGGGATGCTTATTAGGCGGGAAGCCGGCGCCACAGCGCCGCTGCTGGGACTCGCGGTCTGGCCTCAGCTTCCGCTCTCCCCACCCCGGCAGGAGCTACTCGTGGGCCCTTAGCGCCTCTTAGGCTTCAAGCCCTCGGTGAGCCACTGGGTGGGTGCCGCCCACTCCCCCCTGCTTAACAGGAGCACACTGGTCACACACTGGTGGGGACAAGAGCAGGGAAAGTCTCAGGCCACGGCCAGGCAGGGACAGCTCCCCAGCACGGTGTGGCCGAAGGAGCCCTGGAGCCCCAGTCAGTGTTCCTGTGCCTGCGAAGGAATCGGTCAGCCAGGGCCGTGGGGAGGATGAGGGCATTGCCAGCAGAGAAGGCCGTGAGGCCAAAGGTGTGGAGGCGGGCATGGGCCTTCGACATCGGGACGTCGGGCTGTGGGCAAAGCCCGCTTGGCTCGGAGAGGCTGAGGCCAGACCAGACTGGCAGCGGGGTCTCCTCCAGCCGGGCCACGTCAAGAGCTGCACCCCCAGGCAGCAGGACCGCCTGTCAGCAGGGCCCTACACGCCCAAGCCCCATCCCCACTCTGTCTCCCCGGAAGCCTCGGAGGAGGTCGCCCAGGGCACAGCCCACAGCCCTTTGCGTTGGGAAGAAAGCCACCACCTTCCAAGGCCCGGGCTCAAGAGAGGAGGCTCTGTGCCACTTGGGGTGCCCAGAGCGGCAGCCCTCCTTCTCTGTGCTTTACACCTTGAGCTTCTGCCTAAGATCTCCCTTCTGGCTTCGGCTGCTAGAAAACATTTTAAAATGCATGGGTCTGTTCCTGCTCCTTCATGGTACACATGGGGAAACTGAGGCCTAAAGGACAGGACTTGCCCCAAGTCACATGGCAAACAGGGACAAAAGGCATTCTAGAACGGGGCTTCAGCCTTTTCAGCCAAGCAGTGGGGCCCTTCCCCATGCGAGGGGCCCCGTCGGCTCAGAGCAGACGCGGCCCCTTGGTGCCAGCCGTCTGCGGAGGCTGGGAACACTCAGTGTGTTTGGTTTGGCTTCGGGGCCACTTTGCCATGAGACAGTTTCCCCCTGTATGGGCCTGGGGGCGTGGGGGAGGGGGCTCTGGACCAGAGGACTGAGCTTTGTGAGCAGAGTGGGCCTGGGAGGCAGGGCATTTGGAGGGGCTTTCCACCCCCCACCCCATTTCCCTGGGACTCTTTCCAAGCAATAAAACTCCTGCTCAGGCTCCAAGGGGGAATGTGCATCTTCGGTTTTCAAAGTGTGAAAGCAAATGCCTTTGGGCGCCTTGCAAGACATAATTTTCATAACTCCTACTTGATCTTCCCGCTGATGGCAGGGCTGGCTGCAGCCAGTCTGGGCCCCTCTCTGGGCACCCCAAGTGGCACAGAGCCTCCTCTCTTGAGGCTGGGCCTCCTAGCCTCCTGGCTGCTCAGGCTGAAAGGACAGGGCAGGCACTAGGAAGGGACCGTCGTGGATCCTTTGTGTAGCGTGTGGAGTTTCTCTTCATTAGAGAAAGGGAGAGAAGGGGCTCAGGTAGTGGCTCGGGCACAGGCGTGACCCTCCCGGGGCCGAGGCCACATGGGCCTCACCTCCCACTCTGGCGAGCCTCCACACACAGTTCCTCCAGGTCTCAGCAGGAAGCGCCACGCTGACCCCTGTGCCCTCCGACGGGTGCGTCTCTGCATCCCGATCCCCTGCAGGCTGTCCTTTCATCCTGGAAATGGGGATAATGGGGATAATGAGGTGACACGTGTACAGCATCGCAGTTTCTGCAGGCTCCTAGGAAGCGCTTCACAGATGGAGGACGCTGTTAGCGGGAGAGCTACACACACAAACATTCTAACAATGATGCTAAACACGAAGCCGTGTCGTGTTTCCAGCGCGGGGCGCTGCTCGGAGCACTTCCCACTCAGGAGCCCGTTCAGGCCTCCTCTGCAGAAATAGGTACCTGTGTAGGACCCGGCAGCGTCAGTAAGATACGCACAAGCCCTGGATAAGATACATCAGTAAGATACGTTGGGAAACTTAACTCTCCCCGGAGGCCTTAGGGGAAGGAGAACCCACCAGAGAGGCCTCCAAGAGAGGGGACATTGAGCCAGGCCTTCAGACGTGGGTGGGAAATGGCAGCAGGAGTCAGTGTGACTGGACAGGGTGACACGTGCTGGCAGAAGCAGGAAAGGGGAAGTCGGCCAGCCCCGACTGCATGAGGGGTCTCGGTGCTCGGCCGGCCGCTACAGGCTGGGGCATCATCTGCCACATACTGTGTGTCATCGGGGACAGTCAAAGCCTCCTGGTCTACCCCTCTTCTGCTCCACAGGCACACTCTATCCAGGAGCATCTTCCCTCTGTCCATGGTGCATGACATGCTGTTCCTCCCTCCTCTCCTGATAGCCCCTCTAGGAGTTTCTAAAGACAGAGGAACATAGTACATGACAACTGTAGATGCCAGGCTGAGAAGAACCTCATGTGAGGAGGTGGCAGGTTCTTGTGGCTGGAGCATGACCAGGAATAGAGAACGAGGGACAGGCCAGGAGCGAGGACCTTCTTGACTGAGGACATGTGGACACCCACTCCCAGAGCAGAGGTCCCAGCCCACTCGGAGGCAGGGGTGTACGTGGTGACCCTGGGCTGCCCTCTACACCCACCCAGGCTGAGACTGAGCCAGGCTGTGTGAGAGGCATCTGGCCGGGATGGCAGTGGGGCTGGATCTTGGTGGTGATGATCATAGAGCTCACAGTGATTATAGCCAATTGTTGGGACCCTGTGCTGAGCCCATGGAAGGAAGGGCAGGCCAAGGTAGAGCAGGAGACTCCCTGAGGACCCAGCGAGTGAGCAGCCTCCTGGGGAGGGGCAGTAAGCACTGGGAAACGGGGCAGCGTCCCATATGGAGGAGGCTGCTCACACCGCAGACACCCAGGGAAGGGCAAGCTTCCTGCCCGTGCATCAACTGTTAGCGAGCGCCTACTGTGTGCCTGGTTCAGATCCCAGCCTTCTTGTGAGTCCTGGAGCAAGTCACTTAACCTCTTCCTGCCTCAGTTTCTTCCTAAGTAAAATGGGGATAAGAGTCGGACCTGCCTCATGGTGTTGCCATGAGGTATATACTAGGTGCTGGCCCAGAGCTGCCACAGGCTGGGGGTAAGTATTTCTCTGGCCACCAGGGGCACCCTCAGCCACGTGCAAGGTAGACTCCGTCTTCAGGCCAACTGCTGTGTCACCTCTTCCCGGAGGACTTCCTGGCCCTGCCCTAGACGGACCCCTCTTTGTGCCCCCTGCCCGGCTTCCCCTCCCACCCTTGCACCCCTGCTGTGAAGGGACTTGTCAGGTCCTCTGTCTGCATCTCCACCTGCTTCCCCGACCCAGGGCTCCACGAGAGCAGGTGGGGCCCAGCGCCCCTGGGGCTCCAACTCTTTCTTCATCCTGGAGCCTTCTACCCCTATGGCTCTGGGTTATGCCTGTGTCCTTGTCTGTCCTTGTCCCCTCTCTTCCTCTGTCCCTGGCCCTCTCTTTGTTGACCATGTGCTCTCTCTCTCCTTCCAGGACTTGAGCCGCTTTCCTGGTCCTGCACCCCACCTGGCCCCTGTCCTCCCCTGCACTTCCCCACGGCACCAGGCGCTGGCCTCAGCCAGCAGGCTCGTTCCGCACTCAATCTCCCTATTTCTCTGTCTCTTCCGCCCTCCTTCTCTCCCTCCCTCTCTCTTTCATAGGTTCTCTTGAGCCAACGATCTCACCCATTCCCTCCAAAACTGGATTCTCTTCTTATGAGTTCATGAAGGATCACAGGTTTCCCTCAACCTCCCTGGACTTGTGTAGAGGGCGGCTGACCCAGGGCTGCCCCGGGTGCTGTCCCTGCTTCTCCTGGGACCCGGTGCCATGTAGCCTTCCCGAGCCCCGGCCCTCTCATCTGGGGGAAGGGGGTGATGAGACCCACTGTGAAGGTGGGTTTTGAGGCCAGAGAGACCCTCAGGACCTGGGAGCTGTGATCAGGAGGGCCGGGAGATGGTGGGGTGGTCTGTGTGGTTGGCTTCCCGCCGATTTCGGGCTGGGTGGGGACGGTGGCAGGAGAGCGCCTGCGCACACAGGCCTGGAGGCTGACTGCCCCAGCGTGACCCCAGACCCAGCTCCTCCGTGGCACTTTCATCCTTCCTGCCCTGGGACCTGTGTCGAGCGGTCACACTTGAGGCCTGCAGCCTCGGGAGCGCAGCCGGCCGGCTGTGTGGATCTGGGCCGCTCACTTTCCCTGCGCAGCCCCTCATCTCCTTCTCCATTTATAAGAAAATAGATTCCCTAAAGTGGCCTAGAACCCCAGGCCACAGCCCAGGACGAGGCTACTGAGCGGTCACCCCGCGGTTCTCCTGCTTTCTCTCTCCCTCCAGCACGGCCGCCTCACCGCCCCCGCCGCCCCTGCAGCCTACGCACAGCTCCGGGACAGCAGGGCCCCCCTTGCAGCCCTCAGAGCGGCTTCAGCAGCGGGAAGAGCCTGGCCCCACCAGCAGCTCTGCGCCCTGTCGCCCACAGCCCACCCCGGGCCTCCTCCCCGCCATCCTGGCCAGTGTTGCCGCCCCCCTCCTGCGGCACGCCCTTGGGCCCTCCTGACCTTGGCCACCAGTGCAGAGAAGCCAGAGGAACCACAGGAGGGTCTGTGGCTACACCCCACTGCCCCTGCCCCCACGTCCAGGGTGCCTGACGCCTCATGGGCAGTCCAGACGGGATCCGTTAGAACACTAGAGCTTTATTGTACCCAAGTTACATCTTCTTTTTTGTAGAAGGATCTTAATTTCCCATAGTGCTATGGGGCTCTTTTGTAAAATATGTGTCCATATTAAAAAAGAAAAATGTATTTATTCTACCGATAAAACTATTTTTATGTGGCCTATGTTAACCCTTTAAGTAGCCCCAGTGCCAACCCAGGAAGTGAACCCAGGCTGCCAGGATGTCTGCAAACCTCAGGCAGACCGTGGCTTTGAACTGGCTTGCTCCTAGACCTGCAGAAGCCTCCGGTGTCTGGGTTTGGCTTCTCCCACCATGGGGATCTCAGAGAGAGGGGCAGGCAGACAGGCTTAGCTTTTGTGAAGCTGGATCTGGGAGCCAGAGATGTGAACGCTGACGATCCTTCCCTCCCCTGGATGCATCCTAGGGTGGGAAGATACTTTAGGAAAGAATGCTGCTATTTTGAAAGCCCTGAGGGTCTGTGAACTGGCCTTCCAGAGCTCTTGGTAAGTGTTTGGACCAAAGCACGGGGGTGGGGGAGGGATGGTGGTGCTGAGGGGGGTCATCCCCCAGCCCTCTGTGACAAATGGTTAAGTTGAGATCCAAAGAGAAGAAGGTGGTTGCCCAAGGTCATGCAGCAAGTGGGAGAGCCGGGGTGTGAATCCGGACCTCTCTGTTCTGGTTTCATTAATCTTCTATAAGCCTGGCTTATAGAAGAGCCTGTTGAAGTCACGGCCAAACAGAGTGAGCTGGGCCAAAGGACAGGCATGGGCACAAAAAGGCAATTTTAGGGACTGAGGCTCTAGGAGTCACATGGTAATAATAATCCTAATGTAAGCCACCATTTGTCCAAAGCCTGCAGTGTGGCAGGCATTTTGCACACTCACTTTATCACTGATCCTCATGCCCGTTCTGTGAGATGTGATTGTCCGCATTTCACAGATGAGGAAACTGAGCCCCCCAGATGGATAAATGGACTTGCCTAAGGTCACCTGGCTGGGACATGACCCCAGATCAGTATGATTCAGAAGCGATGCTTGTCCCCTGGACCATATTTTGCCATGTTCTTGCTGCACAGGGAAGCTCCGAGGAAAGCCGATCTCACCCAAATGGGCCAGCACAAGCTCCTTGCTCCAACCAAAGAGACCTATTGGCCACAGTCACTCATGTTGGCCCCTCTGAACGAAGGGCTCTGGCAACAGTGTGGACCACGTGTCCCATGCCCCAGCTTGTCTTATCTTGGAGCCAGTGAGAGGCTTTCCTATCAAATCAGAGGCTGGTGGGTGGGGGAATCTGGGCAGGCAGGCAACTGAGACTTAGGGAAACTGACCTCACTCCTCTGCCTCCAGGGTGGTAGCTGAGATAGCAGAGGACCGAGGTTGGCTGCCTCCTAGCCCTAAATCCCCACTGGGCTGGTGGCTCATCAGTTACAGAGTTTTGGAACCCATGAGCAGAAAGGGCCCCTCATTTGACAGATAAGAACGGTAATAGTAATCATGAGGGCCAGAGAGGAGAAGCACTTCCCCAAGGCTGCACAGCTGGCCGGTCTGCTGACCCCCAGCCCAGTGCTCCACACCCTGGGTTTCCCTGGCAGGCCTGGTACTGGCTGATTAGCCCCAATGCCATTGTGCCCAGCCTGGCAGCTGTCTCCCTTCTGAGACAGAATTCTGGACAGCTCTGGATGGCCAGAGGTCCCGTGAGCATCTTGGCCAGCAGATAACTTCTTTTCATCTCGGCCCTGGATGGACATGTTTGAGCTTCAGACCTGGCAGGAGTCCTGAGATCTGCTTCAGAGGGTCCAGCCAGCCCCATGGGCATCACGTTGTAAACTGAACTTGACCCCAACCAGGGCTGGAGCCCGTTTATCTTTGGCAGAAATGTGACTTCCTATTTCTGAGTGGGAAGGAGCTTCGCTGACTTCTAAAGCAGGCTCGGAAGGCCTGTTGGACATCAAACAGATGGCGTGGAGCGCTCTGTAGATGAGATAAGTGTCAAGGAATTAGAAGCCAGATTTCCCTCAGTTCAGTGCAGTGTGCGGCATGAGATGCACTCAGCCGAAGCTTGAGGTGAATTAAAGATGAGACATTTGAGCGAACAGTCCAGGTACCTGACTGCATGCCCAGTCCTGTGGCGGGCACGAGCCCAGAGAGGTGAATCAACCCACCGTGTGACAGTCGAGCGCGCGCGCGGTGCCTGGCGAGGTGTTGAGACCTCATCTGTGCACCTTTCCCGGCCCAGAGGAGCCCCTCGTCATCAAGGTGGAGCAAGCAGCCCAGTCGTAGGTTCCTAGAAGGAACTTTAGAGGTTATCCTACCCAGGCCCCTGACCACAGACAGATTCAGCCCTAGTCTGCCCCAGATCCATCCTCTGGAGAGATTAGGAGATTCCAAACGTTCCCTCCAGCAAGCGCTCAAGTGTCTAAAGAAAGATGGATGGCGGCAGAGGGGCGGGCCGGCTGATTAGGTAGGCCAGTGCCAGCGGGACAGCCGGAGCCGATGTGATCGGACGTCTACAGCCTGAGCTCCCGGATCCCTGCGGCCCACCCACCGGCCAGGGTGGGAAACAAACTTCCATCCCAGAAGACCTGAGGCACGTCTGTGGAAATCTGCACGGCTGGGACACTGAATTCTCTCATCCCGAGCCAGGGAACCACCACGCCATCCGTAGCCACTTACACACTTTGGATATCTATCCACCACTGCTGACATTTTTCCAGCATGTTCTATGTGCCCGTCCTCATAAAAAGCCCCTGTTGCTCTGAGAGCCCCGTGTACATTTCTTAGGGCTTTCATGGTTGACCTTCAGGTGGCAGAGAAGATGGAAGGACTGAGACCCAGCAGGCTAAGTGACCTGCCCGAGGTCAGGCAGCATGTCAGTGGTGGCCCTCAATCCCCGTCTCAGGAAAACTGACCGAACGGCCCAGGGGCATTCTGGAAGCTGCCAGCATGGCCACATCCTTCCAGTCCTCCTCCAGGCTGTTCTGACGCACCAGCAGCCAGGTGAAGGCAGGGAGAGTGGAGATGTTAGGCTGCAGGGAGCTGTAAAGGGCCACCACGGGCCCCTCCAGCTGAGACGCAAAGACCCGGAGTGGATGAAGCACGGAAACTTGCACTGACTGGCAAATTTGCTTTTGCGCCAAATAACCACAAGCTGATTTTTCTCATACGCAATGCTCTGCCATCCCCTGCCTCACCCTAGCTAGGCCCGGGCGAGCCTCGGGGCTCGGGACTCCGGTTCCACCTGCCCAGTCTCCAGCCCAGTGCCCTTGTTACAATGGATCCCAAAGAATGGTCCTCCACCAAAAGGCACGTTTAAGAAAACCACCACGAAAGACAAGAGAGGCTCCACCTGGGAACTGCCACTCTGATGGTGTCCCATGTGGCGAGAACGAACTGGGGCTCGTGATAGTGTTCCAGCGACTGTGGGATAAGAGCAGGAGTCCTCGGCCTGGCCTTCCAGACCCTCCATGATCAGGCCCTGCTGACTTTGCCAGCCATGTCACCCATCTCTCCTACTCTGTGCCTGGCCAGACTAAATCCTATTTGTCATTTCTAGAATAGACAGGTTGTTCCACATATGCCACTCCCTGGGTCTGGAAACTCCCTTCTCTTTCCCCAAGTCTTCATTTTTTGAGGATTAACTCAGATAGCACTTCCTCCAGGAAGCCCCCTGTGATGCTCTTTTGCTTTTTTAGCATCTATCACAACACTCACTGATCACTGTTGAGACTATAATAGTGTATCTGGTCTCCTACCGGACCATGAGCTCCTTGATGGCAGGGGTCATGTAAATTCGTCTTTGGATCCTCATCTGACACAAAGATGGCACTCAGTAGATGTGTAGAGAGGAAAGGAGGAAGGAAGGAATGAAGAGAGGGAAGGAGAGACAAAGACCTCAGCTCTGGCAGTGGAATAATCTCTACAAAGCCAAAGCTGTCCCCTGCAGGTGGTGAGTTTGCTGTCAGCAGAGGTGTGAGCAGGGCATAGGCCCGCCAGCTGGAGATGTGGTATGAGAGCTGAAGTCTTGGCAAGGGACTGGTGTGGATGACATTGAGGGTCCCTCCTGGCTCTGTAATGCTCAGGTTCTTTGAACATTGTTATTTTTCCAAAAATTCATCTAAGCAGCCAAAAACATCACCCAGGCTGGCCGTCTAAACCAGTAAGGTTCAGGAATCCATCCAGCCTCACACCCCCGTTCTTCAAGAGCCCAGCCAGGCCTGACGTAAATTGGCAGGCTTGCCAGCTACCCTGAGGCAGGGAGACTTCTGGGTGGTGGGGGAGGGCTGGACTGGAACCCAGGGCCCCTGACCCCAGCCAGAGCTCCTTCCCTCCCTGCCCCCGACCATGGGGGATGGAGGAGAGGGGTCACGGGGACTGATCGACCCCCTACTTGGCCCTTTCTTGGGAGTATGGTCACACCCTCAGACCTCCCCATCCTTTCTCCAAATGTTGGCTCTTCCTCTCCAGACGTGCTCTGGATACTCCTTCACCTTGCTGGGTGACCTTGGGCAAGCCCCTGCTCCTTTCTGATTAAATGGAGACCTTGTTTCCTGCCCGGGCCGTTCTGGGGGCTAGAGGAACGCTGTGTGCAATCTCAGGGCTCCGTGAAGGTGAGGCACCACCCCTCCTCAGGCTCTGTGCTCAGCTTTCCTCCAGGCCCCACAGACCGCCTTGGGGTCGGGAGCATGTCGCAGACAGGGCAGGGTGACAGAGGAGCATGCCTTAAAGGTTGTTCCCTCCCAGACCTGCTTCAGGGAAAGTGGGCTTTGGATGGGACCTGAATCTAAGACATTTCCAGGGAGGCTCTGAGACGTCTTGGGCCCCAGGGGCTGGGGCAGCAGGGGCTAACCCTTGGCCAAGGGAGGTTCTAGGCCAGAGCAGGGGCAGCTGGAACTCTTGCCCCATTCCCGGGCCTCAAAGAGATTGCAGAAGGTACCCCAGCTGACTCATTATGTGACACAAGCTTCAGATCTTAATGTATTTGAAAGGTATTGGTGATGTTGTTCTTTTAACCACCTCTTCCCTTCACCTCTGTGAATTATCATGAAGAGTCCTTTAAGAATATAGAAGACAAAGAAAGATGCTATTAATGTTATTTTGCCAAAAATATTTTTGTAGCATAATATATTAATAAAAGACATTATGAATTCAGCGGGACGGTGTCTCTGAGTGCTGATGGCTTCCCCCGCCCCCACCAGGGACCACTGAGGGAAATCACTCTGCTGGGAGGTCCAAGCCCAGACACAGTGGTGTGGAGGAACTGGAATGGGCCCATTTTCCATGCAAAAGCTTGCGCAGATTTGGGGGTGGGCGGGGGTACTTAGGCAGGGATCCAGTGACTGGAGAGGCCTCATTCCAAGTGGGATCCAGACAGCCTTGGCCAGCCAGAATGAGCTAGAATCTGGGGTTCACACTGAGGGCCTCCTTTCTCTCACTCCCTCAATCACCCAGACCAACCATTCCTTCACTTCTCCCCACCGCCATTGCTGCACCCCAGGCCAGGCCTCCTCACCCTTGTCTGAACCACGGCCGCCTACAGCTGTGCCCCAGTCCCCTCCCTCTCCCACCCCCACAGCCAAAGCGAGGTCCATAAACCACCAAAATGACCACGTAGCCCCCTGCTTTTAAATCTCACCAATGCGTCCCCACTATTCCCAGGACAAAGGTCAAGGTCACACAAAGCTCTCTGCGACCTGGCCCCTTCCCACCAAGAAGTATCTCCAGTATGAGGTTCACATTTTCCCAATTCCTCTCCTTTTCAACCTCCTATTCTCCCATTACTGTCTGCCTCAATGCTTCCTGAATGCACCTTACCCTTCACCTCCCTTGTCTCTGCACTTGCATTCCCCCACACTGACCATCTGTCCCCCCCATCCCTTCCTGGCACACTGCTCTGGGGGGCTCCTACGCAGCCTGCATGACCCAGCCCCGGTGGTGTCTGCGCCACTGAGCCTGAGCTCCTAAGCTGAGCTCGCCACTCCTCCCCTCCGGTCCCACAGCACCTGTTCCTTGCGCACCTGGGTTGTGCTGAAATGCGCTGCCCGTGCCTGCCCTTGCCCTCACCTACCTGGGCCAGGACCACGGCTGCTCCTCTCTGATTTGTCAGCCCCGAGCATGGGATTTGACATCTACCGGGTACTTGTGGGAAAATGGCGGAGTCAAGGGGGAAGGAAAGGAAGAAGAGCGGGGGGAGGGGGAAGACTAAAGAGAAAAAATGTCCTTCTCTATCGTAACATACGCCATACCTCAAGGGTTAGTGGGCTGGGGTCTCCACCCACTGCGCCTGCTGCAAGTTCCCCAAAGGAAGACAGCCCCCGGGACCTGAGGGGTGGGGAGGGGAGAGGCCCCCCTGGGTTCTGAAACCACAGAGCCTTCAGCAGCGGCGACACCATGGTCGACGGGTTCTTGCCCGGCTCCTACCGGGACTGACACGGGCTGCCCGTGGTGGGCCCGCCTCCAGATAAAGCTGGTAACGCAGCCGGGGCATTTATGATGCGCAATGTTCTGAGCCTTTACGAGCTGAACCCCCTCATTCTCACAGCTCCTCTTCCCTATCTCTGCTTTGCAGACGAAGTAACCGACGCGCACACAGGTCAACTTGACCACAATCACGTAGCTTGTAAATGCTAGCGCCAGGACGGAAAGCCAAGTAGTCAAGCTCCTAGACCACTCTCTTCACTTTCACTTGGCTATGCGAGCACGTGTGGGCTGTGGCCTATGAGGAGGGCAAGGGGGTGTGTGCATCCCCATGTCACAGACCAGGTAGGCCAGGTCAGGACCCATCCGAGGCCCAGTGTGGTGAGCCTCTTTCATGTCATGCAGCCTGCCCTGACCTCTGTCCCACTCGCTGGACTCTGGATGGGGTGCAGGAAGAGGCCCTGCCTGCCTTCTGCTCCCACGGCCACACTGGTCTGTGGGGCTGACATCAATGGTCTGAGACGTCCGGTGGAGGCCTGTGATCCCCTGTGTTCTCTGCCCCTCACACACCAGCTGTTTTCAAGAAAAGAGGCTCCTGTCATCTACCTTTCTAGAAGCTCAGTGAGAGAGTGAGCCCTTGCCCTTGCTCCCTGGAGAAGAAGGTGTGGCCAGGAACGGGGCTCAGACACGATGGAATGGGTG
Source organism: Halichoerus grypus (assembly GCF_964656455.1). Taxonomy (NCBI): domain Eukaryota; kingdom Metazoa; phylum Chordata; class Mammalia; order Carnivora; family Phocidae; genus Halichoerus; species Halichoerus grypus. Next base: position 150,668,610 of record NC_135716.1, read on the forward strand.
ACTGAGGGGACAAGCGCGTGGCAAGAGGGAACACTCAAGTGTTTGTACCTAGTACACGCGAGTGTCTGCAACTCCTAACCGGGGAGCCCCGGCCTCCTCTCCTGTCCTGACAGGCCCAGTCCCTTGCTCTGAGCAGGCTCCCGCTACAGTGCTCTACTGGAGAGAAACTGGAGGCCCTGTCTGCTATGTGATCATGAGATTCCAAAGCTCTATAGGGCTGCCCCAGGCAGGAGGCTTCTCTGTGTAGATTCTGAGCCCATCGGGAAAGAGTTTCCAGCTCCCAGGAGCTGCCCCTGGCGGCCCATACATCCTGCCCCCCGACCCCACGCCAGAAGCAGGTCACACGGCTGAGAAGGTAGTGAGTTCTCTGACGTGGGAGGTGTGTGACGGGGTAACTCAGTGGACAGGGGATCCCCACCACAGGCTAGAGGCTGGCCGACCGGCCATCTCTCTCCCCCTCTGCCTCTGTCTGTCTGTCTTTGTTGCTCTCTCATGCCTCTGTGCCCTTACTCCTCCATCTTTCTATGTTCTTTGATCCCCTCCTTCCTGCCCCTGAACATCCACAGCCCTGCCACCCAACCGTACAGAGACACCCTCAGCCGGCGCCCGCCCCCCTGCAATGAGGACCACGGCCCTGAGCTCCAGCCTCAGCACTGCCATGGCCTGCTGTGTGGCCTTGGGCAAGCTCTGCCCCTCTCTGGACCTCACTGTTCCTATTTGCACAACAGGAGGGGCAACATCTTTGGAAGACTGCCTCCATGGGGGCTGGAGGTAGGAAGGGAAACCGCCTTCTCCCTCCTCACAGGAGGTGCGGGGAAGATACTCCTTATGATCAAGGGAGGAGTTTGGTCCTTTTGTCCCTGAAAAGGAGGGCCAGAGAAAGAGGGAATCGAGAGAAGGGAGGAAGAGAGGTGAGGAGCTCAGGAGGTGGAGGGGCACTGAGGGAGGTGGGGACTAGGCCTCCTCCGTGGAGAGAAAACCTGCAGACGGTGGTCATTTTCCTGGCTGCTGCGGGAACCCAACTCCCCCTGCCCTGCCATCTCCGGTAAACTCCCCCCTGCTGGGGAAAATCCAGGACAGGGAGAAGCACAGCCGGGGCTGATTCTCATGGCCAAGTTGACATGGTGTGAAGCAGATGAGGCAAGGTCAACGACAGGGAGCTGGAGGCCAAGAAGAGCGCGCGCGCATGCACACACACACACACACCCCAGGGAGAGCCCCTGAGGAATTCACAAACTCCGGGAGGCCTTGGACCTCAGCCCCACAGCTGGAGGTCAGGACCATCCTAAGCAGGAATGCTGGAGCAGGAGCGCCCGGGCCGCATCTGGGTCACGGGCAGACCCACCAGGCTCAGGCGGCCGGCCATGGGAGCTCCAGGGCTGCCACCGCAGGGAGAGGACCCTGACCGCTGACCAGGGCCCGGCCGCCATGCGACAGCACCGTAAGAAGAGGTTCTTTTCAGAAAATAGTCCTAAAACGCTGTTACGTGTCGGTTCCGGGCTGACAAAACAGTTCTTGTGTTTTCTTTTTTCATATTTTCCATTTCTTCCTCCCTGACCGGTCACAAGAGAAGAATGATGGTATTTCCAACCTGGAGACCCAAGCCACCAGGCCAGCACTGAAGGACACTTCTTAGCTCTCCCCCACCTGTCTCCCCGAGGCTCTGGAAGGGCGGAAGGGGCTGAGCCGGGTGGCGACCAGGGGTGGGGGAAGGGGTGCAGGAGAAGCCGGGGAAAGAGAAAGAACAATACACAGAATGACGGAGTGGGGATCCAGAGAAGGAGCAAGGGGCCACGGAGAGAGAGCCAGACAGTGCTGGAGAGAGATAACGGGGAGAACGAAGGAGCAGTCAGAGAGAAGGTCGAGGCAGAGGATCAGGCCCAGTTCCCGGAGAGAGAACACAGCGGGGTCTCCAAAGAGCGTGGGGCCTGGGACAGATGCTGGGGTGGGTGGGAGGCCAGATGTATGGGCCGCTAGGGAAACCCCCGGGGAGCAAGCAGTCTACTCCTCCCAGGGAAACCTGAAAACACGAATTGCTTCCAGGGACTGCCTGGCTCCCCAGACTTAGAAGAACAGCCCCTCGTTCTTCATTCCTGGTCCCTCTCTGCACAAAGGTGGTGCAGGCTCGGCCAGGGTCATGGGCTGGTCATCAGGGGCCTGGGGCCTGGCCCTGGGCATTGCCCTCCCTTCCCTCAGAGTCTTTCTCCTCATCTCTTTAATGGGGATAATAAAAATACTTCTGACACAGCTTGCAGTGGGGTTTTAATGAGATAGTGCAGGCAAAAATGCTTTGCAAAGCAAGGCCCGCACCCAGGCTAGCTGTCACCGCCACCCCCACAGGCCGCAGGGTCCAGCACTCGAGCAGCTGGGAGCCTGCAGACGCTTGGGCATGGAGGGGAGCAGGGTTCCAGGTGGCCGCTGGGGAAGATATGGCCAGAGTGGTGAGCAAGGGCAGGCCTGGACCACTGCTGTGCACATCTAGAAATTGGTACAGTATCCCAGAGACAATGGGAGCCACCGAGTCAGCTGTGTGACCTTGACCACGTGACTGGAGGTCTCTGTCTTGCAGTGGCCCTAGGATTAAATGAGCTAACTCAGGCAGGGTGCAGAGAGCCAGGTCTGAACACAGAGGTCAGAGCAGGCCAGCATTATAGTACTTGGTGGATCGGTGACCTTGCAAATCACCCCAGCTGCCCTGTGAAGTGTTAGGGGTCGGCGGGTCCTGGACTAGGGCAAGACAGGAAGAGAGGCAGAGCAGGAGGGGGAACGGCTCTCAGGAGTTGATTTTCACACTGCAGTCTATACCTGAGACCGGTTCTGAGTCTGAGTTCTCAGGAGAGGTGGGGGTGAGGAGATGTGCCCACTACCACAGGGATCTGAACAGTGCATCCTCGGGGACCTAACTGCCTTCGGACCTAGAGGATGTAGGGAAGTTTGCAGCAGGAGGCCGGGCTCAGGTTGGGGGCTGGGCTCAGGTGTGAGGGGCTGTCACCTGCCAGCTAAGGCAGCAGACTCTGCCCTGTGGGCAGCAGGGAGCCCCAGGCAGTTTTGGAACAAAGTGGCATGAAGTAGTGTAAAAGCCAGATGCCCTGGGCCCAATCTCTTCCCCTCACCAAGTCTCAGTTTTCCCATCAGCAAAATGGGAGAGGACAACCCTGATCACACAGAGTTACCATGAGGACTTAGGGTATGTCAGTACAAGAAGGGACGTTATAAAATATTTGTAACAAGGTGGGACATTGGACCTGGAAGGGTTAAGAGACCCTGCTGTGCATATTTCTTTTAACTATGAAAAGTGAAAAGTCCTAAGATACAGTACCGGATCCTGGGATCTGCACCTAAAGTCCTTATATCTTACTTTCTACTCTGGCCTTTTTCTGCATGATTTTCCAAAAGACAGTAGCACCTTTCAAGGAATAGGGAGGTCAAGCGATATATTGCAAAGGGCAGCAGGCCTGGGCCCAAGACTCTCTTTGGCTACTTACTGGTTACCTTTGGTTGGGCATGTCACTTAACCCTCGTTCTTACTTGCCTCATCTGGGAAATGGGAATCGAGATAACTTCCCTGATAGCTCGTCATGGTGACTGAGACCACGGGCCAGAAGAACTTCGTTTCTGCAAAGCCAACACCAATGCACATTATTACGGTTGTTGAAAGAGGACACGAGCCTGTTCCCAGAATTCCACAGTCCCCCAATCTTCACTCAGGGCCCCCAAGTGGTGTAAGTGGAAGATTTTGGCTAATTCAAGCCCCGAAGTGGGTTCCAGTCCTGCCTTGCCACTGACTCCATCATAACACTAGGCCAATGACACCCCCTTTCCAAAGTTCGGTTTCCCCATTTGAAAAAAGGAGAGCTTAGAGCAGATGATCTTTAAAGAATCATCTAGCTCTTACAGGCTGGAATGTCGAAATCTTCCTCCCACCTCCAACCTCTGAAGTCCGCTCCCAGGCTTTGAAACACCTGCTCTAAGATGCTGGTCTGCGCCACATGCTAAGGCTCAGAGCCTTGCAGCAGCTGTTAGCCCTTTGTTGCCCAGCGGCCTGACTTGTGAGAGGGCCACTGACTTCTCCAGGGCAGCAGGAGCTCCAGCTCCATGGTGATCAAATCCAAAATGCACAGGAGGGACTTCCACGTTGTGCTACAGACCCCTGGCCTCCCTCGGCCCCACGTCCTTTAGACCACCTCCCTGGGGTGCCTGGGTGGCTCAGTCGGTTAAGCATCTGCCTTCGGCTCAGGTCATGATCCCAGGGTCCTGGGATTGGGTCCCCTGTCGGGCTCCCTGCTCAGCAAGGGTCTGCTTCTCCTTCTCCCTCTCCCCTCCCCCTTGTTCGTTCTCTCACTCTCTCTCTCTCTCAAATAAATAGATAAAATCTTTAAAAAAACAAACAAACAGGGCGCCTGGGTGGCTCAGTTGGTTAAGCGACTGCCTTCGGCTCAGGTCATGATCCTGGAGTCCCGGGATCGAGTCCCGCATCGGGCTCCCTGCTCAGCAGGGAGTCTGCTTCTCCCTCTGACCCTCCTCCCTCTCATGCTCTCTGTCTCTCATTCTCTCTCTCGCAAATAAATCTTTAAAAATAAAATAAAATAAAATAAAATAAAAAAACAAACAAACAAAAAACACCTCCTAGCTAATAGTCTTTGCCCTGCCCCAGAAGCTTCGTCTGCCACTCAAACACATTCAAGCAGAGCCCATCTTTAAACAGAGGTCCAAAGGCACACCCAGGTATGTGGTTGATTGTGGCCTGGAGAACAGGCCCAGGGGGTGTTGGAAATGGGGGGAGAGCAGCCATGGGAGTGTGGGATGTGGACAGGGTGGGTGAGAAGGAGCCACCGGGGAGGAGGAGATGGCGGCAGACCTCCACTGGCCGTGCACACGTCCGGGCAGTGGGGTGTGGGGATGTGCTCGAGGGCGCTTCTGGGCCAGGTGAAGGCCGTTAGCTAGGAGGTGGTCTTAGGGGACGTGGGACTGAGGGAAGTCAGGGGCCTGGAGCACTATTTGGAAGTCCCTACTGTGAATTTTGGGTTTGATCAACAACTGTCACTAAAAGTCTTTCTTCCAGAAGATGGAAAAAATCTTGTCTCTCTGGGATACTGAGGCTCGTGAGGAATGCAGGGGGTGTAGCTGGGCCAGAGAATTCGGGAGGCATGGAGGGCTGAGCCAACTCTCACAGCGGGCCTGGGCCCGTCAGCCAGAGCAGGAAAGAGAAACAAACACAGGCCGCCGGATCCGGAGCGGCCCGAAGCCCCTGCAGAAGATGCCCTGAACGTCCACGCTCGGCCTCCACCGTCGGGGGCTGCCGGCTGGCGGGCACCCGGGTTGCCAGCTCAGACCCATGTTAGAAGTTCTTCCAGGGAACTCGTCGTCCACCACCTCTTCAAGCACTCCTGGTCCCAAGCTTCCCAGGGACGCGGGCCAACCAGAAGAGGTGCTTTGCCTGCTGCGGTTTATGCTCCATGAAGCCGCTCCCTCCTTCCGAGACAGCTGCCCAGCCCGCCGCTCTGGCTCCAATATAGCACTTCCCTTTTAGCTTTTGAATTTCAAAGCAGACCTGACTGCAAACAGATGGATGGGGTCGTAAAAATCCCCCAAGCAGGGAGCAAAGAGGCTCATGGTCGTAAAAGAGAGGCTCCTTTGGAAGAACGAGTCCCTGCACCCATGCTGGGTTCCCAGCGCTCTGGTCACCCACATCCTCTTTGCTGCTAACACACCGAGCATGCTGTCTTCACCTTCACCTACCCAAGTCCCACCCGGCTTTCAAGGCTCAGCAGCGGTCCAGGATCTCCCAGGCAACCTTCTACGACCTCCCCTCCCAGACCCTAACCTCTCCAGCCACCAGCCACCAGACCGCTCCTGCCTTTGAGCGCCTAGGGTACCACTCCCCGCACGCCTTCACCTACTACATACATCTGGGCCTTGCTGGCAGGTTGTTTTTTGGTTTTGGGTTTTTTTGGTTTTTTTTTTTTACATATCTTATCTCTGTAAATAGATTTGAGGCCTAAGATCAGAAAACACCTTACCTTTCATAACTAATCTAGTGTTGGACCCGAGACCGATGCTGAGTCAATGCTAACTGGATGCTTTTCGTGAAAATGCAACTGTATATAGCTTAAATAACAGTAAGCAGACGTGGATGGAGACAATGTTACCTATAAGCAGCTGCGCTGGGGACTTGTTACCGTGCAACACAGGAAGTGTCATTCTACCAAGCAGTGGGGGATCCATTTCCAGGGTGCACTCCAAGCAGGAAGTGACTTCACTCAGAGAGATGCCCTATTATGTCCAGAGTGAAGGAGAGCCATTGACAGAGGGAACAAAGACAGGACAAAGAGCAAGGAGGTGGAGGATGTGAAATGAGTGGCGGAAGCCATACGGGCTTTGGGATCAGATAAGCCTGGGTTGAATCCCAGTTTACCAACTACTTGACCCTGCGCAAGTGACTCACGCTCTGAGCCTCAGTTCTGTTATCTGTAAATGGGAATGATGATAAGACCTATCCTGCACATGTGAGGTGTGAGTAAGATAACAGTGCTCAAGATTGGCTAAGTGTTATCAAAGAGAGCCCCACAGGCCAGGCAAGTGGGAGGGAGCCATCTCTGGGTTAGCAAGAAGAACTGACATCCAGTCTGGTTGGACGGAATGAAGACTCCTCAGAAATTGACAGATAATTGTTCCCGTGTATTGAGGGCTTGCTCTGTGCCACCTGACACGTAAAGAACAGTTCAATCTTCACACTGTCCTTGAGAGTGAAGATTGTTGTTCCTGCTTTACAGGTGAGGAAACTGAGTTTCCAAGAGTTTAGGTTATTTGCCCATGGTCACCCAGCCAATGTCAAACTGCAGAACCTGCACACTTAATCGCCCTGCTGTATTGAGATGAAAGTTGCACAATGGAGACTAAGGAATTAAAGTATAACCCAATATTGCTTAGAATTTTTCTTGGTGTCTATGAATCATAGCTGAGGTCCCAAAGATAAAGACAGTGTGTCCCAGTTTGGAAGAAAGAAACCAGACCACCCCTGTGGAATCACGGAGGGATAGAAAACACCCCATATACCACCCCTCCCCAGTCAACTAGCATATGGGTAGGGCTGAGGCCAGAGGACCCTCGGGGGTGGGGGGGTGAAGCAGTAAGGAGCAGATTAGCAGAGCAGGAGCTATGGGGGAGATGGGACATGCCAGCCAAGGAGGGCTTGCCCACAGCAGGGAGGAGCTCAGTGTCCCTGAAGAAACCCACACATATGTCCCCAACCAGAGAAAGAGCTAACATTTGGACATCTGCCACCAGAGGGCACTGATGCCCTCTTTTTCTTCATCTCACAGTCCCGCCCAGCCTGGGAGGGGCCATTGGCACCCTGAGGTGACAGGGCTTACTCTGAGTTGAGCTGGGGGCAGGAGTGGGTGGGGGAGGGGGTGGAGACAAACATTTTGAATTTGGTGAGAAACCTAGATTGATTTTGAGCAGATGAGAGTTTTTAATCCAGGGAAAGGAGACCCTTTTAATCCCAGATAGTGATGGGAAAAGTATTGGATCCACACAGGACGTGATCCAGGGATGGTGAGGGACCATATAACCAGATGAAGGGAGTAGTTGGGGGAAAGAAACTCAAGTCGTTCTCTCTTTGTACCCCACTGAGTCCACCCGGATCGATCAGAAGTTTACATTTGGAAACCTGGCCAGCGGAGTGGGCCACATAAGCAGCGTCAGGCAGGACAAGGTGAACAAGAATCCAAAGCAGACCGTCTTGGAGAGTCCGCTCTCGGCTGCCCTGGTAACCATTCTTACGTGTTCATCTGTAAAAGGCCATGAGAGACCCACCTCAGAAGTCACTGATGTGCTGCTTCAAAGCCAGTAAATCCAATGATGAGTGTGTTAGCTCCATAGCAGGCTGTGTATAATTTTCATTCCAGGGTATGGTTCAAACTCTCTCAAAATGAAAGTCCAAGTTATCATAAAAAAAAAAAAAAAAAAAAAAAGCCTGGAGATTTTGTTGTGTGGATACATCCAAATGGGGTAGATCATCCAGATTCTGGAGTCCAGAGAGAACCAAGCCATCATCGAGAGGCACCACCACATGGCGAAACATTGGCTCAAAGGACTCTCCATATAAAACCCTTGAAAATGGCTTCTCTTTGGCTGAAAATGAGATCTTGATTCACAACTGTGGCACTCAAGCTCCTGTCTCACATGGAGAAGGCCAGTATCAACCATGGACAACCACCCTCTTGGAGCCCTCATTTTCCAGGCGTTCCCATGCAGGGTGTTGGGCGTGAGTGTCTCCCGCTCTCTGCTGCCGATGGCCCTGAGAGGTCAGTGCTGCCGGCCCTGTTTCATAGACGTGGACACAGGTTTGGAAAGATGAGGGACTTTTGCTGGGACCTCATAACTTAGAAGTGGCTGCAAGAATGAGAAGGCCCATAAGACTCTAAATCTGTGCTTTTCCAACTACCCTAAGTCAGCACTGGGTCCAGCCTCAGCCCCCGCCTTTTGGAGCCTCAAACTCTGTCATGTCCCCATCTTACTCACTCTTGGCCCCTGTCCTGACTCCATCTTTCAGAGAACTGTCCCTAGATTGCCAGGCCGAATCTTCCTTCTCCTGTGACCCTCATCACACTACAGCACTTGCCCTCAAGGCTCACGTCACTCTGACTTATAGAATCACATTCATAGGTAGCCAGCTATTTTTTTTAATGGCTCCTTCTGCTTGAGACCTCTTCTCTGTCCACACTCACTCCCTTGGTGACCTCAGCCAGTCCCATGGCTCTAAATAATCTGTGATGGGTCCCCAAGCTACACACTAGCCCCACCTCTGCCCTGACATCCAGCTAATACCGCCACCTCTGCACTTGGATGTCAGAAAGCATCTCCAAGTCACCACATTCAAAACCAAACTTGTGCTTTCCACCCCTAACCTGTTCCTCCCTCCATGTCCCACCTCAGTATATGGTGCCACCATTCCCTTGCTCCCTCAGAGCAGACACTGTGGAGGTGATCATGACTGATCTCCTCATCCACTATATCCTTTCCATCCTGTTACTTCTACCATCAGAATCTATGCAGAAAAGGACCACTCTCACCCCCACTACTACCCTGGGCTGAGCCACCGTCCTCTCTCCAGCCTCCCAACTGACTTCCTTGTTGCTGCCAACCCCAGTCTACACCCCACAAGGTCACATGATCCTTTTCAATGTAAATTAGATCATGGCAGTCCCTAGCCGTGAACCCCCAGTGCTTTCTTATCAGACTCAATGAAATCACCATTGCTTACCCTCCCTGATCCGGGTCCTATCTGGTGTCACTCCTTGCCCTCTTCTTGCTTACTCCAAGCCAACCATACTGCTCCTCATCATTGCTTGAACAATGGTAACATCTTCAAGTGTTAGGACTTGGCACTTGCTGTTCTTTCGGCCCAGAATGTTTTTCCCCCAGGTCTTTGTTGACTTCTTCTCACCCCCTTCACCTCTCTGCTTACATGCCACCTTCTCAGAGAAGCCCCCCTGATCATCTGTAGGAAGCGTTGCCCTAGGGCTCTCTCTACCCACCATCCTATATTCATTTTCTTCATACCACTACTCACCACCTGGCATTCTACTGTCCATTGTGTCTAGTTCCTCTAGAACTAGAGCCCCCATGGCTCATACCTTCTCTGCACACTCCCTGCCCCATCTCCACTGGCTGACTCAGAGCTCGCACTCAAAACATATTTGTGGTGTGAATGTTGAAAAGTTCTGTTTGTGGTGAAATTAGGGTTACATATTTTAACAAGAGGTATATAATTATGGGTAAATTGGAAGTCTGACTCCAGACCTCAACTCAGGGACTGACCTATTGGCCAGATCTTAGATGTGTGCTCATGTCTGTTCCTGGTGAACCCTGAGGACCCACAGATGAATACATGCTCCTGGGGATATGACTAGAATCTGAAGCAAACAACTTTCTTTCTGGCCCTGTGTGAGTGGCCCACCAGTTAACAGCAGGGTTTCTCTCTTTTTTTTTTTTTTTCCTAAGATTTATATATTTATTTGAGAGGGGAGGGGCAGAAAGAGAAGGAGAGAAAGAGAATCTGGAGCAGACTCCACACTGAGCAGGGAGCCCAACGTGGGGATTGATCCCAAGATCTCGAGGTCATGACCTGAGCCGAAACCAAGAGCCAGATGCCCAACCAACTGAGCCCCCCAGGTGCCCCTGCAGTAAGGTTTCTTAACCAGGGACTACCACCCCACCTTTGCACTATTAAGGGCACAGTTCTGAGTTACAGTGACAGGAACCACCACCGAAACAGTAATAGTGGGCATGAAAACGGATACTGATTGAGTTCACCTCTAGGCTCAGCCCTGTGCTGAGTATCAGGGATGCTGTGGGTGGTGAGTCAAACACAGGCCCCGCCTGCAAGGGATTCAGTCTAGTGGGGCATAAATAAATATGTTAAGAGTGGTGATTTCTAGATGGGAAAACTGAGGCCCAGAGAGGGAAACTTCATGCCAGTTAGTGACAGGGTCAGAGAACCACACCTTGGTAAGGGGGATGAGAAGGGGCTGGAGTTGCGGAGGGGCCCTCCATTTATTATGCCAGGCTCTGGGTTTTGTGCTCCATTTGAAAGGCCTCATTCTAGTCTCCGCATAACCCTAAATAGAATGTGTTATTATCCTCTGTTGCAGATGGGAAAATTAAGTCCCAGAGGGAAAGCAGAGGAAGCCCATGGGCTCCTCTCAGGAGTGATGGAACTCACCTCCTCAGAAGGCCAAGGGGAGATTCAAAGTAAGAAGAGAATGAAAAGACAGGGCCACAGGGGAGGTGGGGCAGGGAAGGGATGACAGGCAGGAAAAGTAGATTTGCCCTCTGTCAGTCATTTGGCCTGAGTCTGACTGAGAGAAGGGGAGGTTACCACCGCGGCCTCCTCATCTTAATTATCAAGGGCCCAGGACAGACCCACATCTATGTCCTGCACAGTCTAGGGATACAAAGAAGGAGGCCTGTAAACCCTGGGAAGGCTGCTAGCAGAAAGAAACCCTCAGGGCTTCCAGAGCACCCAAAAGGGGCACACTCAGCCTGGGGAAGCAGAGTAGAATTAGGGAAGGCTTCCTGGAGAAGGCATTACAGGAGTGAAATCATGAAGAAGAATCTTTCTGAAAGGCAAAGTCACACAGTTGAGCAGACAGGAAAGTACAAATTCAGTCAGCCTCATCAGGACACAGGAACCCACCCCCCACCACCCATCCATCTCACCTCCCACCCCTGCACCTCTGTCAGCCCTGTTCCTGGACAGTCTTCTCATTCTGCTGCCCTTCCCCTTACTATTCTTTCCCACTCCTGTGGCCTTCACTCACAAGGGAAGACCTTTGCCTCCTACTTCACTAAGGCCTTTGGTTAGAAATTCCTCAACCTTTTGCCCTGCCCCAACCCCAATATGTCAGCCAAACTGATTGCTTCTACGTCATCCACCCCAGTCTCAGCTAATGGGGGATCCCCCTCTTCCTTTTCAAGGCCAGCCCCTCCTCTCATACCCAGGACCCTACCCTCTCCCTCACTTCCTCCAAGGTCTCCACACATCAGTTGATACTCTGTCCTTCATCTTCAGACACTTTATCTTTTCTTTGGCTCCTTCCTTCAGAATAAAATGAGGCTTAAATGCCTTCCACCTTATAACACCACTCCTTCAAGCCATCAAGGAATTAATAAAACGATTTGACCCTAAGATTGAAAACTTTAGCAGGCATCTTCTGAGTTCTCCAAAGAACATCTGTGCTTTGTAAATTATTAGAAATTTACTCTAAGTTGAATATTAAAGTCACTACTCATATATTTTAATAAAATCTGTCATTTGAGCTACCCTGTGGAAGGTGCCATCAACACTGGGAGGCAACCCGTGGTGGTAAGTTGCTCCCGGTGAGTGAGCACATGCAGAGGCCTGGACCCAGGCTCCCCCTCCCCCGCCTGTCCCTGCTCACACAGCCATGTATTTGCCCAGTGGATTCAACCCTCACCAAAACCTCATGTTCAGCTGAAAAGTGCTCCAAGCACGTTTTAACATGTTTTCATAGACATTATCATTCTACACTGAGCAAAACAAAACAAATAAAAAAGAAAAATGGCCAAATCATTAAAATCCATGTTTTCATACAACTCAAGGGTAAAGAGTCAAGTTAACCTCATTCATTAAATCAGTTGTTTGTCTTTGAGCTCATTAAATGTGCTGTTGGATGGTGTCATTCAATAAAGGCGCCTTCCCAGCTTGGACGCCTCTTGCAATCATGAATTAGATCCTGCCATTGGTACGCTGTATAGATTCAGCAAGTGTTTGTTTTTAATTTGTTGACTTCACCTTTCAAGTATAGTCTAAGGCTGTCCATAAAAGAAGCATTTAGAAAATTTGTATTTGCCTCTTTCATTTAGATATGAATTTTAGAAATTAGAATTGAATTTAAAAATGATCTCAAGTTATACCACCCCCAGCCCCACTAAATTGTGAGCTTCAGGGCACTGAGCTAGTGTATGATTCATCTTTTTCATTCAAGTCAGCATTTAGCACGGGATCCAGTCCTATATCGGTCAGTAATTGCCGCAAATATACTGCATAACAAACTGCCCAGAACATAGTGGTTTAAAATAACGGACATTTCTTCCCCTTCTCATGAAGCTGCAGGTTAGCTTCAGCTTGGCTCTTCTAGTCTGGGTTGGGCTGGGTTGATTTACTCAGGCTGAAGATCATCCAGGTGAACTTCAGGCTACAAGGTTAGGTTCAGGTCTGGTCCATGCATGTTCCCTCTGGGGCAGTCTGAAGGTGCAGTGGCTTTTCTAGACCTATTCTTCTCATGGCGACCACCAGAAGTGTTCTGCAGTCATATTCACCAACTTGCCATTGGCCAAATCAAGTCACATAGACAAATCCAATATCAGTGTGAAGAAGTATGCTCTCCTCACTGCAAAAAGACATGGCATAAAAAAGAATTAATACCAATATCCCTCAAACTCTTCCCAAAAAAATAGAAGAGGAAGGAACACTTCCAAACTCATTCTATGAAGCCATCATTGCTCTGATACCAAAGCCAAAGACCCTGAAAGAAGAGAAAATTACAGACCAATATCCCTGATGAATATTGATGTAAAAACCCTCAACAAAATACCAGCAAATGGAACTCAACAGAACATTTAAAGAATTAAACGGCATAACCAAATGGGATTTATTTCTGGAATGCAAGGATAATTCAACATATGAAAATTAATTAGTAAAATATACCACATTAACAAAATGAAGGAAAAAAGCCTACATGATTATTTCAACTGATGGTAGAAAAAAATCATTTAACAAAATTCAACACCCTTTTGTAATAAAAACACTCAACATATAGAAAACCCTAAAGATTCCACCAAAAAACGGTTAGAAATAATAAACCAGTTACTAATTTAAATAAATAAATAAATAAATAAAGGTAAAGTTGTAGAATACAAAATCAATATACAGAAATCAGTGCATGCCTATAAGACTAATAATGAGCTATCAGAAAGAGAAATTAAGAAAACAATCCCATTTACAATTGCATCAAAAAGAATAAAACATCTAGGAATAATTTTAACCAAGGAGATAGAAGATCTATACACTAAAAACTCTAAGACATTGATGAAAGAAATTGAAGAAGACACAAATAAATGGAAAGGTATTCCATGCTCATGGATTGGAAGAATTAGTAGTGTTAAAATGTCCATAACATCCAAAGAAATTTACAGATTCGATGCAATCCCTATCAAAATCCCAATATCATTTTTCACAGAAATAGAACAAACAGTCCTGAAGTTTGTATGGAACCATGGAAGACCCCAAACAGTCAACACAATCTTGAGAAAGAATGAAGCTGGAGGCATCATGCTTCCTGATTTCAAACTATATTACAAAGCTGTAGTGATCAAAACAGCATGGTATTGGCGTAAAAAGGGACACAGTGGAATAGAATAAAGAGCCCAGAAATAAAACCACACATATATCGTCAATTAATTTATGACAAAGGAGCCAAGAATATACAACAAGGAAAGGACAGTCTATTCAATGAATGGTGTTGGGAAGATTAGATAGCCAAATGCAAAAGGATGGAACTGGACCACCATCTAACACCATACACAAAAATCAACTCAAAATGGATTAAAGACTTAAACATAAGACTTGAAACCATAAAACTCCTAGAATAAAACATAGGAGGTAAGCTCCTTGCCATCCGTCTTGGCAATAATATTTTTTTGGATTTGACAGCCAAAAGCAAAGGCCACAATACCAAAAAACAAACAAGCAGGACTACATCAAACTAAAAAGCTTCTGTCTAGCAAAGGAGATCATTAACAAAATAAACAGGCAATCTATGAAAAAAATATTTGCAAGATATATATCTGATAAGGGGCTAATATCTAAAATATATAGGGGCACTGGGTGGCTCAGTCGGTTGGGTGTCCAACTCTTGATTTCAGCTTGGGTGGTGATCTCAGGGTCATGGAATCAAGCCCCATGTCATGCTCTGCGCTGGGTATGGAACGTGCTTAAGATTCTCTCTTCCTCTGCTCCTCAGCCCCCACTAAAAAAATTTTTTTTAATTAAAAAGAAATAAAAGTGTTAACTTAAAAAGAAAGAAAATATATATATACAGAACTCATACAATTCAACTCAACATCAGCAAAAGCAGTAACAACAAAAAACAGTTCCATTTAAAAATGGCCGGAGAATCCAAATAGACATTTTTCCAAAGAACTCATACAAATAGCCAACAGGTACATGAAAAGGTACTTACCATTATTCATCATCAGGAAAATGTAAACTACAATGAGATATCACCTCACACCTGACAATAGCTATTATCAAAAAGACAAGAAATAACAAGTGTTGGAGAGAATGTGGAGAAAAGGAAATCTTGTGCACTGTTGGTGGAATGTAAAGTGGCGCAGCCGCTGTGGCAAACAGTCTGGAGTTTCCTCAAAAAAATTGAAAATAGACCTACCATGTGATCCAGCAATTTTATTTCTGGGTATTAATCCAAAGAAAATGAAATCACTATCTTTAAAAGATATCTGCACCCCCAGGTTTTTTGCAACATTATTTACAAGAGCCAAGACATGGGAACAACCTATGTGTCCATCAGAGGGAGAACGGATAAAGAAAATGTGGTGTATGTATGTATATTTCAGCCATTAAAAAGAAGGTAATCCTGCCATTTGCAACAACATGGTTGGACCTTGAGGGCATTATGCTAAGTGAGATCACTCAGACAGACAAAGACAAACACTGTATGATATCACTTATATGTGAAATCTTAAAAAAAAAAAAAAAACTGAACTCATAGGTACAAAGAACAGATCCGTGTTGCCAGAGCAGGGAGCAGGGGGCAAGCAAAATGGAAAAGAAAGAAACAAAAACAAAAAACACTTAACAAACTAGGAATAGAAGGAAAGTGTCTCATCAAAACAAAGGCCATATATGGAACGCTCACAGCTAACATCACACTCAATGGTGAAAGACTGAACGCTTTTCCTCTAAGATCAGGAACAAGACAAGGATGTCCAGTTTTGCCACTTCTATTCAACATAGTACTAGAAGTCCTAGCTAGAGCAATTAAGCAAAACAATAAAATAAAATAAACAAAATAAAAGGCATCCAAACTGGAAAGGAAAAAGTAAAATTATCTCTGATTATAGACCACATGATCTTCTATGTAGAAAATCCTAAAGATTACACCACCACCCCCACACTCACACACACCCCTGCCCATATACATTCCACATGAAAAAGGGAGGTGAGCAGCCTTTCAACATCTCAATCCTCGGGCAGGCAGAGCTCAACAAGAAAGAGAAGGGGGCAGGGTCACATTCGGTCCCTGCGGTCTCCTTAACAGATAAGTCATTTTCCTTCCTTAGAGGGGATGCAGAAAAAGAGGAAGCTTCTCATCTTGACAAAGGCGGCAGTGCCTATTCCATGAGCTGAGGCAGAAGCACCAGGAAGAGAGAATGATGTCCCTGCGGATGTGTCCAAAACCAAGCTCATGATCTTCTTCCCCAAAGCTGGTCATCTTCCAGGATTCACTGTCTCGGTGATGGCGGCAATTTCCTTCCAAGGGCCAACACCAGGAGTCTAGCTGTAGGAATGGATCATCTTCCTCACTGACCACGTTCTGCCAACTTTACCCTTCAGTGTTTCGGACTTGCTCACTTCTGCCGGCACTCCTTAGCTGAAGCAACTCCGCTGCTTCCTGCAGAACCTCCCAGCCAGCCTCCCTGTATCCATTCAAGCCTCTCAGGCCCTTCCCACCCTTGAACCCGAGTGATCTCTAGAAACAACTGTGAGCAAGTCCCCTACCCTGCATTACACCCTTCAGCCCCTTCTCATGCTCTTAGGATAAAGACCAAAATCTCCGTTGTGAATAAGGTGCTGTATGGCCTGTGGCCATTCCCTCTCCAGCCTCCTCTCCCACCCTCTCCCCCTACATCTCCCTCTCCCTGATTCTCCTCTCAGTCCTTCAAACATACCATCTCCTTGGACCATAAGCCTGTACGCACATTGTCTTCTCTGCCCAGAAATTCCCTCCCTCTCCTTTCTCCCCTCTTTCACTCTTGGCTACCTTCAGTATCACCTCTGGTACCTTCCACTGGGCAGGCACTGCTAACAGTCCTCCCCTCCTCCAAAACCAGGTCACTTATCCAAAACCAGGTCCATCACAGGCCTTCCCAGATCCTCGCTCCCTTCCTTGGGGCCCACGCGCATGTGCCACTATTTACTCACGTGTGGCTTAATTGATATTGGTCACTCTCACTTTTCATATGCAACAAGACCTTGGGAATGAAGCTGCTCAGCCCACGTTTATCTCCAGTACTAGGCACAGGGGGGTGGGCGTGGGTCCGTACTTATTGCATGAATGAATGAGTCCTCAGCTTATTTAATCTCTTCTGGACCAAGCACAGGCTGGGGCATCTCTTTCCCCTTTCTCTCCTTCTATTATTGTTCTCTTTCCCTCTCTCTCTCTTTCTCTCTCTCTCTCTTTCTCTCTCCTCTCTATCCCCCCAACTCCCTCCACTCCCCCCTACTCTCCTTCCCTCCAGCACACTATTCCTCCCTCTTTGCTTCTCTGGCTTCCTTTCTCCCTCCTAGAGTCCTGACAGCTTTGCCAAAATTTCTCAGCCCAAAACTTTTGCAGCCACAGCGCCACCTAGAGTCCATCTCTGAGATGGGCCAACTCTAGAGCAGTTGACCGCTGTCCAGCCCAGCCCAGTCCAGCCCTGCTCTACCCTGTGTTCTGGGCACATCTCTGGGTCCTCACGCCTCGTCTTCCCGGCTTTGAGACCTCACCATCTCTACAACCCTCTAAGTGTCTAGTGGAGACTTTAAAACAGACAACTACAGCATACAGAGAGGGCCATTAATGTGGGTCAAGGTGGGGATCTTCCGCTAACATTTGGTCTTGCTCTTTATCCCTTCCCCTTTCTAGCTCTGTTGCTCACTATTCAACATTAGCTATAATTTCAATTGATATTACAATACATCAAATAGTCCATGAGTAATAACAATATTTAAGGACGCATGCAGGGTTCCTCTACAAGAGGAACTTACAGAACTACTAAGAAAACAATGTGAACGGAAACAAGTCTTCCACTTAGTCTTAGCTACCATTGCTTTCTCTAAAAACACAAACTTCACTCTGGAAGGTTGGACCAAGTGTCTTTAAAATTGTTCCAGTCATTCCATCATTTGCACAGAGCTTTATGTACACGATTCTTGGTGCAACATTGTACGTAATGGCAAATATGTAGAAACAACCTACCTGCCCAACGATAGAAAACTGGCTAAGTAAAGTCTGGCACATCCTCTTGTTTGCATAGTATGCAGCCACCAAAAATAATGCACACCAATGCTTTATCATAATGTTAGGACATAGGTGTAAGTTACTGTGGGGTAGAAAACAAGTTATATCTTGTATAAGAATTATTATCTCGACCATATAAAATAAAAATACAAGTGGGGAGAGATTACAAGAGAAGGCTCAAAGATCCTTTGTGTATGTTGTTCTAGGAGATTACTTTTTTCCTTTTCTCTGTTTCCTAAAATATTTGCAAAGAGCTTGGTTTTTATTTACAGTAAAGTGTTAGAATTAACCCCCCAATTACAAGAATAATCTGAGAGAAAAAAATTAAAAATAAGAAAACCTGGGTAGAAATTGTTCTCGAATAGTCTACAAGACTCCTCATCAGAGATGGGGGGATCTCTAAACTATTTCTTTTCCACAGAGAGCTCTGAGGTCTTTGTGAGACCCACCTGATTTAAGGTCAAGAAACACGAGTCAGTCTGTCCGTTGCCGTGGGCTCAGCCAGCATCTCCTTGGTGTTTAGCAGCTGGGAACATACTCTGGATGGCTGAATCTTTGTGGCAGGGAACATATCTCAGCCACCGTGCCTGCCACATAGCACCATGGTCTATTGAGAGGAACAAGACAGACACAGGAGACAACACCCAAATAAATTCTAAATGGATCAAAGATTTGAATATAAAAACTAAAAGTACTGTAAGAAGCATAGAAAGAAAATAATGTTATAGTCTCATGACAGGGGGTGGCCTGTCTAAATATTATAAAACTGAGAAGCCACAAATGAAGGAAACTGAATAATTTGACTACAAAAATACAAATTTTATTCATGGCAAGAACACTCAATAGAAATATCAATAAAATATGGGGGGATGCAGAACTATACAAAACTCTAAAGTTCATATGGAAAAGTAAACATGCAAAAATATTCATAATATAATGAAGGGTAAATAATGGGCTGAGAAAAATACTTTCAACTCATATCACAGGCAAAAGTACATTTCCTTTAAAATATAAGCGTGGAAAATCAATTAAAGAGATTAACACTCCACCCCACTCTCCAAAATGAGCAAAGGATACAAGACAAATAATTCAGAGAAAAGGAAATACAAATAGCTCTTAAACATATGAAAAGATGCTCAGAATTGTAATAAAAGACTTTCTAAGATCCTTTTTGTCTCCCACCAGATGGATCATAACAATATACACTGTTGGCAAGGATACACACACAGAAGCCAACGGCCCACATGGAAAACTGGTTTGACTCCCTTGGATGGCAGTTTGGCAATGTCAAAGTCCACAGGCTCTTACCCTCAGTCCCCATCTCTAGGACTTCATGCTGCAGATGCAATTAGACACGTGCTACATGATGTATGTACAGAAACTGTTAAATGTAGCATCATTTGTAACAGAGAATTAGAAACTAAGTGTTCATCAACAGGGGACATGGTTAAACACACTCTGACTGGGAAAAGAATAAGAACATTTTTATGAGGTGCTGTGGAATGATCTGCAAGATACATTGTTAGGTAAAAAAAGTGAGGTGCGGAACACAGTGTAGAGTGTGCTCTCATTCAAGTTTTTTTTAAAGGAGTGGGGAAGACCATGTGTACACACTTATTTGCAAATGCATAAAATATGCATTTTTATGAAAGGGGGAAGGGACATAAGAGATTGGTAGCATCGGATCCTGAGGAAGAAGGGGACAGCGGGGTGGGGGGGGCGGAGACAGGCAGGATGGAGACTTTCACTGTATATCCTTTGTAATTTCTGAAGTTGAGTCGCGAGAATGCATTACATTTTTTAAATCTACATATGATTTTTTGGGGAAAGAATATCCATTTATTTTGGAAAAGCACTAGAACTGGCCATTTAGTAACATCTTATCAAGCAAGCCCTCTCAAATTCCTTATGGGGGGCAACGTCTGAGTAGCTTGAAGTAGATATTCCGTCACTTAAATTGACACATGTAGTTGTGGTAAGTGCTGTGTTTCTGTAGATTTTGTCTTTTTTAAAAAACAAAAAGGGGGTGCCTGGGTGGCTCAATTGGTGAAGCAACCAACTCTTGATTCCAGCTCAGATCATGATCTCAGGGTTTTGAGGTAGAGCCCTGCATCGGGATTTGCAGAGCCTGCTTGGGATTCTCTCTCCCTCTCCCTCTGTCCCTCCCCCTGCCTCTCTCCCTCCCCCTACACCCTCTAAAAAAATAAAAATAAACAATAAAATAAATTTTTTAAAAAAGGAAAAGTGATAAATACTTCTTTACTCTGTAGGAGTTTGACTTCCTTGTGCTTGCGTGTGTGTGTGCAATTTTTATTAATTAATAATTATTAGTACTAGTTTACCGGATGGTCTAAGCTAAGAACCTAGAAAGATGCCCAAGCATGATACCCGAACGACCACTGGAAACAACTAACTGGGCCGGACTGGACATAGCTCACGCTGAAGTCAGTTCTGGATGTCCTCCACAGGCCACTTAAGCTACATGACCTGGACTCCGGGAATGTGCCCAATGATGTTCAGTTGTTGCTTTCTGGTGTGATAGTCCTTGGGGCACTTAGAACAAGGCCCCATTTTTGTGAGTAAGGATAAGGAAGTCAACATCCCAATTGCCCACCCTCCAGGCAGCTGTCGATCCTGATGCTGGCAAGAGTGGACCCTCCCTGGGAATGGGAGGAAACTCCTTCTCATCAGTCCTCCTGGCCGTTGGTCTGAAATCCTAATAGAGATATCCTCCACGGATTCCTGGCGAGGAACAGGGGTGGGTGTCCCCTACAGGGATAGGCTGGGAGGGAGGCAGGGAATGCTCTGAGAGAGATTTTAGAGTGGATTTAGGTGTTAGGGCTCTGAAGGAAGCCTCAAGTAGTGGAGAGGATTTATTCTCTACTAAATGCTCCTCCCTTGTCCCTGAACCTTCCAATCAAAAGATCAAAATGTCTGCTCTTCTGGAGAAATTAAGGGGAGGCTAGGACTGCATGGTAGAGGGGAGAGCAGTGTCTGCCACTTCCCAAGGCCAACAGCACATCGCAGCAGAGCACTGTGGGTCTGAAGCATGACCACCTCTGGTCCCCATGTGCATCACATGAGACCCAATCAGAAAAGATAGAGTCATAGCACCAAGACGATGTCTGCCCACTTAGTGCTCACAGCAGGGTCTCTACTACCATTCTCCATGGAAAAAAATCAGGATGTTTTAGAGGACAGGTGGTTCTATGTCCCGGAGGAAAAAAAGTACAGATGGATATGGGGCATCCTGCTGTTCCCAGAAAACAAGAGTAGCTTACAAGATATCAGTGTATTAAAAGGGGGGGGGCAGTGTAAAGCACCTTCCACTGGCAAAGTTCTGATCATCTGAATATTCCTTCCAAGAAGGAAGACAAGGCGGAGGAGAGGAAAAAATATGGTTTATTAGAACAAAGTAAGTTAATGAAAGGCTGCAAATTTGTGACACTTAAAGTCAATATAAAGCAAACAAAAAGGTCGTTGTCATTAAAAGGTAAGTGTAAAAGGTAAAGGTAAATTCATTTTTATTATGTAGCTGAATAGAGGGCATTCCACCGGGTTTCCTACAGTGATGGAGCAGCTGAATGTCTCAGGGAGGAGAAAATCCCTCATCTCCAATCAAACCTCCAGATGACTTCACTAATTATAAGATAATAAAAGGTATCTAGGAGTCTTAAATAATGCTCCTGGATCAGATCCACATGTCACAATGACATGACAATGGGTTATATAACACTGACCAAGTAAAATTGACAATGTATAAAATTTGGGGGAGAGACCCCCAGCTACAATAAAACTAACGATTGTGTAAAAGGCCTGGACCTACAAATTTTACTGATGTAACAAGTGAAGATTAAGCCAAAAAAAAAAGGGCAGCTCGGTCTGTTGACCAGCAGCTCTTGTTCGAAGGCCGTGAGAGAGAGAATCACATTCCATGTCCAACCAAGAACCCAACAATTGTAACCCAGATCTTGGTGTGAGTCATTCTAACTTTTCTTTTCAATTTGGAAAGTTATTGCAACCCTAGCTGAGTATCTAAAAAAAAATCTAAGAAACTAAGAAGGTATAAAATTAATTAAGTATAAAAATAATGAAGAAATAACCCAAAGACCAGATGCTCTTAGGATAAGTATAAATGTCAACATAGTCTTGAGTTTTAATAATTCTGTTTTTGTATATGTTTTACCTGTTTGTTTCATGAGTTTGGAAGATCCAAAGCACATTATAAAATTTGTACTTGCAGTTTATGCAAAGCAGTGTGTTTATTTAAGATTACATGTAACATTTAAATATTCAAGAAAACTGTGTTTTAGCATCTTATTATTAGATGTTACTAATTTAGTAATGTACTTTAAAATATTTTTAAAATACCAGTAGTAGAGGGTCTTTCTCTGCAAACTGAAACACCCCTTGGTCATCGATTCAGTTATCTACTGCTATGTACAAATGGCCCCCAAACTTTTAGCAGCTTAAACCAACAATTATTTTATTATATATCTTTGATTTCATGGGTCAGGAGTATAGGCAGGGCTTGGCAGGGCCAGTCTTCTGCTCCACATAGTGTCAACCGGGCCACTTAGTTTTTGGCTGATGCCTCGGCTGGGAGAGAGGATCCAAGACACATTCACTCTGATGCCTAGTGTCTTGGTGGGCGTGGCTGGAGATCTGGACTTAGCTGGACCCCCTTCGTGAGGTCCCAGGGTCTCTCTACATGATCTCTCCAACAGGGTGGTCGAACTTGTCACAGGGCGGGGCAAGGCTCCCCGAGACAAAAGTGGAAGCCACCTGTTTCTTTAAAGGCAGGAGGGAGGGGAGACATAGGAAGAGCGTCACTTCCGCCTCTTGGTCAAAGCAGTCGCAGCCCAAGCCACACTGAAGAAGGGGGAATGCAGACCCCATCTCTTCAAAGAAGTAGGACCAAAGAACCTGTAGCTATTCTGAATCTGCCTTGACCGTTAAATATCCAGGAGACTGTGAAACAGCTGAGTGAGTCAAGAGAATGGCATGTCATTTGATAGAGAAGGAGTCTGGTATCAGGTGATGATGGTGATGGTAATGAGAGTTACCAGGCAATGTTAAAAGCATTTTACTTTTGTGTGTGTGTGTGTGGGGGGGTGCTTATTGAATCTTTGCAGCAACCCTACAAAGAAGCCTCAGTTATCATCCCCAGTTTATAGATTTACAGGTTGAATAACTTGACCAAGATCATTCTGCTCATAGTGAGGCTAAGATTCTAGTCCAGCCCACACCCTGTCTGCAAAAGAACCAGAAGAGGGGGAAACCTAAAGAGGTCAATAGATGTGGATGAGGAGGAGCCTTTTCACCCCAAAAGGGGCTGGAAGGTGTCCTGAGAGCATTGGGAGGGTTCTCAGCTGCGCACCGCCCACATTTGTGTGTAGAGGGTAAAAGAGGGGACAGTGAAGGCCGGGACATCAGTGAGGAGACCCGTGCCCTAGTCTCGGTATGAAATAATGAGGCCTGAATGAGGGCTGAGACCTCAGGAAATGGTGGTGGGGTGATTAAGGAGCAAGGTGGGCAGGTGACCTCTGAGTATGAGGGAGAGAGTGGAGACAGGAGGCCCCACAGTCGAAGGCAGAGCCTGAAGCACACACTGTCAGGAAGATGGTGACAAAGCCCTGTTAGAGGGGCAGCAGGGCCCAACCCTGGGCTCTCAGATACTTGTATGGGCCGAGGAGAGGGTTGGGGGTGGGCGGGAGAGAGGAGAGGCAGTGCGGGAGGAGCCTCTAGTGAGGAGGTTCGGAAGAGACATTGGGGCATCCCCCTGAGAGGGGCTCACATGGGAGCCTGGGCTGCCCAGGCCCAGCCAAGACAGCCTAAGGATAGAGCTGAATTCTGGGTGGCCAGGCCTAGAAGAAGACCTGTTTTCTTGATCAACTCGGAGCCACGGAAGCTAAGAATGAGACTGGAAAGAGCAGGGTGAGCCCGAATGGGGGTTGGGGGAAAGGCGTTTTCTAGTAAAGCCAACCTTCCTCCCACCTTCTGCCCTTGTGCATCCACAGAACCCCCCTGACCTCCGTTCTTCAAACAACCACTATGGTCATTTAAGGCCCAACCCCAAAGCAGTGTGACATAGTGATTAAAAGCAAAGGCTTTGAAATCAGAAAGACCTCAGTCCAAGTCACCTCCAGAACTGAATAGCTGTGTGACTTTGGGTAAACCACTCGACCTTTCTGAGCCTCGGTTTGCTCATATACCCACCTCAGAAAATTATGGTGAGGATTCTGTGTGATAACACGCATCACATACGCAACACAGTGTCCAGTGTATACTAATGACTTAACAATCAGCAGCACACACACACTCACACACTCACACACACACACACACACACACACACACACACACACACGTCCCCTTCTGCTTTCACTCCTTCGCGGCCCACACTGGCCTCTCCCGTTGTTGCATCTAGCCACAGAATGGCATCCCCGGTAACATTTCTGCTTCTTGCACTCAGCATCTGTGCACTCCTCCGCAAAGGGAAGTTAAGCAGCACGGTATCAGGGATGGAGGTTTGTGTCCCCCCCCCACCCACCCTTGCGATGGGGCACAGGCTTCTACTGGTTGGGTGCCTGTAGGAGTAGAGTCAAGGCTGATCGGGCTAAATGGCCAATTTATGGCTTCTCTTTGAACAGGCCTTAGATGATTACCTTTTATGAGGCTTACACTTTAGACTTAGGATGTAAAACAGAAGCCTGGGTTAAGAGGCAAATAATGGGATATTTTATGTGCTTTCTGGAGCAAAAGTCCACAGCTTTATTGCGGTGCTATAAAAGAACACGATTAGAAAAGCCTTGATTGAGAAACCTGAGGTGGAAAGAATGCTGGGTCAGGAGATAGGAAGCCCACACTTCCTACCCTGTTCTGCCCAGCCAGCCAGCAGCCTGCCCTCCCTGAGGGACCCCCATGTACCAGAGACCCTCCCATTCCTAACCCTGCACAGTTCCTCAGTCTATAAGTCTAAGATGCCCTCTTCCCAGAATTTCATGGTTCCAAAATCTTAAGATCCTCCAATTCTAAGATCCTAATACCCTATGATTCTATGACACTAAGACTGTGAAATCTTAGATTAAACTACCTTAAGACTCTATGGTGGTTAACAGCCTGGGCATGGAGCCCAGAGACCCGGGGTTCACATTTCAACCACTGCTGACTATCGTGTGATTTTGGACAAACTGCTTAACAAGAATCTCAGTTTTCTCATCCATGTAATGGGGACACGACTGTTGCCATGTGATGATGTTGTGAAGAGGATTACAAGAAAGAGCACCTACCAAGAACTTGCTGTAACTTCTGGCACAGAGAAACCTCTTTGGTAGTCATTAGTACTGTTCTAAAATTCCACACATGCAATCCTCAAGCATCTAAAATTCTCCAATCCTAAGAGCAGACTATCTTGTGATTTTAAGTCTGTGACTCTTCAGAGGTTGAACCAGAGTCTAAATGCCCAGGGACTAGGGCTCTTCCAGCCCGTTCTAAGGACAGGGCTGTAGGCCTAGCTGTGGCCACCAGGTGGCGGGCTCGGGTTACCGGTCCCTGGGTAGACCCGCTCGGCCAAAGCTCAGCGGTGGGACCAGCCCCCAAGTCTTCTCTGGCGCTCTCACTTAAAAATTCCTCTCTCTGATGGGAACATAGTGAAAGAGGAGGGAGGAGAAATTGTAATTAGGATGCTTTTCTTATCAATCCGAAGATCAACAGTGCAAGAATGAAAAGGGACCTGAGCAGGGAGGTGGTTTTATTGTCAAATGAGCTTAAGAAGATGCCATATAAACACTTAAAGGCAGCAGGCTGGAAAGGTGTAACAGGAGCCAGGGAGCCATACCCCACCGCGGCCACATGTTCCCAGCTTCTGCGCTGTCTGGAAGCTGTGTGGTCTTCGGTGCCCCCAGTCAGACATCCCTTGGTCTGGGAGGGCAAGAATTATCATTGCCACGTTGACAGGAGACAAAGCAGAGGATCTAAGGGGTCAAGGATTTGTCTCAGGTTCATCTGTGGTGAGGCCAGGATGCAGGTAGAGTACCTTCCAGAGTGTGCTGGTCCATAAGCTGAAACAGGCACGGGAGGAGGGGCACGGGAGAAGCAGACACCTCACTACCTCGGGCTAGCCCAGCCACTGGGCAAGCGCCCCTGCGAGTCAGGTTCTGTGCCAGCCACTGCCTCACACTCTCTCTGTCGAGATCCTTTCGACAACCCTTTAGGGGAGACGTTTAAAAGTGCCAACTCTGAGGGCTCAGAAGGGTGAAGGGACCTGCCCAATTTGTAGAGAGACGGAGCCAGGGGTCAACCTGAGCGATTCCCATACCAGACCCCCTGCTTCTCTTCCCACCGCAGGGCCTGCCCGGAGGGTCCAGCGCCCCGAGACGCCGGCCCTGGGCGACCTTGGGCGAGGCCCCTCCTCAGACCCCAGGGCGGTTGGGACAGCAAGGACGAGGCCTTGGCAGTCCGGATGCGGCCCGGGGCTATGGGGAGGCCAGCGGGGGCTCCCCTGCGCCCCGGGGCGGGCGCCGCGGCCAATATTGACTTTGGTAAACACCGTTTTGCACGGAGCGCGGGCCGAGGGCGGGGGCGCCCTGACCCGGGGGGCGGAGGCAGCGGCTCCGCATTTAGACGAGGCCATTAGCCGCGATCGATGGCTGCGCCGCGCGCTCCGGCCGCCGGGCGCTCCCAAATGAAGGTTAAGTTTGCTCTGCGCCCCGGCGCGGCCGGCCATGCGCCCGCATAATGGCCCGGGCCCCGCCGGCCCCGCGCGCCCAGGTTAAGCGGAGGCCGAGGGCCCCCCCCCCCCCGGCCCCATCCCGCACTGGCCGGAGGGGGAGGAGCGCAGGCAGCCGGTGCGGCGTGGGTGGGCCCCGGGTGAGGCGCCCTGGCTGCTCACTGCGTGGCCCGCTGCGGGCCCCCGTGCGCGCTCCCGGAGGTTGCAGAGTGTCGCTGTGCCAGGCCTTTGCTCCCCAGGAGCCCCCTTTTGAATGCATGATCTGCTTGCGGGGTGCCAGAGTGCCTGGTGTGCACCCTCACCCCCCACCTACCCCCCCCACCCCGGACAGCTGGAGCTCCGTGCAGCTCTGGTTCTGCCCCTGCCCTGTCTCCAGGGACATGTTCCTTGCCCCCCAGCCTCAGGCTCATCTCAGAAACGGGTGGGACTGGGGGAGCCTGGTTCCGGCCCGGCAGGGATGTGTTCACTCTGGGTTTGTGGCTGTGTGCGTGGGCTCGGTGTGGCTGTGCCCCAGGTGTGCCTGTGACAGGTGCCCCATAGCAGGTGGGAGTAAATCTGGGCGGTTCCTGGCTGGAAAGCTCCTGGGGCAGGGGAGAGCTCGGCAGCTCCCACTGTGACACACCTGGTCCTTCCTATCTCCATCTATCAACTCCACCTTCACAATGAGGATGGTTGTCATAGAGCATATTTAGTGAACGCCTGGAAGTGCCCAGTGCAGCACAAATCACATTCATCCTCACATCTATGCTTTTCTCTGCTTTTTACAAATGAGGAAACTGAGGCACAGAGAGGGGAAGCCACCTGCCCAGCACCTCCAAGTCAGCAAGCAGAGGACTGGGATTCAAACCATGCTCTCCCCACGGCACCCTGCTGCTGCGGCTGGCCCTCTGGGGACAGGTGACCTAAAATGCCAGATCCACAGCAGGTAGGGGGTGAAGGGAAAGCTGTGTGAACCCACCTGGGTGGTTAGGTAAAGTCTGATCTCTTTCGAGCTCCTGTTTATCTCTGGGCAGCTGAGCACAGAGGCTCTGAGAGGGAAAGGCAGTTCTGCAAATGAGCCAGATCAGAGCAGGGATTAAACCTGTGAGAGGCTAGGTCCCAGCCGTTTGTCACTTGCTTCTGCCTGGGGCATGTGTCCTACCGGAGGGGGCTCTGGTTCCAGATGGCAGCCATTCGAGTGAGTGTGACAGGGTCATGTGTGGGGAGGGGGTTGGAGGGGAAAGAGACCCAGTCTTCCCACTGGGAAATGTGTGCCTTGCTCTCCCTTAGACAAGACACCAGCCCCCTCGTGGCTCAGTCCCTCAGCAGAACACCAAGGCACATGGACTCCTGGGCGCTGAGCAGAAGAGGTGAGGGGTGGGTCAGAGGGGCTTACATCCTACCCCCAGGGGGCATTAGGGAATGTGTAGGGACATTTTGGCACATGTGGATGACCCCAGGATGCTAATGCCCTGCATGAAAGACCTGCCTGTCCCAAATGCCAGCCTTGTCCAGAAGGACCTGACCAGAGGTTCTGAGGAGTCAGGGAAGTGGGTGGCCTTCAAAGAGAGGGGTTGGTCTCCTTCCTTCCACTCCTCCCTCCAACCCCCCAGCTGCCACTATCTTGATTAGATAAGATCTAAGAGGCCCAGGCCTCTTCCCATGGTACCTCCACCCTGGTAAATGAGTGACAAATGTGTGAGCCTGCAGGAAAGGGGCTTGGCCCTGAGCCCCATCCGGTCACCATGGCAAGGCCACGCCACACAGAGGAGGGCCCACCACACCCAGAGTCAGAGCTCTGGGAGCTGAGAGTTCACCACCAACACTCTCACCTGCTCTGCTATCTCATCTTGACTCTTTGCTCTCTCCCATCAGGGCCCAGAGAAGCCAACAGGCCTGACTCACCAACCAGCGTCTTCCTGATCATTGCCCCCAGATGCCCAGTCCCAGCTCTGCCCTCGTCACCAGGCTGCGTGACCCTAGAGAAACAATTTCCCTCTCTGGGCCTCAGTTTACCCAACTGTAAAACAAAAATGTGAAGCCAGTTACCTGAAATAAAAAAAAGGCACATTGGGCGCCTGGGTGGCTCAGTTGGTTAAGCGACTGCCTTCGGCTCAGGTCATGATCCTGGAGTCCCGGGATCGAGTCCCACATCGGGCTCCCTGCTCAGCAGGGAGTCTGCTCCTCCCTCTCATGCTCTCTGTCTCTCATTCTCTCTCACACAAATAAATGCAATCTTAAAAAAAAAAAAAAAAATTAAAAAAAAAAAAAAGATGAGCTCTCTCTTTAAAAAAAAAAAAAAAAAAAGGCACATTACCAGCAGTGCTCACCTCCCTGGGAGGCCAAGGTCCCCATCCATCACTGCCACTAACCTGTTAACACCAGATGTGACATTCTCTGTCCTAAAGTGACCTTGGAGGTGTCTGGGTGAGTGCCAGCAGTCATGGAGGAGTGAGGGGTGGAAGGGGAGGCCTATTGGGGAAGGGGTCTCCATGTGCAGTGGGAACAGGAGTAGGAGCCCCTTAGACCCTGAGCCCCCACATCTCCCACAGCCTCAAAATCATTCTACCCTCTCTAGAGGCTTCTACAAATGGGCCTCGACACCCCCCACCCCTTTTCTAACGGCACCATGCCACTTATCAGTTTGGAATCTTAGGCTGAAGAACAAGGTCATGAGTCCCATCCCCTGAGTAATTTAAAGTCCAGAGAGCTCTTGACTCGACCCAGTAAGTCAGTGGGGAGGCCTGAGTGTGTCTACTCCCTGAGATATAAGGGTCAGTTACAGATGCAGGCCTGTTCCCAGAGGCCGGGAGCACCTCCCCACTAATCTCGGCCTCAGCCTGCACCCACAGTCACCACCCCCAAACCAGACCAGATGCCGGGGGCCTGTCCCAGCAGGTGCTGGCCAGCAGCCTGGGCTGGGCTGGGCACTGCCGGCAGGACAGGGCTGAACCACACATGGGCCTGCCCTGGAGGAGCCAGCAGTCTAATGGGGGAGAGAACATGACCAAAAAGGAAAGGGGACTTCACTAAGGAAATAGTTCTTACGCTAGGCACTGGGGATAGGCACAGGGGCGAGCAACATACACGGTCCTGTGTCGTGGAGAAACAATGTCATTTTTACTCTAATATGTAATTACACATGGGTAAGTGCTACCAAGCAAAAGCTCAGGGGACAATGAGCGCACCTAACGGGCCAAGGCAATGTACTCTGAGGGTGGGGGACGCTTCCCTGAGGAGGTGCAGGCTGGGATGATCGCTGACGGAGCCGGGAACTCACTCCGCAGGGGCCGGCTGTGATGGGGAGGGGCATCCAAGCAGTAGGGTCTGCACCTTTGGAGGCTCTTGGGTGGGAGGCAGCCTGGGCCAATCAGATAACTAGAAAGGAGCCACCGTGGTCGGTGCGGTGGTTCCAGGGGTCCCACAGTGAAAGATAAACCTGGAGAAGTCAGCAGATCCCTGGGAGCCACAGGAAGGAACTGGAACCTTATCCTGAAAACAATAGCAAGCCACGGATTAAGCAACAGAATGGGCTGTGTTTTGAAAGAAGCCCATTGGCAACGACGGCTCACACAAGGCGGAGGGCTGTGGAAGGCGACGTGGCGCAGAGAGGATCGACAGGCTTTGGTGACAGCTAGGCTGGGGACGTGTCAGGCTGACTGTCCTGGGGATGGGCCGCAGGCTGACTGCTGGCACCAGGCACAGAGATGGAGCCCTGGAACGGGCATTCTGTTTGGGCCCCATATGCCTTTCAGGTCCCTTCAAGACCCTTAAGTGAAGAGGTCAAGTAGGCAGTAAGGTGCATGCTTCTTGGCTGAGTGGAGAGAAATGTGTCCTTGTCAGAGAAATGGCAGCTGAAGCCAAGGGCATGGTGAAGTCCTGTAGGGTAAGGAGGTTGAGTGGAATAAGAAGCAGGATAAAGGTAAAGGCCCGGGAGAAGAGGATGAGGCAGCAAAAGATCCAAGAGAAAGTAGCCAGACCAACCAAGCATGGCCCCAAAGAGAGGACAGGCAATTCTGCAGGCCTTCTAGGAAGCCCTCATCGGTCCGAGACCCATCGCCTTCCACCCAGCATGCCCACCACTTCCGAGCACAGCCCAGGTGCAGTCTCCATGAGAAAGCATCCCTAAGCCCTCCTCCCCAGAGCCGAATGAGGTTCTCTGGCTTCTCGGAGCCCACTGGGCAGGAACAGGTGCTGGAGAGAGTGCAGCGGGACCGCTCGGCTTCTTCCATGAGACACAGGCAGCCTGCTCTCCAAATGCCAGTCTCCTCAGCTATCGGACGGAATGATAACGACTGTGCAGGGTTGTATTTCCTGTGACGATCCAATGATAAAATGCATATAAAACCTGTGGCTCGTAATAAGCCCTCACTAAACAGAAGCTGCCGTCTTAGCTCTTGCCGTGTTGTACTGACATCATCTCTTTTTGTCTGTTGCTCCTGCCCCGCCCAAGAGCTCTGTTACTGACAGAGTCTGATCCATGCCAGCATCACCAGTACCCGGCCTAGGACCCGGCATACAGTAAGGGCTCGAGGAAATCAAAGGGAAGGCGCGGAAGAGCTTGGTGGGGCCAGGAGAGTTCAGGGTAGACTTCCTGGAGGAGGAGGGGCTGGAGCCAGGTCCAGGAGGTCCCCAGGGCCCCCTCCCGCAGCAGTACAGTGGAGAAGCAAGGGGAGGAGAGAAGGATACCAGGAGGGGGGAGCAGCTTGCATATGTTTTCCCAGCTGAGGGCGCTGGGAACCACATCTCAGCCCAGCCACAACCTCCAAGCCATATGACCTCTTCGACCTTCAGGCAGCCCCCAGCCCTGTCACTCTCCATCTCTGAGCCGGGTGCAAAGGGAAACTCAAGCCCTGCCCTAGAGCCATCCCCACGAGCCCCAGGCCGGGCCCCACACCTGGGTTTATTTGTGTGGGATTAGTTGAATCCCTGCACTGGGCCTGCCTGGGCCGAGCAGAGCTGGTGGCCTCCTCCAACCAGAGGTCCCTCGTGGCTCCTCTTCTATCCTGGGCCGGGGGTGGCGGGGGGGGGGGCCATACCCTGGGCAGAACTTGGACTCCAGAGCTGGGCTGGAATCATGCTCCCCACTACACACAATGGGCAAGTCTGAGAAACTGGGAAGTTTCTTCACCTCTCTGGGCCTCAGTTTATCTGCAAACTGGGGGGCCTACCAGGTTAGACCATGAGGGATCAACTTCTTACATAAAGTGCAAAGGTCATAGTAGGCCCACAGGAAGGACACACACAGAGACTCACACCTTAGGCACAGCACAGCACAGCAGATGGTTTCCTCCTGTTTGACTTAGGAAGGAGCTGTGGCTTCGAGAGAGCCCATCCAAGAGCAAGCGACGCACCTCGTGAGCTGCAGAGCCAGGGTTCAAACGAAGGGCCATCTGACCCTCGGGCCCACGGCGGCAGGTGGCAGTGGGAACACGGCAGTTTCCGCAGGTGGGCCTCCCAACTTCTCAACTTGCCGCTACCCCTGTTTCTAGCAAGTGCGAAGCTCGTGGCCTCTGGCAGTTCTGGCAGCTCACCCTGGCCCCCACTAGAAGTCCAGAGGGTTCCATAACTCATGAGCTAAACCTAGAGCTCACTCCGGAGCATCCAGCCCAGGCCCTGGCACCAGAAGGTTTAATGAGTGACAAAATGAATGAATCTCCAACTCTTTGTAGAGTATCTGTGAGAGATAGTGAGTGAGATAAGTAAAAGTCAACGGGAAGACTGAGGGAAGTAAATGTAAAGGATTCCTCTCTATCAACTGTAACCTATCTTTTTCTATTCCAACACTGATGGACCACCTACCACCACCCAGGCCTATGTGGCCTCTACAGATACAAGGGTGATGGTATTTCACGCTAATTTGGTGTTACCATGTGACTAGCACTGGC
Source organism: Halichoerus grypus (assembly GCF_964656455.1). NCBI lineage: Eukaryota > Metazoa > Chordata > Mammalia > Carnivora > Phocidae > Halichoerus > Halichoerus grypus. The sequence goes on from NC_135716.1 coordinate 150,701,039, forward strand.
CTAAGCATTTTACATGGATTTTCTCACTTAATGTAACAACCCTAAGAAGTAGAAACTATTATTATTGGGGCACCTGAGTGGCTCAGTCGTTAAGCGTCTGCCTTCACCTCAGGTCATGATCCCAGGGTCCTGGGATCGAGCCCCGCATCGGGCTCCCTCCTCGGCGGGAAGCCTGCTTCTCCCTCTCCCACTCCCCCTGCTTGTGTTCCTTCTCTCGCTGTCTCTCTCTGTCAAATAAATAAATAAAATCTCAAAAAAAAAAAAAAGAAACTATTATTATTATTCCCATTTTACAAATCAGGAAACAGAGAAATTAAGTACCTTAGTCAAAGTAACTTATAAAGAGGTAGAGACCAGATTTATATCCGGGTACTCAAATTTCAGAGCCGGGAGGGAAAAATGTTCTCTGCCCCAAGTAGCTCACTGGCTGATTGAACAAGATGTGTGTGTGGTTTAAGTAAGACAGAGGACTGAGATAAACGATGTAGCGTGGAGTCTGGCACAGAGAAAGTACTTCCTGAATGTGATTATTATGACACAAATTTTGTTGTTGAAGTATTACCACAAAAACAGTAATTTTGTTATCAGGACTTCCTCTCTTTCCCTTGGTGTCTAATGAACAAAAGAAAGAAAGAAAGAAAGAAAAAAAGAAAGAAAGAAAGAAAAGAAAAGAAAAAAGAAAGAAGGGAGGGAGGGAGGAAGGAAGTAGAAGGGGGAAGGGGGAGGGAGGGAGGGAGAAAGAAAGTCCTGTAGAAGGTAGCTAAGGCAGCCTGAATTTGACTAAGGAGGGAACTGTGGCCCAGAAGGCAGTGGGAACCCCAACCCCTCCGTCCACCAAAGCTAGAAGCTTCAGTGTGTTGGTGAATCTTTAACACCAATTTCAGACAGGATAAAGCACCAGGTACAGCCTCTGCCAATTTCTGTGCAGTAAAGACTCACCATGTTCGACTTCGAGCTCCCCAAGTGAGGTCACTGAATAGTGGAGCTGGACAGAGATCATTAAATGGCTCTGGAGAGCGGGTGCAAACCAGCTGGGCTGGAGCCCAGTCTCTGCAGCGAGCCTGGAGACAGCGGGGGTGGGGTGGACTGCGGGGTGAGCAGAGGACGGAAGCGGGGTGGGGCCCAAATGCGGAACCCCAGAGATCACAGGTTCAGGTAATCGGGGTCCTTCTGAAGCACAGCAGGGTGTCGGCATGAGCCAACCTATCCTTCTCTGAAGCAAAAGCTGCTCGTTCTGCTGTTCTGCGTGCTATCCGATGACTTGTAAAGTTTGGACTTGGTGGGGCAGGGAGGGAACTGGTTCCTATTAACCTCCTTAATTATGACAAGATGCTGCACTGTGAGCCCAGTTCTGCTTGCTTCGCAGTCCCTTAGGGAAGAGAGCTCGGCTGGGCTCAGCTGTCCCCCCACCCACCTCGTCCAGACAGGTCGGCCAGGTGGGGCATTTCGTGAGTACTGAACCGAGTTATTTATCTGTTGAACACTGGGTCCTTTTCTCTGCATTTCCTTCCTCCTGTGGCCTCCCAGTGCTTCCAGTTGACTACTCGGAGGCCCAGATTTGAACCCAGGCAGAGCTGGTGATCTCTACAGAGTAGCCGCCCCATCAGAGTGCCCTAAACTCCACGATTGGCTCTTTCTCTGTGTTAAGATGATGGTCTTGTATTATAATTGTCCTACTGTTAGTGATGGTGGTAAAAAATAACAGCTTCACACACACACACACACACACAAATAATAATAATAATAATAATAATAAAATTTAAAAAATAACAGCTTCACTTACGCTAATACTTAAGAGCTGATTGTTCATATGAGTTTATTGCTATCCCAAACAAATAAAAACAGTTAAACCCTACTACGTGCCAGGCATGGAATATGTATTATACTTAATCCTCCAAGCAAACTGACCAGGAAAGGCATTATCTTTATGTTTTACTGATGAGTGAAGTTCTGCTTAGAAGGATCTCATAACTTGGCTGAAGTCACCTGGCCAGTAGGTGACTGAGCCAGAATGGGAACCCAGATGTATTTGTGTCCAATATTCTATTCTCCAATTCTACAATAATTAATTCTTCAGCTTAATTAGGAAAAAAAGTCATGATAATTCTGAAAGAGTGGACATAAGACAAGCACATTTGTTTTCTGTTACTATGTAACAAATTACCACAAATTTAGCAACTTAAAAACACGCATTCATTACCTCCCACTCAGTAGACCAGAAATCCAAATGGGCTCTCTGGGTCCTCTGGTCAGGAACTCACAAGGTCAAAATCAAGGTGTCAGCTGGCTGGGGTCTTGTGGGGAGGCTCTGGAAGAATGTACTTCCAGGTTGTTGGCAAAATCCCGGTCCTCGCGGGTATGGCCCAACATGTCCATCTCCCTGCTGACTTCAGCTCCCTAAGGTCAAACACATTCGTTTTCACACAGTCTCCCCGACTTGTGAAGCCAGCAGCTACAAGGCAAGTTCTCATGCTCCCATTCCCTCTAACGTCCGCTCCTGGGGCATTTCTCGGACTACTCCTTCTGCCCTCAGCTGGAGAAAGCTCACTGCTTTTAAGGGCTCATGTCATTTCAGTGGGCCACCTAGCTAATGCAGGATAACCTTCCCATCTTAAGGTCAACTGGACCATACAACATAGTGTGATCGCAGGAGTCATGTCTCATCGTATTCCCAAGTTCCAGGATTAGGATAGGACACCTTTGGGAAGCCATTTTAGAAGTTCTGCCCACTACAATGGGTAAGCTTTGTAGAAGTGGAGATTCTAAGGGCACTCTCCAGGAAGGCAGCACTGGGATGGAGAGAGGCTTCCCCTGGAGGTCTGGAACACACAGAAAGTACTGTGGGAGGGCGGTGCCTTGGTGGCTCAGTCGTTAAGCCTTTGGCTCAGGTCATGATCCCAGGGTCCTGGGACCGAGACCCGCATCGGGCTCCCTGCTCCACGGGAAGCCTGCTTCTCCCTCTCCCACTCCCCCTGCTTGTGTTCCCTCTCTCGCTGTGTCTCTCTCTGTCAAATAAATAAATAAAATCTTTAAAAAGAAAGAAGAAACAAAGAAAGAAAGAAACAAAGAAAGAAAGAAAGAAAGGAAGGAAGGAAGGAAGGAAGGAAGAAAGAAAGAAAGAAAGAATACTGTGGGAGCACCAGGTGGCCAAAGGGAATGGACAAAGACAAGGAGGCAGGGTTGATGGCAGGGAGCATGGATGGGGGAGAAACAAGAAAGAGGGAGACAGAATAGAAATGCTAAAAGAGAATGCAGCCTTCTATCTGTAGAGAAGTTCAAGTTTGCTCTGCTCCCATGTGATGGCTCCCGAAAGATACTCAGTAAATATGTGTGGAAGTAGAGGGCTGTGTTGCCCAGTTCCCATGGAATGGGTTAAGTTGAGAGTCATTGGATAGGTAGGATTAGGGCCGGGAAGGACTGGATAGGTAGGATTAGGGCCGGGAAGGACTGAGTTGGGATGAATTTGATGGGGTCATACAGGTTGAGTTGGAAATAAGTGGCCTGTTTAGACTAAAGAGAGTTAGCATAGGCTGATTGGGATAGGTTGCATGGTGTCTAGATGAACTGAGGTGGAAAGAAGTGAGGAGGGTGTACATTGGCAAAGGCTGGGTTCAGCCAGGAGACACTGATCAGGGTCAGGCTGGATTGAACAGTCTTGGGTGGGTTGGAATGGTTTGGGGATGGACTGGCCTGGGCAGGTTAGGTTAGGTTAGGTCAGGGATTGGTTAGTGTTTAGTTGCAGAGACAGAATCCACTCTGGATAGTTTAAGCAGAAATAATGTATGAATGGGTTTTTAATGGCTTACAGAAATACTTGAAGAGCTGAAGAAACAGATTCTAGTCTGCATCTTCGGGACCAACTCCCAAAGCAATGCTGCAGAACTGGACCACCAAGGCAGTTGCTCTTTTTAGAGTCATCAGGAAGCCATCTGCCAAGTCAGGAAGCCGCCCGTTGAGCTTCTGGCTCCAGAAACACGCTCCTCTGTATGTCCAAACCAGCTAAATGCACACCTCAGGATGAAAGCATAGACAGGGTCTGTCTTCAGGGGGGGAAAAAAATGTGATAAAGAAATTATTTGGGAAGATAACAACAAAAGTGAGAAAGTGTTCATAATTGTTGAAGCTGGGTGATAGGGACATAGGGTACACCGTCCTGTTCTCTCTGGTTTTGCATATGTTATTTTTGCAAATATTGTTTTGAATGGATATCTCATTTCCGGCCTTCCTGTCCATTTGCTTCACTTCCAAATGAATTGCCTTGCATGGGTGCATGGCGTTTGGTGAAACCTGCATCACATCCAGTCCTCTAACCATAGGGCAGTCTGCGAAATGTAAATTTTAGCTTTTCAGCTTCTGTGGGACGAAAAGACACACGAGAAGGAGAGAGGAACTCAGGCTGACTGAGCCGGTCCACAGTATCTACCAGCACGGAGCGAGGCGGGGAGGGGTTGGAATGAGTGCGACGGGCGAGGTTGGCCAGGGTTGGCTAGAGGGGTTGGACTGGGTTGCCTTGGAAGGTTTGGAATGTGTGTGGTGGAGCCAGACTGAGCTGGGCTGGGCACTGTGGGCAGGGGTTGGACTGAGATGGGTGATTTGCACCGGGAGTCACTATGGCGCCGATGCCCAGGTGCCGCTGCCAAGCTCTTTGCGTCCAGTGGAGTGTGAGGTTTTTTGAAGCCAGAGATAGGGAAGGAATACTTGGAGGATGACAGCTTTGCTCAGGGACACCTCTGTCCATGCCCCTCACTGGGCTTTCTCTGCACCGTCGGGGACTGGCCCCCCATCTCCTCCCCCTAGGCATAGGGCATTTCCAGAGTTCAGCTCCACGTCCTCTGCCCTCCTTATAATGAAACCTGTTAGCACAAGGGGCTTGAGAAACACTCTCAGCAGAGAAACTTGCAGGGTGTGTTGTCTCCGGGCAAAACCAAACCCAAAGTCAGTGTATCAGAGCCATGTGGTTTCCTCCCTTCATTTCTGGTGGGAGGAGTTGTGGGTTTTGTGGAATTCGGGACCAGTTCCGGAGTCCCACAGGTGCTATATTCACCAAGCCAAGGAAGACAGGTGCCGGCAAGCACACAGGTTTATACACACCCGGAGTAATGCACATGAGCACGGGGCTTTCCAGTTTGCAACACAGTTTCAGTTTATATATATATTCTCTCAGAATTGCACTGTGAGGCAGGAGTCGTTATGTAATAGCCCAAATGGAGATGCTCATGCTCAGAGAGGCCAAGTGGCTTGCTCAAAGACCCACAGCAGAGCTAGGATCTATGATTTTTTGTTTACATGAACACTGTCTGTCTCCCGGACTAGAATCCAGCCTCCATGAGGTTTGCAATTTTGCCCCTCTTGTTCATGGTTGTAGCCCCAGCATGTAGAACAATCTTAGCACATAGTAGGTGCTCAGTATACATTTACTAAATAAAGGAGGAGAAAAACCAAGCCTCAGAAACCATGTTCTTTCTACAATGATATGCATACACACACACTCACACATGTGCACACAGGCATGGGCCCTGTAACACGGGCTCCTTGTTCTTTCAAGTCTCTGCTCCCTAGGGTGGCCTGGATGAGGTCATGGATTCATGCACCTCCTGACCCACAGGCTCAGTGTCAAGAGAAGAGAGGCCTCTGGACTCAGACTTCCAAACTTGCCTGGCACCGTACTCGCATGATGGGTACACAACAGATGTCAACCCACTTCGTCACCTGCCTTCACTTCAACTCTCTTGGAGTACAGAGCAGAGGAGACCCCAGGCAATTCCATTTGGAAATTGGCCTTGCCCTCCAAGAAAGGACAGAACGGGTTCTGAGACTGTCTCAGCTAGGTCCACCAGCCTGCCAGTCTTCTGCTCACCCGGTGCTCAAAACAGCGCCCCCTTCAGTTTGCACACATAGCCCTGTGACGGAGGTTTCATTGTCCCCATCTTGCGCACAAAGAAACTGAGGCTCTTAAAGAAGAAGTAATTAAATTTCACAAGTCACATGGCTAGAGGGCACAAAGCCTGGATCAGAATCTAAGTCTGGCGACTCTGTGGTCCATGGGTCTTAGTGACAGTAAGCCCCAGGCCATCCCTGAGGGGGTACATCTCTCCTTTATCCCTGGGTTCTGTGAAGGGCAGGGGCCATGTCCCCTCTTCCCTGCATCCTGCCTCAGCTCTCAGCTTGGGTCAGCATAGGGTGGGGGGTGGGGGAGACGTTTCTTACCACCTCCAACTGGTATTGACGGACGGAGTGACTATTGTAAATGCTACGGTGTTGTGTAATCAGTAGGAAAATGTGACTCTGTCCCAAGAGATGCCAATGGCATTTTGGAGAAAATCCTATCCTTGATTTTCTGGGCCTATTCAGTTGAAATGTCTGGGTGACAGGGACATGCTGGGGGCTCTGATACGTGGGCCTGGGCAGGTCGCTTGCTGCTCGAGCCCCTGCCTAGGAGAGTGCCCGCGCACAGCACACAGGCGGAGGTGTGCGTGATTCTGGGTGTGCGTGCATATGGGAGCAGGAGAGCGTGGGGCGGGAGCTCTCGAGTCATACTGGAGACTCAAATCTCGACTCTGTCCCTTAGTCTGTCCTCATTTCTTCTACTGTAAAATGGGGATGGGAAAAGTGCCCAGCTCGTTAGTCTGCCAGGAGAGGGAGGAGAGAAGGTACAATCAAGCAGGTAGCACCTAGCACGAGTCTGGGCCATGACTGATGCTCAATAAATATTTGTTGGGTGAATACCTGAGTGAATGAACGAATGAACAAAGGGATGCACATACTGCATGGAGGAAGGAGCATGGGGCAGCAGAAGGAGGACAGCACTTAGAGTCAGGAGACCCAAATTGGAGCCATGCCTCACTTACTAGCTGAGTGACCTTGGGCAAGTCACTTAACCTCTCTGAGCCTCAGTTAATAATGGCAATAATCTCTGCCTCTCAGGTTGTTGTGAGGATTCGGCGAGAGTGCATGGCGGAACCACTCTGTCAGTGGCAGGGCACTGTGCAAATGTTAGTTCTAATGATTCTTCACAATTATGACCGCTCTTCGGGAAGCACGTGTGTGCGCCAGAGTAGAGAAGGGCTGTGCGTGAGGGTGGGTCTGTGACCAGGCTGTGTGTGCATGTGTATTGTGTGTGGATGTGTTTGGAGAACTGGGGCCATTAGAAAAACCATCATCCCTCTAAGTTGTTCTTTCTTTTGCTAAATTCAACCTGCCAGGCTGACATCGGAAGCAGGAATTAGTGGGAAGTCTGGGGGGACGGGATTAGTGGCTGAACTTTCTATTCCTGGAGACCCTCTTTTCTCAGGAGGTCAAAGCAATTTCCATATATTATCCTGCTGGCAGCTTGGGAAGGTCAGGGAAACAGCAAACACATGACGCGAGTTCCTCAGATGGAGAAACCAAGGCAGGCAGGGCAGCCGCTGAGCCCACTCCTTCCCTGCTCCTGTTGGAGCCACCGTCTAAAGGACTCTGCAGCCCCCCCGGGCTTGCCCCAGCCAGACCAGCTGGCAACACTACATTCGTTTACATTCATTTGAGTGCTATTGCGTCCCCCTTCCCCCTGTCATAGGGTAGGGTGGGGTGGGGGGAGCAGATGATTAGAGCGGGGCCCCAAGTCCCTGCCATGTTACACACAGCCATCGGAGAGAGGTACTCTATCTCAATCTCTCCCTTTCAGCCTCTGGCCAGCTAACTAACTCCCCTCTAGCAGTCCTTCAAGTTCAGTCCACCTCTTCCAGGAAGCCTGCCTGACTGCCCCAACTGGCAGATGGAGAACTTATTCTTCTTTAAGCCACTGGAGTGAAGGGACATGGAGAAGGGGCTTGGAGGCCGAGTCACATTGCACCTCCGATGTCGAGGGCAAGACCAGGAAATGCTCTCTGAAACTGATCAGAATAAGAGTAGCCCAGACAGATGTGCTATAAACGTGGAGCTGGTGAGAACTTCCAGGGAAAGGTCTCGGAAGGGGTAGAGCAGTGATTCTCAAAGTTTGGTCCGCGGACCAGCAGCATCAGCACCACCTGGGAACTTGTTAGAAATGCCACCTCTAGCCCCAGACGTGCATCAGAAACCCAGGGAGGGCGGGCAACAATCTGTGTTTTGGCAAGCCCTCCAGCCGACTCCGATGCTCCAGAAGTCTGAGAGCCACTGGGCTCAGACTGCACTACCTCCTTGCGCTTGCACCCAGGCACCTGTGCTCCCAGCCAGTCTCAGGAAGCTCCACCTTCCCCAAACAGGTTCATCCTGAGTAGGGCCCCTGCCCCAGATCCGTAGTCTTGCAGAGACGGACGGGTTATAGCGTTCTTTTCTGTTATCATCACTCTGCCCCAGGTATGTCTCCTGCCCTCAGCCCTTCCACTGTGTCCCCCCTAGGTGCCCTGGAGACCCTGCCTCCCTGCAAGCCTCTTTTTTTTTTTTTTTTTAAAGATTTTATTTATTTATTTGAGAGAGAGAGAATGAGAGACAGAGAGCATGAGAGGGGTTAGGGTCAGAGGGAGAAGCAGACCCCCTGCCGAGCAGGGAGCCCGATGCGGGACTCCATCCCAGGACTCCAGGATCATGACCTGAGCCGAAGGCAGTCGCTTAACCAACTGAGCCACCCAGGCGCCCCTCCCTGCAAGCCTCTTGAGTCTTATCTCTATAGAGCAAGGATCCTACCTGCTACCTCCTCCTTTCCTCATTTCCTCCCCAAGACCGGGTCCTCATAGCCTCAGCCTCCTTGCCCGCCCCCCCCTCGGGGGTCTCTGGAGCAAGGCCCAAATCTTTCCTGTGTGTCCCCAGGGAAGTGACTTCTGTCTCAGGGCCTGTGTGTCCCCACCTATAAGGAGGAGGAGGCCTCCACCATGGGCTCAAGGCCCTGGACGCCGTGCCTGGATTTCAGGGCTGTGGGCATAGGCAACCAGCTGCTGCTCAAGTCCCAGCAGCAGCCAGCCGCCTGAGACAGCAGGCTCGTATCAGCCCCAGGAGGGGTACAGTCCTCTCCCCCTCCCCCCTCCCAGCCCCCGCAGCGGCCGCCTTCCCTGATGAGAGCACCTCCCGCGCAGGCCCAGGTCACCGCACTCCCTTCTCTATGCACCCCCCAGCCCCATGAAGCCACCCCTCCCCCAACGATCTTGAAGGGTGCCATCGCCCCGGTTTTTCAGATTCAGAACGGAGGCCCACAGAGGTTCTGTGGTTTGCCTGAGATCCCACAGCCAGCACGAGACTGAAACTCGAATACATGTCTGACTCCAAAGCCCTATTTCTTAGCCTCGGAGAGGGCAAGAAGTCCACCAGTGCAGTGGGGTGCACCGCCGGTGGGGGGGAGGGGACGGGTCCAGTCTGGGTGCTGCTGACTCCAGTACTCGCCAGTGAGTGGCCCTGGGTCTGCCTCGGTTGCCCCATCTGTATGCTGGGAATAACCCTTCCTGCCCTGCCAGCCTCACTGGACGTCTATAAAGAACGAGAGAGGTGGTAGTGCAGGGAAAACTGTGGCGGCCCGACTCTGGGACCTGGTGCGCACCATGCTTTACAGTTCACCGAGTGTACAGTAAAGGAAGCGCATCCCTCTGCCCCTCATGTCACCCTTCCCGCAGCTCATCAACCCTCTCCTGCACAAGGGCAAACTGAAGCGGAGGAATCCGATGCCTCAGCCGAAGTCGGGCGAGATGCGGGCTGCCCCGCCAGGCCAGGAACCGGGTGCGCCTCCGGCCACGAGCGCAAGGAGGCGCCATGGGCCCACGGCGAGCCCGGGCCGCGGGACCCGCAGACAGCGACAGCTGTTCCGGGTCTGCACGGCGGCTCGCAGCTCCCAGGCTTCGCAGAGCGCCGGACGTGCCTGGGGTTCCAGGGGCGTCCGGGAGCGGTGCAGGAGAAGGCGCAGAGGCTGAACTTGAAATCTGAAGTCCGGAAAACCAGCTGCCTCTCCCCGCTGTGTGACCTCTAATGAAATATTTGACCTCTCTGAGCTGCATCTATAAATATAGAAATACAATTCCCTTCCCCTCCGCCACTGCAACCCCGTCGGCCAAAGGCTCCTACAAAATGAGATCGCCGATTCAGGCTAGCGGGGCAAACTAGCCCCGTTCATAGAGAAGGAATTCGCGCCTTTCTTCGTCAGTCCCCTTGGCCTGCGCATCTGAAGCCCCTCGGTCAAAGCGTGCCTGGTCGCCGCATCCCCGTTTTGTGGACGCGCAAATGGAGGCTCAGAAAGGTCGCTCTTTCGGGGGTCGTGTGGCTCATCGGGTAGGGACAGATTGGTCTCCCGACGCCAGCACCAGACTCCGTCCCTTTCTCGTCCAGTAGGCACTCCCTGGGAGCACTGAGCTCGGGTGACAGAGTACCGAGAGCCGCCTCGGATCTTCCACAGAGACGGGGATGCTCTGAAGGAGGCCGCGACAATAAGAGAAGCCCAAGGGCCCAAATGCTCGGACGCACCCCGCCCGGGCTCGCTCGGCCAAGGCCGGCGGGTGTTCGGACCCAGTTCCGGTCCTGGCTTCTAACCCGGCCGCGACCCGCCGGGCCCGGGCTTCCCGGACGGCTCGCGCCCGCGTGTGTGCCGGGGTCCGCGCCGAAGGCAGAGGGCTCAGCCGACTCCCGGGCGCGGGGCTCTCCGCCTGCGCGCCCTTCCGCGCCCTCAGCCCGAGCCGCGCCGGCCAAGCCCCGCTGCTGGGGCTGGGATCGCGGGGCTCAGGCCGGGGGAGGTGGCCCGCCCGGCCGCCCGCCCGCGCCCTTCGCTGCGGCTGTTTGCACACACTGCACGCACACACATTAGCTCTCGTTACCCAGGCTTTCGGTTCGCGGACTCCGGGCCTGAGAGCCGCGCCCGCGGGGAACTCGGCGGTGCAGCCACTGGCCCTCCGCGCGAGCCCCTCGGCCGGGGCCGGGGAACGGCTCTATCCGGATCCCCAGCCCCTTGCGTCGTGTGTCCGTGTGCGCCCGGATGTCTACACGACCACCACGTGCTGGCACATGAGCGTCTTTGTGTGTCGGAGGCTGTGTCTACACCCGCGCGTGGGAGGACGAGGCGGGGGAAGGTGCGCAGGAACCCCGCGCAGATGCGGAGAGGAGGGGTGGGGGTGGCGGGACGAAATGATTCTCAGCTGCGAAGGAAGGAAGCGCTCGCGTCGTGCTCTCTGCGGCCGCCGCCAGTCCTGCATAAACATGAGCCCCGCGGGGCAGCGGCGCGGCCGAAAATCCCCCCACGCCCAGCCCGGACTTCTGCGGTGACTGCCCAGCAGAGGTGTCGCCGACCGCGCTCAGTCCCCTGGGCCCAGCAGCCGTTTCCACCCGCCGCCACCTCGCGTCTGCACCGTCTACAGGTGGCAGGGCCGGCGGCCCAGAGAGGTTAGGGCACTCGCTGTAGGCGGCGCGGCCGGCCGGGGCGCCACTCTCCACTCGCGCGGCTGGGAAACAGGAGGTCTGCGGGGGCCGGGGCGGGGGGACGCCCCTGACTCCCGGGTCCTCTTTTCTCAGATATGGGATCCCTAGCCCTCGGAGACCCCGGTCCTGCGTACCCAGTCCGCCGCCCGCCGCGTCCCTCCATCTCTCTCCCTGTGGCCAGTTCGGCTTTGTCTACGGTGAAGGGAATCAGAGAGCTCAGCCCCAGGGGCCTTAGTTGGAGGTGGGGGTGTCCTCCGGGGTCCACCACCCCCCCCCCCAGCAGCATTTCTCAGCACACACGCCCTGCCTCTAGGGCCTCGTGTCCCTTTCCTTTCCTTTCCAGGGTTCTGTGTGTGTCTCCCTCCGGCCTCTTGCGCGTCCCTCTCCCAATCTCTCTCTTGCTTTCTGACCCAGTTTACTCGTTCGCCGGTGTCTCGCTGTGCCTTTGTCTCTGTCTCTGCCTCTCATCGGATCTCGGCCTGTGAAGCACACAACCCACCCCCCCCCTCCACCGCCCCCGCAAAGGAACACACACCGGCAGAATCCGCCTTTTCAATAAAAAACGACAACTGGGAAACAGAGTGAATTAAAAAGCATTAACTTAAAAACAATCCATGTGTCTGCAAATGTGTTCCAAATGGCAGTCCTTCGGCGGGGGTGGAAGGGGGGGTTGGGGGGGGCGGCCAGTCGGCCACATGTTCTGAAGCCCCAGACACAAAGTATAGGGGGCTCAACGCCTGGCGGGACCCCTCCCGCTAGCCACCTGGGACAGCAGGGTCTAGGGAAGGGGCTTTTGTCCATGCCCTCACTCTCAAGGACCCCCACCTGGTTCCCTGGACCTTCCTGGTGGTTCTGGCATCTGCTGGTCCCTCTTACTCCCCCAGTGCCTCCAAACCTCCCTATGCCGACCCCAACTCTCCCTTTGCACCAGTCCAGCCCCTACCCATGGGCAGCTTCCTCCCACCCCCAGTCTCCGAATCCATATTCCTGGCCTTGCCCTGCCCCACCCCCATTCTGCCCTCCTGCCCCGAGACCACCCAGCAACCCTGGCTCAGTAGAAGTGGCTAGAACAAAGCTTTCCTTGGCCTGCAGAGACTCTCCTGGGAGCTGCCTGCAGAAAGGACGCTTGCAATCCCGGTACCTGCGACTGCTCTATCGTGCCTGATGTCAATCCGTGTTGTGTCTCTGAAGGCCCTCCTCTCCCAGAGGCAGAAGTAAGATGCTGGGCTTTGAAGCCCCTCATCAAGAGGGGGCACTCCCCTCCCCGCTGAAGTGCATCCTGCTGCCACCCTGCCCACTCTCAGCAGCCTTCCTTTGCCCCTTGCCCTGGGAGGTAGAAGGGTTGGAGTCCGTCAGTCAGGACGTAGAGATGGAACTGGGCGGGGTGCCCAGATTTCTACTGCCTCCTCAGTGTCTTCTCAACTGGGAAGGAAACCCTGACCATAAACCTGATGGGAGGAAGATCTGGATTCTTAGCTTTGCTCAGCTAATGATAATGACTAATGATAGAAGACTAATCATAATAATATAGCAGTTAACACTTAGGGAGCTCCTGCTGTGTGCTCTCCATACATTAGGTCAAAGAAATCACTAACAGCTCTATGACTTTGAGCAATAGGATGCCCTACCCGGGCCTCAGTTTCCCTATCTGTAGCAGGAAGGCATGGGACCTTCCAGTTTAGATAGTGAGTCTGAAACATCTGTGATTGAACCAAAATCTGGACAAGGTGTGTTTGTTGTCACCATTCCTATCTGTTTAATGAAGATACAAGGAAGTCAACAGGGAAAAAGCTGGCTCCCAGTTATTCCATGTTCTCGAAACAACAAAACAAAAAAAAAAAGTCATCACTTTAAAAAATCCTAAGAGTTCTCACCCAACCAAGTTATTCCTCCTCCTAATAGTCAGCAGTGAGCTGTTTAATTTTATTTTTATTTTTAATGATAAAATGCTTCTGTGTTCATTATATAAGGGAGCCTTTCCCAACTCTCCTGGCAACCACTGAACCACGGGTCTTAGCGATGGCGTATGGGATTCCGGGGGGCCCAATACGAGGGTTGACACTAGTGAGCCTAACAGGAGAATTCTGATTGGCATACGATTTCTGAATCTGACATCATGTATCTGCTATCTCGTCTGATCTATCATCCTCACATCTGATGCGGATAGGAGACTGTGACTGAGAATCAGGCTGCGTTCTGAGAATTTTTGTTGAGAGCTTCTCTGTACCTATCCTGCCGGATGGCCTCACTCTCTGTGTGCTCTTACGCACCTGTTCCAGAGGGGCTGTGAAGGCGCATCTACTGTCTGCATGTAAGTCTAGGTGTGTGCATGTGCACACACGTGTGCAGGTGTGTGTCTTTCATGTGTGTCCATGGGTACAGGTCTCAGGGTATCTCGGGGTATTTGTGTGAGTGGATGTGCCGGGTGAGGGCCTCTACCTCTCTGTTCACATGTGTGGGCCTCCGAGGGTGGGGGCCCATGAATCTGGGCGAAGTCTTGTGCCTATGACTTTGTGTCTTGTTTATGTGAGAGGGGAGATATTTGTGTGTGTGTGTGGACATGTCCCGTGTGCCTGCACTAACGAGCCTGCCATTTTCCCGGCAAACAGGGCCGAAGGTGGAGAAGGTGCTCCATCCAGGCCGCTGAGATGCCAGCTGAGCAGTCTCCAGACTCCGGAGCTAGCAGCCAGAGCTCCTCTCCGGGTTGGGGAAGAGAAACAACAGATTCTGAGCATAAACACAGATCTCTGTGCTGAGCATTCTAATTCAGCAAGTCAAGTAGAAAGCCCGGGCAGCCACCTACTAATTAGCCACCCTGGGGAAAAAATTGCCTGTGTTGGAGTGGATAATGTGTTTGCCTGTTTCCGTGGGATCCTTGACCACCTGAATGCCCCCCACCTCCCTCCTACCCTCTCCCATGGGTCTGTCTCCCTGCACTGCCCGCTCAGAAAGATGGTGCAGTGTTTCGCTCTAATACATCGGCTTTTTCAAACAGGCCAATTGCTAAGCAAATGTCATTTGGGCTGAAGCTCAGAAGGCTATAAATGAGATAAATGATCCATTTGAATAGATGAAGATGGGTCCCAGGCTGGATGAAGATGAGCTAATAAAGTTCCCCACAATATCAAGGACGGGTTCCATGTCCCCTCGCCAGGAAAACTGCTTTCAGCGGCTGGGGCTCCTTTGCAGAATAGAACACATCCTCCAGGACACGCAGCTGAGGATTCAGGCTTACCAGATGCCCAGTCCCAGAAAGCCCCGGAGGCCCTCTACCCAGGTCCCTTCAGCAGCTGCTGTGGGCTGGTGGGAGCAGGAGCAGCCTCTGTGGTTGGAGTCATGCCCTTCCCACACTGTACACACCTATGTGTACACATACTGCACGTGGACACACTCACACTTGCAGCCTGAGCCCATGACTTTAACCCGTGCTAGGCTCTCATGTACACATTAGGTGGGACATGCATTTCAAAGGATTTGCATACACCAAATTGCCAGCTAACCTTTAATCAGATCTTGTGGAACACCTGTGCATCAGAAAGGGGAAAGACTATCTTTAACAGATTCATGGGAGGCCAAAGCAAGCCTCCCCTGATCCTGGCCTTGGCGGGCATTTCTAAGACATGTATATTCATCCCTAAGGGGGCTGGACCATGTGGCCTTAAGAGAGGTTATTGAGCAAACATGACCAAGATGGAGGGCCAAAGATGGAGCTGATATTGTCAGCACTCCTACACATACATTGGAGCCCTAACCTCCAATGTGATGGTATTAGGAGGTGGGACCTTTGAGAAGTAATTAGGTTTAGATGAGTCGTGAGGGTGGGGTCCTCTGAATGGAATTAGCATCCTTATAAGAAGGGGAAGAGAGACCAGAGCTCTTCCTCTTTCTCTACGATGTGAGGACGCAGTGAGAAGGTAGCCATGTGCACGCTAGGAAAAGGGCGCGCACCAGGAACCAAATCCACCAGCACCTTGATCTTGGATTTCTCAGCCTCCAGAACTATAAGAAAATAAGTCTGTTGTTTAAGTCACCCAGTCTAGGATATTTTGTCATGGCAGCCAAGTAGACTAATACGGAAATGAACTAGGAATTACACTTGCACACATTTGCAAATACTGACTCACATATGAATACAAATTACTGATGCACCGCTAGACAGAGAGCAATGCCATGTGTGCTATTTGCCACCTTTACTGCTGCTTATCACTGTGCCCAGTGTTTTACAGACTTTACCTTATTCTCAAGATAGCCCCAAGAGGGACACATCTATTAGCCCCATTTTCTCAAAAAGATTAAGTCTTGAATAACACACTCAGGGGTGGTTGCATAACTGCTAAATGACAGAGTCAGGATTTGAACCCAGGTCTCCTGACTGCAATGCGCATGCTCCGTAGGGATACTAGTGATCCCTGCAAAGCTGGGGGAGGGAAGCCTCGCCGAGGTCCAGGGAGAACAGTCCAGCTGTGCCCATGAGACCAAAGCTTCCCTTCTCCGGGGCCACCTGACTTGTTCAGCCTTGCACCTTATAACCCAATTACCATAATTGGGTACAGCTGTCTCCCAGAGCGGCGGCTCCACAGGCATCCCTGAAGCCGTCGAAGAACTGGCTTGTGACTTTCGTTCAAAAGAATGACCATGATACAGTAATAACATAAGATGATTTTAATCTATGCCCAGCTAAAGGACAAGGCTTAGCTCCAGTGTTGGCATTTTCTGAAATACAAGATTATTTTATTCTCAGCACAAAGTCACTTTTCATATTAATACAGCTCCATGTTTTGAATTAATAATGAGACCATTTAATAGTGCATTTGGACATGATCTCTAGCTGCAGCCCCCCTACCCACACCCAGATTCCCTCATGTCCTGCTCAGTGGAGCCCCACCTCTCCTGGGCTCCCCTGTCCCTCCCTCCTGAAGCCCCTCGTGCCTGCCCAGAGCTGTCCTGAGGATATTCTGGAGTCTTCACCAAGCCTGCACGACACAAGGGCCTACAGACATGTCACATTCTTTCAGCTCTGGACCAACACCCTGGCTGGCTCCCTCGGAAGAAAAATGAAGGTCTTCCTGACAGGCAAGCATAAATATTTTCTTTCCCAGCCTGGTTCAGATGGAGATATTTGCTGTTAATAAAGCAGCAGCTGGCTATCTGGGAGTGTCTGAACGTGGCCTTCCCTGGCAGGGAGTGTGACATCCATCTCTGTCTACACCCCGTCAGAAGACAAGACTTCGCTGGCCTGCTTCCTTTGGAATGTGCTTCAGATGGCAGAAGGCGGGCAGGGAGCGTTCACGTCACGCCGGTTTCGGCCGCTATCTATCTCTTGAAGGGCTAGGAGGTGCGGCCCGGGTTTGCTGCTCTTGGCTAGCACGCCTATCAGGAGTGTGGCCATCGGGTACCTGGCAAAGCTATTTATTTAAGCCCTACATCAAACGGTGCAACTTTATTTATGGGGATAGGAGGGGGTGGCTGGAGCAGACTGGGTCTTCCCACTTTGAAAGGTGCTCAAACCAGAAAGGGCAACACGACGTAATGGGAAATCGTGCTTTTCTTTGCAGCATGTGGCCTGGAAATGGAGCTGTGAGGCCCGGAAAGGTTTTAAAATAACATTTCGGGCTGGAGCCCTCCCTGCCCCCACCTGGAAATAGGTGTTAGGATGGAAAACAGCGCACCTCTCCTCACCACTCATCACCAGCCAGGGCTGTTTGAAATGAAAACAAAAAATTCTTCTTTAAAAGCAAATGTGTTTTCCAAAGTACTATGAATTCTCTTCTTGACTTCCAAGTCCACAAAAGACGTGTGAAGGCCCGATTCGCAGCTTGGAGCTAGGGAGACTGTTCTGGGAACGAGGAAGGCTGTTGGGGTTAGGTATCACCAGCCCCCAGGTTTTGGGGGTCGCTCTGTGGCAAGGATTGCACTCGACCAACAAACACTTGATGAGTGCTAGGCCTCTGGGTGATACAAAGATATTAAGGTTTCAGGTCAAATCTCAGCTACAGATTGCCTTGGGAAAGCTATTCGACCTTTCTGTGTTTCGGTTTTCCCGTATGTAAGATGGGGACAATAATACAGATTTCACAGGATTGTTCCAAGGAATCTACTGAAGCCTGCATATGAAAGTGCCCACTGGAGCACGTGACTCCTCCTCAGTGCGGGGCAACGTGTTGAATTTTGTCGAAGGAGCTCACAGAGGTTTCCTACAGCCTGCAGCATAAGGCAGAGCTCCTCAGTTTTGCAGTCAATACCTTTTGGGATCTGACCCAACCAATTCTCCTACCCAGTGGCCAGGCTTCTCCTACTGACATCAGCTTCCCACAAGCCCGGCCTACCCACAGTTCCTCGATTCGTGACACACCGCTGCCATTCCCATGTGCTCGTCCATGCTATTCCACACACAACGGTCCACTCCCGCCTCGTTGTACCTTCCACCTGGATGCCCATGTCTTTGGAGATGACATAACTATCACTTACTGTGTGCTGTGTGTCAGACACTTCTCCTATATTATGTCAGATCTTTAGTTCACAAGGTCAGGAAAGACAGAGGCAAGAGAAAGAAAAGAGGGGACCAGTGAAGAGTTTCCAGGAGGGGAATCATATGGTCATATTTATGGTCAAGGAAAGATCCCTCTGGGCCCGAGAGGCAGCTAGGGGTCAGGAGGAGGCTGGGGTCAGGGAGGAGGCTGAGGGGTCAGGGAGGAGGTTGTTGCAGTGTCCAGGCAGAGAAGACAGTGGTTGTGGCTTCTGGAAGGAGAGGTGGGGCTGGGTCTGAGCCTCTGTTACCCACTCAGTACCTGTCTAGTGGCAGGCGCTATTCCTGCTCCTGGGATCCAGTAGTGAACAAAGCAATGCAAAATCCCTGCCCTCCTGGAGGAGAGACAGATACTAACAAAGTAAATAAGAAAAGCATACAGTGCGTTAGATAAGGATGAGTGCTGTTAAGAAAAACCAAAGGAAGGGAGAGGGATACAGAAGGTAGCAGCCAAAGATAAAATTACAGGTAGCGTGGCCACAGAAAGCCTTAGGGTAACTTTTGAGAAGAGGCCCGAAGGAAGTGAGAGGGCCAGCCTGCAGATGTCTGGGAGCGCATCCCCGGCAGAGGGATGGCAGAGAGACGGGGGAGTCCAAAGGCTCCCAGCTGAGGCTGTGGGCATGCGCCAGGAACAGGGCGGAAGCCAGGGGGCTGGAGGGGGGCTCTCGGGGGGGGGAGAGGATAAGGCAAGGTCAGAGATGAAAAAGGGCTTTGATGATCCCAGCAAATACTCCTTAAGGCCCTTGGAGTCCCCTTGGGCGGACCTGAGGGTGTGCCTTGGGAAGACCCCTCCCGGTCCTGAGCCTGATTTCTCACCACAGAGGGTACACATGGTGCTGGGTGTCAATGCAAAAGCTTTGAGGTTCATTCTTTGCGCTGAGCCAAAATCAGACCCCAAAGGCCCTGAGATTCTACATGCTAAGGTCTGCAGCCCTTTCCAAGACGGATCCATGCTGAGACAATGGCAATGGTGCTGACCTCGGGGTGCAGAGGGCCTGGCTCCCTCTGTCCCCCAGGGAAGAGGGCAAGGGGCTGACTTCGAGCAACCTGGGCCTCTAGGCCTCAGGCCCATAAACACTGGGTCACGTGGCATGGATTCTTGCCCTGGTGAGATTAACCTTCATCCATCATTCCTTCATTCCTTCATTTATGCTCCTCGATATTCATTTACACATTCATTCCCTCTCTTATTCTGTTTGCTTACTCCTGTCTTCACTCATTCCTCACACACTCACTTACTTGCTTATTAATTTTCCTCTCTCATGGCATTTTATCACAAGAATAACTAAATAAGTACTAGATCGTGCAGCTCTCTGTAAGGCTGACTTCTCAGCTAAAAGGTAAGGGCATGAGGGCAGAGAAAGCATGTCTCATTCACGGCTTACATCAGCACTTGGCCCCCAGCCTGGCCCAGGGTACGTGCGCTGTAAATGGATGCCCGTAACCCTTCATTCACGGCACACCCATTCATGCCTTCATGCGTTATCAAACCTCTGCATGGGCCAAAATCTCCGCCTGGCACACTTTAGAAGAGGGATAAGAAAAAAGAAAATAGATAAGAGTTTACATGAGCTCATCACCTATCCATTCATGTATTCATTCTTCAGTAAACATTTACTGATATCACTCAGGACCAAATCCTTTGCTAGAAATTCCTTCACTGAGGATGATCACGGGAAGGCTGAGGTTGGGCTGGAGCTGGGTTCAAAGAACAGGTAAAAATTCCAGGAATGGCAGGGAGGAAATGTAGTCAGGGAGAGGGAACGGCATCAACAGAGGCTACGAGAACCTTCCCAGCCAGGTGGGTTCTGATGGCAAACGGCGCTGCCCGGTAGGATGCTGGGGCTGCCTGCTCCCAAGATAGCTTCGGGCAAACCACGGAGGCCTTTAATGGCCAGGCATAGGGGTTTTGTTGTGCTCCAGGGGAGACTGACTTGGGCCTTTTCCAAATGCAGGGCGGGGGGCGGGGAGGGGGGGCGAGGCAAGGAAGCACCAAAGGTTTCAAGTTGGTTGCTCCTGGTGCAGTGGGATTCTGTTTTCCCTAAGGGGAGACAAAGGCCTTCAAAAGATGCCTGAGATTCCCCAACAGGACACACAAGCGCAAGCAGCTCTTACACCCACAGCTCTGTGATATGGCCTAACTGCAAATGCCCCGAGGTATGTGGCCCACATGTCCCTCCCCCAACACAAGAGCAGGTGGAAACCAGGAGAGTATTTAGGGGCAGAGAGCTGGGTGTCCAGACCCATCAGAACCTCCTGGGTTCTCTCAGGAGGAGTGGGGGTTTCTGTGGAAGCGTGGGGAGGTGGAGCCCAAGCCTGGGCACCAAGGGCCCTTGAGCTCACTAGGGAGCCTATCTTAGCGCTAACTGGGCAAGTGTCAACCGTGTGGGTGCCACAGGCCCAGCCAGCAGGTGTGGACTTAAACAAGGACAAAGGGTGTTCAGCCTCTAACTGCAGCTTCTCCGGTCTTCTGGGCCCTGCGGGGGCCCCAGCAGAGCTCCTGGTCTCCTCTTGGCCCCTTGACCAACAGAATTTGCTCCCGGGCTTAGGTTTCCAGGGGACCTGAGATCCTCTGGCTAGGCAGGAAGGAGAGTAAACATGAAATAATGACAAAACAGTTGGGATAACGTTAATGCTTATTCTCTCCTATGTAAATGCATTCAGCTCACAAAGCACCTTCGTAATCACGATCTCATTTGATCCTCATAAGAAGCTGAGGGGATAGGTGGGTGAGGAGGGTTATAATTCCCATTTTAAAGATGAGAGAACTGAAGCCCAGGGAAGTAAAGTGACTTTTCCCAAAGTCATGCCTCTGTTTAAGTGTTCTGCCTCAAACCTCCAAGCCAGTAAGAGCGCGGCATCCCGGCTGGGTGAAGCTGGTGTGTGTCCTGGTGTGAATAGCACTAAGTGGTTCCTGTAGTTGCCCCGCGCCACAGGAAGCTGGGCTCTTTCCTCCTACTTTCTTATGACTTGTGTGTTACAAGCTGAGGCTACAATCGGCGGTGGGGTCAAGGCTCAGCAGTTGTGGGGATCAGGGCTCAATAGGTAACTAGGATCTGGGTTCAGCCGAGACAAGAACCTGAGTCCAGTCATCCTGACACCAGCCCAGTGTCATTGCCACCTTACCTGCCCTGATCTGACCTGGGCAAGGCCCTCTACACCGGCAGCCTCCCCATCTGGCATCAGAAGGTGTGAAAAAGGAGGCCTCTCAGGGTCCAGGCTATTGTAACCAGATCGGAGCACAGGATGTGAAGGTGGAGAGTGAGAGCAGGACATCCCCGGGCTCCTCGTTTGGGAGGTGGAGGGCACTAAAGCTACCCTTGACCGGGCCCCTAACCCCCTGCCGCATCCTCCTCTCCAGCCTGGGGATCTCCTCTGCGTCCACATCTTATAACTTTGGAATTGACAAGGCGTGCCCACTGTCACGGCCCTGGGACAATTACACACCTGGACCCACCTTAGGAAGGCACTCTCCCTATCCCAGGGTTCACCAGTGGCCTGGAGGTAGAGGCGGGGGCCCACGATGGGATCTCTCGAGTGCTAGGAAAAATTGTAGGAGGAAAATCATTGAAAAGGTGATAGAAGGAAGAAGTCAAAGACAAGCTGCATTCTGGAAAGGAAAGGGGGAGGGTTCCTGGTCAACCTGATGGTAGTATTCTGAAACTCCGACTTCCGGACTCCAGGTCTGACTCCAGCCATCCAGCAGAGCTCAGGCTGGAGTGAGAAGCTTTATGGTATTTGCTTGCTTTATTGGCTCCTCGGAGGAGGAGATGAGGCCCCAGCAGCTCTCTGGAGATAGGACCCCCTCAAGGAGAAGCTAAGATTTATGGTTTCCGGAAACCTCAAGGTTACTCAAGGCCAGGCAGAGCCAACTGTCCTCCACTCCCAGGTTTGAGAGGAGGAGGACCTGGAGGGAAAGGAAACCCCAGCACTGTGGTGGGAACCATTCCCTACAATGCCTTCTCTTCCTTCACCTCCCATGGTTCCCAGCAAGAACTCCAGGACGCTGTGACCCCGGGGATCTCCTCCTTCACTGAGATGATGGGGGACCTGAGGCTGGGGTTGCTGGTGGGCCAGCCCAAGTCCTACAGAACCAGTGTTAGAGGAGGAGCTCCGACCCAGTTCCCAGCCGGGGCCCCCCTCCCTGAGCTGTTGCCACTGGAGTGAACCCTGAAGCCCAGTCATGAAATACCTGAGTCACTCTGACCAAAGAAAAACAATATTGCTAGGGCCCTGGCCTCTCTGTGTCACCCCATGCAGCTCTGGGACAATAGTCACCCAGCAGGCCTCAGCGAGGTGGCCCGAGTGTCCCCCTCCACCAGCATGTGACCACACCAAGGGTGCTTGCCCTTTCTGGGAAAGCGCCCCGCCCCCCCCACGCCTATGGACACTGGCCCAGGCCAAGTGGCTCTGGACACGTTTCGTTGACAACCCTACTTTACAGGCACAAGAGGCTGGTTCCTGACGTGGCCTTCCAGTCTTCCATGGCCCCTGTGCGCAGGGTAAATTTTATTTCTGGGCTTAATTAGGGGACATGCCATAAATATTCATGCAGCAAAATGAGCCCTGGCTCACAAGTGTAGCTGCGTCCCGCTTGGGGGAAATTAACATTGTTTTCCAGCCCGTGAGTAATGAGGCTCCGCTGCTGGAGAGAGGAGCCTTTTCAACAGCCTCTCTAGGCCGGAACGAGAGAGCCACAGTCAGAGGCACCCACGCCCCGGGGAGCCACCCTGGCCATCCCAGGCCCCGCTGCCTCTCCAAAGCTGGGCAGCTCAGGACTCTCTTGCGGATCAGCCGGGAAGGGAGCCCTCACCAGGGTGCTCGGCAGAGCAGAAGATGCATGATCTCTGTCTTGTCTTGAGAACAGCAAACTACAGCCCGCAGGCCAAATCCACCTGCCACTTGTTTTGGGGAATACAGTTTTACTGACACACAGCCACGCCCATTCATTCAGCGACTGGCTACAACAGCAGAGGTGGGTGGCCTTGACAGAGACCTTATGGCTGTCAAGCCTAAGATATTGATTGGCCCTTTACAGAGAAAGTTTGCCAACCCCTGCTCTAGAACCTTCTCATCCTGGACGTTTATTAGTATTAATAAAAGCCCCCGTAATATTGAATTCTCTGGGCTCCTAGGAACATGGAGTGGTTTGAGAATCTTGTGATAGAATCCCATGTGCACAGACTGGGAACCAGAGTCCGGTCTCAGCTCCCCTGCTTCCTCAGCTCTGACTGTGGCCAGGCTGCTTACCTTTCCCTCTGTCTACGCTTCTTCATCTAGAGACTGTGGGTAATAACGGTACCTATCGTACAGGGTTCTTGCGAAGATTAAGCAAGTGAGGGGCGCCTGGGTGGCTCAGTCAGTTAAGTGTCTGTCTGACTTCGGCTCAGGTCACGATCCCAGGGTCCTGGGATCGAGCCCCGCGTCGGGCTCCTTGGGCTCTTTGCTTGGTGGGGAGCCTGATTCTCCCTGTCCTTCTGCCACCCCCCATCATGTGTGCTCTCTCTTTCTCTCTCTCCCTCTCAAATAAATAAAATCTTAAAAAAAAAAAAAAAAAAAAAGCGAGTGAATATTTGTAAAGCCCCTAAGAAAGTATTTGACACAAGGGAAGCATTATGTAAGTGTTCAATCTCCTATACTTTCAGAGTCCTCAAAGTATAGGATCTTAAAACCCCTACAAACTTCGGCCTGTCTAATCTTAGCCTCTCAGCTGGGACAGGGGAACCCACAAGTTTCTGACTGCGCAGAATGCTTTACATGCATTATCTCATTTACTCTCCAAAACAAACAGCTCTTTGAAGCAGAATTAACTGCCTATTTACATATGAGGAAACTGGGATTTTTACGAAGTTTAGGAGACTAACCCAAGGTCACAGAGGGGTGAACTGTAAAGCAGGAACTCAAGGCCAGGTGTGCCTGACTCCAGAGCCTATCTGTCGGATGATCCCACCTCTCACCCCCTGCCACAGCCCCACTTCTGTACCATACCAGGGCCTTCCAGCCGCAGCTGGACCCCCCTGTGACAGGGAGCTCGCTACCTCTGGAGACAGCTGGCTCTCTTGCTGGAGAGCTCACCCTGGGATCTGCTCTTGCATCTGCCCACCGCTTGGTCTTCCCAGCTCTGAAAAGCCTAGGTGGGAAACAGAGGGCACTTCTGGGGCTATCTCCCAACCTGCTGGGAGCCAGCAGTAGTCTGGGCCTCAGGCATTTGCAACAAACTAGACCTGGCTAAAAAGACTAAGCTCCATAGCTTTGGCCAGAGCACTCCTCCAGGAAGCCCTCCTTGGTGCCAAGGGACAACAAGGACCACCCTTTCTCCCCAAGGCCGCCACCATTCCTGCCTGAACCATCACACTCGATGAGACCAGGCCCAATGTGAGACTGGTTCTAATATCCCTTGGGCTCTCTGATCCTTGTATTCTGTCTGCTTTCTTCTAAAGTGTTTTGAGACCCAGCCCCTCCTACAGTTCCTCAGCGCCCACCAACGCTCTGGCATCCTCATAGCATTCTCCACTGGAAGGGGCACTTCCATTCCCATGGGCAAGCGGTGCCCCTGAGACCCAGAGCGGAGGGTGAGGGGAAGAGAGAAGCAAGAAAGAAATCACTGCTGGAGAGCCTCCGTGTGCCAGGCAGCGAGCTAACCCTCCGACTCATGGAATCCGGACTAGGTAGGCAGGAACCCCACTTTACCGAGGAGGGAATGGAGGCTCTGAGAGGAGCTCAGACTTGCTCTAAGTTACAGGGATAGGACAAAAAGGAAGGACACATTGTTGAAGCTTCTACTGTATGCTAGGTGCGTTCACATACATGTCTTATTTCCCCATCAAACACACACAAAATCAAGCTCAAAGGGAGGTATTTTTACTCCTGTTTTCCAGATGTGTGAGGCAACGCTCAGAGAGCTGGGGTGGCTTGTCCCTGCAGGCACGGGGCTGGAAGCAGACCTCACCGGCCGGGAGAGAGCCCTGTCACCCACCCCGGCCGTCCTCCCAGGGCTCAGCACGCATCCTTTCGGGGAGTGGAAAAGGAAACACTGGGCCCTTTTACAGGGTTTCCGTGTGCATGACGGGGAGCCCCTGAGGATGGCCGACCTGCCACGGATGGGAGGAACAGTTTATTTTCTCTGCGTGCCGCTCTGGAGCCTTTCAAAGGTGTGAAGTTCCGTGGCCTGCAAAGGCCAGCTCCGTCGGCTGCCCCGAGCGGGCCCTGCCCGGGCCCCAGCCCCCGCAGGCCCCGGCTCTTCATGTGCCGCCCGCAGGAACTCCCTCCGGCCCGCCTGGCCCCTCACTCGCTGAAAGGCTGCAGAGTGACGGGCCAGAAACCTGACTCCCGTGTTTATTCACCAAACACAGAGCCGGGCCTCTGGGCCCTCCTCCGCCATCCAGACCCTCTGCTACCTCTGGGGAAGAGGGGTTTCCAGCCCACTGCTAGGCTCGGCAAAACTGGCATGCTCACCTCCAGAGACTGGCCACCAGGAGGAGCATCCAAGCTGGCCCTGCAGCAAGAGAGAGTCTGGTCAGACACAAGGAAGAACTTTCTGCCCCGGAGGGAGCATTCAGCTCGGAGAAGAAAGGGGAATCTCGTCAAGGGCTGTACTCTCTTGGTAAGGACCCAAAGCCATTCTGTCTGAGTTTCTGTTCCTCACCCCTACGATGAGACTGCATGATTCCCAAGCCCCACTCCCTACCAGTTCTAACAATGTTATGATTCTGAGCTTCACAGCGTGAGACGAGAGCAGGAGACCCCAGCTCTATCCCAGCTCTACCAGCAGCTGACTGTGGGAACATGAGCGACGTTACTTCGCTGCTCTGGGTCTCGGCTTCCCCATCTTTAAAATGGGCATACGTATCAAAGGGTAGTGATGAATTAATGGACACAAAATACACTATGATAAGTACTGTCCACAAAGTGCTCTACAAGGGTGAAGTGGATTTGTTATTTCCACTCTTCCTGCCTTCTTGCTTCCTCCTTCTGTCTTCTCCCGACTCAAGCTTCCTTTGACCCTGCCTCCTTTCTTTCTTTACTTACCCTAAAAGGGAGAGTCAGTATGCCCCTTTCTCTACCTGGCCAGTTAACTGAAAAATGTTGTTTACAAACTGAGAGGTTTTTGTTTTATTTGAATTTTTTTTTAATGCAGTTAATACAGTGGCCATAGGAAGGTAGTGGGGCCACAGGGAAATACCTGTGAAGCGTCCAAATCCTCTCCGGCAGCCTTCTCAAAGGGTCTGGAATATTCCCCCTGCTGGGGAATGTCTGGCTGGGTCTCTGTGAGGGGAGTGCAGTGAGAAATCCCTGTCACAAGGTTGCTGGCCTGGATCAGAGGCCGATTTCTCCATGTTGCCACCTCCAGAGCTATCAAATCGTGGACCGCTTAGACACCAGGCAGTTACATTCGTGAACCGCTGGGTTGTTTCCTTATAGACCAGCCGAGGAGGTTGCATGGCTACTTTTTAAAAACTGAACTGATATTCTTGCTGTTTTTCTGCCCCCCCTTCCCCCCCCCCCCGCCCCTGCACCACCACCACCATTTTTATAGCTGAACTGACTGTTTTGGTTGGACTGACCTATTGTTTGTCTAAATGGACCCATTGCTGGAGGAACTGAGTCAGGCTGTTTGTCTGTAGTGACCAGCTGTGGGACCGAGGGGGTGGGTTGGGGGCTGTTCTGACAGGATATTTTGGCTAAATAACCTGGGCCGAGGCCCGCGGTCAAAAGGGCCTATACCAAGCCCACCCCTCAACCTTATCGCCAACAACGGCCTTCCCAGAGATCCCACCTCAAATGTTCCGGCCACAAACCCTACCTCATCCACCGTGAAAGGATGTGCAGGACCGTCATATGTTACAAATCGGGCTTCACAGCAAGAAAAGAGAAAGTCCAGTTGAACATCTGAGAAACCACCCAGCTGCCTGTCCCCCTCAGCCCTGTGGGGCAGCCCTGCCTGCCTGGCCGGCTATCCTTGGGGCCTGAGCCACCAGTCCTGTCCCTAGTCGGAGTTAGGGGTTCGCCGCGCCCCCAGCACGGCCCCCTCACTTGCCTCTTTAACTCACTTCCTTTCATCGCTGACCGGTTCACAGACTTTCAATGGGGCCGTGGCAAGAGAGTCCTCCTCCCCTCTGCCCCATTCACCCTGCCCACCCCCTCCTTGGCCTTTCAGGCTCCCAGTGAAAGGGACTCGTCCACAAATTGGAGATTTGCCATTGTCCTCTTTGTAAAGGCTCTCCATTTCCCTCAGCCCCACCCCTCCCACCACTGGGATCAGCAGGGGTGGCCCCAGAGGGGTGGCCGATGTAACAGAGCATTGCACACCCAACACTCTTGCTCCGAAACTTGGACTGTGCTTTGGAGCAGAAAGACAAGATCTAGATTTCTCCCTGCTTCTCTCCCCTCCCTAGGCTACAAATGGGGAGATGAAGAGTCACACAGTGGGACCCCGTGACGCCCGGTTTGCCATCCCATTAGCTCATTTCCACTGTTTCTTTCACTATGGAGAAGGCAACAGCATTTGTCATTTGTGTTAATCCAATATGCCGCACCATTGAAAATGTGTATAAAAACTGCAGTCAGTAGTTGAGGAAGTTTGGGGTCGTGGTTTTGTTGTTTAGCATCTGCAATCAAAAGCTAAAGCCATGAAAACAGCAATTCTTGGTTGAACTACTTCAAAAATAAATAGAAACACTGGCCTCACTAATTTGAAATTCAACTCACAAAAAGGAAACAAAGCCAAATTGTTCTCTTCCTGTTTCTAATATTTTTGCTCCCACGTTTAGATTATTTAATCCAACTTCCTATCTGTAGGTGGGCCTACTGTGGCCCAGAGAGGAGGTCTACTTGCCTAGAGGCACACAGCGTCACAGGCAGGGCTGGGCTGGCATACCTGGGGCGGACCACGCTCTGCCTCTCAGACAGGAGTTTCAGTTTTGGAAAAATCTCCGCTGCATCGAAATGGTATCCCTAGAACTAGCTGGGCACTGCAATTTGGTTTGGGGGGCTTTGCAGCTTCTAAACTAAATGGGTTTTTAAGGAAAGATTTGAAATTGGCAAAAGAGGTTGTTTACAACGTTTGGTCTACGGGGAAAATTGCAAGATCTCTTAGCCTTTCTAACTTGAGCAGCTCCCTCCCTAAGGAGTTCTGGGGAGCTTTAGGTGAACACCAGACTGGGAGATTCTGAGTGTAAGCTGAGCCAGAGAAAAGATCTTTCTAAGAAGACAGCCTCACATTTAAGTGACCACTGCACAGACTCTTGTCTTTATAATGCTTAAATAAAAAGTAGGAGGTTTTATATTTAGGTTGTTGATCTCTGGGTAGTCCTTTTAGAGAGTTTTGGGATGAACTCACTAGGAAACGAACGTTTTCTTTTCTTTTTTTTTTTTTTTTTAAAGATTGTATTTATTTATTTGACAGAGAGAGACATAGCGATAGAGGGAACACAAGCAGGGGGAGTGGGAGAGGGAGAAGCAGGCTTCCCGCCGAGCAGGGAGCCTGATGCGGAGCTCAATCCCAGGATCCTGAGATCATGACCTGAGCCGAAGACTGAGCCACCCAGGCGCCCCAGAAACGAACGTTTTCTAAAGTAGCAGGGTGACTCTGAAGCTGGCTGTTTTGCTTTTTGGTTTATTCCTCCACGTGGTAATAGAATCTTCAGTGTTACCATCCATCCCCTTGCTGTACATATACTGTCCCCCCACCCCCACCCCCAGGATTTATGGCCAGTGAGGAGCCTCCACATCTCTCCAAACCCCAACGAGGACATGATAACATCATCAACTCATCACTGAGCCATCCTCCTCAAGCCGGCTTCTATCTTCCCCGAAGTGTGATAACCATCAGAGGCTGGTAATTCCCAGCCAATTATCTAATCCACATGTTGTCCAGATTGTGTAAACCCCAGCCCGTGAGGATCATAAAATAAATAAGCATGAAATGGTGTATAGTTTCCAATCTCCTCTCACCTGATAGGCCAGGCTCTCGGGTCCCAGCCTCGACTGTGGCTCCAAGTCCTTCCAGAGGGAAAACGCAGCTTAGGTTCAAATCTGGACCTGTTTGCTGTTGTTCCTGACCAGACACCCATGCCAGACACACAAGACTGCCCTGTCCCCCCTGCTCCCGGTCCTATGCCTCAAAGGGGCCAAAGGTCCAATTCATGAATACGCTAATCATTGAAATAGTCTTGTCCTGCAAGATGCCAGCCTGGGGAGCTAAGACTCTGGATGGCTTGCAGAAAGAAAAGCAAAACCGTCCCTCAAAAAGCAAAAGGTGGTAGGAATTCATTTATAATGATGAAAGGTGGAGCAGAGAGAGGCAGAAAAGGAGATCGTCGGCTCTAGGAAATGCAAAGAATGATCAAATCAGACTGTGTTGTCTAGATGTAAACACGGGGATGCCAAGGGGCTGCTGTGTGGGTGCGGGGTGTGTGTGTGTGTGTGTGTGTGTGTAGGGTTAGGTAAAGATTTAGACTGGGCCAGGCGTGGGGCCGAATGACCTCTAAATCCCTTTTTGCCTCTGAAATTCTTCAAGGCTATGTCTAAAATCCTGTAATTCCCAAATTCTATAATTCATAGATCCTATACTTCTCTAACAAAACAGACACTCTTTGATTCAAATGTTCTGTGCTTCTAAGAGTCTATAATCCAATGAGTCTGTAATTATAAACGCTATGATTATAGAAGTCTATGATTCTTTAATTCTACCATTCCATGATGCTAATATTCTGTGATTCTAAGATTATATCATTCAACGTTTCCTTAGTTTAATATTCTAACATTCCACCATTCTCAAGTTCTGTGAGTCTAAGAGACCACAATTCTGGTTTTCTATAAAGTCTTCTACATTTCTAATACTCTACAATTCTAGAATTCTGATTCCCTAATCCTAAAATTCCATCATTCTAATGTTCTGTGCTACTAAGAACCTAAAGCATTCCGGGATTCTATAAATCATTTTTTCAAGAATTCTAATAGTCTATAATTCTAATATTCTGGGTTTCCAAGATCCTACAACACGAAGATATTTTTATTCCAAGTTCTATATTTTAAAGAGTCTATAATTCTAAGATTCTAGGCTCCGTGATTTTAACATCGTATGTTCTCATAATTCCAACATTTTGCTTATTTTATGATTTCGTTATTGCAAACAGAAAGTCGCTTCTGTTACAAAGTACCGTGATTAAGCTGCAACTGGCAAAGAATGGAGTGACTCCCACAGCTGTCCCCTGAATCAGGCTGTAGCCTGTCCCAGGGCCGCTGAGCCTTCCTCCTCAGGGAAAGAGACCCGAAAGCGGCTGGTTTGTGCTGCCTGGGTTCCAGAGCTGCCGGCAGACAAAGGCGTGGGGAGGTGGGGGTCCGGGCCCAGGGTCAGGCCAAGGAGTTGGCCCCCACGCCTCCAGGAGGCCCCTCCTCAACAGCCAGGTTTCCAAACATCTGCCAGCATTTGGGTCCCGATTGCTGTCCTTTAAAAGTATCCCTCTCCCCTTTCTTGTTCCCCATCAAGGGCTCCCATGACAATCATTTCAAGCAGCTAATGAGTTTCAGATGGCCTTCAGGAGCCCGGGACGGATGGAAGCTGGGGGGTAAGGGTTCTTAGGCCGAGTTTTGTGGGCAGGGGGGAGGGGTGGGGGCGGGGGTCAGAAAGAGAAATCTTTTGTAGCTGAAGTGCTATGGGCCCCCAGCCCTCCCGTCCAGGCCTGGAGTCAGAACCTGGAAAGGAGCCCTTGGTCACTCCACCATGCTAACTCCTCACTCACTGTTTCAAACTTGGATGGAATAAAGACCCAGAAGCATTATATGAAAGCATCGAGGCCTTCCTAAGGCCAAGATTTCATTACTCACCTGCTGATAGAGCATCTTTGCTAGACAGAAATAATCCCTGTCAGAATCTACATCTTCTGTGACTGTCGCTGTGCAGGAACACGGGGGAGAAGCCCAGGGGCTCGCTGTGGTGCCGTCTGACTCTAGCGGGTACCGCACTCTCTGACCCCCGAGCGGGGCTGGCTGTGGGGGACGCTGGCCCGGGCCCACTGGCTCTGAGCAGGGGTGGCTCGGCCAGGCTGCAGCTGCTTCCCAGCACCGCTCTCTCCCTGTGAAGCACTCCTGTCCTTGCAGTTGGCCTGAGACCCCTGGGGGGCCCACTGTGACCGCAAAGGGCTTTTTCTCTCCAACACCGGGGAGCTTGGGGAGACCAGAGGCACAGGAGGGGGCACCCCAGCTTTCATTTCCGTGGCATTCGGAGAGCCCCGGGGGGCAGCCGGTGCCCAGAACCTGGCCAGGATTACACAGCGGGTTCTGGGGCGTTCTCCCTCCCGGCTGCTGGGGGACTTCCGCTGCTCTTAAGGTCTAATTTAGGGATCCACTTAAGTGAGCAGAACATTGAGAAAGGCACAGCAGTGCATTTCAGAGGAACTCACACTCCACAGCCCACCGAGGCCATTCGTGTCCAGGAATTTCGGGGGACAATTCTGCCACAGGATGTGTACAGTGTCAGGTCTGGAGGGGGTCTCTCCTGGCAAAGGAGACCAAACCTTATAATTAAGGAACTTGCCGTTTCCTTGAAGACATCAACAACAACCACCGCGTCCTCCCCGTTGCCTAAACAGGACAAACCCCGGGTTAAGCAGTTCCTGGTGGTCCGCTCTCACACATGTGCAGAGGGAGGAGAAAAACCCGCCTGGAAGCTGGCCTCCCTGCTTCCCAGCAGCACCCGCCTCCCCCGCCCCGCCTCGGCCCCCCTCCCCCCATCGCAATTAGGGGTAATCTTTTGTTGCCTGGAAAGTGTAAAAATCGCTGGCTTTTCTTTTTGCATGCATAATATCATTTCCCCTCCAAGTGCGTTATTTGGTTTGGGAATTACATCTATTTACAAGAGTAGATGTTGCACAAAGGTTGTGTTTATGTGGAAAATTATATCGGTGACACGGGCTGATTGGCATGTGGAGGCTGGGAGAGCAGGCCGAAGAGGCCTTCTCATCAGCTTGGAATAACAAAATGATTGTATTTTCAGCAAAGCTAATTGATCACATACCTCGCTGGGCTATCTGTTTACTCAAAGGCCTGCCAGGCCCTGGGAAGGTGGAGAGGAGTGAGCCCCGGGGCAGTGGTCACCGCCAGACCAAGCCAGCCTTCCAAGGTGCTGAGGTGCGGAGCCCAGACGAGGGCATGGGACAGGTCACGGGGTCATGGGGTTGGACGGAAAGGTGGGCTGACCCTCCTCGGGAAAACAGGCCCAGACCTGAAGCTGGCAGACTGTGCCCTTTCCCCAGGACCCCGGAAGTCAGCGTGAGACACGGAAGGTGTGGGAAGGGCAAGTTGGAGTAGGATCAGGGGCCACCGCAAAGAAAAATGAGCTAATTCCCTTCCTCTCTTCCGTTTGGGAAGCTGACCCAAGAAGGGCTTTTCAGCTGGTGCTGAGCTGGCTGCCCCGGGCCCCTCGGGAGTGAAAGTGCTGGAAACCTGGCTTGGAATGTCTTCCTTGACTGAGGGGCTCTGTGGGTTTTCAGGGCTGTCTTTGCCCCCCTCTGGGAGCTCTCCATCAGGGCCTGGGCTGCGAGGCTGAATGGGAGAGATGCCTTGTGGGGGTTCGGGGATGTGGCTGAGGACTGCATTCAGCTTCTAAATCCACCAGCAGCAAACCTGAGCCCAACGCTCTCTGACACCCTCCCAGAACAAAGACCCTGCTTCTGGCCTTTGGGGAGGAGGTGCTTATCTTTGGACCTGTGACCAGCATTCCTGGGCCCCTGACACCCTCCCAGAACAAAGACCCTGCTTCTGGCCTTTGGGGAAGGAGGTGCTTATCTTTGGGCTTGTGACCAGCGTTCCTGGGCCCCGGGGATGAATCAGTGTGTGAAAGGCCTCCTAAGGAGATAGTAACTTCCCCAAACCGACCTGCAGAGGCCAGGCCTCCCGGCCAAACAGCTCACTCACCTCAAGAAGCACGGAGTTAGAAATTCTATTTCCTCCCCAGCGTTACAACTTTCGGTTATGTGGGGGAAGAAAACAGAACAGTTGGATATAGTTAAGCAAGAGCTTGTATTGAAAATGACCAATTACTCTGAAAATGACTTGTTGGGAATTAGTCAAGGAACTGATTAATTTACCACTCACTTTGCAAACATGAAATTCCTTTGAAAACCACCCTTTAAAAATAATCTGACATCCCCGCCCCGCATACTGTGAAGATGGCTGGTTATTTCGCAAACTTCCAGTTGGAGTCAGTCAAGTTACTAGTTACACTTTACAAACAACTAGGCACAAGCAGCAGCCCCTGGTTTGACAGGTTCCAACTGTGGTCTGCTCGCCTTGTTGCTTATCAGTCTCATATTTAGCTAACTTTTCCTAAAACAGGGATCAAGAAATCTTTGGGAACAATCACTAAGGAGGAATCCCCAAATCCTAAATGACCACTGAACCCAACAGCATTGTTTTACAAATGGGGAGAAGGCAGGCCAGCATATTCCAACCTCTGCTGATCCCAGTTGGTGAGAGAGGAACCAGGTTTGTGTATGACTGGGGGCTCCGCGGATCAGGTGATACCGAATAAACTTCAGGTACTTTTTCTCCAAGCTCAGCCACGAGGTTTTTCCCCTCTATCCAGGGATAAGCTCCACAAGCCCCAGTTTGGAATCTATTCCCAGTGGCACTCTGGATGTATGTGTGCGTATTTGTCCACCATTGCATTTCAAAACCTCTGGCCCTTCCGAAAAGACAAGCAGCTTATTAATGTGGCGCTCTTGGAATTGTTTTTTAATTGGAAACATTTTGCAATGAAAGAACATTAATAAAACCTGAATCCAAATCAAACTTCTCTGGGTATGTTATTTTTACTCCACAGTCAAATGCTTTTATTAGATTTAAAACTTTCACTGTGCTTTTTATCTCTGGCTGTATAATGTTCTACAATAAAAAAAAAAAAAAAACCAATGACTTCGAAGTCTGGCAAAATAATATACTTTCTTGGATGTCTCTGTGTGTTGCCAATTAGCTTTGCTGTGAACGCAGGCCCCCATCCATCACCCGCCTCTGGGTGGCTGTAAGGGAGACCTAATTTGTTTCATATGCCCGGTGCTCTCTGAGCCATTCAGCAGTGCCTCCAACCTGCTAGGAGCAGCTAGGCCAAAAAAAGAGATGAATGACAAGAAAACCCCGAGACGAGCCAGGGGAACTCCTTATCAGAACGGGTCCCGGCTCTGCTCGCCCCATGGGAAAATCTCAGCCTCCGTGCCTGCCTCCCAGTCCCTCTTCCTCACATCCCCCCACAACCTCTCCTCTGTTCCTTCTCCCCTTGCTTGACCCAGAGGACCCAAAGCTCACAGGCTGTGAGGCCTTGAGTAGAGAGATTGGAAGCCTTATCCTTTTCCTCTAGCTTCCCAGGGCTGGCCGCTGGCCGGTCCCCTCTCGGCCCATTCCCACCCCCTCCCACCTACTCCTTTTACAAGCCCAACTTTTAAACCTCCAGTTCCCTAGGAATTTTATGAATGCTTGACACAAGCCAAAATAAACTCGTAAAGAAAAAGTTTCTAAAGAAGGTCATAGACCCATACAGCAAGTGCTAAGCGGCAAATACAAAAGTTCTCCGAGTGGCTGGGGCTGAGGTCTGGGTGGTGGAAGGTTGGGGTCAATGGAAGGAAAGGCGGGAAGGAGGAATAAGGAGGGAAGGCTTCCTTTTCTCTACTGAAAGGAGAAAAGAGGAATCTCTAAATCCCAGACCCCCTGAATCTTTATTTAAAGGAAGAAAGAAAGAAAAAGAAAGAAAGAAAGAAAGAAAGAAAGAAAGAAAGAAAGAAAGAAAGAAAGAAAGAAAGAAGAAAGAAAGAGAGAGAGAGAAAGAAAGAGAGAGAGAAAGAAGGCCCTACTATAGTTTGACTCCTCATTTTAATGAAGCTCTAGCCCAGGGAGGTGAGAGATTTATCCAAAGTCACACAGCAAGCTGGTCTATCCGGTACTGAAGCCAGGTGCTCTGACTCCCAGTCTAGAGACTTCCCTCTCAGTGTTACTGTTGCGATGAGGGAAGGAAACAAAGGGTCTTCGGGGTCATGGAGCTGCCTGTTGTAACTCTCTGGAACAGTGCTGCCCACTAGAGTAGGCATTCACCACACAGAGCTGGTCAATCAGCAATTCAGTCTCCCAGCCATGTTTCAAGGGCCACCACATTGGATAGCACAGATATAAAACATATCCATCATTGTACGAAGTTCTACTGGATAGCACTGCTTTGAGGGTCCAAATTGTTGGCCTTTGAAGACATAATTGTGGTCATGGTGCAAGATGGTTCCTTCTTCTGAGCTTTCATAGGCCCTAGAACTTCTACTGCCCCCCATCATGACACATGCACCTTGGGGGCTGGGGCCCCATCTCTCTTCTCTTTTCACCCCCACCCCATGATAGCCAGCACAAGAGAGATTCTCAAAGAAGATTTAGTCTCAAAGCTTAGGGTTGGAAAGGGAGCTCAACTAAACCACTCCCAGGGCAAGAATCTGCCCCAGAGCCTCCCAGAGGGTGGTCCATCCACCCACTGTCTGCACACTTCTAGGCACAGAGACCTCGCTGTCTCCCCAGGCAGCCCTAGTCCATTTCTGAAGAGCTAGAATGATGAGAATGTACTTTCTAAAATCTAGCTGAAATTTCCCCACTTGCATCCATGACCCTGGCTCTGCCCTCTGGGGTCTCATAATACTAATTTTGCTCTTCTTTCTATATAATGACTCTTCTGATAACTACACATGGTCCAGTCACTCTCTGTTCCTTTTCAAACATGGAACTCACCACTGAACATCTAATTCTAGATGTGGACTGATCACAGAAAATAGCCAATGCTGACCTCCCTTAATCTAGAGACTATTCTTCTGTCAATGCCACACACACTTTAAGTAGCTTCATTACTCCATAGACTCACACTCGGTTTGGGCTGTGAAAACCACCCAGACAGTATGAGTGGTCCCATGGCTAACAGGATAGACAGGATAGATAATTGTCCCAGTTGTGAACAGGATAGATACAGCCCCTGCGAAATAAGGCTTTTTATCCTGGGCAAGCAGGCCCCCTGCTTCTGTCTGACTCTCCAGGCAGGCCTACACTTTGGAGTACTTTTCTCAAATTTTTCTAGGTCCCTCTCCAATGCCTGGCACTGCTCAGGGCTGGTAGTGCCATAAAGGTGAGACTCTCTGAGACCAGACTGAGACTTGCATAGGCTCTGGTCCACTCATCCCCTTCAGGGTTCTTTCCACCATCTACTTCATGCCCAGGGTTGACCAGATGCCCCAAGAGCTCCAGGATTCATTTCTGTGGGTTTGTCCTGGGGCTCTATAGCCAGGCCCTGGTCCCGCTAGAGCAGCACGGCAAATGGATAACTTCCATTAACAACATGGTATTTCTTTTTTACGGTCTCCAGAATGGTGCTGACATACTGATTTTGGATGATTCAAATTGTTTATATAGACAGGGGCCCAGAGCACCCAGAAGAAGCGTTCACAGTCCAAGGGGAGAAACAATCTACTCTAAATGTTATGAGAGAAGCAGCACTGGGTGAGCCTAGAAGAAAGAACCTGGAGGGCTTCCCATAGGCAGTGTTATCAAAGCTTTGTCTAAAGAATGAGCTGGGAAAGAGAAAACTGGGAGAATTCCAGACAGAGAAAAGTGTGTGTAGAAAGGGCTCTGAATATGGTGCAGCCTGGTAATATAAGCTGGGTGGATTGCTCAGCTTTTTTGAACTCTGGTTTAATTGTCTGTAAAACTAAGAGAACAGTCTGTACCTCACAGGGTCAGGCCTTCATTCAGTCATTCAAAGAATGTCCTAAGCACTACGAAGCCAGGCCCTATGAGGTGCCAGGGACATCCAAAAGCACAAGGCAAACTCCTGCTCTTAACACACGCATGAGGGCAATGTGGCAGAGAGGTCCCGACTTCCCTTGAGCCCCACAGCGGGATTAGTTAACTCCAGCCTTCCTGTCCCTTGAGCTCAATCTTGAAGGAAGCTTAGTAAGAGTTGTCAGGATAGAAAAGATGGGAGGAGTCTTCTAAGATGAGGGAACAGTATATGCAAAGGCCCAGAAGTCTGAGCAAGCCTGAGATATCTGGGGCCTGGGAAGTAGCCCCATATATCCAGTGGGGTATGGTGCATGTTGACTGGGGCTAGAATTTGAGGCCAGAGCCTAAAGGCCTTGAATGTCCTTTATTATGTGGGTGAGGCTGAGCTCTGGAGGATTTTAAGCCTGAAAGTCATCTGATCAGATTTGCAGTTTGGAGAGTTTCTCTGGAGGCCAGTGCGGGGGCTGGACTGTTGAGTGAAAGCCTGGAGGCTGGGAAGTCAAGGAGGAGGCTGGTGGGACGTCTGGGTGAGAGAAGTTGAGGCTGTCTCCAAGGGGGATGGAGGAGGGGCATGGCCTCACATCGGAGGCAGAATCAACAAAAGCTTAACGGCTGGTAGATGTGTGTGTGGTAGGGGAGAGGTGGAGCCAAGAATGACTAAGGTATGTGGCATGTTTGTTTTCCAGAAGGAATACCAGCAATTGTGGCAATGTTAGGTAGCATTTATTACTCGTTAATTATGTGCTAGGCAACATGCTAAGCATTTTACACGCATGATCTCATTTAATCCTCCCAGCAATTCTGTGAGGTAGCTACCATTTATCCCCCATTTTATGGATGAGGAAACTGGCTCAGAAAGGTTAGGTAACTTGCCCAAAGTCACACAGCAGACCTGGGACTGGCATTCAGGGCAGCCCTCAGGGGTTCCATTCTTCTATCCCTCCCACTTTTCTGTCAGGCTCAGGCTCTGGGCTCCTGCCAGGCCGTCCACACCCTGTGACCACCCAGGAACTCAGGCACGGAATGTTTCCTTGTCTGCCTCTCCCTCAAGTCTTTCCTACACAAGAGCAGGGGCTCTGCAACTGAAGAGACCCATACTTACCCATCCGTCCACCCGCAGCGCACTTGCTGAGCCCCACTTTAGGCCAGGCCCAGGAATACGGACTGGAACAGACTCGGCCCCTGCTGAGTGCGCTCAGCCCAGGACAGGACAGTGGCCTGTGTCTGCAGATTCCTAAGCGACCACTCTGTCTAAAGGCGCTCTCTGCCCGTCTCTGCCTCTATCTCAGCCCCTTTCTGCTTGTTCATAGCCCTTATCAGAGGTGAATCACTTTATATTTCTGTTTGTGGTGTCTATCTTCCCCATTAGAGGGAATTTCCCTGTTATGGACTCAATTGTGTGCCTTTGAAAATCATATGTTGAAGTCCTAACCTCCTGTACCTTAGAATGTGACTATATTTGGAGATGGCATCTCTTCAAAGAGGTAATTAAGTTAAAATGAGGTTACTAGGATGAGCCCTAGTCCAAAATGACCGGTGTCCTCATAGGAAGAGGTGATGAGGACACAGCCCCGCCCAGAGGGAAGACCACGTGAGGACAGAGTGAAGACGGCCATCCACAAGCCCAGAGGAGAGGCCTCAGAAAAGCAGCCCTGCCAACACCTTGATTTCGGACTTTCCACCTCCAGAATTGTGAGAAAACAGATTTCTTCTGTGTAAGCCTCTCTCCGTCTGCAGTCCTGTGTTACGGCAGCCTGAGCCCCCGAACGCACTCCCTGCAGGACGCTGCCCTGTTCCCCGGGCCTAGCATCAGGCCTCGCCCATGACTAGGCGATCAGTAAATATTTGTTGATTAAGTGTGTGCATGAGTGTGTGTGTGTGTGTGTGTGTGTGTGTGTATTACGCTTATAGATGGCCATGTATGCAAGGATCTGTGTTGGGATGAACTCAAGTGTATGTCTGCGTGGGTGTGCTTGCATGCAGGAGAGCAGACTGTGAGTGGCACATGTTTACAGGTTTGTGAACAGGGGTGTGGTGGGTGTGGGAATGTGGGTAAGTGTGGAGGGTGCTGTGTGCGCCTCTGTGAGCCTCCCACCCCAGTGTGCATCTGGCCGTCTCCACGTGCACACAGGAATATGAGTGTGTGTACGAACTGCGTCCTGTGTCTGCGTGTCTGAGCGTGCCCTGGCACTCACCTGTGTCTGTCCTACCCCACAGCTGGGACAGCGGCAGTCTCTGCCCTGGCCTCGTGCTGGGGAGGGGTCCTCCCTGCTGGTGCTCCCTGAGGCAGTGGCTC
Organism: Halichoerus grypus; assembly: GCF_964656455.1. Lineage (NCBI taxonomy): Eukaryota > Metazoa > Chordata > Mammalia > Carnivora > Phocidae > Halichoerus > Halichoerus grypus. The sequence continues at coordinate 150,740,002 of NC_135716.1, forward strand.
ACAGGACGAGCTTCCTGAAGGAAGCTGGGCAGGGGAGGTGCTCCCCAGCCAGACTAGCCCTGAGGGGCGGTGGAGGGGAAAAGCTGACCTCCCCTTGGATGCCCCCTAATCCCCGTCCCCCTTCTCCCAGAATGGGTTGCTTCCCCGCCACCCTCCTGACCCCACACCCCTGCCCCCATACAGACTGTTCAGTTCGGCCATTAGACTGTGCTTATGGACTGTGTCCCCCTCCTCCGGTGCCCTTACTTTCTCTCTTGGGACTGAGATGGCAATGATGACATCAGGTGGTATGTTAAGACAATTGTGATGTTTTATTCCTCCTCCCGAGGTTCCTTCTTCCTCCAGCGAGGAACAGCCCCACACTCATTGCCCCAGGGGAGGTGTATGGCAGGGCAGAAAAAGTCTGGCCAGCAAGGGTCCGTCGTTCTTCTTTTCCCAAGAGAAACAGGGCTGTGCAGAGAAGCTGAGACAGAGAAATGACACAGACTGACCTGGAAGCCCCAGCGAGGGGCAAGGGGCAGGACTTTCCAGACCTGGGCTGTGCGGAGACCCAGAGCCAAAGCCAGGACGCCCCCAAGCGGAGAGGACGAGGATGGCCCAGGTGAGCCTGTGCAGTGGAAGGCAGGCAGGGCAGCCACCCAGAGCCACCAGGGGCCATGTGGCAGGGGCAAGGGACTGCTCTAATGCAGCTGACTGACAACCAGAGCAGCCCCCGCCCCCCACCCCCCGGCCCTGGCACACGAGAGCGACAAAGGTCACATTTCCTACCAGCTCAGTGAGGAGGGCACTCAAGCGCTCCGTTCCTGTCAAGGCCACACAGGGACGCGCTCTGTCATGCACACCTGGACCGTGGACTAAGATTCACACCCCGTGTAGTGTTCACACCCACCGTCGGCCTTTGTGTGAGCTCATCTCATCTTAGGGGCAGCTCTAAGAGGTAAGTGCTGTGACAGTCCCTTTGTAAAGACCAAGAACCCGAGGCACAGAGCAACTCGCACGGCCCACCACTGCTCTGTAGCTGAGGCAGGATTCCAGTCCACCCTAATCACTACACCACGTCCCGGAATCTTCCTAATCAGCCCCTCCCCTGCCAGTCCATTCCATATACTCCAGATCTAAATGCAAATCTCCACGCCACCCTGCCTGTAGTACCTTCCTCCAAGGGAAGTTCGCAGACCACTTCCTCCAGGAAGCCTTCCCTAACTGCTCTCCTCCCATCCATAAAGGGTCCTTAGATTTCCCTGGATTTTTCTTTAGGTTTTCCCAGTTCCCATGGGTACTTTCTACATGGTTCTATCACTTCTTACCTTGGGAGTGTTGACCCTAAGACTGTGAGCTTCTTTGACATACAGGACTCATCCCTGTGGCTGCTGAATACCTAGCACAGAATAGAGACATAGTACATGTCTGGTTAATGAATGAATGATGTCACTTGCCATGCAGGCCCAAGCTAATGCCTTTCTCCTTCAGGAATCTCCTCTGACCATGAAGAGTGGGTGGCAGGGGAGCAGAGATGGGATCCCGAGTCACACATACTCAATTCTGTCCCTAAGGTACTGTGGACCCTTCACAGTCATTCCCGTCTGAATCTTAATGCCTCTTTACCTAAAACGGAGTTCAGAAGCCCCCCTTGATTTAAGAACAAAGAAGTGCTAGCTACAAACACACTAGACAAACCTGGAGCCTGGCCTACCCTGACTGCCTCTGCCCCGGACTCTTGGCCTCGCCGCCAGGCCCCTGGAGCTTCACTCGCACCCAGGCCTCCCAGCCTCCTGTCTTGGCACCAACTCCAGCTGCACCAGCTGCTGGCTTGGCCCTGCAGGACAACCTCAACTTGGGGGCCGCGGGGCCCCGCGGGGGAGGTCAGGTTGGCAATTTATGGCGTGTGGAACCAGCTCCCTCCCAACACATGATCTATCAAGGCAATGTTTTCCTTGGAAAGCTGCTCCCGCGTGGAACCCTCTTCCCGGCAAGCAGCTCTCCCTCAGGTGCTCCCAGAGTTCATGGGCAGGCAAGGGGGAGCTGAGGGGGCCCGAGGCCTCCTGGGAAGGGGCTGTCTCCATCAGAAATAACAAATGGATTTCCTCCACCCCGGGCCTCAGCCCGAGCACATTCCAGTGGGCAGAGGCCGTGCAGGTGCCAAGGGGCGACAGAGCTCCTGGGTGCTGGGAGGGAACCTTCGCCGGGCTCTCCTCCGATTCCACCCAGAGACTAGGACAAAAGGGGAGAGAGAAAACATTTAAGAGCAAAGGCATGGTGGGGTGGAGAGGCTCAGAGACAGGACAAGACAGAAAGAGAGACAGACGGAGAGGAAAAGAGGCAAGCAGAGGGCAGCCAAGGCCTTGGTGTGGGGATGAGGATGGCGGAGAGGCAGGAAGTTGGGGAGAGAGAATAAGAGGGAGTGAGCCGGACTGACAAGAAGCAGGAAGATGATCAGAGAGAGGCGGGAGGAGGCCGGGGGAGAGAGAAGAGCAGAGCCACGGAGCAGCGGAGTGGGGCAGGGCAGGCAGGACAGGTGGGGCCAGGATGGCCCAGCCAGGCAGGAGTCCTGCTGTGGGAGAAGCACATCTCTGGGACCCCAAACGAAAGGCATGGCCTGGTTCCACACTGACTTAGAACAAATCCCAGGGCCTGTCACGCAAACCTGTCTACTCACTGCCTTCCCAGAGAGCTGTGGTCCCTGGACCTCTGGCTGGGAGTGGGTCACAGCTCAGTGGGGCCCCCAGAGGACAAGGAGCCACATGGAAGGCCTAGGGTGGGGGGCACTGGGTCCGGGGCTGGTGGAGTGAGGAACAATTTGGGGGGCTTCTGTGGTGGTTGGCGATTGAGGGACGGTGAGGAGACGCATCAGGCATTCTGGCTGGGCCAGAGAGGAGGAAGAAAAGGAGACATGGATCCCCACTTTCTTGGAGCCAAAGGCCATTGCAGTTTTCATAGGATCAGACTCGATTTGAAAACCAGGCAGGTGAGCCTCCATCTAGTGAGCGCTCACTGAACACCAAGGTCCTCTTCCTGCTGCTGGGGACACCGCAGCTGACAGGAGACAGAAAGCATACCCTCATGGAGCTTACTTTCTAGCGGGAGGACAAAGACAATAGACAAAATAATGGCATGGACTGATGGCCAGTGAGGCAGAGCTATGCGCTGTGAATAAACACAGAGCAGGGAGGGTGGGAGGAGCGAGGGGCTGGGGATTTGGAATGGGGCGGCCAGCGAAGACCCAGGGGGCGGCCCTGAACGAACGAGCTGGGAACGTCTAGAGGAAAGAGGCGGGAGGGTCTGTGGAGCAGCAAGCAGGATGGTGGGGCCCAGGAGAGGGACCCAGGGGTGAGACACGGTGGGAAGAGGAGCCAGGTCCACTCCAGGTGGGATGGGGGAGTAGTGGAGGCTTTGAGCAGAGGAGTGCCGTGAAATGAATTAGCTCATTGAGGTGGAGACTGCCTGGCCCAGCCTCAGCAAGAGCTGGTGGTGGCTGGAACCGGGGAGGTAATAGGAAGCTGGTGAGAAATGGTCAGGGTCTAGACCCCTCAAGGCAGAGCCAACAGGATTAGCAGAAAAATTGTGTGGGGGTGTGGGGTGAGAAGGAAAGACCAGAGTCACCGCCTCCCTGCAAGGGCTCTTGCCTCCGCTCTCACCTCCCGGGCCAGAGATCTCGCTACCCTTCCCAGGCACCCACTCTTCTTGGGACAGCCCTGCCGGAGAGAAAATGCTTCTTCTGGGTGGTGGTCAGACCTGCCATGCAGAAGAGCCCACCAGTGGGTTTCAGCAGGCACGCAGATGCGATGGCAGCGGTAGAGAGCCCCAGAGATTCCCCGCAGACCACCCAGAGAGGAGCTGAGACGATGCAAGGGAGACTGAGCCGGCCCTGCCGTCTGACCCCCGCTGACTCTTGGTCCCCAGTCCGTCCTCTGAGTGCTGTCTCCTGCCAGAATGTCCTATTTCCCTGAAGTGCTGGCTGCATGGACTGAAGAGGACACAGGTGATAGTTCAAAGAATTCAGTGGATTACAAGAGCTCATGTGGGTAAATACTGCCACCGAGCTAGTATTCATTAAATGTTGTTTGTCACCATTATTATTACTAGTATTATTATTGATTTTACCATCATCATCAGGGATCAAGTCAGACAGATCTGGACCCAAGTTTTGTCCTTGGACAAAGTGTTTAACTTCTCTGAGTCTCAGAGTGTACACCTACAAAGACAGGGCGTAACTAAACTTTCCTCATATCATTGTTGTGACTAAATGAGACACGGGACGCCTGGGCAGCTCAGTCAATCCAGCATCCGATTCTTGGTCTCAGCTCAGGTCAGGATCTCAGGGCTGTGAGATCGAGTCCCATATCCGGCCCCGCATTCAGTGCAGAGTCTGCTTGGGATTCTCTCTTTCCCTCGCCCTCTGCCCCTCCTCCCCTCAAATAAATAAATTAATCTTTGGAAAAAATGAGATAATGCATGTGCAGAATTTGGTGTGGCGCCCGACACAGAGGAAGTACAGGGACTGGGTGCTCAAGTGGTGTGCTGGGATCAGCTCGTACCGCCTTGTGAGCGGATTATTACGTTTTCAGGAATTGTATGAGCGGGTTGTTGAAAACAGCTGCCACTAGGAACTAAATTATTTTGGGGGCCCCTGGGTGGCTCAGTCAGTTAAGCATCTGCTCATCTGCATGGGGTTCCCTGCTCAGCGGGGAGTCTGCTCTCCCTCTGCCCCCTCCCCCACTTGTACACAGACTCTCTTGCTCTCAAATACATAAATAAAATCTTTTAAAAAATTAAATTATTTTTTAAAAATGAAAATATATAAACTTACAATTAAAGAAATTATATTTAAAAAATTATAATACTCAAAGCCCACCATTTTCTATTTACATTTTACTATGATTATCTATTCTCTTGAGGTTATTTACATCGGTTGTTTCTGTATGGTGGAAATACTACATGTGATGTGCTATCATGTATCCCTTCCCAATTCAATTCTGTGTTGAGTGATGTCATCTTGGTAGCTTAGAACCGGCCATGAGGGGAATATTCACACCTCAGAAATTGGCAAAGCTACAAATCTGCGCTTGATTTATTATTTTCTTGATTATCTAGATTTAAGAAAGTGATGGAGAAAATATTCATGATGCAAATTAAACTTAAAAATTGTGTCTATAACACAAAAAAATGAGGCAATACTCTTCCAGTACTCAAAAACTATTATGCAACTAGGCAAAGAATCTGTTCACATCATTGATGACAGAGTAAAGTTCTGACATACATCATTCTTGTTTTACTTTCATCTTATTGTTAATATAAACAAAATGATTAACCAACATCTATGTCGGAACTGTCCTCATTTATCAGTTGCAACCATAGGTTGACTACAAATATGAAATCAAAAATAGCATCCTGTAAGAATTAATTGGCTATATGGAGTTAATAATAAAATATGTTTTATATTTTGTTATTATTTGTAAATTGTGTGCTACACATTCTCTATATCTATAAAGTTTATTTTATATACACACGATTTTGAGAGATGGTTTTAGACATTTATCAGCTCATCATCGTGGTCATCATAATTTTATCACCATTGCTATTATTCATAATTCAATATGGTTTCTGGTATTGGCAGACTAGTTAATTCAGACCAAACTCCCCGATAAGAACAACTAGAAAAACCAAACAATAATAACAAAACACATCTGTTTGAAGGCATTGGCAAGCCTACAAGGCAGTGAAGAGTTACGGGAACAAACTGAAGGACGAAGGAAACCCAGACAGCTGTGCTTAGCATTTGAGCTGGTTTCTCCCCTGGATGTGTCTGCTGATCCCAATAGAGGCAGTTGAGAGGCTGAGATACTGAACAGAGCTCTCAACAGACTCATAAAACTAAGGGGACAAAACTGGGAGCCCAGAGTCTGCCAAGAAGGCTTTTGGTTGAGACCCTAACGGGCTACACCCCAGGAGATAGGGAAAACAGAAAATACATTGCACTAATAGGGATGGTAGCCCTGCTTTAAATGATCTTAATCACTGACTGGATAAATGTGATCCAGAAGAGCCGTAGTCAGAGCCATAGACACCTGCAGGGGGCAAAGGTACATCTCCTCTGGTCAAAGATCGTATCAGCCCAGCACACAACTTATCTCTACAGTTTTTTACATAAAATATTCAGAACGCAATCCAAAATAACCAGGCACATGAGACTACGTGAATTAAAAGAGATGAAGCGATAGAAACAGACCCACAGGAGAGCCAGCTAATTGTGTTAATTAGATATGGACTTTAATAAAACAATGCTTAATATGTTCAAGGAATTATAAAGCAAGGTGGAGAATGGCAATGGAAAAAATAAAACAATGAAAAAGAATTAATTGGAAATTCCAGAACTGAAAATGAAATCTCTGAAATTAAGAACTTAGTGCATCAGTTTAATGGCATGTTAGATCTAGCTGGAGATGGAATGAATGAGCTAGAAGATAGGTTCAAAGAAAATAGCCAGAATGATATACAGAGAGACAGAGGGATGTAAAATACAAAAAGAATATAAGACAGGCCTATAATTAGTGTCCCAGATAGAGAAAAGACAGAAGCAAGCCACAGAATCAATAAACTTCGCGAAACCAAAGCAGGATTAATTCAAGGTAAACTACACCATATTACAGTTAATAATACAGAATAATAAAGAAAAATCTTAAAAACAACCAGATAAGAAAGACATATCACCACCAAAGGAGCAGCGATTTGATTAATAGTTTACTTCTCAATTGAAGCGGTGGAAACCACAAGACAATGAAGTGGTAACGGTAAACAGCTAAAAGAAAATAATCTGATCTAGAATTCGACTCCAGGGCATATGGTCTTCAAAAATGAAGGCAAAATAAAGACATTTTTTAGATGATTTTTTTAAATGAGAGAACTTATCGCTGGCAAACCTGAAGTAGAAGAAATATTAAGGGAAATCCTGAAAGAAAATGATCCCAGATGGAAGCCTGGATAGGCAGGAAGAAATGAAGAACAACAAAAAGACTGAATATATGGGTAAATACATAGGAATATGGATGGTATAAAATGATAACAGTAACGTCTTGTGTGGTTTAGAAATACAGGTCATTAAGACACATGAAAATAATAGCATTAAATTTGAGAAAGGGTAAATGCAGTTAAAGTGCTCTAAGATTCCATTTTCAGGAAGAAATAAAAGTATGAATTTAAAGACCATATAATGTTTGATAGTTAGCAGCACATTTTTAAAACTCTAGGTAAATCACTTAAAGGAGAGTAAATGAAGGTAAAATAACCAAGCTAATTAAGGAGATAAATTATATAATAAAGATGCTCAATAAATCCAGAAAAAAAGCAAGAAAAGAGGGAGAAAAAGAAACATAGAACAGGCAGGACAAATAGAAAACAAATGGTAAGATGTAGATTTAAACCCAAATATTTTAGTAGTTACATTAAAATATAAATGACCTAATGGCTTCAAATTAATAGATTTAAAAATTGCCAGGCTACACTGAAAATGAATCCAACTATATGTTGCCTATAAGAAATATACCTAAAATACAATTATACAGCAAGATTGAAAACAAAAGGATAGAAAAAGTTATAACATACAAACTAATTTTTTAAAAGTTGGTGTAGCTATATTAATATCAGACCATGCAGACTTTAAGGTAAAATTTTACCAAGGTTGATAGATATAAGATCAGTAATCTAAAATTCCATTTTATTTCTGGGGCACCTGCATGGCTCAGTCAGTTAAGTGTCTGACTCTTAATTTCGGCTCAGATCATGATCTCAGGGTTGTAAGGCTGAGCCTCATGCCGGGCTCCACACTGGGCATGGAACCTGCTTAAGAATCTCTCTCTCTCCCCCCCGCCCCAAGAATAAAAAAAATTTTTTAATTCCATTTTATTTCTATAAATCTATACCAGACAATTTAAAGATGGCAACTACAACAGCACTAAAAAAAATGTAAGAATAAAAACAATCAAAAGCATGTGCAATCTCTATATCAAAAACTACAAAACATTATTGAGCGAAATTAAAGAAGCACTAAAGAAACGGAGGGATAGTTCAAATTCATAGATTGAAAGACTCAATATTTCAATGATGTCAGTTCTCCTCCATTTGATCTATAGATTCAATGAATTTCAATCACAATCTCAATGATAGGCTAATGATAACTGACAAGCTGATCCTAAAATTTATATAGAAATGCAAGAAGGCGAGAATAGCCAAGACACTCCTGAAAGAAAGAAGATGGGAAAACTTACTCTACCAGCTATAAAAACTTACCATAAAGCTCTAGCAGGATATAGTAATTAAAGCAAGTTGGTACTGGCTAGGATAGATTCATAGATTGATGGGAAAAAAATATCAGAAATAAGCTCAAGCTTTAATGAGTGCTTGATCAAAGGCAAAAATGGCACCCCAGAACATTGAACAAAAGAATGGACTTTTTCATAGACAGGACTCAGTCAAATGTTTAAAATATGGGAAAAAACTAAAACTAATCTCTTCTTCACATCATACAAAATCAATTTAAAATGAATTTTAGATTTAAAGTGAAACAGAAAACTATAAAGCTCTGAGAATATAACAAAGGAGAACATAACCAATGAACTGGGAGCAGGGAAAGATTTCTTAAACAAGATACAAAAGCACTATTCATAAGGAAAATCCCAGCCCAGTGCTGGGCAGGGGAGTTACCGAGACAAACAACATAGTCCCTGTCCTCAAGGAGTTTTGCCTTCAGGGGAAGCGAGTGAAAAAGAATAAGATATGTGGCAGTGTTTAGTGGATTCCCCATGCCTACTGAGGGGATCTTTGTCAGTAGAAGCTGGCGAGCATGGGTTGGCATGAGGCAGACCTGCACATAACTGGTTCTACCACATCCTAGCTGTGACCTTGGGCAAGTCCCTTAAACTCTATATCTTCAGATTCTTCATCAGTAAAATGGGAAATTTGCCAAAGGTTCCTTTAAGGACTGAATATGATGACATATGTAAATGCCTGACACATACTAGATATTCCACAGGACCTAGCTCCCTCTCTTTCCCACCCGAGAACTGATTCCTAGGGTTGGTTTGTGCTGGGCTTTGAAGGATGAGGGGCTATCCCCAAATAAGGTTCACCTTGTGGGACCTCCCCTCACCCCCACCTTCTCTCATCTCCACCCTGACCCCAGCACCCGGCTGGGCACCCAGATGGTCTTTAGATCTTCATTGAAAGCTTGTTGATTCAGTAATGCACCCCCTTCAACAGATGTGATGTGTCTCAGAACAGAGGACAGCCTTAATTCAAGATTAATTCAGCACTGTCACTTAAAAACAAACAAACCACAACCCTCCCCTCCAAAAAAATCCTTCTTCTTTTAGTTCATAAAAGATAGAAATGTGAAGCAGCGAGTGTTGGGCTGGGCTATGGTAAGATATGTCCCAGGTTTGGCTCTGGGCTCTGTCACTCATCAACTCGGTGACATGAAGTAAGTCCCTATTTGTCTCTAAATCTCAGTATCCTCCTACATATAATGGGGATTCCCGTTCTTCCTCAAACACATATAGTTAAAATTAACTAAAATTATGTATCTATAAACCCTTTAGGAAATGCAAAATACCATATGAATGCCAGCAGTAATTTTTTAAAAAATTTTTATTAACATATAATGTATTATTTGTTTCAGAGGTACAGGTCTGTGATTCATCAGTCTTACACAATTCACAGCGCTCACCATAGCACATACCCTCCCCAGTGTCCATCACCCAGACATCCCCTCCCTCCCACCCCCCTCCACTCCAGCAACCCTCAGTTTGTTTCCTGAGATTAAGAGTCTCTTATGGTTTGTCTCCCTCTCTGGTTTTGTCTTGTTTCATTTTTCCCTCCCTTCCCCTATGATCCTCTGTCTTGTTTCTCAAAATCCTCATGTCGGTGAGGTCATATGATACTTATCTTTCTCTGATTGACTTATTTTGCTTAGCATAATACCCTCTCAAATGACAAGATTTCTTTTTTTGATGGCTGCATAATATTCCATTGTATATATATACCACATCTTCTTTATCCATTCATCTGTTGATGGACATCTAGGCTCTTTCCATAGTTTGGCTATTGTGGACATGACTGCTCTAAACATTGGGGTGCATGTGCCCCTTTGGATCCCTACATTTGTATCTTTGGGGTAAATACCCAGTAGTGCCAGCAGTAATTTTGATAGCCAAAACATTTATTGAGCACTTTCCATTGTCAAACATAGTACCGTATCTCATTAAATCCTTACAGTCCTAAGAAGTAGTTATAATTATTGACTCCCATATGTCAGGGAAGGAACTGAAGCTTAGCGAGGGTACATAGCTTACCCAAGGTCACTCAGCTAAGAAGCGCTGGAGTCAAGACACAACTAGTCCTGCTATCCTGGGCTACCTCAGCCATGGCTCCAGCAGAACTCAGGCTGAGGCTTTCTTGACATTGTTCTCCAGTGAGTACCCAGGCCCTCGAGGGAGTGGCAGGGAGCCTTAGAGTGAAGAAAAGGACTTCAGGGTTATTACCACTGATGTCACAGAGGTTCATTAAGTCATTCACCACATTTGTGCAATTTACTGATGCGCCAGGCACTGTTCTAGGCACTGCTCTGTCAGTGGATCAAAGATCTCCACCCAGTGGCACCTGCATTCTCTGAGAGGGAGACCCGCACAACAGCAAGCGCCACATAAGTGAAGTAGAGGATGCATAGAAGATCACAAGGATGATGCAAAAAAGAGAAAGGAGAGCAGGCTGAGGAGGATGGTAGTGAAGGGGAGTGGAGGACCGTTTAAACAGGGTGGTCAGGGCAGGTCTCACTGAGAAGGTGACATTTGAGCAACGGCTTAAAGGAGGTGAGTAACTCAATCATGGGAGCAGATGAGAAAGCCAGAGGAGAGTGGGGATTTGGACTGGGGCCTGTGAGCGTCCTGGACTGGATGCAGGGGGCATAGGTATACGCAGACGACCTCTCGAAGCCTCAGCGTTGGAGGGGTGCCTGGGATGCCCTGCACCCATCCCCCTCCCACGTCACTGCAGGAGGCTGAGGGCAGAGGGACAGCGAGGTAGTGGCCGGCACGACAACTCACTGGCCCAGGGCTCGCTAGCTGGCCGTCTCGTCAGCGGGAGTCCGAGGCATCCCACATTAGCAGGGCTGAGCCCCTTTGTCATCTCGCACACCTCTCTCTCCAGCACTGTCTGAAGGTGGCTGTGGTCTCGGCTGCAGGCCAGAGCCAGGCCGGGGCCAAGCGCAGGACTGCACGGCCGGCGTGGCCCAGCCGCAAGAGGTTTCTCCCACTTCCCCACCCAAAACGAAGATCGCCTTTTAGATGACCTTCATACCACAATTTCAAAATCACAGGGGACCACTCCAATAAACTAGCATTTCCACTGTGGCTTCATTGGCACGTGCTGAGAATGGCCACAGATCCAACCGCAGCTTCTCGCTCCACATAATTCAGCGCCTTAACCCGAAGCAGGCCCCCAGCTAGCGCCTTTGTCTTTGGGGTCCTGAGAGGCCCCAGCCACCCTGCTTCTCCCCAGCGCCGGGGGCCCCTAGAGCAGCAAGGTAAGCGAATGAAGCCTTAGAAGAGTCTGTTGAGAAGAGATCCCAAAGCCAGAGAAAAATAGACTCATTTGCATTCATTTCCATTTAATGAAACAAACATTTACTGATTATCCTCCCACAGGTCAGGGTCTGTGTTTTGCCACGAGTGGCAGTAAATAAGACAAGGTCCTCGCTTGTGGGAGATTGCAAAAATGAGCATTCTTCTCATCTCTGCATGCCTACATCTTTGCAAGGTCACTTTGCAGCTCTTCTGATCCAGGAACAGAGTCCGTTTCTCTAGCCCTCGACTCTGGCTTGCCCCCCAGTGATCTGCTTTGGCCAATGGAACACGAGTACTTGACTTGACAGCACCTGGCTTGAAAAGCATGTGGACATGGAGCCCGGCCCTCTTTCTGCTCTTGGGAACCCTGCTACCACCCCGTATGACGCAGCTTGGGCTAGCCTGCTGGATGATGAGAATCGTGTCGCTTCATTACTCCATCCAACAACCAGCCACCACAGACAACTGACACCAGCAGAGCAACCGCTCAGATGAGCCCAGACCAAATTGTAGACTCACGGAATCATGAGATAGGCAAATGGTTGTTGTTTAAGACGCTAAGCTCAAAAAGGGCTCTCTATCTCGGGAGCCAGGCCGGTGCATCAGTCAGTGCAGCTAGCTTGGTGTAGGACAGCAGGGAGTCGTGAAGATGACGGCCAACTGTCCTCACCTAAAGGAAACAGGCTCTAGGGACGCCGGGGGGGGGGGGGGTTCAATCAGTGAAGCGTCTGCCTTTGTCTCGGGGCATGATCCCAGGGTCCTGGAATCAAGTTCCGCATCGGGCTCCCTGCTCAGCGGGGAGTCTGCTTCTCCCTCTGCCTGCCGCTCCCCCTGCTTGTGCTCACTCTCTCTCTCTCTCTGACCAATAAATAAATAATATCTTTAAAAAAAAAGGAAACAGGCTCTACAGCTCATTCCAATGGGGCCGCTCACGAGTGTGCACCCAGTGTTGCAGACAGTTTTAAAGAGAAGCCAAAAATAAGATATTTATGCAAGATCCCCCAATATTTAAATGTTGACAATGTAATCATCTTTCACACCATGTAAGTTAAGAATCTGCAGGCCTAATCCAGCCAGCAGACATCAACTTCTAGTTTCATGGAAGAAAAGGGAATACAGGTGACCTTTGAACAACACAGAGTGAAATGCACAGATCTACTTATATGCAGATTTTTTTCATAAATACAGTACAGTACTATAAATGTGTTCTCTCTTCCTTATGATTTTCTTAATAACATTTTTCTCTATTTTATTGTAAGAATACAGTATATAATACCCACAACATACAAAATATGTGTTAATCTATGGTTTATATGATCAGTAAGACTTTCAGTCAATAGCAGGTTATTTAGTGGTATTAAGTTTGAGGGGCGTCAAAATGATATGCAGAGTTTTTACCACATGGGGGGTCCACACCCCCAACCCCTGTGTTGTTCAAGGGTCAACTGTACTTTAAACAAAACAACACCGATTATGATGATAATAATAACAGTTTTTAAAGAGGGAGTTAAGTGCAGAGAAGGTTAGGCATGGGGGCTGCAGAACCCAGGAGAGGCACCTTAATGCAGCCACTGGACGTCAGAGAGGGCTCCTTACGGCAGGTGACATCGGGCTTGGGTCTGGAAGAAGGAAGACATGTAAGCCAGGTCACAGGGTGAGAGAGAGATTCCCCACAGAGCGAACAGCCTTCGTCAGGGCTAGTGTGGCAGGGCTGACAGCCTGGGGGAGGGCATCCCTAGACCATAAGGGGAAGGAGCAGTCAGAGTGGCCAGAAGGGAGGCTGGAATGGTGGCCGGCGTCCGTGAAAGTTTGGACATATCGTCTAAGGAGGCAATGACGTGGCGAGGTCTTTCAGCGAGCAGCCTGGGGAATCAGGCTCCTCAATCCGAATCCCAGCTCGCTCATTTCTTCCCCAGGCCAACCCTTGTTGAGTCACTTACCTCTTTGAATAGTGGCGGAACCTGGCATCAGCTTGTTAAAGCACAGATAGTATTTATCCGTGAAGAGCCACTGAGGTATTGGTTGTTTCATGCTTTCTTAAATGTTCCTTCTTTCTCTTTTTTTTTTTTTTTGTTAAACATGCTCGTTTTAGAAAATTACTGAAATATAGCAAGTATGAAGAAGAACATTTTTAAATTCCCCACAGTCCCACCACTCAGGAACAACCATGATGGACACTTTCAGCCATCTTCCCGGTCTCCCTATCCTGTACCAGTATGGTTTGCTTGCCTGTGGTTTGTTTCCACAAAGTTGAAATTATTCCCAATATACAATTTCGTATTTTTTTTCACTTAATGTCATACCATAAGAATTTTTCCCATGTCATTAAAAATTCTTCAAAAACATCATTTTTATAAATTCTTATGGAAATAATCTGCCTGTGTGGGATGTCTTCATTAGGCATTTAGAAAATAATGCCAGTACTGGTGGTTATTTACATTTATTAAACAGTTACTATGTTCCAGGAGTTTCCATGTATTAACTTCTTTCATTCTCACACCCTTGAAGGTAGGGGTCATATGTACTACTCCAGGGGCTGGGATCTGTCCAGATGCGCTCTCCTCCCCTCTTCTCCCTGCCCCAGGCCTCAGTGCGCTGATGGGTAGGGATGCCTGCACCTGCTACTTCGCCCTCCACCATCTGGCTGGGTCCTGCCAATGGGAGGCATGGCAGGAGATCTATTTCTATCCCCTTGGGCCCCTTCCTGCTGGGGCTGGGGCAGGTTGGCTGCCTCCTACTTGCCCAGAGCCACAGCCCCCGTCAGAAGCTCTCTCCCCACAGCTGGCTCTCCAGCTCTGGCTAACCAAGCCCTCCTCTTGGCCCTGCAGGCCTCGAGGTGCCCAAGCTCCCTGCAGGTGTTAGTGCTGGAGTGCTGCCCCCTCGGCGCTGCCTACATGGTCATAAAAGTCCTTTTGTTCACCTCTCATCAAGTGACCCAGGTCGATTATGCCGTCTGTGTCCTGCTGCTGCAGCATGTCCATGGATAAAAAGTCATGTGCCCTGATAATGAGCAACTCCAAAAGTTATACAATGACAATTAGACCCCTGGGTTCACTGCCCAAAGGTGACCACCCTCAAAACTTTACTTTTTTGTTTAAAAAATAGTAAGAATAGCTCACACATAGAGTGCTCTAAAGATGAAGAAACCGCGGGCACCTGGGTGGCTTGGTCAGTTAAGCCTCCAACTCTTGATTTCGGCTCGGTCGTGATCTCAGGGTCCTGGGATCGAGCCTGCTTGGGATTCTCTCTCTCCCTCTCCCTCTCCCTCTGCCCCTCCCTACTGTGCTCCCTCTCTCTCTCTCTCTCTCAAATAAATAAATAAATATTTTTTAAAAAGATGAAAAAACTGAAGCACAGAGAGGTTAAATGACTCACACATGGTCACACAGCTCAAAAGTGGCAGAACCGGGAACTGAACTCAAATAATCTGGCTACTGAATTTATGTTTTTAAATACTGCATACACTACCTCTCCCAGAAGTCTCTATTAATATCTATATCTTTGTCTCAAACTCTCTATTGCTCTTACACAAATTGAAGCATGTTATATGTACTAATCGTGACTATTTACTTAGTAACATAGCTTATAGATCTTCCTGTACACCTTGTTCTTTTTTCCCACTTAACATACGTTGATATGCTTTCCTTATGCACGACTAAGCTCTACCTCATTCTTTAGTCTTCTCCTGATTTGCATTTCAATTGGTTTCAGTTTTTTTGCTATTACAGACAAGGCCATAGTAAATAACCTTGTGCAAATATCTATGCATATCAGTGCGGGCATATCTAGGGATTAGATTCCTGGAGGTAGAATTTCTAGGTCAAAAGGTATGTGCATTTTTTTTTAATTTGCACGAAGATTTTTAAATTTTGCTTTTGCAAAATTATTGATGATGGCTATCTCAACAGTATCTTTAAGCCTGTTTTACTTGGTTGTGTTTTATCAAATTTTTTACTTTTTAAATTTTCGTAGTTAAAAATATTATATTTTAATCTTCATCGTTTTCATGAGAGAGGTTGACATCTTTTCAATAAAACCTTATTTTATTGAGCCTTACTATGCTGTTATTTAGCCCATTCTTCAAAATTCACTATTAAAAATAACAGTATGATGACCACCTTTGCACATGAGTCCTGTCTGTATTGCTTAGTATTTTCTGGGAAATATTACTTAAGGTAGAATTACTGAGTCAGAGGGCATGGGCTTTTTTAGACTCTTGCTGCATGCTGCAAATTACCACCAAAAGAATGACATTGCCCTCCCACTAATGACGTCTGAGAGAGATCCCCCCACCTACCTCCCCAGCGCTTTTATAATTTTTAAATGAGTGCCTCTGAATAAGGAAAATGGGATTTCAATTTCATCTCCATTGCCTTGATTTCTAATAAGCCAGATTGAGCATTTTTTTTCATATTCTCGGCCATTTACATTTCTGTTTCTGTGAATTCTATCTTTTATCCACGTTTCTCCTCTTAGTGTTTCTCTTACGACAGGTGAACACACAACATTTTTAAGCAGGTCAAATCAGCATATCATTTATTAAATCCCTACTATGCAGACAGTGTGGAGCTAGGTGTTTGAGAGCCATAAATGAGATGCAATAATTATTCTTACAGATCTTGTGATTTCGCCAGGCAGACAAGCCCATACACAGAGAAAGCAATTAGAGAGCAAACCAGACAGTCTGTAATCAAGTGCTAAATGGGCAGCTCAGATGCTACGTGCCGTGAGAGCTCAAAGAGGAGAGACAAGAGCCGTGCTGGCGTGGTCAGGGAAAGCTTCTCGGAGGAGGAGCCCCCCACAGGAGCTCTATGTTTAAAATGTGACTATGGCCTTAGTGACACACATGTCTCTCCTCCAGCAGGAAGGGTGACACCTCAGTGGCTCTCTTAACACTTCTGCGGGAAATCAGTCTTCAACAGATAAACTAGTTGACCGCGGCCACGGCTCAACCAGGCCAGCAGCGGTTGGCCGGTCTTATCGTTGCCATGGTAACCATGGCGACAACAACTGACATTTATTGGGCTCTGACCATGTGCCAGACACCCTGTGCTAAGTGCTTTCTATTTATAATCTCATTTAAGTTCCTGGCGAGCCTATGAAGTAGGTACTATTGTTACCTCTTTTACAGATGTGGAAAGTGGGGTTAAATAAGTCGCTCAAGGCATCGGTGAAAGTGTTGATGAGCTTGGTCTCTGACCTCTGTTCGTCAGCCTCCGAGAAGTATCCTCTATGCCCAGGCTTGCTGCAACAGCTAGGGCCCACCCAACCCTTCCCTCCTGCCTCCAATCAGAGCTGGCAGTTCCTTTGGCATGACTGACAGGCTTGAGGGGAACAGATCAGAGTCCTAAAAGTTCAGCGAAGACTCCCTGAGCACATGCTAAGTCCAGGGTGAGGCACCCTGGTCCCCACTGTACAGGGAATGGCCCAGGAGTAGACCAGGGCAAGGCTGTGATAGAGATTCGGGCTGCTAGGGAGAAGCACGAGGAGCACGGATAGCAGAGGGGGCCATCAACCCCAAGCGTGCAGCTGAGTCAGTCCTGAGAAATGGAGGGGGTCCCCAGGGAAAAGGAGGGGTGGAGAGGAATTCTAAGAAGAGAAAACAGCCGAGGTCAGAGCCAAGGTGGAATGCAGTATGGGCGTGAGGGCGGGGTGGACACGATCACAGTGTGTCCCTTTATCACAGTGCTGACCACACCGTGTGGTCATCCTCTGCTGACCCATCTGTTCTTCCCAATGAGCCACGTACGCCCCCAGAGCAGCAACTTCACGCAACCCTCCCCTGTGAACCCGCAATGACAGGACGCTAGCCTGTATTGGGCAGGCAAGACATGTCCATGAAGGAAGGCGCTGATGGCCAGACGTCTCCATCAGGGAGGACTAGGCACTCAGGACTTCACCAGGTGAGGCAACGCCCCAGGGTGGGGCCTACCGTGCAACCAGACTGTGCACCCACTGAGGACAGGGGCGTCTCCTTCTCCTTCCTGTCCTCCAACACCAAGTTGCCAAGCACAAGCAATGGAATAATAACCACTACTATTAGTCCAGCAAACACATAGTGATTACATGGAAGATGCAACTCTAAGTGCTTTGCAGAAATCTTTCTCTGAACCTTCCCCAAAATCCCATTATACTCATTGTACAGACTGGAAAACTGAGGTACAGAAAGCTTAAGTAACTTGCCCAAGGTCATTTGAGAGACACTACAGAACAGAACTTCAGAGCAAAGGCATGGGGATCGGACCAGACCCAGGTTCAAATCCTAGCTGTGTCACCTAGCCCCTGGGGGATGGTTACTTATATTCTCCGGCCTCAAGTTCTGAAAGAGTAATAGTAACAACTTCACAGTTCCATGGTGAGGAGCAAATGATATAAATGGAAGGCACCTAGCTCCGTGCTTGGCACACAGCAGGGACTCAGGAACCAGCAGCCATCATTTTTGCCCTGAAGTCCAGAAAGCTCTTGTTCCAGTGAAGACACGCCATGGGTTGCCCACATGGTCTCCCCTGGTCCCCTTCCCCTCAGACACAACCTCTTGTCCCACACATGAGCCACTCGCAGGAAGACATGTGAGTCAGACCCCTGGTCCACTTGGGCCTGCTGTTCCCCAGTCAGCAAACTTCTTCCATCCAGAGCAATCTTTTCCACTGCTCCCAGCTGCCAGCAGAGGCCGGAATCAGAGAGCATCTTGGCTCCCATTGGAAGAAAAACAAACTTTGCAGAAAAATAAACACTTTTTTAAAAAGTCCTGTGGTTTTGCATTCAAGACCTAATAGTTTTTCCTTTCTTTTTTTTTTTTTTTTTTCCCAGATACCACAAATCTTCTGCTGGAGGGAGAAAAAAGAAAAAGCGACTAAGAAGAGACTTCTAGATTGTTCTTTCAAGCAAACACACCCCAAGATGGCCTCATTCAAGGATGAAGGTCTGGCATCTATGCCGCCATGGGGAGACCTCCAGACAGCAGCCCCTGGAGACTAGAGTCTTCTCTTCCCCACTCTCTGAGCTGTCCCTTCTCCTTACTTCCAGGCCTGGAAGGGTGAGTCTGAGCGACTTTTCTCACCCACTCCAGTCGCTCCGGTGCTGTAATGAGCAGACACAGGCATAAATGCCAGGGGGGCCCAGACGGAGGCTCTCATGTGATAAGCCTGTGACATTTTAACTCCCAAATACAGTTGCCTCCCAAAGTGAGGCTAGCTGGCTAGAGGCCATTCTGTTCCAGTGACAAGTCTAAAACAGGAAACTCTTTCTTAGAGAAACACAAAACCATTGCCTTTGAGAACAGCCTCCACTCTGCTCCTCCATCCCTCAGCAGGGCAGGGACAAGAAGGCTGGAGTGGCCCGAGCAGTGGTCGAATGCTCTGGGTGAGCCATGCCCCTCAGACAGGCACAGGTTTGCTCATCCCGAGTCTCTGGGTGCGCCAGCCCCCTGCCAGGCAGCAAGGGAGGCTGGGGGTGTGGTGATGGAGAGACACAACAGCTAAAGCACCTTCTACAGGAACAGGCACACAGTAGGTGTTCTGTTCATCTCTGTTCCCTTACATCTGGAGCTCCTGAACCTGCCCCGTGGCTCTGGGAGGTCTGGAAACACCTGGAGGGGTAGACAATATTTTGTGTGCACACTCTCGCTGGTGAGGGCATTCACTGAAATCTCAATGGGTTAAAGACCCCCAGAGGCTAACAACTACTGGCTTTTTAATTTAACTTTTCAACTGAGAGTTGAACTGTCTGAAGGCAAGGACCCATCTCGTTCATCTTGGTATCATCATAGCCCAGGAAAGGCCCACCATGTTGGCCGTTCAATGGCATGAATGAATGAATGAATGAATGAACAGCAAATGGCTTATTCCTTCAAAGAATTCAGAGCCCAGTAGAGGAAACATAGAAAAAGGAAGCATAATACAAGGCAGAAAATGATACAGGACAAAAGGAATGGGAAAGTGAAGGGTGGCAGGAGCTTTGTGCAGACACATGTTTCTCTGGCAAGGCGGAGGAGCTGGGCTGGACCAAGGGGTGGGGGCAGTAGATAGAACGTGGGGAGGGCTGGGAAGTCATGTCAGGAAACATGGTAAAAGAAAGAATCACAAACTTTATAGACACATGGACATTTTTTTAACTGTGGTTTTGCACTCGGGGCCTAATGGTTTTTCCTTTCTTTTCCCATACAAGCTGTCCAGTTTGGCGAGAAGGAAGTATCCGTTCAAGGCAGGGGTGGGAAAGAGGTTTGGAAAGAGAGGTTGGGTCACATCCTGGGGGGCCCCCGAATGCCAATCTGCTGTCCCGAAGTAGCAGAGCAGTTCAGCACGGGGACAAGAGGGAGAAGGGACGGCTGCCCCATCCCCGCGAGGAGCTGCTGCCAGGCTCCAGGGGAGGGAGGCGGCAGGACACCAGGCCTGGCCAGGGGCTCCGTGCCAATGGAGGAAGGGGGACCAAGCAGTTGGCAAGGTCTGCTCGCATGGAGGATGGTGACGAAGAAGCTGTCCTCTGAGAATCCTCTGACTCTCCCCAGCCTGATTTATTGCCATTTTTTAGATTCAAATAACAGCACATTTTAAAAGATTAAATCAAACTCAGTTATAAGAATATAAAGAGGAAAAATTAAACTCAGTTATCAGAATATATAAAGAAAGAAAAAAAGGGCGCCTGGGTGGCTCAGTTGGTTAAGCGACTGCCTTCAGCTCAGGTCATGATCCTGGAGTCCCTGGATCGAGTCCCACATCGGGCTCCCTGCTCGGCGGGGAGTCTGCTTCTCCCTCTGACCCTAACCCCTCTCATGTGCTCTCTCTCATTCTCTCTCTCTCAAATAAATAAATAAAATCTTTAAAAAAAAAATAAATAAATAAGCAAGACTGACATAAATACACAGAATCGGCGTAAAGTGATACTTTTTGCCTCGTCTCGTTGGTGTCCAGTGATTGCTTCCTGAGTCCAGGTCCCTCCGAGACCGAGCACCCTCACCTTGCGGCCCCAAGGCCTTTGTTCGTGAAGATGCTGCTTGGAGACCCTGTCCCCTGGCTCCTTCTCAATAGCTCCTTTCATGAAGCAGCCTTCCCTTGCAGGGGACTTTTCGGAAGGCCCGCAGCCGACGGTTCCCGTCGCGATACCCCGTTCTCTCCTCCTGCCGCCGGCCAAGCTCCCGGCACCCACCGCGGCGGCCGCTCCTCTCCGGCCAGCTCTGCGCAGGCGCTGCCCGGCGCGTCCCACGGGTTAGCTCCTTTACTGCTCCCAGAACCCCCCGGGGCGGTGCCCCCAGACTCCTCCCCGACGGCTCGTGACGCGGAAGCACAGGCCTGGGTCAGTGAACAGGGAAGCCCAGATGGA
Source organism: Halichoerus grypus (assembly GCF_964656455.1). Lineage (NCBI taxonomy): Eukaryota > Metazoa > Chordata > Mammalia > Carnivora > Phocidae > Halichoerus > Halichoerus grypus. Next base: position 150,760,932 of record NC_135716.1, read on the forward strand.
AGCCCAGATGGAAGCCCAGTGTGTCCGCCCTGGAGTCATTTGGGTGCCGCACTTTCCTTCACACACGCTGATGCGCGGCTTCGTGGGTGGGGATAACGACCCGCAAGGCTTTCACGAGGAAAAGGTGAAGGGTGTTCTGTCCATGCCGACCACAGTCCTGTGCATACATGGTTGGTTTTGTTTTTTAAATGCGGGAGGAATTGTTGCGTGTGAGGCACTTTGGGAGGGCAGGGAGGTGCCCCATGGGGTTTATGAGCTGAACACCTGCCTGGTCTGTCTGCTCCCGATACCCCGTAGCCACTGGAAGGGACCGGACCCGGCTGCGCGGTCTGCCTCCACGTGCCAGTCTGAAGAATGGGCTTCCACCTTGGGAATCCGCAGAGGCCCACAGACCCACAATAAGAACATAAATTCAACAAGTCTCAAAGAGAAACACCCGTGATTTGCCTATTTCAGACAAGATCTTACCCCCAAGAAAGACCCCAGGTCTTTCAGGGACCAGGAAGGGAACTTGATTTTTAACGCAAGCGAGAGACACAATACTGGAGAAAACCTAGAAACCCACCGAAACTTGGGTTACGGTGCTGGTTTTGCTGCTCCTAGCCATAGGACTGCAGAAGAGTCTACCTGCCGAGCTTCTGCTGACCCCTCGGGTCCAGGGAATAGTCCTTACTCTACGTCCATGACTTTGTTCCTTTGTTGCATTCTTCTAGGTTTTGCATCAGCTGAACTTCTACTTATTCCTCAAAGCCCCGTGGAAATGCCCTCCCAGCAGCCCCCAGGGGGAATTCGTCTCTCTTCCACTTGGTACATGGAACACCCCTTTTTCTCACTAGGGCTTACATATTTTGCTACCTTGTATTTTATTTATTTAATTTATTTATATATTTTATATATTCATTTAAGAAAGCGTGAATTATGTGACATAGTCTCCTGAGCACCTACTACAACCCAAGGGTTGGGCTAGAATGCTGGGAATGTAATGAATAAGAGATTGTTATGGGCTGAATTGTGTCCCCCAGAAAAGACAAGTCAGAGCCCTAACCCCCAGGGCCTCAGAATATGACCTTATTTGGAAACAGAGTCATTGCAGATGAAATTAGTTAAGATGAGGTCATGGTGGTGTAGGGTGGGCCCCTAATCTGATATACTGGTGTCCTTACAAGAGGAGAAGAAACACAGAGACAGGGACACACAGGAAGAACACCATGGAACAGCAGAGACCGAGACTGAAGATAGGCTGCCACGAGCCAAGAATGCCTGGGACTACCAGAAGCTGAAAGAGGCAAGGAAAGGTTTTCTCCTAGAAGCCTCAGAGAGAGCGCGGCCCTGCCAACACTTTGATTTCAGACTTCCCAGCCCCTAGAACTGGGACAGAAGAAATTTCTGTTGTTTCAAGCCACCCAGTTTGTGGTACTTTGTTATGACTTCCCTAAGAAACTAATACAGAAATTTTCCCCACTTTGAAGGAACGATACATAAACAGGTAATTATAAAAGAGCATGGGAATGCTATAATAAGAAGTCCTCTGTGCCAACACAGAGAACATGGCAAGTAACTCAATCTTGGAAAAGGATCAGGATAGGCTTCCCAGAGCAGGCCCAATGAGAACTGGGTTTTGAAGGGTGAGTAGGAGTTCTCTAGGAGAAAGAGCACTCTAGGCAGAACCACGTGTGTACCCTCTCAGTCTCTCCTACTAGATTGTGCTCCCTGGTGGCCTTAGCACAAGGCTCTGCCTTTAACAGATGCTTAGCCTCTATCTCTTAGACTTGCAGAAACGCTATACTCTCTGGACAAGAAGAGAGGAACGGAAGACAGTGTGGGTGGCTGCCACCTAGAGACAGGAAAAACTGAACTAGTCAGACTCCCTAAATAGAGAGCAGATGGAGGGCAGCGGCGGAGGCGAGAGAAATGAGGCAACCCAAGCAGGGCTGACTTTTAAAAAAAAGAAAGAAAGAAAGAAAGAGAAAAGCGTTATTCTCTAGGGCTCCAGCTCAGCTGGGAAGGAAAGCAATTTATGGCCAGAGGAAGTAGGCTGACAGTAAACAAAAATACAGTGACCCCTGAGTTCCCACTGGACAGAAGATAGATGGTGCCGTCGTAAAAATGAGATTAATTTTAATAAGGGCTTTCACCAAGCAGCAGACCCTGGCGGCCAGAGGCCTGTCAGAGGGCCAATGACGAGCAGCATCGCTGATGGATGAGGCTGACCCCAACGAGCTGAAGACATGGGGAACAATCGGAAGCTGGGGCTTGGCCCCCAGCTGGGGATTGGGCAGCTGCTGCTTCTGCGGATTCTTTGTCCTAACGGTTGGTGTCCCAGAGCTGGATGCCCATGGTCTGAATCTCTGAACTGCGGCTCATCCCTGCTGAGACCACAATCCCCTGTTCCCTCAGCTTGATGTGGGACTGGGCTTGCATACCTCCAATAGTGAGAAGCTCACCACCTAGAAAGGCTATGGGACAGAGCGCCAGATGGGGTCACTCAGGAAATGCCCATGTCTGTGTTTGCCACAGGACAATCCTTAAAGACTGTGATCAGTCTTGATTCAAATCAGCAGAGTTCAATTTAATAAACACTATCTGAGAGCTTACTGTGCAGCAAGAGTATGAAACAAGAGATGGTCAGGAATGTGTTCCTGCCTCCAAGACCTTTCAGAAGGGAAAACAGACTGTGCTCCTGACCCTGACTGCAGAGTGAGCCCTGACCCTGGCTCTTGATGGAGCCCTCATCCTCTTACTGACTCAGCCATAATCTTAGATAGGAAAGTAAGCCCTGAACCTAGTTATAGATTAAGCCCTAGGCCCAACTCAGACTGGGCTTACCTGCAGGCTGAATCCTAATCCTTTTGGAGCATGAGTCCTGATCCTGGTCACAACTGGGTCCTGACTCTGACCCGAGGCCTCATACACAGGTGCCTATTATGGAATGAGGGAGATGGGAAATGAGGAGGTACAAATGGGCCAGCATCACTTGAACAACGTCCAGATCCTTGATGCTTGAGGCAGACATCTCATCTTTCAGACACGGAACTGCATGAGGCAGAGCCTCTGCCTCTGGAAGCATGCATAGACACTCCCCCACACACACAAGCTGTCACAGCCCATGCCTGTCCTGCCCCAGGGTTTGGTCACCACGTCACTGTATGTACACACCCACCCCACTGGCCTCTGCTCTTCGCAAGGATACAGACGGCGCTGATTTGCTTGTGGCCAGGCTCCTATAATCAAACCCTCCCTTCGGCCCCACTCCTGAATACCTACTGTGTTCTGGGTCCTGGCCTGGTCACAGGAACCCAGGGACCAATGGCATGGCCTGGCCCAGACACCAGCAAAAATCCTGTTAGGTCTTTAATTATTTACTTAATCAACAAACCCATGAGAGGGATCACCTTGCAGAGAAATGGTGCCCCATGGGGTTTATGAGCTGAACACCTGCCAACCAAATAAAACCAGCCCTCATGATTTTCCAGCACTCAAAACCCCTGGCATCAGACGGCCCAATTTCTTGTCAGCCATTTCCCCGATTATGTATCAATAGATGTCACACAATCAAGTCCTGGCTCCCAAGAGAGCGTTTGAAAAGTCAAAGATGTTTGTCTAATGCAAACCGATGTCATGTCAGGAATTAGTTTGACTAATAGGCCTTTAATTAGATCCTTGTGAGGTCTGGGTCCCAAGCAGAGGCTTCCCAAAGTTTTCGTTTAGAAGATAAACTATCCCTTCCCCCAGATTGCCACCATAAATCTCCTTTCCAGCATGCACTTGGAATGGCACAGCAAGGCACAGACTCGTTTCTCCTGCCAACCTGAAGAGTGTTATGCCCAACCACCCAAGGGACTAGTGTCTGGGAGCTTCCCGCAGGCCGGGTCCCCTCGCCAGAGGAGCTGGGGGAGATGCCTGGCCCATGCCATCTGCTCTGGATGGGGACCAGAGCTGCTCACCAGGGCCAGAGAAGCATTTTCCCAAGCAGCAACAGGAAATGTTCATTGTGTCAACCTGAATAACCCTTCCGAGGCCAACTCCAGAGCACAGCAGAACAGAGAATACAATTTGATCATCATCCAGGGCATTTCTCTCAGGGGAAGGAACATGGAAATCAAGAGAGCCTGCAGAATGAGGTCATCATGCCACCAGGCAGGCAGGAGGGATCTCACACAAAATAATGTACGTAGCCCACCAACCCCTGAGCAGGGCTTCATACATAACAATGCGGTGATTCGTGCTGATTCCCGCCTCTGCCTTGAACTTACTCAAGAAATTCTTTGAGCACCCTAGGTCAGCTCCACTGCAAGTGCATCCCAGGGCCCGGTGCCAGCCAGCCCCTGACTAGTTACCAGTTTGAGTTTACAGAAATTGACATTTCAGCTGGCATTGGTGTAACAACTTTTATTCTATTTCATGAAAGTATTACTGATCAGCAAAAGATTGAAAATAAAAAATAGTGTTTCACCACAAATAGTTTGAGAAGAGGGGGCATGGAAGTTTCTGAGGTGGGTCTTATTATTACCATTTTATACATGAGAAGCTGAGGCTTGGGATGATTAATGTGCCCAAGTACACCCATCCAAGTGGTCCAGCTGGTCTTCCAACCCAGGTCCTACTCATTCTGAAGGTCTGTTACTTACAGTCATTCTAATCTGGGGGCCAAGAGAGTCACATCTCTGACCTCCATGTATGGCTAATAACAAAAGGTCCACAGTGATCGGAGACAAAATCATGGGCATCTTGTCTCACCTCGGCAATCAACTCACCCAGGGGGTCATTTCCTCTTTGGGGCCTCTGTTTCTCCATATGTACAGTGAAGGAGGTGGCCCTAAGTTATACTGAAGACCCAGTCCTGCTCTGACATCCTGAATGTGATCATAGACTCCTTCAACAGAAAGGGACCTTTGAAGTCACATGGCCAACCTCCCTTCCAAAGCAGTCTGGGATTCCTGTAGCCCCTTGCATGCTCTCTGTGTGTGGCCGTGATTAAATAGCTCTAATTTTCAGGCTAGCGTCTTGCTTCCAAGGGCTTCCCCAGGAATGTTGGACAGAGTCTCTTTGTTGTCCTCAAGATGCCAACCCCATCACTCTTGCCTTGGGGGATCACTCCTCAGAGTCAGACCTTGTCTTCACTCATAGATGCTCAGCCTCAAGCCAACCCAGATTCCACCTGTCCAGGGTGTAGCTCACCTCTGGTGCAGGAGAAGGAGAAGACAACCTAGAAGCCACTTGTGTTTCTTCCCTGGAGAAAGCAATGAAGATCCCTTTGTCTTCAAACACTCAGAGATTCCATCCCTGGAGGGCCTAGAGACCCTGAAGCCTCCCATCTCCTTTTGCAAGAGTCCCAAGGGGCGCGGGGAGTACCTAGCAGCTTTCCCATGGCCCTGTGCTGGCAGGAGACGCGTTCAAGCTGTGCCCCGCGGGTTGGTGCGTGTGTGATGTAGAGTCGTATGTGCTGACTCCCACCACACTCTATCAAGGACTCAGCCCTGCCCCAGCAAAAGCTGACCCCAAAGCCTCCATCCTACCGCCCTCATCTAAGTAGAGGAAATGAGCTACAAAGGAACCAGCCCAGCTCTGTGGCGTGCCACCCCCTCTACCTCCCAATCCCAAATACTGACTCTCCTAAGCTCTGTCTGCCACAGCTGATTGATTAGAAAGTGGGCAGCTCCGTCTCTGTCAATGCTGAATGAAGCGATCAATTACAAACTCAGGGACTCCTGGAAATTGGGAAATACACAGAATTCCAGAGTCAGGGAATCATGCAACAAACATTTCTTGAATGTGTATGGGGGCCGGGGTGGGCCCCGGAAACTTGCAAGTACAGGGCTGTCTAGAGTCGGGGAATCCTACAAACTGAGAGTTGTGGACTCTTAAGGTGTTAGAATCCTTAAAAGTATCCAGTAATAGAATCCTACAACATTAGATAAATGAAATCTAGAATCATAGGCCTGCGTGAAGGGTCCACAGAAACAACAGGAGCTGTCGGAGGCTTCCCTGTTTCATGCTCTGGTGCAACCAGCCAGCCCAGCCCTGTGGCACAACCGGGTTCAGAGGAAACGTGTTCCCGCCACAGCGCCGGGGCAGGGGGCAAGCGACACGTGCCATGGAGAGGACACTGGCCTGAAGAGTGAGGATGGGGGCAAATGGCAGGAGCTCTGTTGAGGCATGTGGCTACCTCTAAAATACAAGCCAGGGGCAGAAGGACTCCCGATAAGATAAGGAGAGGCCACAGCTGGAAGCAGACTTTCCGGGCTGGCCCCACTTCCTCCTAATGGAGGCATTCCTGGCCTCCAGGTGGGTGAATCGGAGGCAGGTGGGCCCATTGCTGGGCAGCTCGGATGGCAAGACCTGGCTTGGATGGAGCTGAAATCGACCTCCCCACTCTGCCCTCTGCAATTGCCTCACTCATGGAAGAGGGTTCCTGATTCTTTGTCCCACACTGGCGAGGCCACTCTTGCAGGGACAAGTGTGTCGCAAAGGCAGGGAGGCTGGAGGCAGAGAGCATGTTCCCAGGAGGTGGACATCTCAGGTGTCAGGGACATGGAGGGGCACTGAGAGAGAGAGAGAGAGAGAGAATGAAGAGAGAGGAGAGAGGAGAGAGAGAGATGATGCTAGAATGTGATGTTAGGATCAAATGACAGAGGTCCCGGCGGGTCGGGGCTGGACTCTGCCCGTATCTGCCGCATCTCTGCACGGCGTGACCTGTGGCACAGCAGGGATCGCTGATCACATGGTCCCCAACAGGGTGCTGGCAGGGACCTCTCGTTCTCCCTGTGGCAGATTCGTGGGATGCCCTTTCTCTGCCCCTGGGTGGCTCAAAGAGGCCCTGGAGGAGCCATGTGGTGGGCTCAAGGTGTAATGTGCAGGCTTAAGTGTCTCTAAAACAACTAGTAAAAACCCTGACCAAATCCAAACCAGATGCCCCCGGGCGTGCAGGGTTGAGAGCTGTCAGCACCTCTGCATTTTCACCTGCTCATGTGGGTTGCACCTGTAGGCGGCAAGAACTCAGGACAGCTTCAGGCTGCCCACCAAGCTCAGCCCTACTGAGCTGCCCAGCGTGGAGGCACTGAGGGGCCGAAGGGGTAAGGCAGCAGACCTCTCTTGGGCCAGTCCCCCACTCGGGTGATTCTCCCCTTTCTCCCACTTCCCAGTATAAGCCCTCGGGATTGTTAATGCCCGAACTATACTCCCTAGCTGTGAGAAGTCGTGCAAGTTACCTCTCCTCTCTGTTTCCCTATAAGCAACATGGACACATTAATAATGACCTCCAAGTTTACTGGAGAGTTCACTCAGTTGGACAAATATTTACTAGGCATTTATTGTAGGTGAAGCATTGGGCTAGGTACTTGGAATACAGTGAACAAAACTGACATTATCCCTGACTTCACAGAGTTTACAGTGTAGAGCAGATGGGCAAAACAAACCATCAGACAAGTAAATAAAAACAGTTTATGAATTGGGTTAATGCTTTGAAAAGGATATGCTTTGCGGGGGCGGGGGGGAGAGGTAAAGGAGTCCTCTCTGAAGAAATAATAGTTAAGCTGAGACCTGAATGCTGAGTAGGAATAAGCCAGAGGAAGGGCTTGGGGTAGAGTGTTCCATGCAAAAGAATAGCATGTGCCAAGGCCCTGAAACAGGGAATGCTCAACTCATTTCCTCCTTATGGGCAGAGAGCCGAGAGAGCAGGCGACGTCATGAGATTTTAGTCTGGTGACAATAAAAAGCCCCCAGAATGTTTTCAACAGGGCCTCTACTCAATTCTCTACTTACACCTTTAAAAGATGACTTTAGTGGGGAGCTGAGATCAAGCGTGGAACTTCCCCACCACTGGCCTGCAAGAACGTGCAGGATCTAAGGCTCCAGAAGTGAAGGGATTGGCCATGGCCAGTAAGTGCCAGGGACCAGGATTTATGCAGCTCCTTCCCTGGCCCCGGGCTGCCTCTAACAAATATAATATGCCTGCCATCATCCTTGACCTCATTTGATCTTTCCAACCCTTGGGGGAGGGAGGCACATAGGACAGGGATCCTTAGCTCAAAAAACCAAGACCCAGAGAGGTGAGTGAGTTTACCACGAGTCGTGCAACAAGTTAGTGACTTGACTTCAAGTCCTCAGACTTAAAGCTAGGTCAGGTTGTTCCCAAGACCCAGCACACTCTACAGAGACCCCTGCCCCACCAGCACGGACAGCCTCAACCGTGGAGGTAAAACATTTCGGGGAAGGAGGACTTTAGAGGCTGAAGCCACACCACATGAGGACAGGAATGAGGCCCAAGGTGCCAAACAGAAGGTACCAGACAAGATCTGGGAGTGATGTGGAATGAAATGGGATGGCCTACCCGGGAACACCATGCCAATGACTAACCACCATGCAAACAATGGTGAGGACAACCTCGTCCACCCCTTACTGGTCCCAGGCCCTCCCTCGGGGCCACACGCCCCCACACATCTGCTCCCTCTGCCCCAGAACATACCTGACAGGGTTTAAAGGCAGCAGCTCCGCCCTGAGTCTGAGCAACTCCTGGCACCATGGCGGAGTCCCACAGCCACCACGTCCGGGACAGAGCCCCGCCCCTCCCCCTGCTCAGTGGGGATGGGGCAACTCAGAGTCCCCAGGGGCGGTGACTCCGTGTTTCGCTCAAGATCTCCCTGGCTGAACGTCATTGGCGCAGCCCAGACTCAGCTCTGTCAACAGCCATACTGCCCCGGGGACTGCTCCCCCCATCTTCCTGGGGCTGCGGCAGCCCTGGCCTGCAGTGCCCCTCCCTCAAGGCAGCCTCTTTCCTCGGTACACATCTACCTGGAAGACTCAGCTCAGCCATCTCTTCCCCATCCTCCAAAGCTCAGAACAGGCATCCAGTCCTCCAGGAAACCTCCTATGCACTCAGGATGAGGGAGGAGCCTCTCTTCTCTGGGCTCCTGCAGCCCCTATCCTTCCTTTGCTTTCCCTGGTGGACCATGAGCATCATGAGGGCAAGGTCTGTGCCTTCCTTGTTTCGGTTTCCCAGAACGCAGCACACAGTAGGTTAGTAAATGTCTATCATCTCTTCCTTTCTGCGAAGAGAGTTGGGTAAAGGGCCTTGGAACATGAAGAAATTAGAATTTGCCTAGCGGTGGTTTCAATCCTCCAGGGTCTCCTAGAATGAAGTCCTCCTGACTGGCGTGGCCTCTCCAGGGTCACTGCCGCCCCTCCCCTGCTCCGGCTGCAGCCAGGACCATTGGTGACCATGCGCCCCCCACCCCAGGCCCACATGCTTCCGGCCTCCCTCTCCTCTCTTCCTTCTCTCCCTCTTGGCCAGTGGGGTCAGGTAAGTGCAAGTTGAATATCACATCCTTCTCCAGGGGTCTCAGGGGGTGACATAACCACTCTACACCTCACCTATAAAACAGCCTGCCACGGAATAGGCCCTTGGAAAAAGTCAATTTCCCTTTTCCTGCCTTCTCTCCCTGCATAAATTGTTTTTCCCCTCCAAGGCCTGAAGCTTATCCCTCCCTCGCAGGAAGCCTTCCCTGACCTCGTCCGGCTGCCATCTTTGGGGAGCTTGAAGACTAGGTGGCCTCCGGCTGGCTCCTGCGTCCTGGAAGGCGGCAGGGCAGGACGGGGCCACCCCTAAGCCTGGATAAAGGTGAAACCCAACAGTCGGGAGAGGTTGTTTTTGGACCTGACACAAATGCTAAATGAAGAGCCCTCAGCCTTCCAAGCAATCTTTGCTTTGTGCTCCCAGGCCCAAAACTAACATTTTCATAATAATTTTCCAGTATCAAAGTGATAGTTTTGATTCAAGACAGCTGAAGCCTGCAAAACTGTGCGGCGGCCTCTCCCGCCCTCGAGCCAAACATGTGCCTCTGTCTCTATTTTAACACCTTTGATAATCATCGAAAAATGCACGGCCCAAGCAGTTTTCTGGGCCTGCTGACCAGAGCGGCCGCCCCCGGAAGGAGGCCGGGAGGAGCGGGGGGCGGTCTGTTTTGCTTTCGCCCGACTCGGGGCTCCCGGCCTCAGGCCTCCGGCTCGACGCTCCGCTAGCGCTGTCTGAGCGGGGAGCTGGCCTTTCCAGGCCCATTAACGGGGGGGCGGAGGGGGCAAGAAATACAGTAACACAATCTCCTGGAAAACTGATATAATCTTTTCAAAACTATAAAGATCGCTCACCCGGAGGAACATCTGCATGGAAAAAGAAAAAGGTTTTAAACCCACTGGAAAGGGGTCGGGTAACTTGTAAAGGCCGGCGTGTCAGGAGACTGCTGGCTCGCCCCCGGCCCGCCGTCACTCTGCGGGGGGAAGGCCATCCTCGGAGGGGCCGGTTCCCTCACTGAGAGCTCCCGCCATCTGGAATTCATTGCAGGAGGGAACACTGGCGTTTGGAAAAAGAACCTCGGCCTTACGATCCTTGTTCCTTAAATCATTAATATGGCCCAAGTTCCAGATGGAGAATCAAAGGACGGTAGGGACAGGCCAGGGGCCCAGGGCCGGAGTCCTGGCCCACCCCACTGCCCTCTTCCTTGGAAGCCCTGACCACCTGCTCACAGAAACAGGCTCAGGTCAGATTCTAGGCTCTTCCGCTAGCCAGCCTTCTGCCGCCCTGGAGAAGAAGCTGCTGCTAACCAGTTACTTGCAAAGATGCTTTGGGTTCTTGGCACCCTCTGAGTTCAGGGGCTCAGAAGAGGCTGAAGCTTATGCAGTAAAGTCCCTGCTGGAGGCCCGACTCCCCAGGCCCCCACATGCCCGAGAGGACTCAAGGGCACCGTTGGGGGTGGCAGTCTGCAAAGGCAGCGTCTGCCCTACCCAGGAGATCTGACGAGAGATGAGTTCACACACGGGGGACACATAGGCTCAAGACACAGCCAGCGTGGGCAAGGCCCAAGTGCACGACTCAGGCTGTTCCGCCACCAGAGATCTGAGATGGCAGAGGTTCCTGTGGGCCCAGGTCACGGGGTCTTAGAATAACAGCATCTGAAGATATGCACGGAGACGTCTGAATGCTGACCTTGTCGCCACCCTTGGACATACTGATTTTCTGAAAGGTAATAGGCGGCCTGCAGGCCCAGGAAGACCAGAGGGGACTGAGACCCACTCGGGTCCCCGAACATCCAGGGCCTGAGAGTCGAGGGACAGCCGCTGGACAAGAATCGCCTCTGGGCAGGAGTCCCTGGGCCAATCACAACGTGCTGCCCTTTGGGGTACTTGGTGCCTCTGCGCCTCCTTTGTTCTCTGCCCAGGAGCTATCCAGGGGCCCCTGCTCTTCTCCCTCGGAGCTCTGAGGGAGCTGAACAAGCTCTCTGGTGGTGGCTTCAGTTACCACCTCTGTGCTCTGCCCCCCAGATCTCGACTCCAGCCTGTCTCTGTCTCTCCTGAGTGGAGACCATAGAGCCAACTACCTACCAGAACCCCCCACTCCTTGAGATCTCATAGCCTCTGAGCCCCAGCGCATCCCAAACAGAACTCTTCATCCCGCTGAGGTGATCCCTCCTCAGTGTCCCCACCTCAGGGAAGACACTGCCATCCACCAGGTGCCCCATCCTGGAACTGGGGAGTTGTCCCTGACATCTCTCTTGCTTTCTCCTCCCAATTCCCAAGCCCCAGAGACCTGTCCGTTCTTCCTCCCACAGATTTCTCAAAGCCACTCACGTCTTTCCACCCCCACTCTCAGGCCTCACCATTTCATGCCTGGGTGACTGCAACCTGTTCTGGACTCATGTCCAGATCCCCCACCAGGCAGCTAGGGCCATCTTTCTAAAACACAAATCTTACCTGGTTTCTCTCTGCTTAAAACCCTTTAAATAATTATCCATAGGAAATACTCCCCACTCTGTCACTCTACTAGTCCAGATGGGTTAAGTTATGTTGCAGTAACTAACATCTCGGAAATCTCAGAAGCTTAAAATATCAATATTTCTCACTCACACTGAGACATTGAGGGTTGACAGGGGGCTCTGCTCGTCGTAGGGTCCCCAGGCTCTCAGGGTCCCCAGCTATTGGAGCAGCCGCCATCTTGAGAGTTGTCAGTCAGCTACTGTGTTGGAAGGAAAGACTGCCCTGGAAGGTTTCACACTGGTAATTAAATGCTTGAGCCTGGAAGTGGCAGCCACTTCCTTTCACAACTCACTCACCAGAACTAGTCACATGAAACCATCCAACCACAGGGTGACCAGGAAAGGCAACCCTCCCATGTGCTCAGGAGGGGAGAGTCAGGAATAGTTGATAATCCCAGCTGTACACTTCCTTCAGGGCCCAAATGCCCATGCTTTCTCTTACGTCTATGTCTTTCCAAAAGCTGTTCCTTCAACCTGGAACCCTCATCCTCACACCTCACTTAACTACCACCCATCCTGGCATCTCAGCTTAGACATCACAGGCCTACACTGAACTCCCCAGCCTGGTATGAGCCCCTCCTCTGGGCTCTCAAGGCTTTGTTCATTCACACTCTATTATAATTATGTTTATTGTCTTCTCTTTCTTGGGTGGTGAGTTCTATGAAAACTGAGGCTTGAATGCTGTGTTTATCACTATATCCCCAGTGCCTGCTCAAGTACCCACATGGAAGGATAAGTAAAATTGTTGAATGAATGAATGAATGAATGAAAGAGAAACATCAAGATCCCAGAGCTATCCAGAGTGGTAGGGAGCCTGAGGCTTCAGGAATAAAGCTAACAGTCCATGCTGAGGAGTTCCAAAGGCAGGCATCCCTGGGCTGGTGGAGCAGAGGGAAAGAAGGTCTCTAGTAGTGCCCACATGAAGAAGGATGTGGCCCATGGAGAATGACAACCTACGGCTCACCCCCCAGCAGTCAGCAGTCAGTCACAGAGTCCATGGGAAGCCTCCCCTCCCCCAGCAGGCAAGGGTGAGTAGGGGGTGGGGTGCAGGCCAGGGCCCAGCTGAGAGAAGTAGAGTGCCCACATAAAACCTGAGCCAGGACTGCCCCCCAATTTTCCTGAGCCCCCTCTCCCCTCCTCTCATACCCTCCAGACTCCATCACCTGCTCTGGGGCTGCTAAAAGCAGAAACCCTTTGTTTATTTTATTTTGGAGAGCCTTGGGTACGCTCCGAGGGCAAAAATGTGTGTCTCTCCAACTTCCCAGCAATTAGTATAGGACTTGGCACATAGTAATAGCTCAATAAATGTGCAAATCTAACTCTGATCCACTCCCTACTCTCCAAGGCCTCAGGAGAGCTCAGCCTGCCTGGTATCCACTGTCCCTCTGGTTATCAAGATGTTGGCCTCTGTGGCCTCCCCCGCTCCATCCCCCCACTCCTGACCCTGACATTCCTAGGAGCAGATAGGGATATGTACACTGAGTGCCCAGACTTGACTCAAGCTCCATGAATCTCAGCCAAGACCCTCTGGCATGGAAGGCCCCTGGGCCAGCCTCCAGGGCATCCCCTCTGAGGCCTTAAAGGCCCCCCCCAAAAAAAACAAAAACAAAAACTAACAAACAAAAAATACCAGCATCTGTTCAGTGTAAATAATATCAAGAGTTCCAAGCTGAGAGCTCCAGGGACAGGGTCCAGGTACTTGATGGGACCTACTGTGGACTGCAATCAGAGCCCAAGGGCCTAGGATTTCCACAATCCTGACCATTCTCCTCTCCTCACCCTACCCCCCACCAATCCTATCAGTCACCAAGACTTGCCTGGCCTACCTCCTAAATGTCTCTGGAATCCATCCAGTCCCCTGAATCACCTCTAGCTCACATCTCTGGCCCCAGCCTACTAAAGTCATCTTCCTAAAGCCCCATAGAGCTTAGGTCCTGCTCCTCCTTAAAACCTTCTCCTCTGGAGTCAGCATTAAGGCCTACAAGATTCTCCATGCTCTGTCCCTAGCTTAACTGCCCTCTGCCCCCAGTCTCATCTCTTGCTACCTCTGCTCTCATACTCTCCACTTTTCAGCTTAGCACATGCTGTTCCTTCTACCTGGAACTCTTCTCTCCTAGAAAATATCTACCCCTTTTAAAGACTTTTGTTCAACGTTCACCTCCTCTAGGAGGCTTTGCCTGAACACCTGCCCCCTGAGAGTCACATGCACCCTCATTTCTGTTCCCACAGTCTCCAGGCTTCCTTCTATTATAGCGCTTATTACCATGTCATATTTTCATTCATTCATTCACCAGCATCTAGTATCTAGCTGCCCAAAAATATCTACTGAAGAAGGATAAGGAGGAGGAAGTAAATAGCTGAATCCAGCTGGGACAGAGTTGAGCAGGATAGACAGGAAGGCTGGAGCAAGCGGGAGAAATCTCTGAGTACTGGGGATGCTGAGCAGGCTCCCTGGAAGAGGAGTGCCTGGAGTAGAGCCCAGAATGACGAGAAAGGCTCAGTTAAGTGGAAAATAGGGGCCGGGCCAATTTCAGGTAGGAGAACGGGGTGGCCTGGGAGTTGATACAAGGCCCCAAATACTAAGCTAATGAGTTTGGACTCTATTCTGAGGTCAACTATGAAAGGGTTTCAAGATTATAAGGCAATGCTTATAATTAAACCAGGATTCAATCTGAGTGTTTGAAGGGTCTCCCTGGCTGCAATGTGGTGTGCAGAGACCAGTTAAGAGGCCGCCCCAAGCTCCGTAGGAGAATGAGGATGGCCCACATGGAGGCCAAGTGGAAGGAATGAGATCAAGGGATGGATTCGAGGCCTGCCTAGAAGAGCGAACTGACAGGGCTTGGGCACAGATTGAGGCAGAAAGGGAGAATGGAGGTGAGAATGCCTCTGGGAATTTCCCCACCTGGACGGCCAATACGTGCTGAAGACAATTCATTTTTCTCTGGACACATTACATATTGAAACCTCAGATGGGACAGAGGAGGTGAAGGTGGCCGTTAAGCAGTTGTTTCTCCTGAGTGCCCAGCAAGGGCCAGAGCACATAGTAGGAGTGCCGCTGAGGTAAACTGACTTCCGTTGAGGTGCTTGGTGTCCTTATTGCAACAGAGCAGATACGTTCCCCACTCCTGCGGGTCAGGATGAGCCTGCAGGCCACGCGGGTAGGAGAACCAGCCTAAGCAAAAGCCTGGAGGTGGGCACCCCCAGGGTGTGTAGGATCAGATAGCCCCATCCAGAAACACAGAGTGGACAAGCTGCCCTCTTGAGGACCCAGGCTTCATCTGATGGAACACTGGGTGTGTTCCTAATTTGCCCGCCAAGAAAAGGGGTTTGGTGGCCCTGGCAGACAGAGAGCAGGTCGGGGTCGGCGTTCTGGTGCCCAGAAGTCAGACGGTGGCCTATCCACGGAGTCCAGGCAGCTGCACAAGGAAGCCAGAGAAGAACAGAGCACGCCTGCTGCAGGAAACAGCCCACTCAGCTAGCCCCAAAGGTCACGGATTCCACACAGGAGATGAGGGCTGGGAGACCCCCAAGTTCAAGGCTGATACACAGTAGGTTCTCAATCAGTGTCTCAGATCAGACAGACCTTTCTCTGTCCCATGAGTTCCAAACTCCCAGTATCCAGGATGAAGGGAAGCAGAGATACCTCTGTGCTGCAAGTTTGCCCTGTGCTCAGCTCCCACCCTCAGCTCCAGGCAGGTGGAGCCCACCACACTCCCCTGGGCCCTCCATGCCTCCTCGTCCTCCTTCCTGGCTTTTGTTCATGCTGTTCCTTCTTCTTGATACACGCTCATTCTCCCCTACCCCTTTATCCAGCTTAGATGTCACCGCCTCTAGGACGCCCTCCCTGATGCCCCCAGGCTGGAGTCATCTTTGTGCCCTCACAGCCCCGCTCCAGCCCCCAGAAACCACTGTAAAGATCACCCAACAATGCGTCCCTTATCACTCCATCCTGGCCCCTCACCTGCTGAATTCCAGCTTCAGGCTTTTCAATGTGCCATGTCCTCTCCCCCCTCCCCCTGCCCACAGACCGTCACAGCCACTCTTCCCTTGCCCAGAAGGCCCCCTCTTCTGACTCCACTCGGGCAGCATGAGTTCAGCCCTCCTGGCTCAGGACAAAGGATCCATCCTCAGAGGCCGTTCTTGACCATCACGCCATCCTGGGCCGGGGTTCGCTGCAAGAAGTTCCCTTAGCCCCTCGGCCAGTGCCACCATGTTTCCTATCATTCCTGTTC
The DNA here is from genome assembly GCF_964656455.1 of Halichoerus grypus. Lineage (NCBI taxonomy): Eukaryota > Metazoa > Chordata > Mammalia > Carnivora > Phocidae > Halichoerus > Halichoerus grypus. The sequence continues at coordinate 150,776,968 of NC_135716.1, forward strand.
CTCTGTGTGATCGTGAGGCACAATGGTCAAGGGCACGGACCCTGGAGTCAGACCACCCCGTTCACATCCCAGCCCTGCCCCTCACCAGCTCTGGGTCCTGGGGACGGTCCCTTGGCCTCTCTGCCCCTGGTTCCCTCATCTGCAAAGTGGGAATGATCAAATGACCTACTCCACAGGGCTGAGGTGACGCTCAACTCTGTCACGGACACACGGCCCTGTGGCGATCCCTGGGCTGTTCATGAAGAGGCTGGGTCTCCCCTCCTTCAGGCATTTGGCGGGACTGAACCCCCCACTGCCTCCGAAGCCCAGCATGGCCAGGCAGCTGCGTTGGCCTGTGATGTATGAGCTGAGTTGCGTGTGCCACCTCCAGGAGGAGGCCTTCAGAGACCCTGTGGAATTTGCCGTGTCCCCTGGTCCTGCCTCTCCCAGGAGGGGGTGCCATATATCTCCTGCTGACCCATAATGAACGTGTGCTATGAACGAGAAATAAGCCTGGGTCGTTTCAATCCTCTGAGAGTTGGGGGTGCCTTGTTTCCGCAGCATACCTCTCCTCTCCCGACTGATGGAAGCATTTAGAGCGGGGCTTGGCGGAGAGTAAGCGCTACGGAAGGGCCACCTGTTATCACCGCCTTCCCACGGCTGCATGCTAGGTACCGAGAGCAGGGCCCGCTGTCTCCGGCTCCTGGCACGGGGCTTAGCACGCAACAGTTGCTCAATAAAATATTTGTTGATAGTCAGGCGGGGGGGGCCAGCCAAGCACACACATCCACCCCACCCACCTGACCGGTCCCCACCGGAGGTGACAGGGATCTGGCTGCGCTCAGAATCACCCACTCTGCGCTGCCACAATTCCCAATGGCATCGTGTCTCTTGAACAGCCCCCGGAGTTCTTCCATCCTAGCAACGTCTGCCAGTGTGATGGAATAATCTGGTCTCGCCAAGGCTGTGGTCTGGCCCATCCACTGTGGCTCCCTCGTGGATATTCTTCCTGGCCTGGCATGGTGGGCGGCCTTTCCCCTGGCAAATTATTCGCCAAGCAGTTCCAGGTGGTTTCATTTCACTCGGCAAACCCAAACCACCCAGTGTCTGAGGAAATTCTAGATTCTGATAAAAGGAATATGTCTCATCTCCATCCAGTAAACATCATCCCAGGAGGCACCAGTAGCTGCTTGCACACCTCTGTTGATGGGGACCTCACTTCCTGAAGATTTTTAGCTCCACAGCCCTTCCCAATGTATGGCTGCCGTCTGCATGTCTGTAATCTCATAGGGATGCGTATCTACGAGGGACCTGTACCACACTGATCATGGCCCCTTTCCCTGGCCTATGACAACACCCTGGCCCCTCACGCTCTTCTCCAAAGCATTCTCAACTCCCTCCTTTCTCTGCATTTTTTTCTTTATTTGAGATTTTATAAGGAAACTCCCTGAATTTCACATTTGTGGGATTTTCATCAAAGTTGATCATTGGTCCACTCCATATTTTGGCCTCAAAATACGGGCTAGCCCTCCGTGCAGCCACCACCCCACAGCCTGGGGGACTAGATGACCAAGCCTCAACACGAATGTACCTCCCGTGGTCTGTTCCTGTGCCAAAAATACTCATCATCAACTCAAATCCAACCACAGAGAGCTCCTGGTATAAGATATTAATAGTTGTTCCTTTAGGAAAATCATAGAAAACCTCAAAAATATCCCCAGAAGGATGGACACTCATGAAAACCTTGGATGGCACTCAAGTTCCAGCCCTGACATGAATTGTGTGTGATCCTAGGTTAATCCCCTCACTTCTCAGGGCCTTAGCTTCCCCATAGTCCTCACAGTAGGGAAGTGGTGCTCAGTAATCTCTAAAGGCCCTCCTGGCTCTATCAACCCCACTTCTTAGTATGAATTAGTACTTCGGCTTAGAGACAGCAGTGATTAGGTCTCCAAATGGACCAGTTGTGGGTGGTAGTTGCAAGTAACAGAAACCAACTCTGGCTAACTTAAGGAAAGATAAAGAAGGAGGAAGAGTAGGTGGAGGAGGTGGAGGGAGGGGGATGGAAGAAGGGTTTATTAGGAAGCTTTTGAGTGAACCACAGAATTAAGGGGAAGACTTGAGAACCATGCTCACAAAATGAGCAGAAGCCAGAGGAAAGAAAAAAAGGCAGAACCCCAGATAAGTTTGTTCCCCCCAAACAGCCTGTTTAGGGAGGCCTGTCTGTTCCTGCTAGTATAAATCTGGTGCTCTTTACATTTTCTCTTCTCTTGGTTTTTGAGACTGCTCACTCCAGTTCTCCCACTGTCCTCTTCATTGGCCACTTCCTTCTCTGACTTCTGAACAGATTCAATTCCCCAAGGTTCTGTCCTCGACTCTGACCCACCTGCTGGCTGAGCTAGGCTCATGGCCAGAGCTGAGGGCCGTCTCCACGATGGCTGTCCTCTCTCCTGGGCCCGCTGCCTTCTGCTTCCTGATCTTGGGCAAGTGGCTTCAGCTTTCCGAGCTGGGTCTCTTCATCATTAAACTGAGGACTGACCTGTGCCCTGGGCTGGTGAAATTTAGGGAGTGCTAGGACAGAGGTGCTCAGGGCACCAGCCTTGCCACCAGCTTTGTGCTCCCCGCTGGGGGGTGGAGTGAGAGTGGGGCACCCCTCTCCCCTGTTCCTGGCCTCTCCTCCATAGTGGTGCCATTTCCTTGACAGCTGGGATGCAGAGCTCACTTCCGTGGCCCGGCCCAGCCTTCAGCTCTGACAGTTGAAGGGGGCCACCACTGAGTGGGTGGGTGGGGTGGGGGGTCTCGCTGTTCAAATCCCCTTTGCATTTGAGCTAAGAGCCCCTTCAGGATGGCAGCTGTGGCTGGGGTAAGACACCCAAGTCTGGACTACACTCTCCCTCTCCACCTGTGGCCCTTCATTGAAGGCCCCTTGTGCCATCATCAGGCTAAGTGGATGTTTTCCTGGCTGGGGAGGGGGGCAAAGGAGCAGGGCCTTTTGGGTGGGTTTCAAAGAGCCTCTGGCTTTATTACCGCCTGTCCTCTCCCCTTCCCCTTCTCATCCTGGAGAGCCCACCCTCCTCCCCATCAGGGGGAAATTATACCAGGTTCTAAGAGGGGGTTGAAGGGAAAGCGTCCCCTCTATTCATCCCGGCGGCTGAACGGGGCCTCTTGAGCACCCATTGTACCCATCCTGCCGCCTCTGCCTCAATTGAGATCAGGTGGTCTGGTCTGGCCCCTCCCCCGGGCCTGGGGCAGAAAGGGGCTCGGGCAATGGGCCGGCCCACAGACTTCTCTGTCCACCCTCTCGGGGGGCTTTTGTTGCATGAAATAGCACCCGCCGCTGGGCCACTTTAAACCAGGGCCAGGCACTTGAATGTGAAAATGGGGCCCAGGCGCTGGGCGTGCAGGGACAATGGCTGCCCTCAATTAGCTCACTGAGGTGCCCCAAATGGACTTGAGGAGGGGCGCGACCACAGCCCATTCATGCATATTTATCACAAGCTGCTGCACATCGGTGTGCACTGTTCCCATGGCAGCGCTGGGGAGGGGCGGAGGGGCGAGGGGCTCCCTGGGCCCTGCAGGGGCTGTGGTTCAGGGACGCTCTGGGCCTCACCCAGAAGACTGGAAATTGCCCCCAACCCCATGGCCCCCTGCCTTTACTGGACCCTGAGACACCTGAGCCAGCCTAACCTGGAAACCCTAGAAAATAAGAGAAAGGGGGCTTTGAAAGTTACAGAGCACACCCATTTGACAGGTGGAGAAGTTGAGGCCCAGAGCAGAGGAAAATGAATTTTTTTCCTTTTTCCAGTTTACATATAAGATGAGAGGAGGTCAACAACAAGAAAAGGATGTATGTAGGTATGTATTTATAATAAAAACATTTAATGAATGTTTACTCGGTGCCACGATCTATGCTCGGTATGTTCAACTGTCCCATATCAAATGCTATGAGATAAATGTTGTGTTATCTTCACTTGAGAAGACTGAAGCCCAGGAGACAGCGGGGATGTTTTCCAAGATTACATGGTGGGTACCAGTCACAGAGCTGGGATACTTTCCATCGCTCTCATTCTCCATAGCCCAGGGCCTGGCCACTGTTGAGGAAGTAAAGCAGGAGGAGGCTATTAGTTGGTCATCAGCTGCTGGGTGCCAGGCACTGTGCGAGGGGTCAAGTTCAAGTTGCCGAATTGGACATGAACAATACCATGTGAGGGCTCCATGTAACAGATGTGGAGACTGCGGGGTGGAGAGACAAAGTGCCCTGCCCCGGGCCACACGCTATCAAGTAGCAGGGCCAGGGTGGAAGCCAGGCATGGAGAGATGGCCGTCCCCAGCTTGCTCTAAGAGGACACTCATTTCCTTCTTTTCTGGAGCTTCTGGAAAAGGAAGGCAATTTGGCTTCCAGATGCTGCTGAGCTATGGGGAATCTCACCCATGTGGGAGGGGCTGCGGCTGGGCCTGCCCTCACAGGGGCTTCCTGAGAACTCTTCTGGGCTTCTGGCAGGCAGCAGCTACTCCCTGAGGCTCCTAGGTGGAGCTCTGAGGTTCTCCCTTCTCTCAGGAGTCGAGCTTGTCCAAAGAACGGCAAGCCCCAGCTGGGATGCAGGCAGGTAGAGAAGGTGGGCAAAGCTGTGTCCGCAGCCTGGCATGCGGCTGTGGCAGTGAGGCCCCGGGCCCCCTCCCGATCCGTGCCATCCTGGTGCTTTCTCTCCCAGTGTGCTGACCTTGTTCGCTGTGTGCCCATCCCCATTGTCCCCCGTGCAAGCACCACGGCCGCCATATCTTGGCTCAGGCTCCTTCTCCTGCTTGGATTGTGATTTGAGTTGCAACGAGGTGAGGAGAGCTGGAGAGTGTGGTCATTAGTTTGGTTTGGTTGGATCGTGTCCGTTGGGTTTGATCTGTGGCATGTTGAGCTGAGCTGAGTTCCATGGCATTGAGTTCAGCTGAGTTGAGCTAAAGTCAATTGAGCTGAGCGGAGTAAGAATGAATTGAAGCAGCAGTGTGGGTAAGCCTCAAGTTAGTAACCTCCAAGGAACCCCCAACTCTGAAAAACTAGGATTCCAGGAATCAAAAGTCCCCAAAAGCAGAGAGGCTGCTCTTTCCATTATGTCCCTCATTTGCTGTTGGACTTGACTCCCCCTTGGGCTGGAAAGTGGATAGGGGCCTCTGAGACTGTCTCATTATTTTTATTAGCTCCTTTCAAGGTTGGAGGAGCGATGATTTTGCTGTCTGGTAGAAGTCAACGCAAAATCCTCAAACACTGACTCTCGAGAGTATAGATTCACTGGAGTCCGAGACCTGCAGCAAATAGCAGGAGAGACTCACAAATCATCTCCCCGCTCCCCCATTGTCCCCAAGGCCAGGACCCCTCCACAGGTTCCCTGAAGGGGCCTACCAGCCTCTGCTCAGGTCCCAGAGGCAGGACGCCCCCCACCTCGAGGGACCACAGTGTCATCTAGTGGTAAAGAATTCTGAGTCGGGTTTGCACACTGGCTCCTTGGCAGCAACACGGGACTAATAACTTGCCCTTTCTGAGATTTCTATGAGGATGGGGTATTGTGGACATGAATAAGACAAAATGCATAGGCCACTTAACCTAACACCTGGTGTTCAGGGAGATCTTCGTCAAAGGTGCTTTCTATCACTATCACTAACCCTGTCGCCCCTTCTCTTACTGTTACTACTGACAAAACTGATCATTGTCTAGCAGCCTGTCAGAGAATGCTCTGCACTTCTGAGCCCGACGCCCTAACCCACGCTGAGCCCCCAGCCTCACTCCTTCACCGCTTCCTTTCCCGACACAGTCTCTTCCCTGCCGAGCTCGGCTGCCAGTCACGGCTGACTCCTTCTGCTCAGGGACTGGCCCTCCTCCTGGCTTGGACGTCGCTTTGTGGGGTGACCTGGGACACGTCTCTTCTCTTCTCAGCCTCAGTTCACACAGCTATTCAGTGGAGGATCAGGCTAAATTGTCTGGAGATGCCAGCTCGGACACCCCAGCCATGCATCTGAGGCCCAGATTCCTCCCTCACCCCTCCAGAGTCCCCTGGGTAGGAGTCTGCATGGCTGCTGCTTTTCTGGTCAGTCCTGGGCACCTCCTCTGACACGGATTTGCATCAATACTCCGAACCCTCCTCATGTGAGGCTCCCAGGAAAAGGCGTCAGAGCCAGCCATTAGCCCCACCCCCAGACGCTAGTGCTAAAGGCCTGACTCAGCATCATCGTTCACTTCACGAGAGCCGGCTGTCCCCAGGCAGGTAGAAGGCTCCCTCAGGACCACCAAGCAAATGGAAGGCACAGATCCAGGCCTCCTGACTGCCAGTCCCGTCCTCCTCTCTCTGTCAGCAGTTCCTCCATCCAGTGCGCAGTAACTGGGCGTCGACTGTGTACCAAGCACTGCTCGGCATTGAGAATATCAGGGTGAGAGGAACTGAGCCCATGCTATTGAGGAATTTCAAGAAAGTTCCTGGAAAGAGATTCAGTCATTCATTCATTCAACAAACACGCAAGCGCCTGCTTCGCCCAGGTCAAAAGACCAGCTCAGACCCGAAGCCCAGCTCCCACTCCTCCCATGGCCCGGCCCCTGTGGTGGGGATGAGGCCTGGTGGTTTGGCAGGCCACCCACCACCTCCCGAAGGGACTGGCAGGCATGAGCTCATGTCTGCGGAGCCCCGCGGCTCTCAGAGCAGCCTCTGAGCACAAGGCCTCCTTGTGATTCAGAGAGAGATGCGGCGGGGGCTGCTGGGCCCACGAAGCCCTGGGCACTGTGGGGCTGTCAGCAGACACTCCCGAGGCTGAGGGTGCTGGGCTTTGATATGGCATTAATGCGCTAATATCTTAATCCGGCCACCACCCACCAGCTGCCTGGCCACACAGCGGGGCCCTGGGGAGCGGGGTTTCCAAATTACATTATTGAATGTTTACCTAGTGAGCTGGCCGAAGAGTGTTTAACACCAGCTGAGGGGCGCACATGTGCGCGGGACAGCCCCACACCCACAGCCCTCACACGTACCACACACACTCACACACCCACCCCCCGGGACTCAGAGACACGTGCGTTCACAGTGACACACAGACAGCAGGGTCCTCGGCAACACACGTGCGTGCACACTCAGGCACCCCGCACCTCGCACATGACGTGCATGCCACACACGGGCCCGTGCCCCGCACACAGGCACACTCCTGCCCGGGGCGTTCACATAGCCCTCGGCGGCTGCCACCAGGACGCCTGCTTCCCCGCACCTCACACAGTCACCCTGGGGGAGAGTCCTGTAGGTGGGTGCCGGGAAGGGCTGGTGGCAGGAAGCTGTCCCCGACCGTGCCTTGGCAAGTCGCCACTGTTGGGCCTCGCCAGGCTCCCAGGCCCCCGTTTCCAAGTTCAGAGAGACGCCGGCTCTTGATGATGGTGCTGTTGGTATGGGAAGCAGCTCTGCCCCCAGGGGAAAGCAGGACGGACTGCACGCCTGGCCCTGCCCTGGTGCCGGGACGCTTCTCCACACGCCTCCCCTGTCGCCCCTCTCCCCGCCAAGCCCTCTCTCTACCCGCCCCGTCCTCCTCACGGGACATCGTCCAGCCCCAGCTCTTCGTCCTTCAGGGCAAGCTCACCGGCCCTCTTCTGGAAGTTATCCCTGCTCCAGCCAGCAGAAGGAAGACCCCTCTCATCCACGGGTCCCCACCCTGGGAACTGGACTGACGGCTCCGAGCAGGAACTGCCTTGACATGAGGAAGGGAGCAAGGCCTGCCTCCCGGGGCTGTGGCGAGAAGTAAGCATTGACCCGGGGCTGGCGTACGCAGTCACTCAGTTAAGTAAGCCATCGGGTAAGGCATTATCAGGGGATGACGATGGTGGTGATGGGTGCAACAGCAGTGGCCATGGCTCCTGATGCCGGGGTCCCGTCTCTGCCCTGGTCCGTGAGCTCCAAGGGGCAGACCCGACATCACCCTCCAGCCCTTAGCTGGAACTCGGAGTCAGTTGAGTGAATGACTAAGAAGCCCTTACGTTCTCATGACCAGAGGATGGATTGTTCTAGAAATACCCAATTGAGAGGCAAATGCGAAAAGTTCACTGAATTTTGTGGGAGTCCCTAGACCCACCTAATCCTGGCTCTGCTACAACACTCTGTGACTTCAGATAGGTCCGTTCCTCTTGCTGCGACTCAGTCTCCTCATCTGTCAAATAAAAAGTTTGCGTGGCAGTTTCCAAATCCTTCCAGCTCTGAACTTCTGGAATTCTAAGCCCTAGGCACAACCTTGCCACTAGGGTGGACATCAAGTGGGGAAGCAGGACACGTCAGCAGAAGCGGCCAGCATCGGTCAGGACCGTCTAGGAAGGAGGAGAAGACGGGAAAGGGGAGGTGGAAAGGCACGGCAGCGTGGGAACGGCATCAGGGGCTCAGAGGTGGCACCCCTCATGCACTTCTCAGGTGTCAGTTACTGCACCGGATGGAACAGAGGGTTGGCCCGAGGGGCACCATGGATCGATAAAGCCAGGGGAGTGGAGAGAGGCTGCTCTATCCACAGCCCTGCAGGCTAGACTGAGCAGCTGTGGTTTTATCGTATAGGCCAGCATATTCTGAACTTGCCTGATCTTCAGAATCAGAATGTGGCAATTGCTAAAAATACAGATCCTTGGATCCCTATCTCAGCCCCTCATTTGCAAGGGACTGGGGATCTGTATTTATGTTAGGTGTTCTGGGTGATTCTTATGAATCCAGCAAGTTGGGGAAATACAACAGGATGAGAAGCCGACTCACTGAACAGTCCTGCATGTGGGAGAGACACGTCCAAATGTGCATCACTGCAGGGCATGGGCTCTGGAGTTCTGACTCCTCCACTTTCTAGCACTGGCCTTGGGAGAGTGACTTGACCTTTCTTCTCTTCCCACCTGTAAAATGGGAATGATCCAGCACCTACCTTAAAGTTTGATCATGTACATTAAATGAGCTCATGAGAGCCTGACCAGGGTCAGAAATGGGGAGGCTGTTTCAGGAAACATAAGCAAATACGCCACCTGAGAGATTTGAGGGAGGAAAGGCAGACACAAAAGAGGGGCCGCCTGTGAGCAGAAGGCTGGGCCACGGTGGGCTGGGAAGGAGATAATTGGTAAGTGGAAGCATCTGTAATCTGCCTCTGGCTTCCAAAGACTCCCTTTGGGCTGTGTGGGTTTCATTCATTCGCTCATTCATTCATCCAACAATACTTACTGCATCCCTGCCACGTGCCAGTCAACGCTAGGTGCTGGGAATACAAATAGGAACAAGAGAGACACTCTGTGTCTCCTTGCAGAGTTGACATTCTAGAGGGAAAAGTGAAACATGGACAAGCAACTGAAATAATTCCAAGTCATAACAAACGGCATGAAGGAAACCAACAAGGGGGTGATCAGAGAAGACCTCTCTGAGGAGGTGACATTGATGAGAAGGGAGAGCGGATCACCTGGGGAAGAATGAGAGACAACTGTTCTAGATGGAGGGCAGAGCATGTGCAAAGACCCTGAGGAGGAAAATCCCACTTGGTATCCTGCAGGAACACAACAGTCTGGCCCGCACGGTAAGTGAGGCACAGATGAAGTGGGAGAGGTTAACAGAGGCCAGGTCATGCAGGCCCTTTTAGGCCATGGCCAAAAATCTGGATTTTATTTAAGTGCAATCGAAGAGCTTTAAGCTGAAGAGTGATGTGATTTGATTTATAATCTAAGAAAATCCCTCCAACAGCTGTACAGAGAATGGATTATAGGTGGGGTGAGAGGGGGAGCAGGGAGACCTACCAGAAAGCGATTAATCCAGTAGGGTGGCAGCAGGAGCAGAGAGACGTGGGCAAACTCAAAACGTATTCGGGTGCAGGACTGATGGGACTTACAGAGGGCTGACTGGGGGACAGAAGAGTGAGGACAGGGAGGGATCAGGGATCAGGCCCAGGGTTCTGGCTCTCAGATCTGGGGGTTGATGGTGCCACTTATAGAGTTGGGGAAGCCTACGGAGACTGGGGGGTGCTCTGCCCTTGTCAACTGCGCCTGACACGTGAGATCCTCCAGGACCAAGAGACTTAAGCAAGCCTGATGCTGGAGCTCAGAGCTGTTGCCTTTCCCACCACAGGCCTGGGGCTTCCCAGCCTCCCTGCCAGAAGCTAATCTCAGGAAAGAATAAGATAGTCATCACATGCCACTTTCTTCCAGGAATTCTGCAGCCCCCTTCCCCCTGCTGTCCCCTGGCTAGGCCTTGTCCCCAGGGAATTGACATACAGCTAGTGTTTAAGAACATGGATTCTACCCACTGTTCGACTGGATTATTTGTTCTTTAGGTGTTGAGTTTGATAAGTTCTTTGTAGATTTTTGGACACCGGCCCTTTATCTGATATGTCATTTGCAAATACCTTCTCCCATTCTGTCAGTTGTCTTTTGGTTTTGCTGACTGTTTCCTTTGCTGTGCAAAAGATTTTTATCTTGATGAAGTCCCAATAGTTCATTTTTGCCCTTGCTGCCCTTGCCTTTGGCGATGTTTCTAGGAAGAAGCTGCTGTGGCTGAGGTCAAAGAGGTTGCTACCTGTGTTCTCCTCAAGGATTTTGATGGACTCCTGTCTCACATTTAGGTCTTTCAACCATTTTGAGTCTATTTTTGTGTGTGGTGTAAGAAAATGGTCCAGTTTCATTCTTCTGCATGTGGCCGTCCAATTTTCCCAACACCATTTGTTGAAGAGACTTTCTTCCATTGGATATTCTTTCCTGCTTTGTCAAAGATTAGTTGACCATAGAGTTGAGGGTCCAGATTGCAACAACATGAATGGAACTAGAGGGTATTATGCTAAGTGAAATTAGTCAACCAGAGAAAAACAATTATCATATGATTTCACTCATTTGTGGAATTAAACAACAAAACAGAGGATCATAGGGGAAGGGAGGGAAAAATAAAATCAGATGGAATCAGAGAGGGAGACAAACCATAGGAGACTCTTAACTCTAGGAAGCAAACTGAGGGTTGCTGGAGGGCAGATGGGTGAGGGGATGGGGTAACTGGGTGATGGACATTAAGGAGGGCACGTGATATAATAAGCACTGGGTGTTATATACAACTGAACTCTACCTCTGAAACTAATGCACTACATGTTAATTAACTGAATTTAAATTAAATTTAAAAAAAAAAGAACATGGATTCTAGAGCCAGATTACCTGTGTTCAAATCCCAGCTCTGCCACTTCCTGGCTGTGTGACATCCCCCGCCCCAGTAAGTTATTTACCCTCTTTCCCCATAAAATGTGGGATGATAATAGCACCTATTTCATGGGGTTGATATGAGGACCAATCGAGTAATGCTTCCCTTGAAAGTGCTTAGGAAAGTGCTCTGGCACAAGGTGGGTGTTGGGAAATGTTAGCAGCTGCTGTGAAGTTATACCAACTCTGTGGCTACCGGCCACCTTCATCTGTTAGGGATCCGGGGGTCCTAGCAGCCAGAGCTGACCTTTGCAAGTCTGGGCTCCAGATCTGCCTCTTGCACTCGGCAGCTGCCTGGCTTTGTGCAGGTTGCCCGGTGATGGTATAAATGATCTCTGCCCTGCCTGCTTCCTAGGTCCGGAGCAAGGGCTTGGGGAGACGGTGGACAGAGAGGAGACCGGACAGAGAAGTGCTGTGCTTGTTGATTCAGCACATTCCCAGGTGGGTAGGTCAGCAACCATCCTGGACGGTGAATCCACAGGATGGGACCGCAGGGTGAGGTACCCGCTCAGAGCTCCACGATGGGCTCACTCTCAGCTGAGGTTCTCCCAGGGCCCAGCACCAAGCTTGATGGTCCCTCAGAAATAATAACTCAGAATGTTTCCCTTGCTTCATGAGGCTTTCACAGGGTGCTATGACACCCCATAATCTCCTTAGACTCTCACAGCCACAGAGCAGGTCAAGGAGCAGCCTCTGAAGTTGGGGGAGGAGGCCCCTGAGGTTAGAGGTGCTCGCAGGGGGCCTGAAGTGCTCTCCCCCACCAGCCTCCGCCTGGCTGCCCCATCCTGCCCCCACGGGGCTCTCTTTCCCAAACTCTGCTTTGTCTGGGTCTCCCCCACTGGCTTTCTCCTTGACTTTCTCCACTTCTCCTCTTTCTCCTTAAGAAACTCCTCAGAGACACTACTGAGACCGTAGATCTAGAATTCCAGGGTCAGCCATGCCAGACTCCTCTTCAGGAGGTGCCCATTCTGAGCCAGTCTTTCCCAGAAGAGCCTGCCTGCGTGATGCTCCCCACAGTTCTCCACAACTAGGCCCTTGTTGGTGTTCATGTCTCAAGAGTTTACCAGGCTCCAGACAACTCCAGTTTAGCTCTTGGAAGAGAAAGTCAGAAGAGAAATGGAAAAAGAAAAACAATTTCCCTACCCCCCAGCCACACATTTTTATAACCTGCTCCAAACTCCTCTGCTATAAATGACTTAATTTTGACTGTTTTACAAGCAACTTGCCCTTAAAATGGATGGGAGGAGAAGGGATGTGAAGGGGTCTCTCAAGAGACTGACCGAATCCCAAGAAGCCACACAGCACACGCAGACTGCGGCCCAGCCCCGCCTGCCTCCACTCCCCTGTGCCAGGCGGGCTCCGGGCTCTGAGAGGTAGAGCCTGGGGCGGGCACAGGCCCTGCGGGCGTCAGAAGACCTAGACCCCAGTCCTAAATCTGCCCTTCTTTGGATCTCAGTTTCTCCATCTATTAAATGGAGGTTTGGACCAGATGACCTTAAAGGACTTGTCCTGCCCTAGGAGACATGGTGTCTGGGAGGACTAGGACCCAGAGGCCACATGGGAATAAAGTGCATGCTGGGCACTGGGGGTTGTGAAACACCCAGAGAAAAACTGCTTTGGCCCCTGGCCGGACTGAGGCCTCCAGGGAGGGAAGATGGCAAATCGGCTACCCCTCCCCTGCTTCGACACTCAGTGGTTCTCCACCACGCTCAGGCTGCGTAAGTGCAAACTCTACTACAGGCCTGAGTCCCTCTCCAGCACCGCTGTGTCCCGCTGTCCCCTGCCTCACCCCCAACCCCCCTGTGTGGGCCTTCATTTGCATGAACTTCCCCTCTGCAATCTTGCTCACAGGGCCCCCTTGGCCCGGAATACCACCCCCTCCTGTCTCCCCTCTGGCAAACCCTTGCTCCCTTCTCAGGATCCATCATTCAGGCACTACTCCTGTGGGAAACACTCGGCCCCAGCCTCGCACTTATCTGCCAGTGCATGGCCCAGGCAGGAGGAAAAAGCCTCCAGTCATCACACATGGACAAGGGGACAGGGATGCACTGGGAGAGGGAACAAGGGAGTTAGAAAGGTAGATTAAGATGGGCCTGGAGAAGGCCATCCACTGCCACCACATCCTCCTTTCATAGAGGGCTGAGCTGAGTAACTTTGCCCAACATCACCCAGCTGGGGAAGTTGGAGTACCAGGATGCTAGCTACAAAGCCCACATTCCTTCTCCTCCAAGGCAGGATGAAACACAAATGTGGGAATCACAATCCCAGAGTTCAGGGATGTTCCGGCAAAAAGCACTCTCTCCTTAAGCCGAGTAGAACCGTGTTGGTTGACGGGGAGGCAGAGAGGTAACCCCATTCCCCAGATGGAGAGGTGGAGGCCCGGGGAAGCGAGGTGACTTGCTGCTGATCGCACCGCACTTGAGGGCAAAGGGCGGCGTTTCAAGGAGTAGGAATGCTTTAAAATAATACAGGCATCTAAAAATAGTGCGTGGCTTGGCCTGGCTGACTCAAAGGGGTCAGGTTTTATGGCTGCCCCCATCTGCTTTTCTGGGCCGGTGCGGCCCAGCCTGCTCTGGTTATAGTTTTTCCATGAGCTCGGCTCAAATTTCCCTGTCCCAGTGGTGAGCCCACGGGTCAGTGCCTAATTTTCCAACGTTTATCTTTCCCATTTACAATTTCCCCATGTAAACAACCAACTCCTTCGGTCCCCTGTGTTTCAGACACCAGACCTAGAATTAGGGGTAACCAGGCACGCAGCACTCCCACACTCCTCAGAAAGCCCCAGAGCCATTTGCAAGGGCTGCATCCATTGGGACTGGGCCCAACATGCGCTGCCCCCTCTGCCCCGTGCCCACTGAGATGGCCCCCCAGCGCCCCGCGTTGGTTCCCCACCTCTCCATCGCTCCCACAGCTCTGGGGCTGTGGTCTCGGGCCCTCATCCCATCACTCCTCTGCAGGCCAGCTCCACGTGAGCTTTAATCCCCGTGCTAAGGACACGGATGTGCATTTGGCGTCCTCCCTGCCCTCACAGCGCCCACAGTCTAGAAGGAGGAGACAGAGAGGCGCGGCGGCTCTCTCCGCACAGAAGGGGCAATGGACGGGGAAGGTGGGGGGCTCTGCAGGGCTGCGTGAACGTGGAGGCTCCGGCGGAGATGTCTGCCCTGCAACTTGGGTGTGAGGGCCCGGGGTCCCCCAGAGCGGTCTGGACTGGTGTGCCCCTGGCTGTCTCCACCCTGCCCACAGGAGGGGTGCTGGTTGCACCCTCCAGCTCTAGGTCCCATCCCCTCTTGGACCTGTTCCCAGTTGTACCCGTCTCCCGAGAGAGCCCGTCAAGGGTCTGCACAGAGTGCACACAGGTGCGCCACACGGACTTGGGTTGAATGGAAACCCCAGCTACGTCTCTCTAGCCAGCTCACCACCATCTTCAGGGAGGAAGACAAAGGAGTGGAGAGAAAGTAAAGGTCCCCAGAGCTGTAGGTTTGGCTCACCCACGTAAAAATGAGTGTGGACCTGGCAGATAAGAGGCCAGGTCGCCTGGATAACGGCTCTGTGAGCAGGCTGATCTCTGAGAGAGGGGGCGCTGAGCTGCTCAAGCCTAGCTCCTTCTCCCAAATCTGGCACGAAGTCCTTCCTCCCCTCTCCCTCCCCCTCAGGGAGCAGCCCAGGAAGAGTCTCAAAAGGAGGCCCCTTATGGATGGGTTTGAGGTTGGTTGGGATCTGCAGCTGGCAAGGTCTATCGAAATCTTGAGAGAAACCAGTTTTGAACAAGAACATCAAAATATTTGAACCATCTTCCTTCCTTCTCAGGACCTACCCAGAGCAACAGTACCGTCCCTCGTGCTCATAGTGTTTGCACAATCATTAACTCATCCCTTTCTCTGGGGGAACATTCTTGCTCCATTGTACAGATAAATAAACTGAGGCTTAGTGAACAGCAGTCCCTGTAGTTAGGAATTAATAGAAATAACAGAGCTGATCTCCCTGGAAGCCCCTGTGCTTGGCCCATGGTTGCCCGGAAAGATCCACATGAGGCTGCACTTCGGACTTGCTGGTTCAAGAGAGAACCATGGCCGACTCATGGATATGCATCTGGTTTCCCTGGCTCATTTGAATTTTGTCCTTCACTCTCCCTTAGGTGATCTCAGCTGGTCTGTCTTCAAATGTTGTCCATATGCTGATGACACCCAAATCTAAATCCACAGCCACGGACTCCAGGTGCATCCCCTTGGGCGTCTAACTGGCGCCTCCCACTTCCCCGCTCAACTCTCAACTGACCTGCACATCCCGCTCCTCCCCAGCCTTCCTGCATCCCAAAGACCCCACCATTCACCGGGCTGCTCACCCAAGGATCATCTTTGATGCCTCTGTCCCTCACAGAAAGCTTCATTGCTCAGAAACCTATCCCAGTCTGTCCACCTCTCTGCCCCTCTGCCATGGCATCTCATCCAAGTCACCAGCCGCTTTCTTCTGGACTCTGTGGGAGCTCCCCAGAGGGCCTGCTGCTGCCACATTGTCCCACCTCCTCCCCAACACTCTCCAGTCTGTAGCCTGACCGATCCGATCCGATCCTCAAGAGGGCAGATCAGCTCAAGCCTCACCCTGGCTTGTTTTAACTGGCCCCCCACTGCAACAAAAACATAATCCAGTCTCCTTGGGCTGGTCTACCAGGCCCTATTTGACCCAGGCACCTGCCGTCTGATCTCATGTCCTCGCCTGCTCCCACAATCTCTGGTCCTCAAATGCATGAAGACCGTTCCTACCCCAGGACCTTTGCCGTAGCTGCCGCCTCTGTTTCAAATGTTCCTTCCTGGGAACACCACCGCCTGGTTGGCTTTTATCTTTGCAAATGCCTCTCCCTTCCTACCAAAATAGCCACTCCCAACCTATTGGAGCTCTCCTGGTGTCTTACTTGAAGGGCTTGCTGTCTTTCTCTGCCCACAGCCCCCCACCAGCGGAGACCTTGCCTGTCTCGTTCTCTGCTCTGACTTCCTGCGGGCAGGTGTCCCCAGCACCTACAACAGGCCAGGCCAGGGCAGGTATTGAGTGACCGAATGGATGAATGAATGAAGCAGCTCACACCTCCTAGCATGAGAATTAAACACAGTATGATGAAAAAACAGCCACAATCCACACCTCCCTGTCAACGTACATGTGCAGACAACATATGTAATATCCACAAAGAAACAAGGACTCAGGAGTCAGAAACATTTATTAGTGACATGACTTCGGAGGAGTTTTTAAATCTTTCTGAACCTCAGTTTCCTCATCTGAAAAATTAGAATAATACCACTTCCCTCCCTGAAATAGTGTGAGGGCTTGACATCCGTCAATCACGGTGACAGCACCTTGCATGCGGCAGGTGGGCTCCCTAGATGGTGTCCGGCATTATCTTTGCTGTTACCATGTGCCTCTCCGGTCCCTGGCCTCATCACCCAAGCCCAGTGACTCTCTGACCTTCTGGTCTCACCCCTGTCATAATCCCTCACTGTGTGTTGCTTTGAAGTCAGAAAGGAGCAGGACCAAGCCCTGCCTCCACCACGTACAGCTTCCTGATCTTGGACTTCTCTGGGCTCTGACCTCTTTCCTTGGAAATGCTGCTCCCCGTAGTCCTCACCTCCTAGAGGTGATGTGACCACCAAAGGCAGTCAAGTCGGGAAGATGCCTCGCACTGTGACAGGCGCACTGCCGGTGTTCGAAAAGTGACCGCTGTTGTCGTCTGTCCAGACATACCTGCACACGCACACGCACACGCTCACGCACGTGCACATACACGTGGGCACACACGTGCCTGCACACCTAAGCCTCTTCTCTGGGCTGGGTCATAGAGCTACCGATTTGAACTCCAGGGATGGAATCAATTAGAATTATTTTTAAAACCTCATCTGTTTTTATTTAACAGGAAGCTTCTGTTCAATGAAATGCCGCATTAGTCAATGAAAAATCAAAGGCCCCAGATTTGGGGGCTCAGCTGTCCATGAAGGCTGAGCAGAGGCCCCCAGATC
The DNA here is from genome assembly GCF_964656455.1 of Halichoerus grypus. Taxonomy (NCBI): domain Eukaryota; kingdom Metazoa; phylum Chordata; class Mammalia; order Carnivora; family Phocidae; genus Halichoerus; species Halichoerus grypus. The sequence continues at coordinate 150,794,146 of NC_135716.1, forward strand.
CCAAGGACCTCCCAGGTCCAGCTCCCATTTACGTGGGTGCCTCTCCCTAGAGCTCCCACATTCTCGGTGAGTTCCGAGAGGAGACGCTTGTCTGACCCAGATGGGGGTCTGCTGACCCTGAGCCCCGTCCTGCTGAGCACTGGGTGTCCCTCCCCTGGGATACAATTACTGGTGTCTGTGTTTGTCTCCCTGATCCCTGCCCAAAAGAGGACAAGGGCTGCCTGATTGATACCCATGACCCCAGTGCCCAACCCACGGTCTAGCACAGAAAAGGCACCAAAGGAAATTTTTATGGGAAAAAAAAATGAGCAATGATTGAATAAATGAACAAATGATTTAGTTGCAATAATAATAATAATTACAACTAATATTTACCATGCCACTCCCCGTGTGCCATCTTCAATGCTTTTCATATATTGACTCACTGAGTCTTCAGAACAATCCCCAGAGGCAGGCATTATGTAGCTCTACTTTACAGATGAGAAACGAAGGCACAGGAAGATTAGTAAGTGGAGTAACTGGGATTCCAACCCAGGCAGCAGGAGCCCAGGGCCAGCATCGTGACCGTAACACCGAGTCACTCATTCATTCTTTCATTCATTCATTCATTCATCAAACATTCATGGGACACCTACACTGTGCCCAGCCCTGGGTGGGGCCCTAGAAATGCACAGATGGACTGGACTCACTTCTCACAGGAAGGTCCCGGTCCAGAGGAAGAATCACAGACACAGAAATGAGCAATCACAGTGGGGCAGGGACGTGGGTGAGTGAGCAATTTCACTGTATCTATGGCAACACATATACACACCCACCATGAACACACACACGTCCACCACACACGCGCGAGCATGCACACACCTGCGTGGCACAAGGGTCCAGATGTGGAAATCGCGGACTACAGATAATGACTTTTAACAGGATCCACATCTGGCTCCCTGGAGCACAGTCCATTCTGTATAAGTACCGCGCGCTAACCGATTGCGCCACTGGAGCTCCGAGCACAGTCCATTCTAACTGAGGGCTGTGCCCTGAGCCCGGAGGCAGGTCCCCTTGCCACCATTCACCATGCCACTAAAATATTTCCATCTCTACCTGAGGAGGTTGGCCCTAGCCTCAAAGGAGGAGTTCAGTGCGGGGAGCACAGCCCGCTGTGCCCGCAGTTAGGCTCAGCAGTTACACCCTGGGCCAAGGTCACATCCCACGGGCTGATGATGGTTGCAATGGGGGGGACGCAGGCTTAGATGAAGAAGGGATTTTCCAGGGAGCTCGTGGGCTTAAGCCTTCACCAGCCGGGAGGAGAACTTGGAGACGAGACCAGATGATCGGCTGCCTAGACAGAGTCGGTAGCCTGAAGACTGGGACCGGCCAGATCACCTCTTGAGCGTCTTCCCAGTGCAGTCTCTGGGCTGCTGCGTGATCCCACCACTGTGTCTGGGCAACAGCCTGCTCCCCTGGACTCTGCATTCTCTTTCTATAATAACCCTAATGTTATTCCCTTCCATGTGATTGCAGCAGCATGCATTCTGGAATATTAGCAGAAAGAGCTAGTTAGGCAATCAGATGTCTCTAGGTTCAAGGCTTGACTCCATCACCATGGGCCCCAACACTCACTAAGTTTCCTTGCCAAGTAATTTACCTGTCAGAGCCTCACTGTTGTCTTCCATGAACTGGAGTCAATAACGCCCACCTTGCCAAGTTAGTATGAAGATAACACAACACAGAATTCCAAACTCTGAAGGGGAAACAACACTCTTCCCTACTTTCTGGTCTATCTCCTGCCTCACCGGTGAGTGGCTGCCCCAGCATCATGGGAGGTAACATGTCTATTCTCCATGTATGATTCTGTGCCCTCAACAGGGATGCAATGTTTTTCATTGAGGAGTCTTCAACCTTATCCCAAAAGGCTGCTCTTCACTACCTTGTGAGTAGAGATGCAGCTGATGGGGCAGGTGAGATGGATAGTGGGGATGTCTACAACAGCAGGGTGGGGAGCTCTCCCGTGGCCCTGAGACCCTTGATCATCTGTCCCCAGGTTTGGGACCCACTCCACCCCTACTGATGACCCTGTTCCTCTGGGGCTCAGTGTCTCACCAGGGACTGGCCTGGAGGCAGCCTCATCCCTCATCAAACTCCAGGAATTCTCCTGGGTGAAACCTGCTGGGGCTGACACTGTATTTGGGACCATTTAGGAACCTGTGGTTTTCCATGAGAATGCAGAGAAATGCAGTCAGAATTGGAGGTGCCCAGCGGGCCAAAGGATGCCACTAGATCGGGAAAATGAAACAGCGCCACGAAGGCTGACAAGTAAGTTCCCCCAGAAGAGGACGTTGAGGTGGGCTTGACTGTGAGAGAGGGAGAACAGGTGCTGTTTCCGTTCCAAGCGAGCTGACAGACAGACGCAGACGGAGCCACCTCCTCAGCCCCTCGCTAGGTCCCTACCCTTCTCTCTCCTCTTCCTCCTTCCCATCTTTCTTTCCTTGCCTGTTCCCTTCACCACGTTCCCTCCTTCACCTTCTCTGCCCCACCCCAGGTTCTAGTCTTGGCTCAGCCACTGACCTGCTGGGCATCACCGGGGAGTCCCTTTCCCTCTCTAGGTCCTGCTTTCTCCTTTTGTAAATAGAACACACACACACACGCACACACACCTCTGATGAATAATTAACTTACTGTTAATTCTATTAACATTCACACTACCCCAACCTTTTAGAAGCCCCCAACAAAGGCAAAGTGCAAGAGGCCACATCATGGGGTGGTGTATTGAACTATCATAATTCATCCCATTGAACTCATGTTTGCTGTGTGTGAGGTCTGTGCTCAGTGCTTCACAAGCATTAGCTCAAACAATTAAGAAGACATCAATCGTCCTTATCAAAAAATAGAGTGAGGGTGGGGGAGGAGGACATTTTGTTGGTACTACACAGAGTTTGACATTACATTCTTTGTAAGTTAATTCCCAGATACTTAATAGTTTTTGCTGCTATTGTAAAAAAACAAAAGGTATCTTATACCCTCTTGTATTTTCTAGTTAGTTATTACTGTTGTTAGGGAACTCTTAATCTTTTACGATTATAAAATATGTCTGACATCAGAAGGTGTAGAGAATAAGAAACCAACACCCACATACCCAGCATCCAGACTGGAAATAAAGCAACACGCATACAGTTGGAGACCCCTGAGCACCTCTCCCAACCCCATTCCTTCCCCTCCCACGAGAGGTAATCCTCCTCTTTGATATGATGTATTCTTTCCACTCCTATCTCTATGAATGCTCTTACATTCTTATTATACCCCTTCACATATTATATAAAGTTCATCCGAACATAAACATTATACAGCGTCATTTTGCCTGCCCTTAAATGTCACACAGATTTTATCATACTATATATCCTTCTGCAATTTGCTTTTTTGGTGGTGTTGTTGTCCAATACTGTGTGTGTGAGATTTACCCCCATAGATTGATGCAGCTCTGGTTCTCTCGTTTTCACTGCTCCACAGAGTGCTTTCAATGTAACCACCATTTGCTCATCAATTCTGCTCTAGAACATTCAAGTTGCATCTAATTTTTTTTACTCTTTCAAACAGTTTTGCCGGGAACATTCCTGTGCGTGTCTCCCTGTGTGGGGATTTCATATATACACAAAATGTGTGTGTGTGTCTGTGTCAGGAATCACCCACTTGTTCTTCGGGAGCAACTCACACTCTCATCAGCGAGGCTCGGGAGCTCACGTTGGTCCGTGTGGTTCTTCGGCACTTGAAATTGTCAGGCTCTCCCATGTTGGCAAATGGGCTGTGTGCCTACTACAACCGCAGTGATTTCACTTGGCTTCTCACTGGTTAGCAGTACATGGAGCCCTGTTTCAAATATCCATTGGCTACTCAGTTTTTCTCTTCTGTGAACTGCTTCTTCCTATACCTTCTTCCTATACCTTGATTTTTCTGTGCAGTCCTTTGCATTATCTAATTGATTTGTAGGTCTTTTTATATACTCCGAATACAAAGCTCTTTTTTGGTTATGTGTTGCAAATTTCCTCTCTCGGCCTGTGACTTCTCTTTTTTACTTTGTTTATAGTATCGTTTGATGCACATAAATGTTTACATTTTAATGGAGTCAAATCTATCCATCTTTTTCCATGCTTGTTTCTGTTTTTTGTGAATTGTTTAAGAAATCCTTTCATACCCTGAGGGCATAAAGATATTCTTCTATGTTTTCTTCCAAAACTGTTAAGTTTTTGTTTGCCATATTTTTCCATATTGATTCTAAAATTAGTTTTTGTGCAGAGTGAGAGTTAGCAGTCCAATTTTACTTTTTCCAAGTAGATAACAGTTTTCCCAACCCAACTGATGGAATTGTCCAGCATTTTCCCACTGGTTTGGAATGCCGCCTCCACGGTGTTAAAATTTCCATACACATAGGGGTCTCTTTCTAGTCTCTCTACTCTGATCCATTGCTCTGTTATCTAAACTTGTGTCAAGTATTATATCTTTTCACTTATGATATTTTCATAAATGGCATTAACTTATTTGAATAGGTAACACATTGATATAGGACAAAATAAAAAGGTATAAAATAAAAAGTATCCCCCCCACATCTGTCCTCCTCCCACTTCTAAACAGATAAACACATTTTTTGTATACTTGAGCAAATATAAATATATATCCTTTCCTCTATCTTTTACACAAATGGTAATGTACCATATACACTAGGCACCTAACCTAGGCCCAGGAGATCTTTCCAGGTCAGTACATTGAGAACCTCCTCATTCTTTTGTACAGTTCTATGGTTTTACTTTGCATGGAAATAATGTGTATACCATAGTTTCTTTAAGCCATTTCTCTATCGATGGACACTTAGTTTGCTACTAATCTTAGCTATTACAAAGAACTCTGATAACATCATATCCTTTATGTACACACTAGGTTTTAGAGTAGACTCTTAGAATGGAATTGCTGGGTCAGAGAATGTGATAGTTAATTGCATGTGGCAACTTGACAGGACTAAGGGGATGCCCAGGTAGCTGGTGAAACATCATTTCTCGGTGTGTCGTGAGGGTATTTCTGGGAGAGATTAGCATTTGATTCTGTGGACTGAATAAGGAAAACCACCCTCGGGTGATTATGTGCAGCTTAGCATTATCCAATCCAGTGAGGGCCCAAATAGGAAACAAAGGTAAAGGCGGGGGGTGCAAATTCCCTCTCTCTCTTCTTGGGGACGTCCATCTTTTCCTCCCTTGGACATCGGTTCTTGGTCCTGCAGACTTGGACTGAATTATACCACTAGCTGTCCCCATTCTCCAACTTGCAAAAGGCAGGTTGTAGGACTTCTTAGTCTCCAGAACCACGAGAGCCAATTTCTATAATAAACCTCCTCTTGTACCTATGTTTCTGTCCGTCTGTCTATATCCTATTGGCTCTGTTTCTCTGGAGCACCCTGACTAATACAGAGAATACATACACTTGCAGTTTGAATCGATTTTTGCCAGAGTGTCTTCCCTAGAGAATGTACCAATTTACACTCTACCAGCATTGTTTCCTTGACCTTCCCAACGGAGCATGTTTTCAAACTCTGGGGTATTTTTTATCATTCTGACAAGTTTTAAAAAAAAATGATATCTTGGTGTAGTTCTAATCTGTATTTCTGTTATTATGAGTGAAGTAGAACTTTTTTTTGTGGCCCACTTGTTCACATCCTTTGCCTATTTTTCTACTGAGCATTTGGTTCTTTATCTCACTGATTTCAAGGACTACTTGATACCTTAGAGAAACTAACGTTTTGATGAAATATGAGCATCAAGTATTATTTCTCACTTAGTTATCTTTTTTAAAGCATTTTATTTTAAGTAATCTCTGCACCCAACATGGGGCTCGAACACACAACCCCGAGATCAAGAGTCTCTCACTCTACCAACGGAGCCAGCCAGGTGCCCCTCATTGAGTTCTATCTTTTGACTTTATATTTTGACACAAAGATTCCCTTAATGCAGTTTAATTTTTTTCTCTAATGTCTTGTCTACTTTGAGTCATAATTTGAAAGATCTTCCCTAATCCAAGATTATCAAAGAATTCTCTCATGTTTTCTTCTAGCATATTTGTGGCATTATTTTTCCTTTTAAATCTTTAATCCATTTGGAATTTATCCTTGTGTATGGTGCAAGGACTGAATCTAACTTTATCTTTTTTCCACATGGTCAACCAGTGAGCCCAACCACATTTATTGAATAGTCAATCATTTCCCCCACTGATTTTAGAGGCCAGTTTTTCATACTAAACTCTCATATGTGTCTTCCCTTCTATTTCCAGATTTTCTATTATGTTGGATGGGCCTGTCTTGCTATTCATGCATTGGTTCCTCACTGTTTGAATTATTGAAACTTTTAATACGTTTTAATATCTGGTAAGCTAGTCCCCTGATATTACTCTTCGTTTCAGAGTTTGCCTGAATGTTTTGTTGCTTTATTTTTTTTTCACATGAACTTTAGAATCAGCTCGTCTGGTATTTTATTGGGATGGCATTAAGTTTCGAAATTAACTTAGGGAGAATTGACATTTTACGATGTTGAGTCTTCCTAGCCAAAAACATGGTCTTCTCATTTATTCAGGTCTTCCTTGTGTGCTCAGAAGTGTCTCAATGTTGTCTTTGCACACGTCCTGCTGCCACGTGTGAATTTCACTGCAAAGTAGTTTACTTTGTTGTTGTCATTGCCCTTGGAAATGGACCTTTTCTTTCATTATCTCTTCTGAACGGTCATATTTATGCATGAAAGTAATTGATTCTCTTTTTTTTTTAAGATTTTATTTATTTATCAGAGAGAGAGAGCTACAGCTTGAGCAGGGGGAGGGGCAGAGGGAGAAGCAGGCTCCCCGCTTACGAGGCTCGATCCCAGGACCCCAGACGCTTAACCGACTGAGCCGCACAGGCGCCCCAAAAGTAATTGATTCTTGGTCATTAACTTTACATATCCATATTGCCAGATCCTCTTACTGTTGGTGATGGTTCTTCAGTGGGTTCTTTAGGTTTTCCAGGAACACGATCATCTGCAAATAGTGGCAATTTTATGTCCTCTTTTCCAGCTTTTATACCTCTAATTATTTTCTTTTGTCCCATTGCATCATCTAGTGGTATTGGGGCCTTGGGGAATCCCAACAAATAATACCTCGCTTTGCCCAAATTCTGAACTGATGGAGAGTAACACAGATGGAGGCCAAAATATCACTTTGTTGCTGATAAAGTTTAGGTGTTAGAAGACGGGGTTTCTCTCTGACTTACCCACTCACCCATGAGCGGCCCTGGCCTGAGGGCACAGCTGTATACCGTGGGCTTGGACATGCGGTGTTTTCATCAGAATTAGTTTTCTAAATATCCTAGCAATTTTAGTTTTCATCTCCTCTTTGACCCAAGGCTTTTGTTATTGTTGTTGTTTGTTTCGATTTCGAGATAGAGGGACCCTTCTGTTTTCTGAGTCTAGTATTAAATTTCTATTTCAGACTTACTGTAACCAGAGATTATTGTCCAAACTATTTTTACTTTTTGTAATTTTTCAATGTATTCTTTGTGGCCTAAATTATTATTCATGAATATTTTATGGGCAGTTGAATAAAATAGGTGGATTATCTGCTTTTAGAATATAGATTTTAAAATGATATTTAGTCAGGGCGCCTGGGTGGCTCAGTCTGTTAAGCATCTGCCTTCAGCTCAGGTCATGATCTTAGGGTCCTGGGATCGAGCCCCACATCAGGCTCCCTACTCTGCGGGGAATCTGTTTCTCCCTCTCTCTCTGCCCCTCCCCACGCTCGTGCTCTCTCTCTCTCTCTCTCTCAAATAAATAAAATCTTTTTAAAAAATAAAATAAAATGACATTTAGTCTTCTCTAGCCTTAATTATTTCTTATCCACTTGTCTTATCATGTACTAAGATCACTGAATTAAGTCTGCTGTTACTAGTGTATTGATGATTTATTTTTCCTCATATCGCCTAAAGTTTCAGTCTTATGAATGTTGATGCTATGTTATTTTGTGCATAGATAAATCTTTATAAGCGATATGAACAATGCTTCCTGGTATTCACACGCTTATGTAGTCCTCTCCCACGTTACGTCAGGGATGGTCTCTACAACCAATTGAATATGGAAGGACTGATGATACATATCACTTCTGGGAATAGGTTATACAAGATAACCACCACTTTCATCTTGGGCTCTCTCTCTCTTTCTATCCTGCCCCCTGCCCTGTCATTTGCTATGGGGGAAGCCAGCTGCCATATTTCAAGAAGGCCCACATGGTGAGTGAGGTACTGAAGCTTCCTGCCAACAGCAAAGCGAGTGAGCTTGGCAGTGAACCCGCCAGTCCCCACAAAGCCTTCAGCTGCCTGCAGCCCTGGGCCAACAGCTTAACTGCAACTTCGTGGGTTGCCCTGAGCCAGAGTCACCCAGCTAAGCCGCTCCAGATTTCCTGATCTTCAGAAACTATGTGGAAATAAATGTTTATTGTTTTACACCATAAAGTTTTAGGATAATTTGATATGCAGTGGCCAATAACTAATAAATATGTTAATTATAAATTGCAATCTTTACATGATAATGTGTCTGTCTCTGACTCATTTAATGCTTTTGGGGCCTGAAGCCAAATTAGCCTTCTTGTCTGATTATGTGTACTTTCTTAGTGTCTACATTTGACTGATACATCTTTGCCAAAACTTTTATTTCTAGCCTATCTGAATGGCTTTGTTTTATGAGTATCTCTTTTAGGTGGCATAGAACTTCTTTTCTTTGTGATCCAGTCTGAAAATCTTTTTCTTTCAATAGGTGACTTTAGCCCATTCACATTTATTGATAGGACTGATATGTTTGGTCTTGGTTTGTGCACATTTTTCAATACTGAAGTTATTTCAGGTTCTTTACTAGGTGATCTCTTTGGGGGGGGGTGTGAAGTTATTCTGACAGCTGGAAAAAAACCATTTTTGTTTTAGTGATTATATTCATAATTATAACTTGAGAGGACTCCTTCAGCTCTCTATTTTTTAGACAGTATTTATTAGTGTCCTCCCACAGACAATGATAAAATTAGTGCACTTCTTTCTTCCCTTTTCCCCTCCACTCTTTCACCTCTCAATTTCTATCCATAATATTACCCTTTTGGCATACACCCCTTACTGTTAAATATACATACACTTCAATTACTTGATTTGTCAGCTTCAAAATAATATGCTTTTGCTCTCAGTTATAAAGTTGAGGCACACAGCAAATGCTCCACCTCCAACCTTCTTACTCCCATCCCCCACCCCCACCCCCCCAGTTTATGTTAGTTGTTCCATTTCTATTTCTTTGGAGTGTAATTTATTTTCTGTTCTTCAACCCAATCTTCACAGTTTTCGCTTTTACAGTCTTTTTGCTGTAGGTTCCCTAATTCGTTGTTGATTGATCATCCTGAAATTGTGCATGTCAAAATTGCTTGTCTAGAAGCCTTTAAAATCGAAGGACTACTAACTGAAGGGCAGTTGGGATGGACCTAGAAGTCCTCGGGTCTCATTTTCTACCCTGGAGAGTCTCATAGATGCCATTCCACTGTCTAATAACATTAAAAGTTAGTCTGAATGAGTCTGAGTCTGTTCTGATACTTTTTCCTCTTATCTGTGACCCAAATTTACCAGGGTTACCAAAACTCCTTTCTTTATCTTTGAAGTAGAATAAACTTACTAAGCTATGTCTTGGAATTACCTTTCTAGTTAAATATAGTCAAGTCTACTTCATTTCATGAAAAGCCTTTTTGAATCCAAACTTTCAATATTTATTTGGTGCTATTCCTTTGGTATCTGCTTTAGAGACTCCAAAAGTATGTAAGTTGGATCATCTATTTTCTATATTAAGCATCTTTTCTCAAATCCTTTTTTAAAACATCTATATTTCTGTTTTTTGTTTGTTTGCTTGCTTGCTTTTCTCATATTTATTTTCTGTATCACCTACTGTGGGGTTTTTTTTCAATGTCCCGTCTCTTTTGTGCTCTGAGCTCTCTTCACTTCTAGATGACTCTTTCTCTTCTACTCCTTTCTTGAATTTTACCAGCTCATGTGTTATGTCCTCCAATGATCTTATCCTTTCTTCCCTGCATTCTTTTATCTTTGCTTTGTTGTCTTCATAGATAAAACATTTTCACTAAGATTTTTTAATTCATGGTAAAATGTTCCCAATTTTTATTGGCTCTGTGGCAACTTTTCTCTCTTTTGCCCTTCAATAAACTTTTCTGAATATTTTTCTCCTTTTTTCCTATAGTATCTTTGTATTGATGCTTTGTTAGATCCTTGCTATTACTCCTGATAATAGCACTAAAGATCCCTCTTAGCACTAAATGAATTGGGTTCAGTTTTCCTGGACAGAAAGATGCTTTGGGCAGGAAAAGAAAGGGGGTAATAAGAGAGAATCCCAGGGTGGCTGGTTTTCACAAGAACTGTTCTGCTGCCACAGAAATAAATTGCTTCCACAAAGGGGTTCGCCCTCAGGATTCTTTCTATAGCCCTGGCTCCTCAGCTTCTCTCAACCAAATCAGATCCAGGAAGGCTTTCCCTTTAGCCCATTCATTGCACCTGTTTTTAAAAACAAGCAATACAGTTAGTGCATCTCTACATATACCCCTTACCTTTTGGAAAAATATTTTTGCCTGGCTATCACATCAAAGAAATCTTTCTCTGAGCTTCTTTCTCTTCATTTCCTCCTATTTGTTTTCATCCTAATCTCAGCTTCTTTGGACAGTTCTTACACATATTTGGGAGTCTTGGATAATACCTGTCCTCAACTTTTGCCAAAAATAGTTTATTTTTTCACTCCTTTTGTTGCTTTTGGATGATTTCTAGGAGAAAGAGAAAAATGTTGATTTACACAACCATATCTATTCCAGATGTACACAGTGTCTTAATTACTAAGGTTTTAAAATAAGTCTTGCTTTTTGCTAGGGCAAATTTAACCACCCTATTCCTTTTCTTCAATTGCTTCTTAACTGTTCTGAATCTTAACTCTTCCATACAAATTTTAGAATGCACTGTTAAAATTATATACACACATGCACAAACACACAAAGACACACATATAATGTTGAGATTTTGACTTTAATCCAGTAGCTGTATTATTAATTTAGAGAAAACTGGTATCTTCGTGGCATTTGGCTCTTTCTATCCATTCATATGATATGTCTCTCATTTACTTGGATCTTCTTTAATACTTTAAAATAAAGTTTTGGGGTTTTTTTTGTTTTGTGTTTTTAATATTTGGTTCTTCTAATCATCTAACTTTTTACTGAAGTATAATCGACATATAACATTATATCAGTTTCAGGTGTACAACATGATGATTTGATATTTGCATACACTGCAAAATGATCACCACAGTAAGTCTAGTTAACATCCATCACCTCACAGTTACCAAAAAACATTTTGTGATTAAAAACTTTTATAATCTACTCTCTTAACAACTTTTAAATATGTAATACAGTATTATTAACTGTAGTCACCATGCTGTACATCCCCATAACTTATTTATTTTATAACTGGGAGTTTGTTTCTTTGACCCCTTTCACTCATTTCACCCACCCACAATCCCCCACCTCTGTCAACCACCAATCTGTTCTCTAGATCTATGAGTTTGCGTTTGTTTTTGTTTTAGATTCCACATATGAGAGAGGTCATATGGTATTTGTCTTTCTCTGTCTGACTTATTTCACTTAGCATAATACCCTCAAGGTCCATCCATATTATCACAAATGGCAAGATTTTACTTCTTTATGGCTGAATAATATTCCATATTTATGTGTGTGTGTGTGTTGTTGTTGTCGTTGTTGTTGTTGTGTATACATTACTTGTTCCCATGTCTCTCGATTTATTTGGATTTTCTTTAATACCTTCAAATAAAGACACCACCCACCTGGGACTTACTGGATCAGAATTTCTGGGGATGGGGCACATCAGTCTGTTTTAATAAGCCCTCCAGGAGATACACACTCAAGTTTGAGAACCATTCTATATTATCTCCTTTATCCTCATTTTCCAAAAGAAGAAAATGAGGCTTTAAAAAAAAAAGATTCAGGAACTTGCCCAGGTTTTGTTTTTAAGATTTTATTTATTTATTTAATTTGAGAGGGAGAGAGTTGGGGGAGGGGCAGAGGGAAAGGGAGAGAGAATCTCAGGCAGACTGCATGAGGAGTGCGGAGCCCAACTCAGGGCTCTATCTCATGACCCTGAGATCATGACCTGAGCCGAGATCAAGAGTCGGACACTCAACTGACTAAGGCTCCCAGGCGCCCCGGCACTTGCCCAGGCTGTAAAGTTAGGAAATAACAGAAGCAATGATCAAATACAGGTATCACTGAGTCTGCTCGCCCATCTGTAATGTTAAATTCCTTGGCCTAAAGGTAAACAGTGGAAGCTGGCGCCCCCTGCTCATGGAGGGTCTTCCTGCCTCAGTGGTGGCCAGGTGAGCCCGGCTGCTGGCCTGGGACTACACTCTAAGACAAGCCAGGAACTCTACTGTCAGGGAGTTACAAGCGCTGAGGGCTAGGTGGGGAGCATGCCGAGGAGAGAAGTGTGCCCTCGGCAGCCCCTGCCGGTTGCCCTCAGCACTGTCTTCCCTGAGGCTCCTCTCCCTGGCAGACCCCCTGCTCCTGCCCACAGGCCAGGGATGAAGTTCATCCCCCTGCCCACCACACTGGAGCTACCCAAGTGCGTGGCTGGTCTGACTCTTTCTCTGTCCCCAGTGCCTAGCTCAGGGCTTGGCACCAAGGTTCTCAGTGAAGCTGTGTGGTCATGCGAAGCAATGAAGAAGTGTCCCTCTTCTGGCTGAATGGCTGCAGAAGACATCATGGAAGGCCTTGCAGACCTTAAGTGGCATAAATATGTGGACAAGTGGGAGGTCGTGGGAAAGGTGTTCCCGGTGGAGGTTATAGGCTGAGGAAAGGCATAGCAGTGGGAGAACAGAGATTATGTTGTTTTAGTTTCCTTCAGGTTCGTGGGAGTTATGTAAGAACCTGAACCGTAGATTTGACAGCCATCACGGAAGGCCTGGACTGCCAACAGGGGCATCTGGGGTTTATTCTGTAGGTGCCAAGGAGCCCTGAAAGGCATCGGAACAGGAGAGTGGCGGGGTCATATGGAGTCTTGAGCTGGAGAGGGATGGTGCAGTGACTCCTGTATCCCAAAGCCCGTTCTGTACCAAGCCCTGTGCCCGCTGCTTACCCCAAGCCCACCTCATTCCATAGCTGAGTCTCAGGGTGTCTTGTCCAGAGAGCACGGCTAGGACGGAGTGGCGCAGAGTTTGCATCCAAGTCTGTCTGACTCCAGAGCCCAGGCTCCCGCTCCTCACCACCGCCCCATCCCTGTCTGGGCTGCCTCCAGGGGTGGAGTTGGAGATCATGGGGAGGAAGAGGTTCCCTGACTTCTGCGAGGAGTCTGAAGGCAGCGCCCGAACGTGGCCCCTCATGGAGACTCCCATGCTGTGAATCTGGGGAGTGGAGGGTGGAAGCAGGTGAAGCAGGTGCCCAAGAAACACCGTCTGGAGCACGGAAGAGGAGAGCCTGGCCAAGAGGTCAAGCATATCCCCAGGGCCGTTGGCATGACTCCTGGTGCAGGCGCCCTCCTATCCTGACCTGAGCCCAGAGTCTTGGGCTTCGAGAGCCACTCTGCTCCTGGCCAGAAGGGCCACCTCCGTGCGTGGACAGGGGCGGAGAGGGTCCTGTGCAGACCGCAGAAAGCGTGGGATCAGGAGACCAGGCATCCCCCCTTTCAGAGGAACCGGGGAACTCCACGAGGTCATTGATTCAATGAGATGAAGAAACGGCCCGGGAGGGGTGGGGGACTGAGAGCGGCAGAGCCAGGACACGCGAAGCAGCGAGGCAGCCTCCGAGAGGGGCAGGAGAGCGCTCCGAGGTGCACCGCCTTCGTCGCCGCGCGCCCCACGCGGTCCAGCCGGGCGGCAAACTGGAAACAGCTGCGGAGGTTTTGGGTTTCCGCCCGGCCCCCCCACCCCCGGCCCACCCGAGCAGTTCCCCTTAATCCCGCTCTCTCGGGAAGCCGCGCTGTGAAAATCCCCCGCCCCGCCTGCGGAGGTCAGCCCCGGGCGGCGGCGGGGCGCTGGGCGCGGGGCGGCGGCGGGAGGGGCGCGGGGATCCGGACGCGGTGCGGCTACGGAGCTGGGCGGCAGCGGGGCAGGAGGGGCTCGGGGATCCGGACGCGGGGTGGTGGCGGGGCGGGGAGGCAGGGAGGGGCGCGGGGAGCGGGACGGCGGCGGGGCGGGAGGGGCGCGGGGATCCGGACGCGGGGCGGCGGCGGGGCGGGAGGGGCCCGGGGATCCGGACGCGGGGTGGCGGTGGGGCGGGGAGGCGGGGAGGCGGGAAGGGGCGCGGGGAGCAGGACAGCGGCGGGGCGGGAGGGGCGCGGGGATCCGGATGCGGGGTGGCGGCGGGGGGTCGGGGCACAGGACGTGGCCCTTGCGTTCTGCTGAAGGCCCCGCGGCCCGCCTGCCTCGGAGCCCGCGCGTCTTCGCCCTGTAAGCTGGGCTGATACTGCCTCCCTCGCAGGAGGGGTCGGTGTGAGGGTTTCTTGGAAGGTGCTCGAAACCCTCCCTGGCACTGGCGGGTGCTCCCAAGACTTTCACAGGTCTCATCATTGCTATAATGCGTCCACCCACAGGGGGCGCCTTTTTCTACTTCTCACAAAGAAATCCTAAGGGGCTCGTAGTGGCCCTGCCTCCCCCTTGTTCACTCTTCCAGAGCCTAGAGTTGAGGTGTGTCCCAGCCCAGTCCCCTGGAGCGCTGACCCAGTGGCCTTCCCCCAGAGGACATGAGTCACCACTCCAGCTCATCAGACACTTCCTGAGGCCCTACTGTGTGCCCTCCAGTGCTGGATCCTGCTCAGTGCCTGCCCTCAGGAGCCTAGAGATACAATTCTGCTCAGCTGGGTCACAGGGCTTTGTTAATGGAGTTTGGAGATCAGCTAGGCCTCATTGTCCCCTCTGAGCTTAAGATGAGAGAGTATCCAGGCTAATCCATCCATCATCCAGAGAGGGCGGGGGCTTACTCAGTATCACACAGCAGGTCTGGAACAGAGCTTCGCCTCTGGGTCATGCTTCTGGCCATCCAGTTTTGTTTTGTTTTGAGCACTGGGCTGTCTCCTCCACTCCAAGAGCCAAATTGGGTTTTAAGTCTCTGCCCCAGCGGACAGCGAGGGCTACTGCCAGTTCTAAAAGTCACTCACTTGGCAAGGCTTTCCTGAGCCCACTTTGTCCCAGCCCTGGGCCTGGAAACACCGCGGGGAGCACAGAGGTTAGGGGCAGCAGAGCGCCTGGCCGGGAGGCAGACCCCCAAAGCACTGCTGTGGACCCAGGTGAGTATTAGTCTAGGAGGGAGGGCCTCTGAGGGCCTTTGGCAGCCCTGAGCCCCTGAACCCCTGAGCCCTGAGAAGGGCTTCTGGGCTGGGAGCTGGCCCCTCACCTCCAGCCCTCAATCCCCTGCCACCTTCTTGCCACCCATTTCCAGGGAGTCTGCTGGAAACTGCTGGATAGAGAAAACGAGGTGTCTGTTCTCCCCGACCCCCCCCACCTCTACATGGCTCCTGGGTGCGCACACACAACAGACTCTCACACGCCCCACACGGAGTGACACACGCATGCTCACATTCACCTCACAGTCTCACACACACACACAGGAACACACACGTAGACACAATCACTGCCCGTTTCGTGCCTGTGCAGAGCTGTCTCACCCAGCTTCACACTCACCTACACTCAGCCCCACATGTGTCCTCTTGTCACTCTTACACACCTCTCTCAGCCGTCTGGCTCTCCCATCCCATACACACACGCTACACATAAAGCTCTGGGTGCCCACGGCCAGCATGGGGAAGGGTGATCTTGATGCCTCTGGCAGCCGCCCGGGTCCCCAGCAGCACACAGGGCCTGGCCCTGCCTGGCCTTCTCCACCTGCCAGTGGCCGGCCCTTGCGGAGACAGCTCTGGGTGGGACTCATTTCCATGGAGAGTATGTGGCTAGGCAGCCAGGTCCCAGGCCGGATGCCGCTCTGCTGCCTTATGGCTCCCCAAATATGAGCTCATTGTTCTCCCACGGGCTGAAGACTACGCTGTCCCTAGAGATGCCCCCCACCGACCCCCATCCTGCTCTACCCAGCAGCCTGCCTGCCAGCCACCCACCCAACAGAGGAGAGAAATCATCCTCACACCTCCCCTGACCCCGGCCTCAGACTCACAGCTGCCAGTCTACCCTCCCTCATGCCAGAGGGGCCTTCCTAAAGCCCACTCTGGGCATGTCACCATCACACCTGCGGGGCTGAGCAAAACCCAAACTCCCCACCTTGGCATTCCACGCCTGACCCAACCTCCTCATCCAACTTCAGCTGATGTTGGCCCCGCCCCCATTTCACACACACACACACACACGCACGCACACATGTGCACACACACTTTCAGAAACAGGGGCACCATGAAGCTGAGGAAGCCCAGGTTTGGGGGCCCTCGCTTGCACAGCTGCTGAGGTGTTCTTCCTCAGGCCCATGGGAAGAAATGGCAGCCCCCGCCACACAGAAGAGATGCCGGCCTCAGTTCCTCCAGCGGAACACTGGCGAGGGCCAGCCGTGCGCGGCCCGCCCGCCTTAGAGAGCTGGTGCCAGGGTGTAGTGATGGCCTCTTGGAAACTGTAAAGTGCTGTGCACGTGGAGGTATAACTTACTGTTATCAGGAGCTGCTAGCAAGAACTTGTCCCTTGGACAGTGTCCCCCGCACGAGCCCTGGGCCAGGGCGAGGGCCACTGGTGAGACTTGGCTCTGCTGTCCCCTCAAGGCCCGGCTGCAGGCAGCCTCAGTCCTCCTTTACTGTCTCTGGGTCTCAGTTTCCGAAACTGGAGAGAAGCAGGATGAGCCTGGACGATCTGTACTTCTCCTTCCACTTTTTACCTTCCAGGTGTCCTGGGATCTGTGTTGTAGAGGAGGTGAGGGAAATGAGCCACAAGAGCTCACAGCATTCTGTCACCCATTCATTTACCCCTCACTTCGCACAGGTCACCCGTCCATTCAGCCACACATGGCAGTGCCCACCCCCACGCCCCATCCACCCCGCAGGCTGGGGGCTAGGCACGGGGTTGGGAGCGAACACATCAGCAGGCGGGTGGGCACCGCAGGCTCTGGGAGTGAGTCCAGAAAGCTAAAGATGCACCTCCTTTTTAAAGACTGTAAGAAATGAGAAAGTTAGATCTCAAGGCAGCTAAGCATCTCCCTCAGGAGAGAGGCCTGAGTGTAGGCTGGAGGCTTTCTATAGAAAGCAAGCTCTTTGGTA
Organism: Halichoerus grypus; assembly: GCF_964656455.1. Taxonomy (NCBI): domain Eukaryota; kingdom Metazoa; phylum Chordata; class Mammalia; order Carnivora; family Phocidae; genus Halichoerus; species Halichoerus grypus. The sequence goes on from NC_135716.1 coordinate 150,811,463, forward strand.
CCCAGGATGAGGGTCAAAGAAATACCAGCCCAAGAACTCCTCCAGTTTAGAGTCCTTCACAATTAAAATTGGGAGGGACTGCTGGGCCATCTTATTTTGTCTTCTCATTTTTTCATGTGAGACAACAGAGGACCAGAGACGTTATGTGGCTTCCCTGAAGTCACACAACAGTGTTCAGGACAGTGCCACAAGTCCTAACTCCCAGAGCTGAACTTCTCTACTGCATCCCCTGCCTGGCCCATCCCAGAAAAACCCCATTTGAAGCTCCTAGGGCCAGGTCAGGCTTGTGCCTTCCAGGACCCAACACAGGCATGCACACACACACACACACACACACACACACGCTTCTGGTGGCCTGGTGACCACCTCCAGCACAGGACAAGGGCCGGGCTCCCTGCTCACCAGACTGTAAACCTTGGAGCCACTGAGTTGGCTCCAGAACCTCTCCACACCATCCCCTAAGAGATTTCAACTTGATTTTGCTTTTATCTAAATATGCTCCTGTGCCTTATCTCACGGGAAACTTACTAGCACCTCTCCCAGGAGGCCCAAGAGACAAGCTGAGCTTCCCAGGGGAATACTGCCAGGCGGTGAAAGCCCCATGGGACGGAAGGTAAGACAACCTCAGGCTCCTCACAAGCACCCGGCTCCCTCCTCACCACCTCTTCCTTTCCCCGACCTGGCCCCATACCACTCCTTCCCCAAAGAGGGGCTAATTAGAAAGGGCTGCATCCATCTAGCTGGAGAACTGCAAACTTCGCAGACGGCTGCTTCCTTGGTGTTATTGTGGCTGGGGGGTTTTAAGCAATGATTTTTCTCCGTCTCGGCCCTTTATCTCCATTCTTTCTCTCTTCATTTCTACATCTCAGAGTATCTAGGAGACTAGAAGAGAGACCCTGACCACCAGTCAAGGTCACCTAACTCGGAGCAGACAAGGGGCTGCCAACACACACATATCGGATTCAAGAAGCAATACCGAAACCTTACATACATGACTTCATCTTTGTAACGTTTTCATCATAAAGGAACAGGGATTCACACAAAGCGAACACATAGTGGAATGAACCATTATAAGGGGAACACTCTTGCAACCATACCACGATCAGGAACTAGAACAGGGCCGCCCCCCCCACCCCCACCCCACGAGCCGGCCGGGTGACTTGTCCCAATCACCACCTTCTCCCTTTGCCAAAAGTAACCACCATCCTAACTTTTCTAAGAATCTCTTTCTTGCTTTTCCTTGTGATTTCATCCTTCAGAGCACATCCCTAGACACTGTCATGTAATACTGCCTGTTGTCTATCCCCGAGATGTCCTTTAGGTCTTTGCTAATCCCCAGCTGTCCCCCTCCCTCCCTTACTTTTCCTGCTGTGTCTGTGGAAGAACCCTGGCTCTTTGACCTGTAGATTTCAAAGTCTGGGTTTTACTGATCGCACATGCATGGTGCCATTCACCATGGGGGTCTGGCCTCCGTTTTTCCTTCAAATTGGCAGCTGGATCCAGAGCGTTGATCAGGCTCAGGCTCAAACTCCCCAGGCAAGACGATGGGTGGGATTGTGCTGTTACATCAGAAGTTCAGAATGTCTGGCTGTGTGTCTTTCTGGGATAGTTATCACCCATTGAAACTCAATGTCAAGATCCATTCATTCCTCAAGTATTACAAAATGACAGGTGATACCAGCCTTTGTCTTTTTTTTTTTTCATTCATTCATTCATTAGTTGGAACACTTATTATGACCAATTCTTGATGCCTTGATTTCCATCATTCAAGGTCATGGATTTAGGTCCTGGGGGACGTGGCCTTCTCAGGGTGGGGCAGGGGCAATTATGGGACATGTTTAATCTTGACATCTTTTAGCAGCTGAGGATATGAGTCCTGGAATTACCTCTAAGGTGAAGTCCACTCCAGTTACACCCCCCCAGAACAAGAAGCCACTCGGTAGCCTCCCTAAGAGTTGGCCGTTCAGCCCCTGCTTGCACACTTCATAGATCAGGAGGGTCACTACTTTCCATCCTTGGAAAAGTCCAACTGTGAGAAGGTCCTTCCTCCTGCTTGACAAGTGCCTCCTCACCTCTCCCTCTGGGCCCCGCAGGGCAGGTTGTGTTCACTCCACCAGGAAACGGCCCTCCAAAGACTCCTCCCCCAGGAAGTCTTCCAGCTGCTCCTCCCACTCTTCCTCCTCTTCTGGCTAAAATTTCACGTAAAATCCATAGCTGTGGAGCTGTGATTGATGTTTGCTCAAAATTCCAAAGCCGGCTTATCTATAAGTTTCAAAAGGCGGACCATCATTGGGAGGTGATCGGGTCCAAGCGTCAAACACTAATGCCTCGACTCCCAGCTCAGTCTCACCACAGCCTGCCGACCACAGCAAAGGAAAGCCTACAGGCGGGCCTTCCACTATGTGACCCCCTCCACCTCCACACCAAGCCACATTTCACAGACACCCAGATGTAAGAGAGCAGAGATGAATGAGGCGGCCAAAGCGCTCTCTTCTCCTGACGCGTGGCAGAACCAGACAACATGAATCAAAAATAAAATCAACACAACACAAAAAATGTGGGTCAAATTGTAATTGAAAGTTGCTTTTGAAAGGGAGGTCTTGAAGCCATCATCTTTCCTTCTCCTCTTGAAACCCCCAATGTCCCCCTTGGTTAATGACATCATCTTCCACCCAGACTCTCCAACGCATAACCTGACTCATCCCCAGAGCTTCCCTCGCCCTCAGCCTCCACATTCAGTTACTCACCAAATCCAGCCGTTTGGCCTCAGGAACATCTCTGCAAACACGATCTACACTTTTCCACTTGCCTTGCACTAGCTGTCCCGTCAACCTAGTAGGGACTACCCATCCATCACCCAACATCTCTGCTAACACAAGCATTCTAGCCTTTAAAGCTTAGTCCACAGGCTACCCTCCCAAGCAGCTATCCTGCATCATGACCCCCTCCAAAAGCAACCTTTTCTCCAGAAGTCTCTTAGGGCTGGATTTATGGAATAAATGAGTGAGTTCACTAATTCCATAAACATTTCTGAATCCCCCCAGACACTATGCTAGGCACTGAGGATCTAGTAATAAAAGCTATAGACAAAGTCCCCATTTACTGGGGTGCCTGGGGGGGGGGTCAGGCAGTTAAGCAGCTGACTCTTGGTTTCAGCTCAGGTCATGATATTGCGGTTGTGGGACTGAGGCCCGTGTCGGGCTCTGCACCCGGTGTGGAGTCTGCTTCAGATTCTTTCTCCCTCTGCCCCTCCCCACACGTACTCACTCTCTCTAAAATGAATAAATAAAATCTTTTTAAAAATCCCCATTTATTATAGTCAGCAGAGTCATAAATGCATAAAACAAGTAAGTACATCAGACAGTCTATTTTGAAGGTGCTGTGGAGAAAAGTAAAGAGAAAAATGTAGAGGGGGGATGAGGGACTGCTCTACAAATGTGCCAGGAGGGGAGAAAGAGGACATGCAGGTCTGTGGACAAATGAATGAAAGAGGAAATGAATGCATGAACCAATAATTACATATAGTGCTGAATGAATGAGGGAATCACGGAATAAATGAATGAATGAATAGATGAGTGGCCGAAGAGGTAGGAATCGTGTTTAGTTTATTTGTTATAATGAATTGAAGTGAAGCGGAGTGAAGTGAATTGGTCAAACTACACTGGCTGGAAATAAAACACCAGCTATTTCTCTTTCTGGAGCCCACTTGGGCCTTGAAACTGTGCCTAACGAACTTGGGAAGTGGCTCCAAGAGCGTTTCTTCTCTTTAGAGGCCTCCGGGGGTCCGGCAGGCTGCACTCAACTCGCTCCCAGTGCAGGAGCTCAGGCAGGCTGGTGGCATGAAGAGTGAGTGTCTCCTTGGAGGGGGGCACAGGGCAAGGCTGCAGAGCCATGCCCAGGCCTCGCTGGTCTCGGTGCTCCTCCGTCCGAGACTCCCAGTCCCACCTCCTCCTCGGAATGACCTGTGCCGGGCCGCCATGCTCTGGGATGGACCGAGTGTCAGGAAAGAGAAGGTGCTACATTCATTTCTTCTTCCATCCCCAGAGGAGGTACAACAAGGCAGTCCCCAGTGACTGGAAGGATTATTACTTAGGCTAGACAGGGTCTGGAGGGAATTCTAAAGATTCTGCCTCTACACATCCCTGACCAGGTCAGAGTGTTGTCCAGGCTGGAGACACTACGGGGGGGCCAGAGCTGCAGAGGGGCGGCAGGGCCTCGGGACGGCAGAGCAGGGACTGGGGCGTGGTATGCCCGGGGCTCCACAGGAAGCAGTCCCACCCTCCGGAGGACAGTCACGGGGGTGGGGGGTGGGGGCAGGAGAGCACAGAACTTAGGATCAGGGGCTTGGAAGTCAGACAAACGCAGGTTCAAACCCAAGCTTTATGGCTTTGGGTGAGCTATGGAACCTCTCTGAGTTTCAGCTTTCTCTAAAATGGGTATAAAAATGATGCTTAATAAAGGATCAAATGAGACAGTGTTTATAAAGCACTGAGCATAACGCTGGCACAGAGTAAACATTCAGTGGATGATTGTCATCGTCAGTGTTAACATATCACAATATGTTATTGATGACACTAATAAATTGTTACATATAACAATATATTGTGTATATTATAATGTTACGTTATCTGAGTAAGCAGTGTGTGTTAGAGCTAGTTTTTTTAAGATTGTTTATTTATTTATATATATATAGAGAGAGAGAGAGAGTGTGTGAGCGGGGGACGGAGAGGGAGAAGGAGAGAGAGAATTTCAAGCAGAGGCCACGCTGAGTGCAGAGCCAGACACGGGGCTCCATCTCATGACCCTGAGATCATGACCTGAGCCCAAATCAAGAGTCAGATGCTTAACTGACCGAGCCACCCAGGCACTCTGGGGCTAATTTTTAAAAAGCTAATGTGAACTCAGGCTAAATTAATAGAGGTCAGGGGTGCAAAATAAGGGAGAAAATGAACCACTTTCCTCTGAGCTGGTTGGTTAGATCCCAAGTGGTAAACTGTGTCAAGACCTGGGCCTGCCCCTTGGCAGAACAGAGATAGCTGGGCTGGATGCAGAAGAAGCAGCTAGAACGTGAGGGGCTGGAAACCCATGCTGTGAGGATTGGGGGCTGCTCAGCCTGCAGGAGGCGAAACCACACTCATCCTCATTCACCACTTCCAGGGCTGGCCCAGAGCAGACGACGCCGAGCACTGGGCGGGGGTCCAGAGCTGGGGCTGGGGGAAGAGAGAGAAGCTACAGGAAGCAGGTTTCAGCTCTGAGCAAGGAAGACCTTCCCTTCAGGTCAACAAGACCCCACCCCAGTGACTAGATTTGTAGGGAGGGAGTTCCCCGCCACCAGAGATATGTCAAAAGAGGCTTAGACAAGCTCTGCCATACCAGGAGGGGGTTCTTCTCAGAAGGAGAGAAAGTTGGTCCCCGTCCACACCTAGCCCTTTTATTGATCTGATGCTCAGAGTCTCTGACTCATGGCACATCTGCCTTTACTGGAGTCTTAGAGATATAGATATTAATCATCTATTCATTCACTCATTTATCCATCCATTCATTCATGTCTGTGCTGCTGTGTTCAGTGCCAAGGACATAGCAAACACAAACACTGCCTTCCTGGGGTTTACATTCTAGACCAGTAGCTCTCAGAGTCTACGTGCATCATTCAAGGAGGAACAATTGGATAGGTACCCACAAAAATAATTTGAAGTTGGGTCCTTACCTCATACCATATAAAAAATTAACTCAAACTGGATGAAAGACTTACATGTAAGAGTCAAAACTATAAAACATAGCGTAGAAAACACAGTGTAAATCTTCCTGACCTTGCATCTAGAGATGGATTCTCAGATCTGACACCAAAACCACAAGCAATAAAAGAAAAAATGGATAAATTGGACTTCCTCAAAATTCAAAACTTTTGTGCTTCAAAAGACAGTATCAAAAAAGTGAAAAAACAACCCACAGAATGGGAAAAAATATTTGTAAATCATATGTCTGATAAGGTACTAATATCTAGAACACATGAAGAACCCTTGAAACTTAGTAATAAAAAAAAAACTAACCTAATTTTCAAACGAGTGAAGGATCTGAAAAGACATTTCTCCAAATAAGATAGACAAATGCTAACAAGCACACACAAAAAAATCCTCCACGTCATTCGTCAAGGAAATGCACACCAAAACTGTAATGCGATACGGCCCCACCGCCACCAGGATGCCTGTGCTCTAAAAGTCAGACACTAACAGGTGTTGGCAAGGACCTGGAGCCACCAGCACCCTCACCCGCTGCCGGTGTGACTATAAAACAGCACAGCCACTGTGGAAAGCGGTCCGGCATTTCTTCAAAAAGTTAAACACAGAGTTACCCTGTGACCCAACAATTCTGCTCCTAGGTGAATACCCAAGAAAAATGAGAACATATGTCCACCTGAAAACTTGAACATGGATGTTCACGGCAGCGTGACCTAAAATATACATCAACAGATGAATAAGCAAATGTGGTACGTCAATTCAATGGACTATCATCCAGCTACAAAAAGCACTGACAAACTCCTCCATGGATGAACCTTGAAAACTCTATGCTAAGTGAGAGAAACCAGTCACAAAACACCACATGTTGTATAGTTCATATGAAATGTCCAGAATAAGCCATCGCAAGAGACAGGAAGTAGATTCGTGGTTGTTTGGGACTGAGGGGTTGGGCGAGGAGGGAGATGATAGGACAAGGGTGCAGGGCTTCTCTCTGAGATGATGAAGTGTTCTAAAATTGTGGTGATGGTTACACCAGTCTGTGACTATCCTAAAAGCCACTGAATGGCATACTATACATGGGTGAATTACTGGGTCTAGTATGATGTCTCGATAAAGGTGTTACCAAAAAAGAATCACCCAAGATGCATTTGGAAGCTTCACTGTCACAGCCGCAGGCCCAGGCTGCCTGGGGGAGGGTGTGGGCATCAGTAGTTTTAAAGCCCCTCAGGCGGTTCCAATATGTAGTCAACGCTGAGAACCACTGGTCGAGGGGAGCCGATACCTCCCATTTCCTGAAAGTCTGCCCGCCGCCTTCCCTCCACTGTCTCCTGCCATCTTTACAACAATCCTATTGCGTAGACGTTACAGGTGCACAGTCTTTTATGCATAATTCTGAAATCCAAAAAGCTCTGAGAAAGAAGAGCCTTTCCATACATTTGCAGAAATTCATGTCACATCAAAAAACCCTAACTGAACCTACACAAGGCTACGTACGGTCTCTCCTAATCGGACATAATATGAATAGTCATGCGTTGCACCGCAGAAATCATCCCATGTTTGTTTCCAGGCTGCTCTCCTCACCCAGCCGCAGGGGCTTTAGAAAGTACAGCATGCACCTTACTTTCTAAAAATCTGAACCGTTCTGGGGGCGCCTGGGTGGCTCAGTCGTTAAGCATCTGCCTTCGGCTCAGGTCATGATCCCAGGGTCCTGGGATCGAGCCCCACATCGGGCTCCCTGCTCTGTGGGGAGCCTGCTTCTCCCTCTCCCACTCCCCCTGCTTGTGTTCCCTCTCTCACTGTGTCTCTCTCTGTCAAATAAATAAATAAAATCTTAAAAAAAATAATAAAAAAATAAAAATCTGAACCGTTCTGGCTTCCAGACCACCTTTGGCCCCACCCATGTCAGATAAGGGACTAGGGGCCTACATTTGTTTCCATTTTACAGAGAGAGGAAACTGAGGTTGAAAGGTAAAAGAAGCTGCCTGAAGTCCCAGAGAAAGGACTCTAGCCTTAGTCCTTCCCCGTAGCCAGGAACACCCTCGGTGCCTCGGGTGCAGCCGTCCCCGCCATCCTCGCTGGCTCGTCTGTGCCCCGTGCCCCCCTGCCGTCCGAGCCCCTCGCAGGCCAGCTCCTGGCAATCTCTCACCCGCACTGAGGGGCCTGCCCTGCCCGAGCAGGAGTTGGAACCGGAGCCGGCTTTGTAATTTGCTCTGCCTGCCACCCTCCCAACTGCAAACGGAAAATCCAAGAAGGTGGTCTGCTTTTCCGGCAGATGTCAGCCCCAGCCGGCCGGAGACAGCGCAGCTCAGCAGGGAAAGGCCTGCTGCGAAGTCTGGCAGGGCGGCCGGGGCTAGGCTGGAAACACATTTTGGCGGAATCAGCAGGGCCGAAGACTGTTCATTCTGCAACACCGAGACTGCTACAAAATATCTTGTCTGCGAGAAACAACAGAAAAGGTGACAGATTGAGGGCCGCCCCTTGCCTTCCTCCCACCCGCCTGTGGCTTTTGTTAACATAACTAATGGCCGTAATAGAAGAGTCCCTGCTCTGGGCCAGGAGTTAGACTCAGCCCTTTCCAGGCGTTGACATGCCCTGAAATACTATTGTCCCATTTTTCAGAACCCAAACCAAGACTCCAAGAGATGGTGTGAATTGCCTGAGGTTACAAAGCAAGGATGCAGCTGAGCAGGACTGGACCCACTTCCTCCTGACTCTGAAGATCAGCTTTTTTTCCCCACCCACACATGGAGGGTCATTTTGGCCAAAGGCTATAAAGCTGAACCATGTCTTTCCCCAAGTCAGAATTATTCAGGGTATGTGGCAGGGCAGCTTTAATTCAGTTTGCTTCCGTCCCTCCCCCAAGATCATATACCCCTCTGCAACTCTTCTCTCGAGAAGCTTCAGAGTTGAGTTACCTAGCCCATTTCACAGACAAGGAGACTGAGGCCTGCAGAGAGGAAGCAGTTGCACCAGGCCACAAACCCAGGTTTTTCTCCTCCCCGTGTGATGTCTCTGTGTGGCTCCCAGCTGGATGTCAGTTCCCTGCAGCTCCAAAGCAGGGAGAAGCCTACATGGGAAGAACCACAGTCCCTTTTCTTTGATAGATGGAAAGATAATCTAAGACTATAGGAGTCACAGGAAGGCACTGCTGTACAGGGATCGGCCATTCACTCATTCATTCATTCATTCATTCAAGGAGCCTGGACATGCCCCTTTTCTGGGCTCCAGCTGGGCACTAGGGACACAGTGAGGGAGCAGTCTCCAACCTCCGGGAGCTCAGAATCTAGGTGAACAACCTGCAAGCCCACCATTCCAACCCAACACAGTACAAATTGCAGTGGGGTCCTCTAACACAGGAGGAGCCCCCCCACCCCGAGACTGGAGCCAGCAGGAGCCAGGGAAGGCTTCTCAGAGGAGGAAGCCTTGCAGCTGAGAGCTGATGGATGGGTAGACTTCGGTCAGGCGCCTGCAGAAGGGCTCCCCAGGCCGAGAGCGCAGCATATGCCATGGTCCTGAGGTGGGAAAGACGGCGGGGTCCCCTAGGCAGGTTGGGTGGCTGAAGCATAGAGCAGAATTCCACCAAGTTCTGGGGACCATCTCCTCTCCCCAGATAGCCCTGGAGAGCCATGGCCAGAAGGACCCCACAGGAGGGACAGGTTTTGAGAGTGGCTATTACTCTTAGGGCACCAACAGCTTAAGTAAATGGCCCCACCAAGGAGAAGACCCTACCCTGAGCTCCGAAGTCCAGGTAGCCCCTGTGGCTTTAGACCGGCCAGTGACAACGTCTCTTGGTCATTAATGGCAGCATGTGCTAATGTTTGATGAATTGCCCAACAGTTGCATTAGCTAATAACTCCCCGAACAAAACCAGAGAGTTCATCTGTTTTTATAAGACGCCCAAGAGCATCCTGGGAACAGGCACGGTGGTCGTGAATAAAAGAGAAACATTCATTTATGGTAATTGGTTTCAGCTCCTCACTTGGCTGCTTGTCCTGACCTAAATGTATCCAGTTGTTCCCTTTGCCTGGCTCTGGTTTGGGGGTCACTCCTAATGGTTTAATTCAACAAAAAATGTCTGCCATTTCCTGTAACCTCTGTCTTTTTTCACCCTCCTCCCAAACGGTTTTCTTGCAAGCAGCATCTCTGCAAGGCCCTCCCAGAGCTGTTTCCTTCTCAGGGAACAAAGTCAAGATTGTTGACAGAGAAAAAAGGTCTTAACTCCAGGCCAAGAAAAGAAGGTGGGGGGAGGGATAAATGAAGGTAATAATCATTTGTTTGTCTTTTACCCGGACTTCACAAAGCAGGTTTTGTCCGAGGCCGGTGGTCAGGGACTCTGACACAGAACATGGCCCTGGTGACCAGGGGCAATTTATGGGAGGGAATGAACACAAATCTTCATTCATGGAGCCAGCGGCCGCGGAGGAAGTGACTGGGGAGGCGCATTCACGCCGGGCAGCCGAGCCCTCCCTCGGTCCCTCCCACGGGGCTGAGGCTGGGGAGGGCTGGGGAGGGCTGGGGAGAGGCTTGCTGGGTGCTGTGAGTCTTGGCCAAACTTCAAACCCCCGGTGTGGCCCTGTGTCTCCTCTGGAGAGCATTTTTTTCCCCAGTCAGGAGTATAGATGAGCCCAGGGAGGCTGTGAGAATGGCTGGGCCTGGGGGGTAGGGGGGGTGGGGTGCTCCCCGACCTCAGGTGGATCTGGAGTTGCTGCGGGCATTTGGGACCTGGGATGAGGGGCGGGGCGGAGAGATCTGGAGTACATCGCGCCGTCAGCAGGGACAGCTTGTAAACTTTGTTGGGATGCATCTGGTAGAAAGGCGTTGTATAAATATTAGATCATTATCGGCGTATTGTGTTTCCCGCTTGGGCGAGGAGGGGCTGGTGGGCCCCAGATGCCTTTCGTCAAGAAGACAAGGATGGCTTCAAGGAGTCCTCGGAAGGTCACAGCTTGCCAACCGGTGGCCCTCGGCGTCAGGGCTCAGAACCCAGGGAGGGCAGAGGGGACTGCCAGCACGGGCGGCGCAGGCTCTTCCAGGGGAGGACTCTGGGCACCAGGCTGAAGGCGGAACAGGAGCCTGACAGGCTGGGTGGAATAGATGAGGCCAACTGGTATGGGGGGGGCGCTTTGTCACTGTGACAACCTGTCCCTCTCGGTGGCTCCCTTTCTCCATCTGAATGGCCATGAGGGGCTCTGATTTTAGGACGTTTATGAATACCTGCTTAGTGCCACCTTATAGCAGGCGCAGGGGACACAGAGGTGGACACAGCCCTGCAGCAGGAGACTCAACAACCTCAGGGCCCTTCCAGGCTGGCATGCAGGGACAGGGCATTCTTGGTTGTAGAGCTCCTGTCTGATTACCTAGAGCCCCGAGGCGCATCACTTCCCAGTGTCTGCACAGCCTGCCCGGAGGGAGGATGTACAAGCCAACTGCAAGCAGCAGTCTGGAGGAATCCGGGCCTGAACAGCGCCTCCCACAGCGTCAAATCCTTGTCACACCATCCTCCTCCTCCTCATCATCATCATCATCAAAACCTGCCCCTCCTGTGGGGTCCTTCTGGCCATGGCTCTCCAGGGCTATCTGGGGAGAGGAGATGGTCCCCAGAACTTGGTGGAATTCTGCTCTATGCCTCAGCCACCCCAACCTGCCTAGGGGACCCCGCCGTCTTTCCCACCTCAGGACCATGGCATATGCTGCGCTCTCGGCCTGGGGAGCCCTTCTGCAGGCGCCTGACCGAAGTCTACCCATCCATCAGCTCTCAGCTGCAAGGCTTCCTCCTCTGAGAAGCCTTCCCTGGCTCCTGCTGGCTCCAGTCTCGGGGTGGGGGGGCTCCTCCTGTGTTAGAGGACCCCACTGCAATTTGTACTGTGTTGGGTTGGAATGGTGGGCTTGCAGGTTGTTCACCTAGATTCTGAGCTCCCGGAGGTTGGAGACTGCTCCCTCACTGTGTCCCTAGTGCCCAGCTGGAGCCCAGAAAAGGGGCATGTCCAGGCTCCTTGAATGAATGAATGAATGAATGAATGAATGTCATGCTCATCATCACAGTGGCTACCGTTTGTTTTACACATTCTCGATATTAAGCCGAACACTTTATTTTCACTACAAATCCATGAGGTTGACTCTGTGGGTGCCCATTTCACAGCTGAGAAAACTAAGGCCCAGGTTCATACAGCTAGGAAGGCATTCAGACCCACATTTGTGTCCCCCACAGTCTGAGGAAAAGTTTCTGTCAGCAGGCATCACAAAGTGCAAGGGAGCTGGAGACGGGACCAGCGCTGCTTGTGGCTCAAGGAGGACCTCTAGAAGAGGCCCCTTTGGGCTAAGACCTGCAGGATGAGAATTTGACGAGAGGAGGCCCGCTGAAGACAGACATGATTCCCCGCTCTCTCCTCGAAGCCCGGCTGACTTGCCAGCCCCCTGCACCTTCCCGAGGCAGCTCTCAGGCCTCTCGGGCCTGCCCGCCCTGTGCTCCCCGCGTGATCACACTGGATTCCCTCCACCACCCAGCAAGTGCACATTACAATGTACTAAGAGGAGAATTAAAGCACAGAAGCACAGAGCTTACCCCAAGCCTCACAGCCAGGAAGTGGAGACACAGCCTCAGGTTCCTAATCGTGCCTCCAGACCTCTTTGGTACGTGCGTGTGCTCCGAGCGCAAGACTGGACACCCACAATCCTGGCATCGAGAGCGGGCTCTGGCCGTGTCATCTATGGCCCTGAGCCGGTACCCTCTCCTGGGACCTCGGCCTATCCTCTCCTCCATAGGAGAATCGCTGGAGGGGAATTGGACTTCGTGGTTTCCCAGGTGTCTGTAGATGGTGTCATCTTGTCCCGACACCGCTCTGCCAAGCCGGAGTGCCAGGCGTTGGCATCTCCATTTTGCAGGTGGGAAACTGAGGCCCCGGGGGCTTACATGCCTAGAAAAGGAGGCCCAGGTATGGCGAGGATGGGGCCCGGGGCACTGAGGGGCAGTGAAGGTGCTGAGGCTGTCCATTCTAGGGCACTGCCAAAGGGCCAGGGGCACAGTATCTGCCTCAGATCTGCACAAGGCATATCCACGGTAGAGAGAGCAGGTGAAGTATAGCCTCTCTAGACAGATGACTCTGCGGGTCAGGAAGTTCAGCAGCATCTAGCCTGAGCCATAGATGATTTCTCTGCCAGGTGTTGTCAGACCCTGTCCTGAATACCTCCAGTGATAGAAAGCTCACTACCTGTCAGCGCAGCTCATTCCATACTTGGACTGTTCTGATTTTAGCTCGTTGGAAGGAAACAGAGAACATCTAGAAGAGGCTGGGAGCCACAGGAAGGCACTGGAAGCTGTGAATTCAGCAGAGAGCGTTTAGGCTTATCCCAAACATCCAGAGACTGTCATGAAATCTATCCTCCCAGAGTGCCCTCCCTTTTGCAGTGACAACAGACATATATGCAGCACTTGACAGTTTACATTTGTCTAAATGCATCCTCCTAACCACCTTTCCAGGTGGCCAGGGCAGGAATTATCAGGCAGCCAGGGCAAGAGGACCAGCAGGAGTCCAGAGAAGGTGTGGGCCTCCTCCACCCGTACTGCTCAGCCGGGAGGAGGCTGCACGCGGACCTGGCCCTTGATCTCCCCTGCCCGGTGCTACCATGATGGTGCCCGCCCAGTCACTGCAAAGCCACCCACGGAGGGTGCCTGCTACAAAGAACACTCTGGGCCACTTCCAAATTTGGAATGGGGCACCCTGGAGCCCCTAGGAATTCCAAGCTATGCTATTTTTAGGCTGATCAGCTGTTCCACCTCTGCTCCCCTACCCCAGGCCCCCCAAGCAGATTTCCCAAGCAATCAAATCCATGTGTCGCCAGTTCCGGCCCTGGAGCTCTGCGAGGTGAGTGCTGGATATGCCAGAGCCACCAAAGGATGCATGCCCTGCCCAGACTGGGATAGTCCTGCCTTTCCTGGTTCAATGAGGGCAGGGACCATGGCCCCCACCTACCCCCTAGCCCCACAGGGTTGGGCATACAGCAGGCACTCAAGACTTGTAGGACACTGGACTTCTAGAAGGGCACAGAGAAGTTGAAAAATCATGGGCTTGGTAATATGACAAACCTGCTATGCCATTTTCTAGCTATGGGACTCCCAGCATGACCTTTATTCTGAGACTCTGTCTCCTTATCTGTAAAATGGGTTTAAGAAAACCAACAGACAAAATCTAGAAGGTATTCCGATGTCAAGGGTCAAGAGAGCAGATTCAAGGCTCTTCATAATCGGGGAAGATCTGCATGCCAGGAGGTAGATCCAATGACCTTTAGGACCACAGCAGCCCCACAAGGAAATGGGAATGTGGAGATGAGAGGGGTCCTCCAAAGTCACACAGAGAATCATCAACAGAGGGCCCAAGAACTACATCCCAGACTCGACCCTTTCTACACGCAATGAGTAGAAGCTATAACAAATGCAAAAAAGAAAACTACCAGAGGCTTCTCCCTGGTCCAGAAAGGCTATGAGGCGAGTCAGGGAGAAAGGCTTTCTGGGCAGACCCTGTCCGCAGAGTACCCAGGAGCGCATCCACATGGCCAGCACCCACTTCCTGCAGCCAGCGCACACACGCCGTGCCAATGTGTTAGGACTTATGCATGGTCCCCGCCATGGGAACCAGCCACCTCCCTTTGCCAGCCGCCCCTAATTCTTCCAATGTGGCTGAGAGCTAGCAAGACTCTGAGGAGGGAGGCGGGAGGAACAGCAGGAGTGAGACCACCTCTGCTGACAGCTCGTTTACAGCCCGCCCATCAAGGGCACTTTCCCTACGGGGACTGGCCTCTGGGAGTGGAGAAGCTGGGGGGCCAGCTCTCAGCTACCAATGACACGTTGCAGGCACCAGGGGAATGCCTGGTGCCCCGTCACTCAGAGTGGCCCAGGGGACCGCCAGAGCCGGCCAGAACCAGGAAAGAATGGGCTAGCCCAGCCAGCCAGAGGAGGCCTGGTGGCTCTGGACCAGGCCTGAGTCAGAAAACAAGGAACTCCACACACTCCCATCCCCACCCAGCCCCAGGGTCTGGCCAGTATGACCAGCAGGCCTTGGTACCGCAGGGTTAGCTGGGCTGGCTGGGCAGGTCGGGGGGAGGGAAAGATGGACAGGGAGATCAGTGATTCAGAGCCGGCCGGCCATGGGCAGCTGCTGAGCGAGTGAGACCATGTGGGTTACCAGCTGGCACGAGGTTGGGCTTCTGGCCCAAGGTTCCCCCAGTTTGCTGTGGAACCCTGGGTCAGATGCAATCTCTCTGGGTCTCTGAAGAGGGAGCGAAGATGTCTCTCTCTTAGGAGACTAAAACTATGATTCCAAAGAGAAGAGGCTACCAGAGGCGACTGTTAGCCATGCAGATGCCTAGGCTCCTTACCTAGTTCAAACTATCCCAGAAGGCTGAGGATGAATTAGGATTTGGGTTGGGATGGGCTCAATGCTGCAAACTCAGAGAAGGTTCACTGATGCTCAGGGCTGGACAATGTTAAGGATGCCGACATAGATCAACTGCAGTCCTCACCCTTCAGGACCTTCCTGTCTGGTTAAGGACTCACTACAACAAAGAGTAGATTGGTGAGTGTGATACTGCAGGTCCAGACATTGTCCGGGAAGAAAGAGGAATGAGTAGGCAGTTTCCACAAAGGAAAATGGGAAATCACCTGGAGGTGATTAAGCCAGGCCTTGAATGGTATGTTCCTTCTCTTCCTGTGCATGGCATACAGCCGGGACACAGAGGATGGAGGAATGGGCTGACGGGTGGAGGGATGAGTGAGTAGTGGGTGTGAGAGATGGTGAACAGAGAATGGATGAAGGATGGATGGATGGATGGATGGATGGAAGGAAGGAGGAGAAGGAGGAAAGAAGAAAAGAGGGGAAGGAAGGAAGGAAGGAAGGAAGGAAGGAAGGAAGGAAGGAAGGAAGGAAGGAAGGAAGGAAGGAAGGGAGGGAGGGAGGGAGGGAGGGAGGGAGGGAGGGAGGGAGGAAGGAAGGAAGGAAGGAAGGGGAAGGCAGGGAGGGAGGGTATTAGATGGTCAGATGGGTAGGCAGATGTTAGAACAAAGAAATGTTTCATTGAATGAATTCTTACAATAAGTCTGCCAAGTAAAAGGATGGAAGGGGCAGCCTCCTTCCCCAAATTATTAATAAGAACACCTGAGGCTGAGGGGGAAAAGTGACTTCCATACGGTGACACAGTAAATTAATGACAAATCCAGGACCAGCTGACTCCTACCCAGGAATTTCTCCACTTCGTAATGCCCACCTCATCTATTCTCCTATTCCCTCCATCCTCCACATCAATACTTGTGGAAAAAAGGAAGGAAAGGCAAAGAGAGGGAGGGAGGGGGAGGTTGTTGTGATTTTGTGGTAAGGGTCCTGAGCTCTGGTCCTTGGTCGTGCGCAAGCCATTCACCTGGCTTGGCTTTTTTCTCCATCAGTAGGATGGGCTGTGAAAGCCTCCTAGGTCGCAGGCAGGAAAAGTGCTGTGACAGGCAGGAGAAGCCCCCACCAATGAGGGGAGGGAGAAGAGTCACTTTTTGTCAGGGCTCCTCACAGACTGAGTGATGCCCCCAGGCTTCCAGATGGAAATGAGTCCACCGATCAGGTTAGAAGACCCAGCCCCATAACTCTGCATCTAGGACCCTGCACCAGCATGGGGTTGGGAGACTGGGGACAGAAGCCTGGGGTGCAGGGAGATTTCTGGCGTCAGCCGGGGACTGACACTGGACTGTGTGCTCCACGGGGAGGGCAGGGGACAGGAGACAGGGTGGAGCAGACTCTGCCAGCTCTCGGCTGCCCAGCTCGGCAGGTGGGGCTGAGCAGGAAAAGCCCTCTCCCATTCCTAGGTGACTCCTACCCTCATCTGCTCACTCACTCGCTTCCTCAAGGAAGGGAAGGGAGTGTCCAGTGACTGAGCAGGTGCTGTGAGCCAGCCTGGCGCTAGATGTTGAACAGAGGCTTTCCTGCCCAATTCTGACCATGCAGCAGTTCCCAGGAGTCAGTGATGATGGCGAGCACCACCAGCAAGGAGACGCTCTGGCCTCCAAGTCCAGAATCTCAGCTTCCAGTTGCCATTTTGGACACTGGTCCTTTACTCTCTCGCTGGGTCTCACTTCCTGAGAAGAATGCCTCCCTGCTGGCCTCAGAGTGGCAGCTGTCACCAGAGGCAGGGCTAGCCCAGCCACCGCGGCCCAGACGGGGCCCCAACACCCAGGCAGGGCAGGAGGTGCCCAGGTGCTCCCCACACAGCGATGGCCTTCCCTGTCCTGGGGAGGGCAGAGCCGGAGCAAACATTTCCCAACCGGGAGGGTATTGCCCTGTTCACTGGGGCATGGAGGGATGAGAGCATCCACCCTTGTTTTGTTGAATATGGTGATGTTTGTCCCAGAGTCTAAGTGGGCCCTGCCCTCCCCCCTCCCCCCTCCCCCCTCCCCCACTGCTCTTCCCCTTCTAGTAATAGCAAGGCGACTACAGTGTGGATGCTGGGGCCAAGTGCCTGGGTTAGAATCCAGGCTTCGCCCCTCCTTAGCTGTGTGACCCTAAGCAAGTTACCTAATCTCTCTGTGCCTCAGTTTCCTAAGGTGTAAAATGGGGATAGTGAGCCTCGTAGAGCTATTGCGAGGATTAAATGGCTTACCACGTGCAAAGGGCCTGCCGCGGTGTCCCGCACATAGTAAGCCTGACGGTCGGTGTCAGCTGGCAGCAACCGCATCCGAGGCTCTCCCTCGGTGTTAGTCCTCCGGGAAGCTTCCCGGCCCCACAGGCTGCTCACACGCCTCCTCGGAGCCCCACCAGCCCCGGAGCTGCCCTCTAACCGGCTGTCTCTTCTTACAGCTAGGTCTCATTCTCCAGCCCACCTTACAGAAGGGGAAACTGAGGACCACAGAAGTTAAGTGATTTGTCTCTCTGCCCTGATCTGCCATCCTTGGCTTACACAACTCCAAGAGCAGGAACCACTATCCCCAGCCAGCCTGGGGAGCTGGTACCAGCCGAGCACAGTTTTGCATAAGAGTTAAGCAGGAGAAGTTGGGGTGGGAAAGGCGGCATTGGAGGCAGAGGCCAGCGGGATAAAGCCATGAGGTGAGGAACCCCTGGAAGCTCGGCAGTGGGGAGCACAGAGCGAGGCAGGCAGTCAAGGATGCAGAGGGAGGCTCTACCATGTCACGAGGTCCCCGAATCCCAGGCCAGGAGGCTCAGATGTGAAGCTACAGCCAGGGGGAAGCCATTAGGCCATTTTCAGCAGACATGGAAATGGCCAGATTTCCATCTGGGGCCCTCAGTGAGCTATAAACACCGTGCAAAGCTGACTATCAGGGCTAATAATGGTTTAGCGCCCTGAGCCATAATTGCCGTTCACATGTCTGTCTCCTGCTAGATCATGAAGCCCGTTAGAGTGGGGTCTGTGTGTCCTGTTCATCCCTGTGTCCCCCTGCGTGGCACAGAGCAGACACTCGAGACATGTTTGGTGAAATTAATTAATCAAAATGACGTACATGACACCAACTGTCGTGAACTCTCTTGCGGAAGGAAACCCTTGGAGTTGGGCAGCCCTCAACCCAAACCCCGATGCCAGCGAGCGGCCTTGGCCAGTCCCACGACGGCTCTGGGTCTGAGCTTCCTCCTCCTCAAAATAAGTTCAATAATTCCCTCCCCTGGGGTCGTGCCGGAGTTCCCAGCGCCGTGCCCCACGCGCGTGGACGCCCTCAACAAAGGGCGGCGGGAAGAACACCGCAGAGCTGCCTGCGCACGAACCGCAAAACCGCTGCCGAGTGCCGACATAAGCCAGCCAGAGGGATGGTGCAAAGGCACAGAAATGTAAACCTCAGGACCTGGATTTGAATCCTGGCCCTGCCCTGGCCCCAGCTGTGCAACCTCGGGGAAGTAGATCAACCTCTCTGGTTTCTTCATCCGCTCAATCGGGGTATTAACAATAATACCAATCCCAAGGATTTGTTGCATGGACCAAAGGAGATAACAGATGTGAAAGTGCTTAGTGTATACAAATGTGGGCGATGATTATTATGATCATGACAGCTCATAAAACCTGGGTGGAGCTTCCTGTTATAAACAAGTTCTCCCTCACCCCACCCGCAGACCCAGGGGCTGGCTCCATGCTTTGTTCCCAGGAAGGGCATAGCTGGAGGGGCCGGCTGAGCCGGGGCAGAGGCCAGGGCAGGCTCCTCGCTCCCACCATCTGCACTGCGGGGTCGGCCCATCTGTCCAGCAGTGGGTACACATGTGGCCTCATCTGAGGGCGCAGGGTCATTGGGGTCAAGCAGGAGAAAATTGGGGGCAGATGAGGGGAAGGTTCCAGCTTATTTTTAGAAAAGGGGGAAAGAGAGGAAGACAGGAAGGCCCTTGTTCCTTGGTGTTTTCACCATGTGGATGGCAGGCGGGCGGGCAGCCAGGCGGGACTGGAAACAAAGATGCAGCCACGTCTGCGCCTGTCATGGGGTCGCCGCAGGGCCTCAGATGACCGCACAGCCCAGCCGGTTAGCAGAGCGTTCTCCCTTGCAGCCCTGGCTGCCCCCAGTGGGAACACTCACGGCGCAAAGGCCAGGACCCTGAAGGAGACCGCGCCAGCCCAGAGGGCCTGAGCCCGCAGGGCCACATTTGGACATTAGGAGGGACCCTCCATCTGCAGGGTGGAGGAGAGCTTGTGGGGTGCAATCTGATGGCAGAGGGGCCAGCGGGCACTCCCAGAACACGGCCTGGCACACAGTAGGCCCACGAGTCCTCTCCTCCTGGTCTCCCCTGGAGGTCCGAGGTCCTGGACCCTCTCCAGGTTACCCTGCCCTGTGTCCCGAGACACAGCACAGTGGAGCAATGAAGATGGTGACTCTGGCGCCATATTGCTGGGACATGAATCCTGGCTCTTCTACTTCCTGGCTGTGTGACTTAGGGCCAGTTGCTTTACCTCTCTGTACCTCGGTCTCTTTGTCTGTAAGTTAATCATAGCCAGAGTTCACACTGCATAGGTTTGTTGTGAAAATACATCGATCTACGCAAAGCACTTGGAACACGCTGCCTGCACTCGGTGCTTGGCACTCAGCAAGCACTCGGCGGCGGATGTTGTCATTGTCAACATACAGTAGGGCGTGTGAGCTGGGGTGGCCCTGTCTGGGGAGGAGCAAGCTAAGCGCGCACAGAGCTCTCCAGCAGGACCCCGCGGTGGGGGTGAGGCAACCAGGGTTGGGGGGGTTGGTGTCAGCAAACAAGCTGGGCCGGTCCGGGGGAGGCGGGAGACCTGCTGCAGCGGTGGGGCCAGCCCAAGGCTGGACATCGCAGACCCCACTGCGGCTCTCGTGGGTGTCTTTGGAAAGAACTCAAAAATGACAGGAATTTTCCAAATTGCCTGTTTTTCCATTCTCAGGTCCCCCAGCCCCCCATCCTTAGACCTAATTCTGAAGAGAACTTTGAAATGTGTCAGGAACAAAAAGGTAAAAGTCTAGAACCCCAGAGAGGACTGTTAATCCCGAGACTGGGCGGCAACAGGCCTGCCAGAGCTGCCGGAGGCCCCGGGCGCGAGAGCGTGCCTGGGCGGGGGCGCGCGTCCGTGGGGACACGTGGGGGCACGTGGGTGTCCTCCGAAGGGCGCGTACCCGGACATGGGGCGCTGACGAGCGGCTGCAGGCATCGAGGGCCACAAGCACCGCGTGTCCGCATCCCTGTGGCCGAGTGCTCGTCTCAGCACACGCGGGCCTGCAGCTACCACGGACGGGCTCCCGCGTGAACAGCAGGTGCAAGAGCCAGCATGTGTTGGGCATTCACCAGCCGGACACACAGTAGGTGCTCCTCAACCGTACTCCCTACGTGCACTCACCGAAGCACGGACACGCAGGGAACGCGCCTGGGTATGGTTTGGCTGTGGCTGACCGAAGGGCCTCGGCAGCGGCTGGGCCCGGGGCAAGACGAGAAGGAGAAGTGAGACCTCCCCTGTTGGAGTCCTTTACGGAGCACGTAGCAAGCCTGGGGCTAGGCCCAGCTCTGGGTCCGCGTGGTCCTGGGCAGAGGGCTGGGAATGTGTCACGGACTGGGGCCGACGGCATGAGATTCCCATAAAGTCAGACGGACAGGGGGAGGGTCTGTATGAGGGCATCTGGGCCACGGCTCAGCCCCAGCCGAGGGATCCTCGGGTGGGCAGCAAGCTCAGCATCCCAAGAGCCTAGAGAGCCCTTGGAGACCACCCACAGCAGCCCAGAAGGGCAGGGATCTGCCTGGGGTCTCACAACAAGTTCAGGGCTGGGGCTGGAAAAAGAGGTCATGACAAAGAACAGACTTTGAAATCTGACAAGCCTGGGCTTCATCTTGGCTCTCCCACTGACTAGCTGAGTGACCTTGGGCAAGTCACTTGACCACTCCTAACCTGTGTCCTCATCTCGAAATGAACATTCCACAACTCGAGGAGTGTGGCCAGGACCCTCAGTCGGGGGTGGGTTTGATGATCAGGTCTCCTGACTCCTCTTCCAGTGCTCCTTGATGGGTCCAAAGGAACCTCCACTGGGGCAGCCGAAGGCAAAGAGGCACAGTCCCAGGTCTCTTGTCTCCAGATCACCCTGGGAGGGGCCCAGAGGCCTGTCCTGGGAGGCTAGAGACCAAGCTTCTAGTCCAGTCTGGCAATGGCTGCCTGGCCTTAAGCTAGTGTCTACTCCTCTCTGGGCCTCAGTTGCCCCATGCCTGCCAGGAGGGGTAGCTAGGGGATCTCTCAGGGATCTCCCCACTCCAAAGACCCCCTGGCTCCACAGGGGAAGCTAACTGAGAGCAGTTGCCACCAGAGCAAGCATGGGGGCACCGGAGAGGGGGGCCTCTGGGCTTCCCCAGCCACCGGACGCTGCCCTGTGGTTTATGTCAAAGTGTCAGCCCCAATCCTGCTTTCCTCCTGGGCAGGGCCACCTTCAGTGGGCCTCAGGAGAGGTGGCCTGTCCAGCCGCTGTGTTTACAGTGCTCAGACGCCACCGGGAACCTGATCTGGGCAGACCAGGGTGGGCTGCCCCACTGGGCCCACGCCGTGTCCACACTCATTTCCCGGACACTGAACACCGCCGGCCCGCCTGCCGCGCTGAGTCCAGCGGCCCGGCCAGCCGCCCGCCAAGGGCCCAGCTTCTTGTAGGCAAGCACCCTGGAAAGCTGGGGGATGCAGCACGGCCCAGGGAGCCAGAGCAGGGCTAGCAGGAGCCGGTTGCAGGGGGAGAGAGGAAGGGGAGGGTCCTCCCTCTAGACAGGTTCATGCTGGGCTCCCCGGACAAGTGTGCCTTCCCTCCCCCTCTGTCCAGGTGCAGGGACCCCACTGACGTGTACCGATGGACCGGCTTGTCCACACACTCAGCCACCTGCAGCAGCGTCGGCCAGCTCGGGCCCCCAGGCCAAATCTAGCGCCACCCGCCAGTGAAGATTGCCTTTTACATTTTTAAGTGGTTGGGGGGAAAAAATCAAAAGAACATTTTAAGAGACATGCAAATCATATAAAATTTAAATTTGTGTCCATAAATAAAGTTTTATTGGACCACAGCCACACTCGCTCGTTTCTGGACGGTGGGCCACGGCTGCTTTGGACAGTGGCAGAGGTACAGGGTTGTGACGGAGACAGTGTGGCCCACAACGCTGAGACTATTTACTCTCTGACCCTTTACAGAAAACAGTCACCAACCTCTGACCTGAATCATGCATGAGTGGCCATATAAACCTCAGGTCTCAATCTGGGGGACTTCTCACCCCAAGTTTCCGGGGTGATTCCATACTTGGGGGACCCTACGTGACATTAAGGTGTGGGGTTGGGGGCAGGGCACTTAGCCCCTGAGCACAGCTCCACACCAATCACACCTGAAGGTCCCCCCACCCCCCCACAACACCTGACCCGACCTGTCTGGCCACCGTTCTCCACCTGCACCGGGTCCCGGGGGCACCCCCCAGCCCTGCCTCCAGGGGCTCCCATCACCTCCCAGCAAAGCTGCTTAGGTAGGCCTGGCCACGTCCCTCCTCTCCTCCCCCTGACGCTTCTTCAAGACACTCAGCTTAGCCTTCTCCAGCTCACTTGCTCTAAAAACACTCTCAATTTCAAAAGCTCAGAGATTTGGAGGACAAAGGCCAGAAAGGCTTGCGTGCTCTGTGTTCTGCCCTGTCACGTGGCTCCCGGGGGACAGTGAGCACCGGGCCAGGGGCCTGGGAGCAGGAGGAGGGCCTGGGAGGAAGCAAGCACAGGTGGGCCCTCCAGCCCGGCCACACATGCGGCCCTTCGGCGCTCTGTCTGCCGTCCTAAGTGCACTCACTCTCAGTCAGCCACGCCTTGTGGAACAACCATTCCTCCACCAGACCCTGTACAAAGACAGAAGTGGGGCCCACGCGCTGTCCACACTCCGGGGCAGTGGCTGGTGGCAAGGCTTTAAAACTGCCCCTGTGGCAGGAAAACCGTCCTTATCTGTGGGGCTTGCTGCTTTCTGGGATGTAAATACTCCTACCGTGGCCAATTTTCAAGTTGCCCACAGGACGCCACTGAAATGGACCTGGGAGGAGACGCACACCATCAAGTGTCACAAGCGGGTCGGAGCCAGATCCAGCCCACCCCTGCTCCCTGGGAACTCAGGCACATAAACATCTGTCACACACTGTGAAGTAGGGGCGAAACGTGAAAAGCAAAAGGGCATAGGAGCACAGAGGAAGAGCACCAAACCTGGCTCGGAGGGTAGATCCTGAAGGGCTTCTCAGAGGTGGCATTTAGATTTGGACCACGAAAGAAAAGTAGGCGTTTGCCGGGCTAGGGATAGAAGGAAGGCTCTCCTGACTGGCTCACCCCCTCCTGCCCTACTTTCTCTGCACTCCTATGTAAGCCCCACAGCCCGAGTCACACTTAGGATGTCCAATCTGGGGATCTGTTTTCTCCGCACGCACCACAGATTCTTAAACTTAGAAAGCCTGTGCCCGGGCCACACAAGGTTGATGGAGGGAGCTGGCTTCAGTCCACATGAGGGTCCTGACCTGGGATAGGTTGTGTTCTCGCTCCAGATTATTCACTCCCTCTTCCCCATAAGAGGCTTTCTACCTCCCCACGCCCATGGGAGGCCTTCACATTGGATTCTGCCATGAGTCTTGCTTGGGTTGACAGAGTGTGAGTGAAGGTAACATTAAGAGCTATCGCGTGGCTCAGTCATTTTTCTTTTTGCTCTCTGCCCTGAGTACATCATGTCCCAAAGAGGGACAGCTGCTTCGAGAGGATCCTGGAATAGAGAGGACACACGGAGCAGAGCCATAGTCAGCCCACGGCCACCACAGACAAAATATAATGTGGGGGAAAAGGGAACTTGTTATTGTAAAGCCCCCATTTGGGGCACACTATGGTGTGTCTGTTACCACAACATAACCTAGAAAAATCTGACGAAGGTTCAGCCCATCCCATCTCGAACGGGCTCACTGCCCAACAACCCCCTGTGAGCCCCCAGAAACACACTGAGTCACTGTGCCTTCCCCAGTTTTAAGCAAGGATTTGTCCAGCCCAGGCTGACGAGGTGAGCCTAGCATCCTTGAAATGTCCAGAATGCTCTACAGTTCTAGGGTAACCCTGTGGTCTTAGGGAAAGCAAAAGGAACCCCTTGTTAGCAGCATCCCCAGCTCAGCTCTCCCATCATACAGCGGCTATTTGGAAGTGTCTCTCTTGGCACCAAAAAAATGCTCTCAATCTCAACCCAAAGTCGCTCCAGACATGGAAATTCTCTCTTTGCAGAACAGGCCAAATTTAAGGATCTTTCTGTATAAAAGAAGAGGCAAGGTGAGGGGGACAGGGAGCAGCCTCTCTGTCAAGCAACACCAGGGACAGAAAGCGTCAGGCCCGCTCTTGCCCTCGGCGAGCTCCCAGGCTGGGGGGCCGACAGGGGCCGTCAGGGTGGTGGTGCTTGGCTGGGGGCAAAGGGCCGTGGATCACAGAGGAGCCGGCGACAAGCTACCTGGACAGCCAGAAATCCCTCTGGCACAAGTTACGGGAGAAAGGGATGGATGGCAGATGATGGATGGATGATAGATGGATGGATGGACAAAATAAAATAAAATCTACCCAGAAGTGTCAAAGAACCTTTCACAAAGGACATAGGAAACAGACCTGAAAACAATGAGAATTTCACCAAGTAAAGAATATGGACAGAAGAGATGGTGTCTCAGACAGAGAGAACAGGAGGGCCGTGGCTCACCACATCTTGGAAAAAAGGGAGGCAAGAAATACAAAGAGCCACAGTGGCACCCTGCAGAGAAGTGACGGCAGAGTCCCACAGACTGAGTTTTGATCCCAACAGTACCACTCTGACTGTGACCTTGGGCAAGTCACTTAAGCTCTCCATGCCTGGGCTACTACTATCAAACCCAACCCAGCATGGGGAATCACCTTCCCTCACAAGGTTATGGCGGCACCTCAGGGAGAGACCGCGAGCACAGCTCCTGGCACGCTGTAATCGTGCGGTTCATGATCGTTTCCTCTTGTCTCCCTTCCACCAGGACCAGTTCTTCCAGGGTCTGGGCCCGCCCCATGCTGACAGGGCTCTGCCTCCTGGCTAAGACACCACCTCCCCCCTGTTCTGGGACTTTCCTTCACAAACCTCTTACCTCAAGGGATTTCTCTGCCCTCCTGCCCTTCAACCACTCACTCCAGCCTCGGCGCTCAACTGTGCCCCATGCACCAGCCAGCCTCTCGTGCAAACAGCCAGACATGGGACCAACCACAGAGACTGGTGAGGAGGGCAGCTCCGGGCGGTGGGAGGCTGCCGGCTTTCGTGTCCTTAGGGAGAGTGGCATCCAGGCGGAGAGGCCAGCTGGCCAGGCTGAGCCTGGACTCCCACCCTTGCGGTCTCACCTGTCCTAGACTACAAGGTGCCTGATGCTAGTCCCAGTCCCGAGGCCAGTTTCCTGTCCCAACTCCCTCGAGTGTAGCTATCTCCATGGGAAGACGGGAGAAACCAAACAGTAATTAACTAAATTTAGAAATCAATTCTTCTTATAACTGTTTTGGGCACATGGGCCAGAGCCCAGGAAGGAAAATGATTTGGGATTTGGGACTGCATTCAAGGCCTTTCACAATTTAGCCTGATGTTCAGTAGAGAGTCAATAAATATTTTTGAGCAAAAGAATGCTTGTTGCTGCCCACCAGCCCTGCCACTCACACACACGGTAGTGCCCACAGCACGCCCTGCCGCTCACCTGTGACTCACTCCGTCTCCGACAACTGGGTCTTTGCTTATGCTCTTCCCTCTACCTGGAGCATTAACCCCCCCAACACTCCCCAGCCCCGGCCCTCTTGCCAAGCTCTGCCTCATCCTTCAGGACTGGGCTCAGACATCACTTTTTCCAGGAAGACTTACCAGGAAGGTTCCCTGGCATTCCCATGGGACCTCCACTACCCCAGTCACAGCTCGTGCTGCCTTTGGGTGGCCTCTGTGCATTTCTCCCCCTTACTGGACTGTGAGCTCCTCCAAGGGCAGGGGTGGGTCCCCAGCAGTCAGCAAGGGGACCCAGCCAGAGGAGGGACTCAAGGTGGATTCGGTAAGTAAATACACATGTTTTCAGATTAGATCATCCCCAGGAGCTGAGTACTGAGTACTCCAGGAGGACACAGGAAGTCAGTCCGAATTGCAGTAACCCTCCAGGCCACCAGGGGGGTCAGAACAGAAGGTAAGCAGGAATCATGCAGAATGCTCCCTCTCCCCCTGGTGGTCCAAGCGCATTACTGCAGCTTCCCCTGGGCCTGGCTCCGTCCACGGAGCCCCGGAGTCTGGGGAGAATCTGGGCTGAATTCTGGGACCACAGAATCCTAGAATATTGGAGCCAGAAGGGATTTTACATCTCAGAGAGCTTGAGCACCATGCCCGCCCTCATTTACAGATGGAAAAATTGAGGTCCAGAGAGAAGATGTACACTACCAAAGGGAAAGATCTGGAACTAGAACCCAGAAGTCCTGAGGAATATAGAAAATATTTTGAGGATAGGAGTGTCCAAAGTGATGGGCTACCAGCCTGCATTACTGCCTGATCGATCCCTAGATTCTCTTTTATCTCTTCATCCACACTCCACGCGGTCAGAGGTAGGCATGTGGTTCTTAATTACCAGACACTTGTTAAATAATCCATTCTAAGTCTTCCCCTTTAACCTCATCGTGTGCTCTGGAAGGTGGGTTCCTGATCTCGCTCTGGCCATGACTGGTGGTGGGACTTCAGACAAGCTACCTCCCTCTCCCTATGCTAGCAGTTTTCTCAGTTGCAAACGAGAAGGTGGGCTAGATCCGCAGTGGCAGATAGGCTCCCTGTGGGTGCTGACGTGGATGGGCCGGTCGTGACTGCTTGAGAACTCGAAGGGCAGGAGCTCCGTGGCTCGTTAGTGATGCTCGTCATGGGCTGGGAAGCAGCCGAGCAGATGCCAGAGGTCCGTGAACCCTGACCCAGGCTCCGAAGACCCTGACACCTTTCCAGTTCTAGCCACCTTGATTTCTTGTTTTTCCTGTCTCTGCTGTGACCATCAGTTGCAGTCTCAAGCTCTGTCCAGGGTACAGAGTATTCAGAGATCATCAGACAAGATCCCTGCCTGTGAGAAGCTCACAGTTTGGTAAAAGATACTTACCCAAATTCACACACAAATAAGTGGAGAAGTCGGAGCAGCGTTCTTAGGGAGAAAGGGGCTCTAGAAGTCAGGGGTCTTCCGTGGCTGCAGGAACCCTCCCGACCGGCAGATCATCATCGTCCGCTCTCTACCACGCACCGGCATCCCATCCCCAAACGTCCGTTCCTCCTGTGGGCACAAGCATCCCCCAACTCCGCGGTGGTGACAGCCTCGGTCCGTGTGGCCCTGCCACTTCCCACCAGATCAACCGCGGGCAGGTTCCTCAAGCCCTCCGGCTCTCCATTTCCCTCTGTCCCCTGCCCTGCTGGGATTGCTGTGAGGAGTAGATACGCAAGTACGGGTAAATCACCTGGCACGTAGAAGCCCCCAGGAAAGGTGAGCTGGCAGCAGGGCTCCGAATCAAAGCCCGCCTCCCTAGCATTCCTCTGGCTTTGCACTCTGGAGGGATACCGGCATGTCTGTCTGCCCCGCCCAAGGACAGCTCTGTGGGGAAGGGAGGACATCAACAGGACCCCATCAGGTCTTCCCTTCTTGGGACCTGACATGGGCACCTCCACCTGCTGTTCCTTGCACACTTATTACCATGGCGCCTGACTCCGAAGCCAGCGCTGTGGAACGGCCCCTCCAGGGAGGGTCCAGGTCCCCTGAAGGCAAAGGATGGGACCAGGGCCCCGATCATGCTCCCTGCCTCCCGACCTGGCTGCCACCCACACTCTGGAGGCCTGGCCTGCGACCTGTCCTTTCCCGCCCGGGAGGGCCCACCTCTCCGCAGCCACTCCGCCCCCGCCCCCCTTCTGGTCTGAATGTTTGCTCTTCCACCTCTCCCGGAGTCATTAAACATTCTGCAGTGGAAACACAGCCGGTCACGTGGCGAGCACGGCCCGCCAACCTTGGCACTTCTCCTCTGATCCCGTTTGTTTTTCTAATATAAAACTAATATGACATAATGTATAATCTAATTTGGAAATTACCATTTGCTTGGCTGGCCCACACTGCCAGCCAATACCAACAGCAAGAGAAATTATTTAAGAATGTTTCTTTTCCTTCGGAACACTGCTGATAATTTATTTTTCCGTCAGAAGATTACTTTTCTCTTTACGACATTTCCTGCCCCGGTGATTTGCGTTAGCGTTCAATAAAATGGTCTGTGCCTAATGTGGGGAGTGAGTCAACATGACTTTCCTTGAATGAAGGGAGGGTGTCAATTGTGGTCAATAGTGGACTCAGACCTGCTGCCCAGGAACCGGAGGCAGGCGCCAAAGGGGCTTTTAGTGGGGAGGATTGGGCAGATCTCAGGAAGTCGCCTGCCCCCTGTCCTATCAGCCAAACGTCAAGGCCGCCTGTAGGTCCAGGTCCCCCAGGGCCCACGGCCTCTGGGGGAGTGAGTGATACCCATTTGGCATTCCTGGGCAAGAGGGGTTAGCACCAGGGGGGACTCGAAGGTGAGGGTGTGCTTTCCTGAAATTCAGGCTCCTGACCTATCTACACCTGAGTCTCCACCAGAGTGAAGGACCTCTTCTCTTAGGGCCACCACGAAGACAGACGCGTCTGGGCCTTCTGATGCACCGCCACCTTCAGGGGTGTGGCGCCGTCACAGCCTCGGCGTCCTGCAGTGCGAGCCGACTCCTTCCTTCACCCCTTCTTCCAACAAGTATGTTGAAGGGACAGTTGGCTCCTAAAGTCTGAGCTGGTTTCGAATCCTGGCCCTGCCACTCAACAGCTCTGGGACCTCCGTCAACTTTCTTCACTTCTGCGAGGCCCCATAACCTCATCAGTTAAATGGGGGTCATAACAGCGCTGACCTCATTGAGTTTTATAAAGACAGCGTGTGCCGAAGTCTGCAAAGCACTTCTTAGCCCAGTGCCTGGCATGCAGGAGAAGCTCAGCGGGGTCACTGGTATTAGTAAGCCAGGTACAAGAGACGACCAGAGCTCCTGGAATTGCTGGGAAAGTTCTGGTCCCGGTGAAGGGCTCCGGGCTTAGAAACCAGGCTCATGCCATGGGGCAAGTGCCTCCTGGCTCTGAGAATTAACGACCCCAACACACTGGGCTGTGGCTCACCACTAGGTCACTGCACACACTGGGCAGCCTCCCCCCTTGCTGGTCTGGTCCCTCGAGAAAAGTCTCCCCATCCCTAACCCTTTGCAACAAGGAACATGGGCGAGGGCTTTTCTCACCCTACTGCAGGCTGGGGGAAGGGACGGAAACAGTCTTCTCCAATCTTCTCCCCTCCACCCATTTCTCTCCAAGAAACCCAACCTCCACGTCAGAAAGTTTATTTACCCAATCGAGGCACAGGTCTAATTTCTCTCTGGATGTGCGGAGACTGAACGGATGGGCGTGTGGGTGACGTCCAGACAAGTGAGCCATCTGCTTGGCAGCGTCCACCCTCTCTTCTGGTCCCGCAGGCCTGCGAACGCTGGACACAGCTGAGGTGCTCTCTGAGTACTCGGCCTTGTCATTATTCAACCAAGTTAAGTGGCTGTTTTGGTTTCACAGTATCACGACAACTAGCCCTTCATAGAACTGACTGAATGTTTAGACACAGCCTCTCCCGCTTGAGAGGTTGTTTGACAGAACGGAGTGGGTGTTTTGTTACTGCTTGGTGACCAGTGTGACCTGTTGCTTTTGCTTCACTTGGGTTGACTGCTTGTTTGGCCGCGGTGATTGCTGGTTTCACCAAGCTGACCAGTTGCTCGTGTCGCGGGTAGCTCCCTCCGACCGACTGTTTAAGTTGGAGGGGTGTTTTGGCATCCATTAACTGAGCTGACTGGGTTTGATTGAACTGACTGGATGTTTGAATGAATTAATCCAAATATTTTGACGTTGTTTGAGGCGGTCGATTGGCTGTTTACAGCAGCCCGCGTGTGCTGCTATCATCTGACCCAGCTGACCCGTTGTTCTGGCATTGTCTACGCCGACGGCTAGATGTGGAGCTGGTTCGGTATTTTGGCTTCGTTTAGCTCTAAAGACAGACTGTTTGAGCATTGTTTGATCAAGCTGATTGCTTGTTTGACTGAGTCGAACAATTGCTCTGGTATGATTTGACTAAGTTGACTCGTTATTCAAACTGAATCAGTGTTTTATTACCACGTGGCCCAGTTGCTTTGAAGGTACCCATTTCTGGGCCCACACCGATGGGTTATTTCGGACCAGCTGACTGATATTTAACCAAGCCGACCAGGCGTTTGGGCTCTGCTTGCCCGTTTCAGCTGTTGTGTGGCCCACTTGACTTAGCACCCGACCGAATTAGCGAGGCATTTAGACAGGGCTTCCAAAGCTGACCAGGTTTCCCCTGAGTTGCCCCGCTGTTTGGCCTCTGAAGACAGGAGCAGCGGTGGCCAATGCAGGCCTGCATTGGCCAAGAAGTGACCCTGGGCAACTCCCTCGGGTGGGAGTGGGAAGGAGAGGGCCGTGGGGGACTCCAAGTCTCGAGCTCACGTTGAGGCAGGTGACAGCTGAAGGGCTGATGGCGATACGGCTGCTGCGTGCAAGAGAGCTCAGGAGCTGTGCTCTCCCCGGCCGGGAGACGGATGCATTTGGCAGAACACTTCAAGAATGCAACCTCTGGGTTAAGTGGTTGAAATTAGGCCCAACGGGGCTGTTTTACTGAGAATTTACAGTTGCTCGTAGAACTCAGCCCCGATCAAGTAAAAGTCCCTCCCGCCAAGATGGAGATTTGCTCCCAGGCCAAGGGGATTCACCGGCGAAAGCACACATCCCCCCACCTTTGATTAGACCTAATTGCTGCTCCTCCGAGGGGTGACCACGTGGATGCTAATGTTTGTTCTCCCGGTGGGGGGGGGGTGCCTCTCCCTGCAATCCGCAGGTAGCAGTGGGAGGACTTTTCTCCCCATTGACCCTGATGAGCCTCCTCCACCGTGTGTGATGTGAGCGGTGCCACCAAAACCTCAATCCTACTGGCAGGTCATGGGAGTGGGAAGGCCCACATCTCACACTTGGCACATCAGATATCAGGGCCAGAGGGGGCTCTGGAGGAGAGCTGGACTGGCCTCCTGATTTTCCACGTGAGGAAACTGAGTCCTAGAGAGAGAAAGTGACTTTCTGATCCAGGCCTTAGGGCACTCCAACTAATTAACCCTTTCAATGTAGACAGGTTAAAATTGGAAAGCCCTGATTAGGGTGCCGGGGGTGGGGGGAACAGTTCTGGTACAACAGCAAGGAGGATGGGGAAAGGAAAGGCTGTAGCCAGGATGAGGCTGAAAATGAAGCCCAGCTGTCTCAATCACTGTGTGATTTAACGCAGGTCCCTTCAGGAGAGAATGAATAAGCCATTGCTGAAGAAAAAGCGAGGGTCACAAGCTCTGGTCACTGAGGCTTAGGGATTCACAGTACCTGGGCCTCCCACCTCTGGTTGTATCAATAAGAGTATCGTCATCAGAACAAGGGAGGTAGTGATCTCACCAGACTCCAAATGGAGTTCAAGACAAAGATTAATGGGAGAATGATAATGTGGGTCACAACCAAAAAAGAAAGGTTCGCCAAGCCATGTCCTGGGAAAAACTGGTAAAGGAGGAAGGGCTGCCTCCCTAGAGAAGAGAAGGCCTGAAAGATGGATCACTGTTTAGAAAACACAGAAAACTTTCAGAGGATAGGAGAGCAAATAAGCTTAATGAGTACCAGAGAACAAAGATAAGAACAGTATGGCACCCAGTACGTACTTGAAAAATATTATTGAATAAAATCACAAGGAGGCCAAATACAAGGAAGAACTTTCTCACAGAGCCAGCTGAGTAGGGGGAGAACTCCCAATCACTGGAGGCCTGCAGGCAGAATTCCTGTGTTGGGTAAATAGGGAGTCAGATGAATCAGAAACAACAGACTTGTTACCTCCTTGCTCAAGAAACCATACCTACATTAATGCAACCTCAGTTGTGCTTCCTTGCTCTGGCATGGTCAGCTTGCACTGCACTTGGGTACCACTATGACCTCCAGATTCTTTTCACACAAAGAACTATGAAACATACCTCACCACCATAAACTCAGGCAATCACTTTTCAAACCCATGTTTCAAACACTGAAGCTTTCTGACTTTGGTTCTGCCAACCAGCATCTTCACTGTCCCTTCAGCTCCATGAAATTAACAACTGACAGTAGCTTCCAGCCCTGGCTGAGGACAGAGCCTTGTAGTACCTCACTGGAGACCTTCCTCGGATACAGTCTTCAAGGCACTGAAAAGCAGGGAGGCAGAGGAACACTCTGCAACCATCTGACAATTGTAAATTGTTGGTTTTAAGATGTTGCTGTCCATTTGGTGCGAAGTGGCCTGAGTCCCGGCGCTGGCTCTCAGAAAGCACTGGAGGCAGGCAGGAAGGGAAGTCAGAAAGACAGCTAGGGCACCAAGCCTCCCACTAGGGACCCCAAGAAAATACTGGTGGAGCATGTAATCAGCCTCCATGGTCCTCAGAAGCCCTGGCCAGACAAAGACATATTGTGCCTCTGCACTGTGGGTCCAAGGGCCACAGGCCACCCATCCAGGCAGCCTGGGGAGGCTGCACTGGAACTCACAGAATACCAGTGGGGCCTACTCACTGCTCCCTCCTTCAGGAAGATGCCTTTCCAAACAGCCAGGCCTCATCTCACACATACACACACACATACACACACATCACCACCACCATCACCACCAAGGCCACCCAGGGGCTGAGAAAAGAGCATCAGAGGAGGCGAGGTCAGGCTTGCCGTGGACCCAATTAGGAGGTACTGAGGGCAAAGGAGTGATCACCATGCAAGAAATGAAGGCTGAGCTCTCAGGCTCACTCCCTGCGTCACCCTGGCTGGGTGGGCCCCCTTTTCACTTCTCCTAAGAAAGCACCAGTTAGAAATCTTGAACCCCCACTCCTTTGGTTCATAAGCAGAGAGATGGAGCCCAACAAGTGAGTGGCAGATCTGGGACCAGAACTCAGTTCCTGCCCCCTGTCCACTCTTGTTGCCACACTGTGCTGCCCCTTCAAGCTTGCACACAGTAGGTCCTCACCTCTAAAGCTCTAGAAGCCTGCAGACCAGAGAGAGTTTATTAGGTTCCCCAGGCTGCCATAACAAAATACCACTAACAGAGTGGCTTAAACAGCAGAAATGTATTGTCTCGCGGTTCTGGAGTATAGAAGCCCGAAATCAAGGTGCTGGCACGGCTGGCTCCTTCTAATGGCTATGAGGGAGAACCTGGTCCTCTCTCGGCTTCTGGTGGTTTGCTGGCAACCTTGGCGTTCCTTGCCTTGTGCAAACATCACCCAATCTCTGCCTTCATCTTCATTCACATGGTGTGAGTCTTCGTCCCCAAACCCCCCTTGTTATAAGGACGCCGGTCAGATTGGATTAGGGCCCACCCTAACGACTGCATTTTAATTTAGTTACCTCTGTAAAGACCCTACCTCCGAATAAGGCCACACTCTGAGGTTCTAGAGGTTAGGACTTCAATATATGAATTTTGGGAGGACGCAATTCAACCTGCAGCAGAAGGGTCCTGCAGTTCCCATCAGGACGCGCACGCACACACACACGCACGCACTGACACCTGGATCAGAGAAGTGATGCTCAGCTCCACGCGGCTGCCTTGCCCCCTCACCAAGCTCCCGGCCTCATGCAAGCGCCGAGGGACAGCGGTGAGACATGGATTCTGTCCATAGCAGAGAGAGGCAGATGTTGGTTCTGTGGGCCACCGCAGACAGGGCACCTCCTCTCTCTGGCCTTGGGGTCCAGCCGAGAAAGGGAATGGCCATTTCTCTGCCCCGGGTGGGGGCTACAGGAGCTCAGGGATGAGAAAAGATCGTTCCTGCCAAGAAGAGCATGAAGAAGACATTGGTGCCATGCTGGCCTGGGAGACGGTGTCCTTGGCCTCCCATCACCTTCCCAACTTGCTTGGGCGTGTGTCCTCCCTCCCCTAGTCTCTGACGGGGCCCCGTAGGGTGCTCCCTCACTGAGGAGAGGTCTGATAGCACAAGCTCTGCTGAACTCCCACGGCACCATGGGTGGACCCCACTTTATTCACCATCCCCCACGGGACCACCAGCCCCTGAGTGTGGCGACAGGGCCTGGCTCACTCAGCACAACGACTTCTTGGAGAAGCTTGCCAGTGATGATTTTTTGGCTGTGTGAGCAATTCTTATGAATCTGCACCCAGGAGTAGGTAGCTGATAGGTGTGCCCTTCCCAGGAGAACTTTCCAACAGAAAAGGCTCTGGTGGGAAAAGGAGCTGCTTTGAGGCAGAGAAGCCAGGGTCCAAAATCAGAACCTGTGGGGCAGAAGGTCCATCCTTGCTGACCTCCATCAAGAGGCTAGGGTCTGTCACAGCACCGCACTCTGCCCACGTCCCAGATGTCCGGGGACCTCCTGTTCCAGACCGCACCCCCCACACACACCCTAAGGACACTGCCTCACCTCCTGGGTTCCTGTTCATAATTTCTCAGCCTTTTGGCTAAGATCAAGTGCAAAAGGCCACTGTTGTGCCAAGGAGACAGAAACAGCTGCGTTGTCCGTTGAATGTTCAAACAAGCCCACACACCCGTTCTTGTAGTCATTCACTGACTCCTTGTTTCCCTCACACGTCTACCCAGTCATTCATTTGTTACGGATTTGCCAAAACCCACTCCTCCTTTCAATTAATTCAGATTATATACTTGCCAATCACGTTCATTCATTTATGCTACTCACTGATTTGAACATTAAATCCATCTTATTTATAAATTCAATGGTCATCGGTAGTAAGGGCCTACTCGGTGCGAGGCACTGTCCTAGGCTCAGGGGACACAGAAGCAAGCAAGGGAGACAAAGCCCCTGCTCTCGCAGAGCTTCCGTGCCAGCAGAGAAAGCCAGACAAACGTTCCAAACCCGGATAAGTACAATGAAGGAAATCACTCAGGGTCAAGGGAGTGAGACTCACTACTGAGGGGTTCCCCTTGGCTAAAGCTGGCTCCTCTCTGGGAAAGCTTCTCTGAGGAGGCGGCAGTCAGGCCGAGAGCTTCAAGTTGAAATGTTGTTGCTGATGCAAAGAGCAGAGGGCAGAGTATGTAGCAGGCGGCGGGAAGAGCAAGGACAGAGGCCAGGAGGTGGGCGGTGCGTCAGTCAGCGTCACCACAGGACATAGGAGCACACACAAAACAGGAGATTTCAAGCAGGGTTTCTTTACAGAGCAGGTAATGGAAAAGGAGAGGATGCGGGGAAACCTAAGGAACAGAGCGATAGCCGGGGACCGGGGGCGGCAAAGCGGTCCCCGCTCTGCAGGGGGTGATGGTGGCTGGAACTTAGAGTCAGCCTCCTTGAGAGCAGTGATAGGCTTTGGTCAAGACACAGCCAGCCCAGGGCACCCGCAGGGGGGGAGCAGGGGGAGCAAACACCCTGACCCGCTCTACTCCCTCCTTGTGATCTCCTGGGGTGCCTCCCATTGGACAAACCCAACTAGAGGCCCGACTACTAGGGAACCCGCTGATGGAACACACACAGGTCAGCCTCGGGGCCCAGACAGGCCTGGGTCCACTCTTCCCAGGGGTCAGGGCGGGCCCTTGTGGCTGCAGGGCCGGCAGGGAGGGCCCAGGGGTGTGGGATTGGGTGAGGGGAGGATTGGGATTCTACTCTGCCTGCAGAGGGAAGCTGCTAGAGGGATTTCAGCAGGACAGTGATATGGGCTGCCTGCTCTTAAAAGGCTCACCTGGTCATGGTGAGGGAAGCTATTTGTTCATGCAGGAGACACGTTCATGCATTCACCACCTGTTCACACACGGTTCGCATACTGGTTCTTCCTTCCTCCCACTCGCCTTCTCTCCGCCTTCTTCCCTTTCAGCAACCCGTCCCTGCTCAGTGCTCTGTGAGAGGCCCATGGCCGGCCCCACGCCACGCACCAAGGCCGACAGAGGCGCAGAGATGGTCCTGGGCTCCAGAAGCTGCCACCTGAAAGCGGCAGCCAGGTTCTTGGTCATCTCTAACACGGGTGGAGCCTGGAAAGAGCCTGAAGGAAGCCCCAGTCTGGGGAGGTCCTGGGGGCGGGGGGGGGGGCTGGGCAGCTTCCCACTTGAGAGCACATAGGCCCTGGTCTCTTCCACCCACTAGTGAGTGGGTCACTATGTGACCTTGGGCAAGCAGGACAGCCTCTCCAAGCCTGTGAAACAGGGATGCTAAGACTGCCTGCCCAGCCCTCAGTCCTGCCGAAGGTAAAGCAGAAGTCTCTGGAGGCCACGGCAGGGGCTGATGAGCTGTTCAGCAAACGCACTTCCGCGTCATCCTGAGCACCCACCTGAGCTATGTCTCCCAGCCTCCCTTAAAGTCCGATGTGGCCACAGGACTAGGTTCCAGTAGATGGGATGCGAGGGAGTGGTATGTGCCACCCGTGGGCCTGGGCCAGAAACCCACCGCGTGCTCCGTCAGGTCTCTACCCCTACGGGCCAGTGGAGCGCAGAGGACCCCAGCACACTAGGGATGGCTGAGCCACCAAATGGAAGGCTCCTGGGTCCCTGAGTCATCGCATGAGCCAGGAGAATGTGAGCAAGACACCAGCTGACGCGCCAAGCCACGGAAACCTGAGAGTGTGGTCAGTCACGGCCGTCCGAGTCGCCGTCAGTAACATGGAAGTCACAAGGGTTGTCTCAATGAGAGGGATGCTGGGAGCACTGGGAGTGGGGGGAACGTCAGAGGGTAAGCAGGAGCCCAGTCGTGTGGACACGGGAAGGACTCTGAGTTACACAGTGAGCCTCCAGGCCCGCCTGCGGAATGCAGGTACCAGGCGAGCAGAGTCCCTCTCGGCAGTGAGGGGGCAGGGAGAGGCCCGATCCAGGGACAGACCCCAAGGCAACCAGGCAGGAGCAGCCTCTACCCAGAGGGCGAGGGTGAGGAGGATGAGGAGGATGATCCACATTATTTAGGGCAAAGCCAGAAGCAGTCCCTGTGCTTCCCCCCTGCCCCCACCCCAGCCCACTGAAGAGGGGGACTCAGAGAGTCAGGCAACCACAGACCATCCGGGTAAAGCAACCCTCAGGGGTACCTGGCCCTCAGGGTACAGGTGGGGAAACTGAAACCCAAGACCACAGACATGCCCAAGCTTGCAGAAAAGTGCAGCCATCATGGGCAAGCTTGGAATCCAAGGACCTGGCGCCAAGAGCCATTCTTCCTAGTCGGCCCATGACCTTGAGAACAAGATGAGCCACCTTGAACGGAGGTGTGAGATTACATGAGTTAAGGTAGGACATGCCCAACACGTGGCACGCAGAGGGCACTCAGTAGAAGATGCTCAATATAGCACATCTGCCCTTCCGAGGGGATGCCCCGGAACGTGCCCTGCCCAGCTGCTTGGCGGGGACCACTTGCAGGCCAACCGAAGCCCAGGCCAGGGCCCATCTCCCCCGCTCCAAGTGCCCTACCAGCTCCCCAGGTTCAACCTGAGCACCTCCTGGGTCCTCAGGACGGCTTCACTAACCGTGCGCGGACAGGAGAAGGCCGAGAGGAGAAAAAGAAGGTGCAACAAAGGAAGCAGGACAAGAAAGAGGAAGAGGAGGGAGAAAGTCCAGCTTAGGTTGCTGCCAGGCAGCTGTGGAGGACGCCGTTTGCCCCGTGTTAAGAAATCACAGGGCAGGGGCGCCTGGGTGGCTCAGTCGTTAAGCGTCTGCCTTTGGCTCGGGTCGTGATCTCAGGGTCCTGGGATCGAGCCCCGCATCGGGCTCCCTGCTCAGCGGGAAGCCTGCTTCTCCCTCTCCCACTCCCCCTGCTTGTGTTCCCTCTCTCGCTGTGTCTCTCTCTGTCAAATAAATAAATAAATAAATAAAATCTTCAGGGAAAAAAAAAGAACTCACAGGGGACATTTTTCTCAGGCCTCAACGCCACAGGGATTTGCACTTCTTCTAAGCAAAGGGCCTGTGTTTATCTCGTGGACGCTATAAATGGCCTACTTGCTTGTGTCCGCTCTGCTGGGAAGCCAAGAATGAAATGCAGGCAAGACCTCAGGGCAGGAGTCCCTCCTGAATCCATTCTACCCTCCTCCACTTTGCTCTCTTTGCCTTGATGACTTACTGCTAACTTCATTTTCTCCTCTGTTAGTGTATGTTTTCATGTAGGATGCTTTCTGTCCTTCCTGGGAGGAGGAGGGGGCTCCATCCCTGCCCTGCTCGGACCTGCTCGACTCCTCCCTCAACTGAACCTCCTGCCCCCACGAACGCGGCCGCTGAGCTGACCAGCATTCTTGAATGCATGTCCGGCTATCAGCTTGCCCTGGACTGAGGGGCCCAGACCATCATTTAGGCCCACAGTAGACCACACTGCAGGAGACCTTCAAGGAAACAGGGGAGACAGGAAGTGGGGGGTGGGAAACACTCAGCCAGGAAACCGGAGGCTCCCCTTTTGCCCATCCACCTCCACAACCTCCCAAGCCAGCCCCATACCCGTACCTGATGCCCAGAACTGCCCACCACCTCCACCTCCCATTGACTGCCAGGGCCTAGGACATGGGATTTGGCTGGGCTCCCCTGCCCCCCATTTTTGGGTGCTATCTTAGTCAGTTTGCACTGTTACAACAACTTACTAGAGTAGGTCACTTAAACAACAGAAATTCTTTCTCACGGCTCTAGAGGCTGGGACGTCCAGGATAAGGGCGCCACACGGTCAGGTTCGGTGAGAGCGAGCTCTACTTCCTGGCTCGAGGACAGCACCCGTGTCCTCACGTGGAGAGGGTGGGGCAGGGGAGGGGTAGCTAGCTCTCCCGCGTCTCTTCCTAGAAGAGCGTCAATCGCCTCGGGAGGGCTCCACCCTCATGACCTCATCACCTCCCAAAGGCCCACCTCCTAATACCATCCCATTCTGGATTAGGGTTTCAATATATGAATTTAAGGGGGACACAAACATGCAGACCACAGTAAGTGGGGAGGTGACAGATCGTAGGAAGTGTTCCACCTGACCCTTCCCAGAAAGCCTGCAAAGCCCCTCTTCATCCCTTGAACTCCACTGGTGCCAAAGGGCAAACCTGGGAGGGTCCCTTCCCCGCTCCAGCTGAAACTCCTACCTTTAAATGCAGGCCAGGTGATGGAGAATGTCTAAGGTCACACCGGACACCAGCTCTGCCCTTCCCCATCCGGCATCCGGTAACTATGCCCTGAGCTGCAATTCTGTGCCTGGCTTTGGTGACAGAGCCATGGTGACACCACAGGCTGGTGGGGTGAGAAGTACAGTAACAGACGTGAGGATGAGGTACTGTCAGAGCAAAGAAAACTCACTGACAGACTGCTTAGGAGATCAGAGAAGGCTTCCCAAAGGCGGGAAATCTGGGCAGGGCCTTGAAGGCTGAGTAGAAGTTTGCCAACATCATAGAAAAAAAATAAGACTTTTTCTATAGCAGTTTATTTGTTCACTTCCAGCGTCTCATCTGGTCATCCAGACTCGTGACTCAGCAAGCAGGGATTTAGAATATACCAATGTTTAGCTCTGGAAGTCTCTTTAGAGATTCTCATTTTCTGATGGAGATGATGGGGGCCCAAAGAAGGGAAGGGACTTTCCCAAGGTCATACAGCTGGGGATTCGTGAGCAGATCCTGAAATCTGAGTCTGGATTTCCAGTCTAACGTTGTTCCCACCGCAAGAGCTCACTCACCGCCTTTTCCTTTTCTAGCCACCATCTGGCCCGACCAACTGCCCTGTCCCTCCCGGCCAGACTCAGGACAAGTTTTATAGGGAGGTAACTGACGGAGGTGGGGGTTGAGGAGGAGAGGGGAGAGTTTAACCCCACAGTGTTTTCATACTTGAGATCTGAAAACACGATTTCCCCAGCAAAGAAGCTTAACATTAAGCGGAAAATCGGCTTGGAAGGATGTGATATCATTTATAACAGTACATTAAATGCAAGCTGAGAAGCTGATATATTTTAGGAACGTTCAGCACACTCTAGACTAATAAACATTTTACAATATTATTGCACATGTTCATTTCACTTTGTACAAATAATCATTCCCTTCACATCTAATAAGTCTGTTTGACACATAAGTGGTCTTGGGCAAACACCTCGGAGAGCCTTGTTTTTCTGTGCATTGATCATTTATTTGTGTAGCCCGCTGGGACAGTGACTAATGATTTTGAGGGTTTAAATGTCCTCAAACATCGTCTTTGTCTCCTTGCCTGTTATCGTATAAATGGAAAATAATTTCATTTTGGCCCCAGAATGTATTGTTTTTCATGTATGAAAAATGCCTGCCCCTTTTCTGCCTGGCGTGGCATCAATCAGTTTAAAACAATATTTGGAGGAGCCCTGGTCTGCAGGTCCTCCAGCAAGCTCTCCAGGTCACTGGGTGACAGGTCCAAGCATCCCGCTTACTGGAGAATTTCCAAACAAACCTGCCGCCACCACTGTATCGGCCCAGAAGCCTCCTTTCCCTGCGAGGTGAGCGTTGAGTCCTTCCCCCTCAAAGGCCCAGGGAACCGAGATTTGCTACTGATAGCCTTCTTCTCCTTCTCCCTCTCCTTTTCCTCCTTCTTTCTTTCCAAGAACATTCACAGAGGTCTCTGAGACCCGGTGCTGCTGGGGGAACAGAGAACCCAACATGATCCCAGCCTCCACGAAATTAGAATCAGGGGAGGCCACCACCAGCTCAAATAACTCCTGCGTGGGATAATAGAAAAACGTGCCCCCTGTGGGTAGGCTCAGCCACTTGAACCTATCACTCGGAGAGTAGGTACCTTTGTATGAATTGGGGAGGGGAGGGACACTCTGTCCTCTGGGCAGAGGCAGCCCTGATCAGGGCACATCCCTCAGCTGGGTGTTCTTGTGCAGCACGCAACCTAAACAACGGTACACAGAGGCCACCCTGGTAAAGTGGAGGTGGAGGTCAGTATGCCACAGAAAGACCCAGAAACAGTGCTATGATATATATGTCCCGTCATGAGACCAACCATTAGGAATGGAAACCCAGAGGGAAGACGGTTGACGAGGCTTCATGGAGGAAGTGACCTCTGAGTTTGGCCTTGAAGAAAAAGTAGGAAGTAATAGGCAAAGATGGGGAGCAGCAGCCCTCACTCCAATGTGACAGGAAGAGCCTGCCCACACAGGCATGAGGCCAAGGAAGCTAGCCATTTAGAAACACTGAGCATGAAAAGACAGAAAAGAAGTAAAGGAAGGTGAGAAAAGACATCAGTGTTTGTTGACTGAATAAATGGCTGGATGGACAGATGGATAGGTGGAAGGACAGACAGATGGACAGGTGGATGGATGGAGACAGAGATTCTACTAAGAAGTCTGGGATTTCTTGATTGCCTTACTAACAAATCTGTACTTTATTCCATATGCAGTGAGGTGGAGGAATTCCCAAAGGCTCTTGAGGAGTGAACTATACTGTAGTCCCTCCGACCAAAATGAACTGGGGGAGAAAGTCAGTCTCCATTCTGAGGGGCATCTCCCTGGTACTCAACTGGAGTAACCCTTGGGAGTTGTCTTATAAGGAAAAGGGAAGGAAGGAAAATAATGTTTATTGAGCATTAACATCACTTGAGGATAAATTATATAGCCCCACCCAACCAGCCACAGGAAAATGAGACTGTCTATCCTCCTATGGACTGCTCAAGAGCAGGAAATCTATCTGATTCATTTCTGGGTCCTCAGCTCCCAGGATAAGGCCTGGCCCAGAGTAAAATCAGAGAGTACTGAAAAGACAGTAAGTGGATAGACGGATGGATGGTTGGATGGATGGATGGATGGATGGATGGATGGATGGATGGATGGACGGACAGATGGATGGATGGATGAACAGACAAACAGCTCTCTCTTAAGGGATATAAACTTTGGACTTAACTCCCCTACTTCCAGGAAGGGCCTCCTGACCTGGGTGTGTGTGTGTGGGGGGGGATTCAATCTTAAAATTGAGGCTCTTGATGGCACAGAATAACAGAAGATAACTTATCAGTGTACAGACCTACAATCTGATTCATTCAATTTCACTGAAGTGAAGCCCAGATGACGTGGGACATTATTACATGGGCTGTGGTTCAAGGAGAACCCCAGATGGAAGTAATGAGGTCACAGAAAGTCTCGCACACAGATTTAATGGGCTTGACCTTTATCATGAGGCTAAAGGGGAGCTGTTGGAGGGTTCTCTGGGCATTACAAGGAGCCAACAACATCCCTTGAATCCTATAAGTGGAAATGAAATCAAAGATTCAGATACATTAACCAAGGTATTTCTCCTTGTCCTTTCTACAAAGGCTGATCAAAAAAGCAGAAGTTACCTTAGGTCCCCATTCTGGGGCAGAGATAGGTATTGTCAGACTGACTGGAGCCTGCACTCAAGCCACCCAAAAATTGCCCCACAGCCCCATCTTATGTTCTCCCCCAGCTCCCTATAGTTCTCTGGCCCCTTCAGACTCCCCTTGGACATAATTGAATATGCTGTGTCCATGAGGATGGGGAAAAATATGGTCCTAGAGTTTGAACCTAAGTCCTCTTCTACCTGCTTCAGCCTCCGAGCAGGTAGAGATAGATGTCCATTAGCAGGTACCACATATCAGAGGACCAGTCATATAAATCATTTCTTAATTCATTTAATAAGGGCTTATTGAATACCTATGTTCAATCAGGATTTGATCAGAAGATAGTAGAGGGGCCCATGGGTGGCTTGGTTGGTTGGGTATCTAACTCTTGATTTCTGCTCAGGTCATGGACTCAGAGTCATGGGATCAAGCCCCATGTTGGGCTCAGCACACTGGGTGGGTAGTCCGCTTGAGATTCTTTCTCTCCCTCTCCCTCTGCCCCTTCCCATCTCCCAACCCCTACCCCTGCTCGCACATGCATGAGCTCTCTTTCTCTCTCTCTTAAATAAAAAATAAATAAATCTTTTTGGAAAAAAAAAGAAAGTACATAGAATAAGGGATTTATTGTAAGGATTTGATCTTATGCAATCATGAAAGCTGGTTAGATCTTCTGCGTGCTTCCATGTCTGGTCTAGAACCTGAAGACCCCAGGGCAGGCAGTGAGGAGGCGAAGTCGCTGTGAATTAGGAGAAGGAAGGACCAACTAGAGCCACGAGGATTCTTACCACTCTAAGCTTCTAACTTCAATGACTGGATGCGTCTAGGAGAAGCTGGTGCTCTTTGGCACAAAGCTGCACACTCAGCAGGTCCAGAGGTCAGGGACGCTGAAGCAGGAGATGGGGCGAGAGCTGGAGGAGCCCCGGAGCCCATGAAGCCCAGCCAGCAAAGAAGTGACGGAGTGTGAACTTGGGCCCCACACACAAAAAATACAGCCGCCGCTGCACGGCCACCTTCCAAATCTCAAGCAAAGCATCTCCTACAGCCCCCGCTAACCT
The DNA here is from genome assembly GCF_964656455.1 of Halichoerus grypus. NCBI lineage: Eukaryota > Metazoa > Chordata > Mammalia > Carnivora > Phocidae > Halichoerus > Halichoerus grypus. The sequence continues at coordinate 150,855,061 of NC_135716.1, forward strand.
AGAACCATGTAGGGAAGGGAATTCTGGGAAATGGGGCTCCAGGGTAGCTAAGCTGTCACAATTGAGAACCACCGACCCTGCTGGGTACCTGGCAGCGAACCAGTCCATGGAGACCAGCAGTGAGAAATCAGGGTCCCTGCCATCACGGGGCTTGATCTCGTGACAAAGCCAGGTCATTTTTAAAATGCCACAGTCTGATCGATGTTATGGCAGGACACATTTAGTTACTGACAGTCTACCAACAAGAAGCAGTGAAGTAATCAGGATTATGTCCATACCCAAAATAACAGTGGCTTAAACAGAGTAAAGTTTCTCTTTGGCTTCAAGAACAGGCTGCTATGATGGATCCTGCATTGTCAGGGACCCAGTTCCTTCTGTCTGTATGTCCATGTATGGTTTCATTCTCCTGCTGTCACTTCATGATCCTAGATGTCTGATGACTGGTGCTCTAGCTCTTAGGTCAGAATCCCAACCACCAGAGAGGAGGGTGGGGAAGGGATGCGCATGCCCACTCCCTTTCAGGACACTTCCAGGTCGTTCCCCACACAACCGCAGTCACTGGCCAGAACTCGATTACACAGCCACAGCCAGCCACAGGGGAGCCTGGAAAACATGGTCTCTTCTTGCTGGCCACGTGCTCAACTAAAATCTGGAGGTTCTATGACTCTGAAATAGGGAGAAAGCGGATGCCGCAGGTCAGCCAGGGATCTCTACTTCAGGGCACATTCAATACTGGTCAATATTCCAGTTTCTAGAATCAGACAACCCTGAATTTCATTCCTAACTCTGCTACTTTCTGGCTGTGTGATGTTGAACCTTCACTGAGACTCCATCTCTCTGAGCACACGGGATCATTATCAGTACACACCAGACACTCTCCTCAACACTTTTCACGGACTGTTATTCTTAATCTTCACAATAAACATGAGTTAAGGAGTGTTATTATCCCCATCGTACAGAGGAGAAACGGAGGCTCAGAGAACTGAAATGACTTGCCCGGGGTTGCGTTCCTTTAGAAACACGTACTTAGGGGCGCCTGGGTGGCTCAGTCGTTAAGCGTCTGCCTTCGGCTCAGGTCATGGTCCCCGGGTCCTGGGATCGAGCCCCGCATCGGGCTCCCTGCTCCGCGGGAAGCCTGTTTCTCCCTCTCCCACTCCCCCTGCTTGTGTTCCCTCTCTGGCTGTCTTTCTCTCTGTCAGATAAATAAAACCTTTAAAAAAAAAAAAAATCTTTAAAAAAAAAAAAAAAGAAACACGTACTTAGTGGGCACCTGTTCGGTGCCAGGCTCCGTGCTGGGCTCTGCAGACACGGGGGGCAGTCAGAGGGGCCTAGCCCCAGCAGGGCTCTCAGATGGGAGAGGGGGAGCCTCTTCCCAGAGCTCCCAGCCTGTGTGCACAATTGTTTTGAGGTCATCATGCTGGCCCAAACTCAGCACGGATTGCTCACAGAGTGGGTGGCTGGGGCGAGGAGAAGCCAGTCAAGCGACTGGTCGCTCCACGGCAGCTCCCAGCCAGACTTAGGACAGCCAGCTGGAAGGAGCAAGAGGGGCAAGCAGCTGCCATCCATCAGCTTGGACTAGTGGTCACAGAGCACGGCCACCATGGTAGAAGGTCCCCCTCTGAAATGGCTCGCCCAAGATGACACAGGAAGTACTCCGGAAGGCTGAGCCGGAGGTGTGGGAATGCCCGGTCTGTGTGAGAAATGACACCCAGCTGAGGTAGCCATCACCCTGCCTGGGGCAGGGACCTGGGCACAGAGGCCGTTAGAGACTGTGAGTTCTTCCAGAACTCTGGCAGCAGAGAGCCAGCCTCAGGGGTGGATGATGCCCAATGGGAACCCAGCACGGGGGCTGCACACGAAGGGGGCTTTGGATAAAAATCAAAACATTTGAGTCTGGTTTCCTAGGCAGTACCTCCGGGGACTGGCTGGGGCCCTCCGAGACACAGGCCTCAATTTGCCCATGTGTGGCCAACTGGCCCCTCAGTAACCGTGAGAAGTTGGGTAAAAGACTGCCACCTGCCAGCTCTCGGGCTCCCCGTCCGCACAGCACTTCCGTCACCTCGGTGCCATGACGGGGCACATGAAGGCAGGCCACGCCGCGCTCTGCACAGACCATGTTCTAAAGCAGGCCTTCCACGGTCCACAGGAACGACACTACTTTGCCAGGAGGTACCAGGAGACAGCGAGGAGGGGCCCTGACAGGCCTGGCGCTCCCATCCTGACCTTGGATTCCTCACCTGCAGAAGGGGTTAATGGGAGTAGGTCTCAGAGCTGTTGTGAAAAGTAAACAAGACAATCCCCATAAAGCACCAAGCACGGTACCAGCCCCACACAAATGCCCTCCGTAAATGGGAGTCCCCCCTCTCCCCCTTGATTTGCCCGGAAGAAAAGTCTAGAATGGGCATTATTCAGCAGCAGAGGACGCCAGGGCTGGAGACCAGCTGCCTCTGTGGTCCCACAATGGTGGAAGCCAGAGAGGAGGGACTTTTCCAAGCTCACAGACCCAACCAGGCCTAGCAGTCAAGTGCTCTGACACCTCCCGAGGGACCCCTGCCCCCAGCCTCGACACTCTGGGGGTTGTAGGGGGCTGAGCACTTAGTGCTGAGACCTGCCAAGTTGGGGCTGGGGCCTGAGTTTGTCATGTTCATTCAAGAAAGCCACCCAGCCCCATCCCCATCACATCTCCACCGCCTATCGCTTTGAGGAGCAACTGTGCTATTTGTGATTTCTGACATTTGCCCCCTCCCCGAGCCCCCACCCCTTTCCTGTTTGGCCTGTGAATTGGAAAGGGCTGTAAACAGGCAGGCGGGCTCCGTGCCCCCCGGGCGGGCCTGTCAGCCAGCCAAGGGAAAGGTAGGCCCAAGAGACCCCCTACCCCCACCCGCCCCACACAGCCCAGCTGAGGAGCTTGTAAAGATAGGATTTGTTTGTTTTTTTGGATCTGGCTCAGGATCTGGCTGAGGCCGGGCCCTTTGGGGAAAAGCAACTTTTAAATAAATGCTTCAAGATTGTGCAAACATTTCAGTAGTATTGGAGGCCTGGCGTTCTGGGTCAGGGAGGGAAAAAAATACCCGTCAATCACTCTAGAGATGAAAACCTGATAGAGCGGGTTGGCAAGGGCTGGGGCTTGGGTTGCAGATCTCAGCTGTGGCTGGCTGGGACCAAACTACACTTAAGCCCTCTCTCAAAAAATCATTTGCATGTTAATCAATAGAGGAGCCCTGCTTGACAGGCCCAGGGAACACAAGCAGCCAGCAATCTGATCTGTGTGATGCGGTGCGGAAGCAACGGGCCTCCAAGGCGCATGCAACTGGATTTGGGCCTTGGCTCCGCCACTGATGAGCTCTGTCGTCTCAGCTAAGTTATTTAGCTGTCCTTGGCCTCAGTGTTCTCATGGGTAAAATGGGGTTGTAACATCAATCTCATATAAAGATGTTGTGAGAATTCAATAAAAGACGGATTGCAGCATCAAACCTGGCCCACAGCAAGAGCTTAGTGCTAAATCGTGACAATATTAGGAGCTGCCATTTATTGCACTTTTTCTGTGAGTGGGGACTTGCGTACATCTCCAGTGATCCTCAGAGCATGCCCTGCCTGACCGGTCATTCACAAGCACATCCTACGCCCCTGGGCCCACCTAGCTCTCTCTTGACCAAGAGTGGGGCTCGGCCCCGCCCTCAGGGGCTCATGGTCTTGGACCAGGGATCTCAGAGCGACAGACTGCAAGCTGGGCCTGAGAGATGTGCACAGTGCATGGAACAGGGATGGAAAAAAGGGGGTTCTGAGCAGAGATTCCAGCCAGCTTCTGTGGAGAGGGGAGATCTGAACCAGGTCTTAAAGGATGAGCCAGTGTCCACAGGCAGGCAGCGGCCCATCTGTGTCCTTACATCCCTGTCACTTCATCCCAACCTGCCTCCAAGGGCTCCTGGAGGTGAAAGAGTTTTGAGAAGGGTAAAGGGCTCCACCGACATTGTGTGCCATTATTTTACACGTGCACACACAGACACACACACGTGCCCATGTGCACATATGCACACAAACACGCGCACATGCACAGGCTCGGGGATTGGGGTGACTTGGCTTCAAACCCCAGCTTCTCCGTTTCCTGCCGCCTCGCCCCGAGCCGTGCACGTATACAGTGCACATGCGGTGCCAGTCCCATGCCTGGCACGTGGGGGGCACACGCAGTACAGTTATCATCCAACCCCGCGACAATCTCAAACTATCTGTTTCTACTTCAGGAAGAAATTAACACCCAGTCGGGTCAAGTCACGAGATGGTGTGGCCCAGAAATCAGCCCCCTAGCCCCCCATCAGACAAATGGAGAAACTGGGGCTCAGAGAAGGAAGAGTGCATATCCAGCTTGGAAACGGGGGCACAGGAGCACTTGGAGAGAAGCCTTCCTGGGACGCCCAGTGATTGTGCTGAGGCGCGGAGATTGAGCAGGACTCCAAAGGTGGGTCCACATGGGAAGAGCACTTCAAGCGGAAGGAACGGGATGAACAAGTGGCTCAGAAATATCACTGATGATGACCTTGGGGAAAGATGATCCGCCTAGTTTGTTAGGGTCTGTGCTGGAGTGTAACAGAGATGGAGCTGGGGAGGTGGGGCAGGTCCCTGAGTCCTGGCAGGGAAGGCCTGGGCAGCACGTCTAGGAAGCTGGACACTCCTGAGAGCTACAGAGAGCCCTGAACCAAGCAGCCGAGTTGGGTGGGCATTTTAAGAAGAATCCTGAGGGGTTAGAAGCAAGCCTGGAAGCTTGCCCCAGGGCCATGCAGGGGTGGGATGTGGCGGTGAGAGTACGTGGATAGGAGAGACCCTGAGGAGATACAAGACTCCTCGAAGAGACTTCATTTTTTGGAAGAGAAAAGAGGGATGGAGACAGAGGGGACACAGAAGCAGAGATGATTTTTGGTCTGGCTGGCTGAATTACAAAGAGCCATCTTTACTTCAAGGGACTGTGGCTACAGAATTTTGAACAGAGAGTACTCAGAACAGGGGGCTTCCGGGCCCCCACCCCTCCCAGCCAACCAGCCTGCTCCACCTACAAGGTCCCATACCACTGCCCGTCCCCGTAAGCCTGCCCACCCTCCACTTCATCCCAATAGGAAGACAAATCCTCAGGCCCAAGCAAGGAGGCCTATATAACACAGGATGGAGAAGAAAGCCCAATTTGGGGGGCCGGAGCGGTGGGGGGGAGTCGGGGTAGACAAATCAGATGGCAGTGGCCCAACTTTATCTCTTTCCCCATGTCTTCCTGTCTCCATCTGGTTCTATGATGAAGACTGTTCTCAGCCTCTTACTGTGTGCGTTGGAGCCTCTCTGCCACCTCTCTGACCCTCAGTCTCCTCCTCTGTAAAGGGAAGGTAACAGAGCTTAGTAAGCAAGGCTGCTGAAATTGTTGGCAGGTGCCATGCCCAGAGGGGGTGCTCAAAGGGCATCGGTTCCTTTGTCACGATAAATGATTCCATTTTTTCCATGCGTGGGATGCTGCCCTTTCCTATTTACAAATCCCCTTCATTTGTTTCAGCACAGCAACCCTTTGAGTATTAGGGGGCAAAGGGATTCCAGGGACAGTCAGGGCTGAGGCAGGATTTGAACCCCTGGCGGCTGGCTTTCCAGCCAGACACTGTCCCTGCCTCTCGCCAAATCTGTCTTCTTCTGCCGCATCCTGCTGTCACCTCCTCCCTCCCGGGTTTCCGCCCACCCCCGCCCCGGCTCCTAGGAGGAGGGCCCCACCCCCTCCCTCCACTCCTCCTCCCCCTCCTCCCCCTCCTCTCCCCCCCTGCCCCTCCTACCCCCCTCCCCCTCCTCCCCACGCGTCTTCCCCTCCCCTTCCTCCTCGGCGCCGCCCCCTCCTCCTCGCCGTCCTCGGAGCCCAAATACGCGACACCTGGAGCAATAGCAGCCGCCCCGCGGCCTGGGCCTCATTACGGGCCGGCCCTTATCGCGGCGTGCATCACATTATTTCATTTCAAAGAATGCGCAGAGAAACCCGTCCCGGCCGACAACAGAAAGTAAAAACACAGCTGACTCCCATTAGGGCCCTCTCACGGGCTCCGCGTGAGGTAATGAAATATGGAAGCGGTGAGATATGTAATGCTTTATTAAGCGGTCTCAGCTACAACGGCGTGCATGCCAATTACGCCTGCAGGCTACCGCCCGCCCCCGGCCGCCGGACCACCCAGCGCGCGCCCGGCCCGCGCCCCGGCCGCTGGGTGGGGGGGGGAGCGGGGAGGATTGGCGGAGGATTGGGGAAGAGGCTCGGAAGAAGGGGGAGGACGAGAGAGGGGAGGGAGCCGGGAGGAGGAATACAGAGGAAGAGGAAGGACAGTGCCCTCCCCCCCCCAGTGCCACCTCTGGGTTAGGGAAAGTAGCAGAGGCGTCACTGGGGCCCCTGAGAGAGCCAGGCCCATGGGGACCTGGGAATCTCAGAGTGACCTGAGCGAAACTGAGAGGACTCAAGTTCCTAGAAGCCTGGGAAGAGAGTGGCCAAAACTAAGGCGCAGAGAGGGAGAGAGACTTAGGGAGGGTCACACAGACCAGTCCCGGCAAGACTGGAGGGCAGCCAGGCCTCCTGTTTCCTAAACTAGACAGTTTCCACTCTGCCACACGGCCTCTTCCTTTCCTCTGCTGATGTCTGAATGGCAGAGTTCCTGCCCTATTGTGTGGGTTCTTTACATCTGACTCTACATCTCTGAGGTCCTCTGCCCCCTCTAACTGGCCCTACATGTTTTCCCACCTTTGCCCAATTTTCTGACTCTGCCACTGCCTTGGCTAGGCTATTTCGCCCCTCTGAGAATCAGTTTCCCCATCTGTGCAATGGGGATAACAATCCCCATCTCCTTAGGTTATGGTGCAGATGAAAGGGGCTCATGCAGCCACAGCCCGTGGTAAGCCCTCTGCTGTGACAGACCTGGTTCGTCAGTGCCACAATGAAGCTATCCTGTCAGTCACTCAACAGTGGGGCGCCGGGGTGGCTCAGTCGTTAAGTGTCCACCTTCAGCTCAGGTCATGGTCCCAGGGTCCTGGGATAGGGCCCGCATCCGGCTCCCTGCTCAGTGGGAAGCCTGCTTCTCCCTCCCCCACTCCCCCTGCTTGTGTTCCCTCTCTCGCTGTGTCTCTCTCTGTCAAATAAATAAATAAAATCTTTAAAAAAAAAAAAAAAACAAGTGATTCCCAAGTACCCACCTGGTGCCAAGGAATGTACGTGCTAATGTCCATGTGTGGAAAAGGCCAGCCAGGTAATCGGACCCCCATCAGGAAGCTCTGGGAGAGACTCAGCTGCAGAGAGGGAAGTGAAAATTACTGGCTAATATGGAATTTGGGATTATCTGGGGATTTGCATTATCCATTCCAGGAGTTCTCAGCCATATTACTACCTCAATACAAACAAGCAATGGTTCACTGCTCAGGAGGGGGAGGAGGGGTGCTGCGGCAGATAACCTGGCCTGCAAGGCCTCCATAACTCCTGGTGCACACTCGGGGCCCCAGGCCTATTCCTGACGCCCTAGCAAGCATTGCAAAAGGCAAAGGAGTTGGAGAGCAGTATTTTAGCGAGGTGATCTAGAATTACACCGAGCTTCTTAAAAGAAGGTCATTTGCAAACCTGGGTTCTTTCATTAATTTTAGCAGCACGTACCTTGTGAATCCAGCATGCAGAGATTCCCAAGTTAAGATCTGCCAGGAGAGTGTGCCCTTGGTGCCCCCTCTCTCCCACGGGGCCTCACCCTCTGTCAAGCCCCCTCTTCTGATCTCCTCAGATGCCTGCTGCTCTCCTGCTACCTACCTCCCTCCACCAGGAGAGAGAGAGAAACACTGACGAATACTTACGCAGTGCTCACCACATGCCAGGTACTACTGTAAGTTGTATTTGTACATAAATATATCCTATATATGATATTATTGTCTATAATGCAATATACTATAGATAAGGTAGTAAGAATAGAATGTAGAATGGAATATATAATATACTATTCTTTCTTTAAGATTTTATTTATTTATTTGACAGTGAGAGAGTGAGAACACGAACAGGGGGGAGGGGCAGAGAGAGAAGTTGACTCCCCGCTGAGCAGGGAGCCTGATACAGGGCTCAATCCCAGGACCCCAGGATCATGACCTGAGCCAAAGAGAGATGCTTAACCAACTGAGCCACCCAGGTGCCCTATAATATACTATTCTATTAAGTATTAGAAATATAAAGAAAATAATACAATAATATATAGATATACACTTATACATCATGTTTACTTAATCTTTACAAAAACCCCTTAAGGTCAGTGCTCACCATTTTGCAGATGAGGAAGCTGGACCACAGAGAAGTGAACCGACTTGTCCAAGGTCAACAGCTAGTGAGTGGCAGGTAACCCAGAGCGTTCGATCCAAAACGCCACACTGTTGATCACCACACAATCTGAAACTCACAAGGAGGAGACCGGGATGGGGGCGGAGGGCGGACAGCTTAAGGGACACAACTAATAGCACTCACATTTCTACAAAAGCCTAGGAGCTTCTCTTTACACATGAATTTGATCCTCCCAACACTGTCGGGAGACAGGATTTTTTTCCTCATTTTACAGCTGAGGAAACTGAGCCCCAGAGGAGAAAGGCTGGCCGCTCCATCTCAGCAAGTTTCTCCAGCAAGTTGGTACAGAGCTGCGGTGAGAAGCTAGGTCTGAGTACCAAGCCCATGTGGTACCACTCCTCCCGACCTCCCGCCACCACAGAAGAGCATTTTCAGAAAGCCAAAAGAAGAACTAAGGCCACCTAAATGACAAAGCTCAGGCACTGATGTATGAATGAGAAGCAATGTTCTTTTCTTACATCTGACGTTCTAACATCCCTAAAATCTACCCATGCCCCGGCTGATTTTGCGTATTTGCCCCAAAACACCTTGTTGACTCAGCGAAGTTGAACCGAGCTCCTACTCTGGTGGGGTGCTGGGGCAGCAAACGTGACCCGCTCATGCTCCCTGCCCTGGAGGAGCTCACAACCTAGCAGGGAAAACGGATGCCTGAACCCGTAATAGGAGGGAATATACAGCTTGCTGGAGATGCCCGTCACACACAGGGAATCAGGCAGATCTGCCCAGAAGGTCTCAGCAAACACGATGTTGGCACAGAGTCTCGCAGGGGGAATACAAGGAGTTGTCTTGGAGGAGAAAGCACCGAAAAACCCACTTATAAAGAGTATGGAGCCCTGAATATACACAGCTCCTTCAAGGGACTGCTAATACTTTGTAGGGCCCACTGAGCAGGACAGGTGTTAGCTAGAGCTGAGTAATGGAAGAGCCCCAGAGATTTTGTTAAGTTAAATTATTTAAATCAATGGAAGGCAGAGTACTCAGTCATTTCTTGGTAATTATTTCTCTTTTAAATCTTGCTCCCAATAGAATTTCCCCCAAGTTATTCATACTGTCTTAGAACAGAAAGTTCCAGACCTCTGTTTCTATCATACAGGTGACATTACCCTCATTTTATAGATGACGCCCTGAAAAGACATTTACCTCAGACAGAAAAAAAAAAAAGTGACTTTCATTTCAGGTACCGTACTAAGTACTTTATATACATTTCTCTCATTTGGCCCTCAAAAATATCCTGTGAGATATTTTCCTAAAACTTTCTAACTTCTTTCACATTTCGTGCTTTGGACATGATCATCTTCTGCCCTACAAGTATTCCTTATTCTTTGCCTACTGTACTCTTTAGTCTTCGGACTAAGTAAGAGGCTTCAGATAAGAAAGGCAACAATATAGTGGCTCAAATAGGACAGCAGTTTCTGTCTCTCTCCTGTAATGGTTTGGACGCAGGCATGTCGTCCAAGGTGAATAGGATAGCTGTGCTCCCCAAGATCGTCCGGGGACCCAGGTTCCTTTTTTTTTAATTTTCTTTGGTGACTTTTACTTCACAGAAATCTTATTTCTTAATTGAGTAGTTTTTTAAATTCAATTCATCAACACAGTGTATTACTAAATTCAGAGGTAGAGTTCAGTGATTCATCAGTTGCGCACATCTTGAGTTAAAAGTGACATTTAACATTCTATTAGTTTCAGGTGTGCAACATAATGATTCAGTATTTATATATATTGCAAAACGATCGCTACAATAAATCTAGTTAACATCTGTCACCATCCATAGTTATGAAAGACTTTTTTTCTTGTGATGAGAACTTTTAAGATCTACCCTCTTAGCAACTTTCAAATATGCAATACAGTATTAACTATAGCCACCATGCTATCCCTTATATCTCTCTGATTTATTTATTTTATAATTGGAAGTTTGTACCTTCTGACCTTAGAGGAAAAGCTTTCAGCTTTTCACCACCAAATATGACGTTAGCTATGAGCTTCTCATATATGGCCTTTATCATCTTGAGTTATGTGTCTTCTATACCCCCTTTTGTTAAAATTTTTTATCATAAATAGGTGTTGAATTTTGTCAAATACTTTTTCTGCATCTACTCAGATGGTGATATGATTTTATCATTCATTTTGTTAATGTGGTATATCACATTGATTTGTGGATGTTGAACCATCCTTGCATCCCTAGAATAAATCCTCCTGAGCATGGTATATGATCTTTTTAATGTCTTGAATTTGGTTTGCAAATATGTTGTTGAGGATTTTTGCACCTATGTTCATCAGGGATATTGGCCTCTAATTTTCTTTTCTTGGGGGCATCCTTCTGGTTTTGATATCTGGGTAATACTGGCCTTGTAAAATAAGTTTGGAAGCATTTCCTCCTTCATATTTTTTGGAAGAGTTTGAAAATGATTAGTATTAATTCTTCTTTGAATGTTTGGTAGAACTGACCATTGAAGCCATCTGGTCCTGGAGTTTGGTTTGTTGGGAGATTTTTGATTACAGATTCATTCTTACTAGTAATCAGTCTGTTCAGATTTTCTCTCTCTTCACGATTCAGTCTTGGTAGGTTGTATGTTTCTAGGAATTTATCAGTTTCCTCTAGGTTGTCAAATTTGTTGGTGTATAATTGTTCATAGTAGTCTCTTAGGATCCTTTGTGTTTCTGTGGTACTAGTTATAACATCTTTCATTTCTGATTATACTTACTTTCATTCACTCTCTTTTTTCTTGGTGAGTTTCTCTCTGTATTTTGTTGCTCTGCCACCCCTCATGACCAAACGAGTTCACCCACACTACATCCGCATTCCAACCACAGGAAGCTGCAGCAAGCAATTTCTCTTCCACTCACATTAAGAAGTAGAAACCCAGTCCCATTGCTTCATTGGCTGCAAGGAAACATGGAAATTATCATCTCTAGCTAGGTGGCCATGTGTCCTGCTAAATCTGGGAAGGCTGTTCCTGTTATTAAAAGGAAGAAGAGAAGTGGGGCACCAGGGTGGCTCAATCAGTTAAGCATCCAACTCTTGATTTTGGCTCAGGTCATGATCTCAGGGTCCTGAGATCAAGCCCCATGTTGGGCTCCACACTGCCCCTCCCACCCATTTGTGCACATGCACACTCGCTCTCTCAAAAAAAAAAAAAAAAAAGAGAGAGAGAGAGAAGAACCAAACTAGAAAAACAAGCAACAACTCTGCCATCCCTACTTGTCCTTTATTATCCAGCTTGCATGTTGCCTCCTCTGCAAAGCCTGCCTGGATCCCTCACAAAGAAGAGTTCATTGTCCCCTCCTGTGTGCTTCTCTAGCCCTTGTGCTTTGCTGCTTTATACTTCTCAGTTTACCGGCCTGTCTCCCCTCTTCTGTGAATAATAAGCACTGTAAATAAGGAGCACTTGCTATGTCCTAGGCACAGTGCTAAGCAGGTTTTACCCATTAACTCATTTAATTTTCTCACAACCCTGGGGATTTCCTCCTCTGTAAAATGGGCATAAAAATGATACTGATCTTATAGGGTTGCCATGAGGATTAAAACAACTGGTATTGAGATGGGTACATGCTCAATAAATAGTAGCTATTGCTACTGGGGAAGTATGGGTTGATAAATGTACCAGTGTAAGGGGTTGGTCCAGTATAAACCGTGCTCTCTGCCCTCCACAGCTCATAGCAGAGCTGTGAACGTTGACCTCACGCCAGAGTGAGTAGGCACTGGAGGTCCATAGCCGAACTACAGTAGGTGAGGTGGGAAGTGTTCTACACATAGAAAATGCCTAAGTCCTAGAAGACACTTTATCCCCCTCTCCTCAGATGAGAAAGCTAACTTACCCAAGAGCTCACAACTAGTTAAGTGCCAGAATCACGGCTCAAAGCAGACTTATTTTAGTGGGTGAGGAGAGCAGTAATTGATTGGCTAGATACAGTGTGTCAGTCTCTGACACTTAATAGATCACGAGGAGAAAGCTCAGACTCTTGGGCCATTGGAGACACTACCACCGCCTAGTGGCAGCAACAAGCATTGCAGGCATAGCTCCTCATGCGTTCACATGTGGCCAAAGTATCCCAAGTATCAATTTTGAATTGTTTTAATATATTAGGTAGAATCAAGGCCTGTTCAAAACATTTGGTTTTCTCTCTCTTATCAGTAAGCTACACCAGGCCATTTCCATTGTTCTCGGTCACTAGCATTTCCTAGATTTGTTCTTTACAGTTTAGAATTTCTGAGTTCAGAATGTATTTTACAAGAATGGGCAAGCCTCCAAGAAGAGGAACAAGTTGTCAAGAGTTGTCACGTTTAAGCAATGTGACTTCAGGTGTGTGTTTTACAATAATAGCACAGACTTGGTTGTTAACTTAAATTTGGATCCCTAATTACTGCTGTAAATGTCTTCAAAAAGATTTCATTGTGATGCACGAAAAAAGTTAGCATTTGTGGAGGAGATGACCTGCCACACACCAGTCAGGGCCGTCACTGGCAGTAAAAATTGCCCAGTCTTCCTGAAGAGGTCAGAGAATTTTCCGCATGGTGTGAGGTGGGTCTTTGTGACAAATTGATCCATCAAGTCCTATAACTTAGACACTAAGCACCTATCTGTCAAAAGTATTTCGCTAACTTTCAAGAAAAGCTGTTTAACCTCCAGCAATATGCATGCAGTTAATGGAGAAATGAAGGGAACTCTGTGTTTATCCAAAGCAGAAATGCACATGAAACACTAATATGCTTCCATATGTCTTGAGATCATACTTTAATCTTAAAAAAAATAAATTTCATATGCATGGGATGCAAAAAAAAAAAAAAAGCACTCTGATGTTCTGCATAATTGCTGATGACCTGCCGAGCTTCTACAGGATATAGATGTCCCAGTATACCCACAGACATGGACTGTGACCCTGAAGACAAAGTGAGTGATTGCAGGAACAACTGTACGTTATCGGGTATTTTTCTCAATTACGTACCTGTAATGTGGCAACTCTCCCCCAGCCTGAAGTATAATTCGGTCAATGAGGCATCTGACCTGCGGTAGCTTCTTACTACCAGGAAACTCCAGTTTTCTCTTGACACTAAGCTGCCCGTTAGAGATGAGGTGTTAAATGTGTCGTTAACACCTGTTCTGACACTCCACTCTTCCAACCTTAAGCTCTCCTACTGTGGCATAAGAATTATAACACTATCAACAGTATTCATGGATACTTTTACAGCACATTAGAGTTTCCAAAGTAGTCACACGAACTTTCTCATGCCATCCATAAGATGGTCCTTTTTTATTGATGAGGAAATAGGGCTCAGAGAGATGAACTGACCTAGCCAAGGTCACACAGCCTCACTAAAACCCTCCTACTCTCCTCCTCCTTCGCTCTCCTTTTCCCTCTCTCTCTGTCTCTCTCACCTCTCTCCCTCCCTCCCTCCTCTCTCACTCCTCTTCTAGTTTCTTAGTGCCTGAAGATGAATGATTTTTTTTTCCTAATGGCCAGCATCTCTCTCTTCTCTGAGGACAGACACAGGCAAGGAAGGCAGGAATGGAGGAACTGGGGGCAGGAATGAGAAGGCACCTTGGCCTTTGTCGCCCCCTAGAGTCTGTTCGTTTTGCCCAAACCTCCTGCCCCACAGATGGATCCCCTTCGTGCCAACCAGCAGTCCCAGAACAGGGATTCCTGGGGAGGACCCAGCCAGGGACCAGTCTCCACATATTCTGCCTGTGTGTCTCTGAAAAGAACAAGTTAAATAGAAAGTTCTGGGCACCTTGATAGGAAAAGTAAAACTAATAACAAACTTGGAATTCCTTGACCTGAGTTGGAGTCCTGGCTCTGCCAGTGACCACCTTTATGACTTCAGGCCACCTGATCTCTCGGAACCTCCATTCCTCACCCGTGAGGTGGATTTCCTTGCAAGGGCTGCTGTTAGGGATGAACCAGAGCCATGATGGGGAAACCACCTACCACATAACAGGTGCTCAGTAACTTGTTGATTTAGACTCAGAGGCTAAGAGTGAGGATGTGGAGAAGGAAGGGGCATCAGGGCAGTGGGAGCTTGTACATGAGCCTCGAATTCTGTAATGGCAAAAAGTGGCCTCAGATTCTTCCCCAGTGGTCAAGGGGTGGAGCCTGTTTCCTCACCCCTCGAGTCCGGGCTGGCTCTGTAATGTATTTTGGCCAGTGGGTTGTTAACAAATGTGATGCAAGCAGAGCATCACCATGGGGCTCGGCTCCCCTTGCTGCTTTGGGGAGCCTGTGACTGCCACCCTGTGAAGAATCCGGGCTGGCCTCCTGAATGATGAGACCCGTGACCAGGTACTGCTGTGGCCTCAGCCCTCCGCCAGCCACCGGGCCATCGCTGCCATCCGATCCCAGACATAGGAGTGCTTTGGTTATTTATAGCTGCATAACAAATCACCCCCAAAGCAGCTCGAGACAACATTTATTATCTCATTCAGTTTCCGAGGCTCAGGAATTGGGGAGAGGCTCAGCTAGAATGGGAGTCTGGGGGCTGGCAAGAGCAGGGGAAAACCGAGTCAACGCCCACCACCACCTGCCTTTACTACAGAGCCGCCTAGTGCAGCCACGGGTCAACATGCGTGCAAGCCTGCCTCCCCTCCCAGAACACTGAACATCAGGGCCCGGAGGGTCCTCGGCAACAAGCCTCCCCAGCCTCTCATTAAACACTGGGGAAGCTTGCCCAAAGTCACACCATAAAGCCGCAGCAGCAACAAGATTAAACCCAGCACTCCTGCTCCCCGCCCTGGGCTGGTTTATAAAGAGCACATTGCAACGCTGGTAACACTTCTGTTTGGAACGGAATGTATTTCTAAATGCAGGCGTACCTCATTTCATTGCACTTTGCTTTGTTGCGCTTCACAGATACTGAACTGCATTTTTTACAGATTGAAGGTTCGTGGCGACCCTGCACCGAGCAAGTCTATGGGTGCCATTGTTCCAATATTTGCTCACTTCGTGTCTCTGTGTCGTGTGTTGGAAATCCTCAATATTTCAAACTTTTACATTATGATTATATTTGTTACGGTGATCTGTGATGGGTGATTATAACTTGCTGAAATCTCAGAGGTTGGCTAGCATTTTTTAGCAATAAAATATTTTTAATTAAGGTATATCCATTGTTTTTTAGACATAATGTGATTGCAACATAATGTGATTGCACACATAACAGACTCTAATATAGTGTAAACATAACTTTTATAGGCACTGTAACCAAAAAATTCATTTAACTCACTTTATTGCAATATTTGCTTAATTGCTGTGGTCTGGAACCGAATCCGCAGTATCTCCGAAGTATGCCCGTATTGCCCATCTGGACTCAGAGGCCAGCCCAGGGCAACAAGGAAAAACCAGCAAGAACCGGAAAGGAAGAGGTGACCTCATTACCTGACCGCTTCTCCCAGCGCACCGTCCTCTTACCCTTCTCCGCACCCCTGGCAACGAGGACTCCTGCCCCCTCCCCGCGGGGCCAGACCTCACTGAGGTGCCCGGCCCAGCTGCACTTCCCAAGATGCACATGCCAATTAGAAAATATCCACGTCAGAACCTAGTTCTAGGCTAGACCTAGTCCTAGAATCTTGGCAGCTCAGGACAAGAAGGAACCTTCTTCTTGACCATGTTCTCTCCATGACATGGGGCCGTTCAGCCTCTGCTTACTCACCTCCAGAGCCCAGGAACTCACTACCTCCACTGGTCGGAAAGACCAATCTACCTCCATTTAATTTCTGTGACAGGCAGCTCTGTGACCTTTAATGTCATTTGGCCTTTCTACCCCTCAAATTTCTCCTCTTCATAATGCCTCCCAAGCAGGATTGTCATGGTAATTAAGTGTGTGCAAAGTTCCCAGAAAGTAATGGGCACATGACAATTTCTATTAAATCGAAGAAGGTGAGAACAGAAAGGAACACAGGGATGCCACCTCTAAGCAGTGCCTGCTTCCCACCTGAGCGCCCGGCCCAAACAGTTGGGGCCACAAGGTTAGGATCCCCCGAGGATTCTCCCCAGACAGAGAAAATCAGAATTCACCCAACCTCTCAGGGATGGAGGAAGGCACTAGGCAGCAGGGTCTCCGAGGGTGCGGAGGGGACGCTCTCAGGTGGATAGGCTGGGCCTAGAATATTCAAGGATGCAGGAAGAAAAAGGAGGGAGGGAGAGAGAGAGAGCACATACGTATATGGGAGGTGATGAGAGGTTCAGCCGGAAGTCGGTCACATGGGCACAGCTAAGATGCCATGGCCCAGGTATTGGTGAGGGAAGTTAAGAGATACCTCCTCAACCCAGCTGCGAAAAGTTAAATAAAGGACACTCGAGGCTTGTTCTTTCTTCAACGTCCAAGTTATTCTGCATCTCTGGGGTGCAGGGTGGGCGGGCAGAAGTCAGCAACGCTGCCACATTGTGCAATCAGAGCGGCACGGGCCGCCACCAGGATGGGGGATCTAACACCCAGGGGGGCACCTCGCCGTGCGCAGATCAGAGCAAAACAAATTTGCAGGCAAGTCGCTGAGTGTGAGAAGTTGCTAGGGGGCAAGGGACAGGACACGGAAAGTCACTACACTTTCCCATGGTCATTCACATACGACCCGTACAAAGTGCCACAAGAGCTTTTTAAGTCCCGCTACCTCTCTCCTTATTTTAGTGTCATTCAGTAGTTCTGAGGCTTTCCATGGGCTTGCTTTCGAGTTTACCCTCTTCCATGGCCCCTCCACTCACAGTCCCGCCCTCACCCTGTGCAGCCCTACAGGCCGCTCCCACCTTCCCGGGGCAGGTCTGGGGAGGTAACAGCTTCCCGAGTTACCAGCCCAGGCTGCTGCCCTGTACCCCGTACCCTGTTGCTCTTCCTAAACCCCACCCACACCTTCGTAAATAGTACCTTTCAAAGCCTCGGGCGCCTGGGTGGCTCATTCGGTTGAGAGTCTGCCTTCACCTCGGGTCGGGTCGTAGTCCCGGGGTCCTGGGATCCAGCCCCGTGTTGGGCTCCCTGCTGGGGGGGCGGGCGGGGGGGAGTCTGCTTCTCCCTCTGCCTCTGCACCTCCCACCCCACTCGTGTTCTCGCTCACTCTGCTCTCTCTCTCTCTCTCTCAAATAAATAAATAAATAAATAAATAAATAAATAAATAAAATAAAAAATCTTAAAGCCTCACTTCCACACCCAGGACAGGCAAATGCATCGAGACAGGAAGGGGGACAACGGCTACTGGGGGCTGCCTGGAGTGGGCAGTGGGCCCTTAGTGTCTCATGAGGACAGAGATTCTCTCTGGGAAGAGGAAAAAGTTCTGGAGATGGGTAGTAGTGATGGTTGCCCAATGTGTGGATGTACATAATGTCACTGACTGTACACTTAAAAATAGAATGGTAAATTTTATTTTGTGTCTATTGTAGCACGATTTATTTTTTTTAAGATTTTATTTATTTGAGAGAGAGAGTCTGTGAGAGAGAGAGAGAAAGCATGAGCAGGGGGAGGGGCAGAGGGAGAGGGAGAAGCAGACTCCCCCGATGACGTGGGGCTCGATCCCAGGACCTGAGATCATGACCTGCCAAAGGCAGACGATTAACCGACTGAGCCATGCAGGCGCTCCTATTTTAGCACTATTTATTTATTTATTTATTTATGATTTTATTTATTTATCTGACAGAGCGAGAGAACACAAGCAGGAGGAGTAGGAGAGGGTGAAGCAGGTTCCCCACCAAGCAGGGAGCCCTATGCGGGGTTGGATCCCAGGACCCCGGGATCATGACCTGAGCGGAAGGCAGATGCTTAACCATCTGAGCCACCCGGGCGCCCCTATTTTAGCACAATTTAAAGAAAAAAGCCCTCACACCTCCATTAACAAGCCTGAGGGTGCCATCTGTTTTTTCTTGGGACCCCGCCTGATAGATACTCTCCCAAGCAGTGTCTTCCCCCGTGGGTCCAAAGTTCCTGACCCTGGACTTCTCCTCCCTTGGGGGTTTCTGGAAGCTGACCCTCGAGGTTGGCAGGACAGTTGGATGCCCCCTGGTGATGCTCTTGCTGAATGCTCATGGAGACCATTTTTACTGAGCTGAAGAAAACTAAGACTCGTGGGGGTCCCCCACATACACCTGGACAGAAAGCTCACACATGAGGCAGTCATGACCGGGCAGGCCATCTGCACACTTGCTTCCAGAGCAGTGTCTCTTAGTCTCTGACAGTTTGACATATGGGCTCTGGGCTCACACAAATAGGAGCCAGGAGATGGGTCCTTACTCTACAAATGTCTGGTGATCTGAGGCAAGTCTCTGCTCTCTCTGGAGCTCAGTTTCCCCTTTTGTACAATAAGGGAGTTAACCAGTGGTACTCAAAATTTTCTTTACCAGCTGAATCCTTTCTTCAAATAAAATCTTACAAAGAAACCCAAAGTAAAGGTAAAATAAAATCAGGGCTGCCTTCACTGATATGAGGAATTCTTAATCTCAGGAAACAAACTGAGGGTTGCTGGAGTGGTGGGGGGTGGGAGGGATGGGGTGGCTGGGTGATGGACATTGGGGAGGGTGTGTGCTATGGTAAGCGCTGTGAATTGTGCAAGACTGTTGAATCACAGACCTGTACCTCTGAAACAAATAATGCAATATATGTTAAGAAAAACAAAAAAGAAGAAGAAGAAGAAGATAGGAGGGGAAGAATGAAGGGGGGAATCGGAGGGGGAGACGAACCATGAGAGACTGTGGACCCTGAAAAACAAACTGAGGGTTCTAGAGGGGAGAGGAGTGGGGGAATGGGTTAGCCCAGTGATGGGTATTAAGGAGGGCACGTATTGCATGGAGCACCGGTGTTACACGCAAACAATGAATCATGGAACACTACATCAAAAACTAATCATGTAATGTATGGTGATTAACATAACATAATAAAAAAAAAATCAGGGCTGCCTGGTCTGAGGATGGCATGAGAGACCCAGAGCATCACTCCTTTTCTACCTTCTAAGGAACCCTGGGGTTCCGTGAGGCACAGTGTGACAATCACTGTTCCAGATGCTCCTCAAAAGCCCTTCCAGGTTCGGCCATGTATACATTGGAGACAATGCCCAGCACATGTGCTCAATATAAATGTTTGCTAAATTAATGAAAGGATAACCCAGAAAAATACCCAAACTCCTTCCCGCTCCCACTTTGCCTCACTTCTGTCCCCTCAGCACTGAGTAGTGGGAGCCCAGCCCCAGACCTGCAGTTCACTAAAACCAGGCTCTTAACTGTGCAAGACTCACTCTCTCCTCAGCCTGCCAGTAACACTCTGGTGGACAAGAAATTGCTGAGCCTTTGTGCCCACCACCCCCTTGATGGGAAGTTTGCCATTCCCTGGCCAGGCCTGTGGCCTCTGAACACAAGCAGAGGGTCTGAGCTGGGGCCAAGAATAATATTGTGTCAGTGAGTCTATTATGAAAATAATGGAATAAAAGAAGCCACGCTCCATAAGGGATGAGCAAGCTTCCCCCCACTCCGCCACGACTGGACAAAGGCTGAGGTGGCCCCTCCAGGATGGGCATTCAGCCAAGAGCTTTAAATAATCGTTAAAAACACGGTCATGATTTATCATTGGGGATCAGACGGCCAGGGAGCTGCTTGCAGCCTGGTGTCTTCCCACTTCAGCTCGGGCATGTGGGGAGATGGGCATGGCCCCCCTTTCTCCCCCTGCATAACCCCCAAGCTGTGGACTTCCCCAAGGCCAAGAAGAACCCAATTGTAAAACGTCTGTCTTCCTCTCTCCCGGCCAGGAGGAAGCAAATCCTGTTCATATCTAATGTTTCCTGGGTGTTTCTGTGGATTATTTCATTTGACCCCCGTGACAACACAGTGAGCTAAGTACTTTATGACTGTGCCCATTTTAAGTCCGTGAAAACTGAGGCACAGAGATGTAACTTGCTCCCGGTGGGGGGTGGAGGAGGGCACGTCGGAACGTCCTGTGCTTGGCTCCAGGGGACCTGAACTGGCCCTGAGTCATCGAAGTCCCCACTTAGCCCAGCTCTGCCTGCACAAAACCTCAACTTCAGACCCCTTCCGGAGTCTCTGCTGAGTTGAGGGACACAAGAAATCCTCACAGAGGAAGCTGGCCACCCGAAGAGTGGAGGGGTGACCGAAAAGACAGACTGTAGTGCACCTGACGCCTTGGGGCTCTCCGGGGAGCTGGAGGCCACCGCGTGCGTCCGCTTGGCCGCAGAGCCCTCCCGCAGGGGCAGGGCAAAGAGGCCTGGCTGGGAGTCAAGACAAGGGAGTCCTGGAGCCAGCTCTGCCTGGGGCTCGCTTGCGCTGTGACCTTCGGCAAGTCGTACTGCCTCCCTGGACCTCAGCGGCATCTTCTGACAAATGGTTCTAAAAATGCGACCCTACCTCCCAGGGCTTGTAAAGGAGCTGAAGCAGGAAATTAGTTGTGCAGGGGTACAGGTGGGTGACTGTTTGCTCCGAGGGCCCCCTTGCCCAGCCAGACGCAGTCCCGTCTCCCCAGACGCTGACTTTGTCCCCTTGGAGGGTGGAGGGACACCAGAAGGCCCGAGTGGGCAATACTCGGTCTGCCGCGGTCAGCCCCCAGCCCCGGTCCAGGAACGCATCCTGCTCCTTTGCCTAAAAGCAGCGGCCAGTAATGCCAAGGGCTTTGTTTGCGCTGTCTCATCACATGCCCCCGAGGTCACCTGTGTGGGCTCTACGGCCACTATCCCATTCTCTAGCTGGAGAAGCCAAGGTTAAAAAGGGTTAACTAACCCGAGCAGCTCTTCCTCCTCCTCCCAGCGCATCACCCGCTCAGCCATCCACCCTCCTTCCCTTCCAGCCCCCCATCTCCATCACCCATTCACGCTCTCAAGTTCATCCAGTTAGCCGTCACACATTCTCCGGGGCAGGACCCCGTGCTGGGCCGCAGAGGTGGGTCAGACAAGGGTCCCCGCCTGCTGGGGAATCACACTTGACTTGTGAGGTCACAACCCTAGGCAGCACAACACTGTGGTCAGAGACCCGGGTGGCTGCCTGACCCCACCCTTACACACCCCTCTCTGGGTACCACCATCCCCTTATTATTATTTCCTATCTTCAGGCCAGTTTCCACCAGCAGATCCAGAGACTCTGAAGGACACAGGACTGGTTTTGGCAAGCCATGTAGTGTTCTTCAGATCTTAATAACAGGGCGCCTGAGTGGCTCAGTCGGTTAAGCATCTGCCTTCGGCTCGGGTCATGATCCCAGGGTCCTGGGATCGAGTCCCACGTGGGCTCCATGCTCAGCAGGGAGTCTGCTTCTCCCTCTATCCCTCTGCCCTGCTCATGATCTCTCTCTGTCTCAAATACATAAATAAAATCTTTTTTTAAAATCTTAATAATAATAATAATATCCTGCAGCCATTAAGCTGAGACTCCATTGTAGTGGTCACTAAGCACTGTGCTCAGCATGGCCAACCACTTAACGTAGTGCTATGGGCTGAGTTGTGTACCCCCAAGACTGATATGTTGAAGCCCTGACCCCCAATGTGACCGCATTTGGAGAAAAGGCTTTCAAGGAGGTAATTAAGGTTCAATGAGGTCATGAGGGTGGGGCCCCAATCCAACAGCACTGATGCACAGAAGGAAGGCCACGTGAGGACACAAGAAGGCAGTCATCCTGAGGCCTCCCCAGAACCTGACCCTCCTGGCACCTTGATCTTGGACTTCCAGCCTCTAGAACTGTAAGCAAATACATTTCTGTTGTTTAAACTTCCCGGTATGTGGTGTTCGCCTCAGCAAATGATTACATAACACGGATTATCCCCATTCATCTTCGCAGCAATCCTAAGAGACCAGGGCCCATGTACTCCCCCTTTTTACAGATGTGGGATATAAAGCTCAGAGAGGGTAGCTTAGTTGCCAAGGTTACACAGAAAGTGGCAGCATCAGGACTCACAATTTTGTCAGCCTAACACCTAAATTGCTGCCCTTAAGCCTACGCTCTACCATGTCCCCTCAGTGTTCCAGCACCAGCCAAGAGCCTGGCCAGAGCATGAGCCTCCTGAATGTTTGCTGAATGAATGAATGAATGAATGAACAAATGAACGAACAAGTGGTTGCCCACCACGAGGACACTTGAAGGTGTCTCTTCTTTCCCAGGCCCTTTGAAGACATTCACCCAATACCCACCCTGCAGTCTTGGGGGAAAGCCATAGCACCCAAACCATCTGGGTCTCAGGAGGTGGCGTCCAAACCTAAAGGAGAAGTAAGAGGTAGCCAGACGGGGAGTGAGGGGGAGGGTGCTCCAAGCAGAAGCGTGACTGTGAGCAAAGGCTGGCAGACAGGAGAGCAGGCAGAATCACACTGAGGGGACAGAGGGGACAGGAGAAGGGAGAGAGGGTGGAGAAGAAAGCAGGGGCCTGCAAACCTTGGAACCAGGGAACCAGAGACTCAAACAACTCTGGCAGTTGGCCCATGCTCCTGGTCTCAGCTCTAAGAGCCACTGACCAGGAGGCAGCTGATAGCCCATCTACAACTCCAGAAACTACTAGAGGGGATGGAGGCTTGCCGTTGTGGGCACATGCACTGTGACCGGAACCACAGGAGGACCTCTGGTGGCCGGGTAGAGAGGTAAGATGTGGAAGGGTGGGATGAGGACGAGCTGCCATCGTAGGGATGGCCATCACCTTCCAGGCACGCCCGTGGGCGATTGCTCAACAGCTCTGAGAACTAGCGGGGCTTATGCCCATTTTACACATGAGGAAACTGGGGTTTGGAGAGATTATGCCATTCATGTAAAGGCACCTGGCTGGTCGTGGTGAGCCTGGGATTTGGCCTCCAGCCTGTCGGGTCCCAAAGCTTGGGCCCTGATGTATGCATTGTGCACAGGTGAATGGGCTGCGAAACTAACCCAACGATCCGCTGTCGGTCAGAAGACAGGGTAGCTGGAGACACTGGGCCGTGGCGCTGTGTTGGTGACGCACGGCATCCAGTCGGTCTGCACTGAGGAGGTAAAGGGTCCCTGATGGCTTCCCTGACCTTCCACTGATTCATATCTATTCCTCCATCAACTCCAGGTGCCCCTATCCCAGGAATTCTTCCAGAAAACACCACAGGATCATCCTCCAGTGAGGTAGTGAGCTCCTTGTCGCCGAAAACAGAGGCAAGCACCTTGGGAGAGGCTGGCGGAGATGTCTAGTGAAGTTCCTCCCAGGGCTGCGCTGGAATCTCCATCCCCCGCCACCGCACATGCCCACCCGTCCCCCGCCACCGCACGTCCTCACGGCCTCTCTCCCAAGCCTCAGCATGTTTCCTGCTGTGGCTTATGGCTCCCAACTTTCAGCATCAAGGGGCTCCACTCCAGCTGAATAGACCTCTCCGTGGCTCCCGTACATCCTCTGACTTCTCCTCTTGCCCCATGTTTCAAGGCGAACTCAGCTCCCAGCTTTCAGTACACTGTCCTGGTGGTTCAGGGACAAAAGAGACCAGGAACACCCTGGACACTCACCATCTGGACCCTTCATGGGGGCCCTTACAATATCCTACCCCAGCGCTTCATGGGTCCAATTAATCCAGCTTTCACTGAGCACCTTCTCTGGGGAACAGCTCAGCGAGGAAGGCAGGAGCCCTGCCCTTGAGAAGCTGACAAACAGTAGATGCAGATGCGTCGGTGAAAAATAAAAAGGCAGCATGAGCCAGAGCCACGGCCTGGAAGATAAGCGACCTTTAGGGAGGTGGGAGTCCGGCAGCTTGGGTGTAGGTATTATAGCCTGTCAGACCCAGGCGTGAATCTATTCTCTCGAACTTTCTGGGGGTGTGACCTTTGGCAGGTAACTTACCGCTTAGGGCTTCAATTTCCTGATCCATCAGAGGATGACTGTGGGACTAAATAAGAGAATGCTAGCGTGCCACATGGTGACTGCAGTTAGCAACACTGGACTGCGTACTTGAAAGTCGCTAGGAGAATAAATCTTAAAAGTTCTCATCACAAGAAAAAAAACCACGTAACTCTGTGTTGTGATGGAGGTTAACCAGGCTCATTTGGCGATCATTTCACAACATATACCAATATTGAATCATTACATCATACAGCTGAAGCTAAAATAATGTTGTATGTCAATTGTATCTCAATAAAAAGGGAAGAAAATTAGGAATGAAAGGAGTTATAATTAAATATTCTACAAAGGGTGCCTGGGTGGCTCAGTTGGTTAAGCAACTGCCTTCGGCTCAGGTCATGATCCTGGAGTCCCGCGATCGAGTCCCGCATTGGGCTCCCTGCTCGGCAGGGAGTCTGCTTCTCCCTCTGACCCTCCTCCCTCTCATGCTCTCTGTCTCTCATTCTCTATCAAATAAATAAATAAAATCTTTAAAAAATAAATAAATAAATAAATAAATATTCTACAAATATTCAAAGAAACTATTATGACAAATGTTTGCACATAAATATAAAAATAGATTTGAAATGAAGAAATTACAATTTGCCAAAACTGCCTCAAGAAACAATAAAATATCAGGGCACCTGGGTGGCTCAGTCGGTCAAGCATCTGCCTTCAGCTCAGCTTGTGATCTCTGGGTCCTGAGACGGAGCTCCACATCAGGCTCCCTGCTCAGTGGGGAGTCTGCTTTTCCATCTCCCTCTGCTCCTCCCCCCAACTCATGTGCTCTCTCTCTCTCTCTCTCAGATAAATAAATAAAATCTTAAAAAAAAAGAAAGAAAGAAAAGAGAACATATCTAGGTAGCCCTGTAGTGATGAAATATTCTAAATTTGTGGTTTAAAATCTTCCCTAAAAGAGA
This sequence comes from Halichoerus grypus, assembly GCF_964656455.1. Lineage (NCBI taxonomy): Eukaryota > Metazoa > Chordata > Mammalia > Carnivora > Phocidae > Halichoerus > Halichoerus grypus. The sequence continues at coordinate 150,880,116 of NC_135716.1, forward strand.
TTTCAGACCCAGAGTTTTTCCTGAAGGAACAAGCAATTCCAGTCCTTATATAGCTATTTCAAAATATAGAAAAAGAAGGACTATTCCCAACTTCCCACATGAAGTTATCACAAATATGATATCAAAACCTGATAAGAACAGTATGAGAAAGGATCATTATAGGCCAATTTGACATAGAGGCAAAAATTCTAAACAGTATTAAAAAGCTGAATGCAGAAATCTAAAAAGAGGATAATCCATTATAACCAAGTTGGGTTTAACTTAGTCACGCAGAGACGATTCAACACGAGCAGTGCTTACTGCTGATTTGCCATGTGAACAGATGAAAGGAGGAAATTAGCATGCTCCTCTTGTTAGATGCCGGAAAGGTATTTGATGAGATTTAACACCCGTTCATGATTAAAAATGAAAAACTTTTTAACAAATTAGAAATAAAGGAGAATGTCCTTAACCTAGAAAAGATGACTGTCATTCTATTAAGACCTAGAACAGTTCTGTTCCCAAAAGCTGATTCTCTCGGTTAACTGATATATTGAGCCAGGACCTCCTGGAAGCAGTGACTTGATCCAGGAGTGAGTGTAATGATAGAAGTTTCTGGACCACTGTGGTCAGGCAGAGGAAATGTTTTGGCTAAGCCTTGTGGTGTTCTTCAAATCTTATTAATATGCATAGACTGTTGTTTATGAATTTTCATTCACCCAACAAAAACTTATTAAATATCAAAAAAATTAATAAAATGTCAAACATATTGTACATTGATGCCTGATCTATGCTTCTCAAAATGATGATAAAAAGCCTATCCTAGGATACCTGGGTGGCTTAGTCGGTTAAGGGTCTGCCTTCGGCTCAGGTCATGATCCCGGGGTCCTGGGATCGAGCCCCGTATCGGGCTCCCTGCTCAGCGGGAAGCCTGCTTTTCCCTCTGCTGCTCTTCCTGCTTGTGCTCTCTCTCTCTCTCTGACAAGTAAATAAATAAATAAATCTTAAAAAAAAAAAAGTCTATCCTTATATTAGAAAAAATCTACAGGATGAATTCCCAGAATCCCTGTGTGGTAAGATTACAGATAAATTTTATTTTCTTATTAGAGCTCTTCCTTCACTGATTAAATAAATATTTATTGAACATACCTATTAGGTGCAAGACACCGTGTGAGGTCCTGGAATAAAAAGGAAATACAGAAAATGGTTAGAAATATGGCCTTTGCTGCCAGACTGAGCTCATGGCGAGGCTCTGCTACTCACTAGCTGTGCAACCTTGGGTAAGTTGTTTAACTTCTCTGTTCCTCAGTTTGCCCATCTATAAAATGAGGATGTTTTTTAAAAGGAGAAGAAAATGCATGTAAATCGCCTGGCCTATAGTATCTGAAGAAAAATAGCAATTATCACCTGAAAGGAAAATGTAGTATGTAGCAAAAGAAAGGGGCAGATGAAATGCTCTCAGTGCTCAGAGAAGGGGGCAAGAGGACATCAGAGACTGGAGGAGGATGAAGGAAGGCTTCCTGGAGGAAGCAGCATCAGATCTGTGCCTTGAAAGCTAAGTATTTCAACAGGCAAAGAAGAGGTGGAAAGATATTCCAGAGAGAGTGCCCAGCATGAGCAAAAGCCCAGAGATGAGAAAGTGCCTGGGTTAAAGGCACCAGTCAGGTGTAGCTGAAGCACAGGGGTTTGATTGTATCAGGGCCGGGGCCAGTTCCAGAGGCCTCATTGCACACTGTGCCAAATGGTGCGTGGCAGCTACCCCCTGCCCCTCAGTTTCGCCATCTGTAGAATGAGGCCACTGGAGTCAGTCACCCCGGGGCCCCCAGCCCCTCCAGGACATTTCACTCTACAGAGCCCGATCTCCCCGACTCCTAAATGCTTCCACATGTCAACCCTGCCCAGGCTCCTTATCTGTGCTTGCAGAATGCAGCCGGCCAGCCCCGCTTCCAGGCCTTGGACGGCCTCCCCACGGGTCTGGAGCACACAGCTCTCCCTGGGCCACCCGGGACATGTGGCCCCCCACTCCAGCAAAAACACAGCACCCAGGGTGGTGGGCCCTATGGAAACATTAGCCTCCCTTCCCTCTTCGGGCCTCCAGGCCTCAGCAGCGCCCGAGGGCGACGTGGGTTTATTTGGGGTCTGCGGGATGCAGAGAATGTTATCATTCTCAGGGAACTCCAAGTCCTGTTCTCAATGCTTATTCTGGCCCTTCTCCGCGGGTGCTGCAGGCGCGATGGGGCCAGGAGGCCTCCCTCCTGCTCCGCTACCGCCAGGGGCTCCCCGCTCCAAGAGAGGTTTCAGGTTTCAGAGAAATGAAGTCAGGGCCTGAAGGGGCAGCTGTCCATAACTGCTGGAGCCGAGGACCGAGCAGGGCTGGAGGTTCAAGCTGTGTCATCCCCCCTCTTGTCCCCCGACTCCCACTCCCACAGAGGGCGAGCCTTTGCTTTTTCAACCTGGAATCTGAGAATTCTAGCATCTTGGAATCCGAGAATCTTAAAATCTTCAAACTAATGGACTCTTAGGCTACCGGGACCTTAAGAGTTATGGAATCTTAAACTTCCTAGAACCCTAAAATTCTAGAAATTTCAAATCAGAATCATGGTGTCCAGGGAAGAGATGGGTTCTAGCATTTCCTAACTGTGTGACTCTGGGCAAGTTAGTCAGTATCTTTATGCCTCCAGGTCCTCCTGTGGAAAATGGGGTAAAAATAGTACCTACTCCTCAGGGTTACTATGTGAGTTATTATGTGGACATGTCATATGTTAGTATGTGTAAAGCACTGACAACAGTGCCCAGCACATGGAAGGGCCCAGAGAAATTATGGTTATAGTTCTAATACCACACTGCAAGGTAACAGTGGTCCCTGGCCTTCCTGTCTAGAATTTTCCTCCGTTCAGCCATACCACTTCTCAAGAGAATGAGGAGGGGAGCCTTGGGACCGGAGAGACCCCTCAATGATGGCCCCACCCCACCCCCCGAAGAGAGACAGTACTAGGGACAATTTCCAGGCAAGAGACAGGTTTCCCATCACCCAGAAATATAACGGGCAGAACCATGTTTCCTCCCAGAACGAGGAGCTGTGGCAGGTGGAATCGGTGAAAGTCTCCGGGGTCGTTCACAACTCCCAGGGTGCTGGCTGTGCTCAGCTGGGGCTGCCGTCTTCAAGGGGCTCCGTTGGACTGGAACATCCGAGATCGCTCACTTGCACGTCTGCCATTTTGACAGGGATGGCAGGAAGGCTGGACTCAGCTGGGCCCCCTCTAGTTTCAGGGCCGCCCCCTCTCCAGGTGGCTTCTCCACCTGCTTGCTCTTTCAGGGCACCCAGACCTCCTACACCATAGCTCAGGGGTCTCAAAAGGACATGAGTAGAGTTGCCAGCTTGAGCCGGTGTGATAGGTGGAAATCTAAGGTGGCCCCCAAGATTCCCACCCACTGGTGTATGTGCCCCGTATAATCCCTTTCCCTTGAGTGTGAGCTGGACCTGAAATATGATAGGTTACACGGGTCGAGTTACACCATAAGGCAAAGACGATGGCATAGATTACACCACACGATGCGAGGCTCCGTCACAGCAGACTGCAGAGAAAGCCCCGACTGGCCCTGAAGAGTTAAGCTGCCATGTTAAGAGAGGGCCATGTCGCTAGGACCCGAGCGCAGCCCCCAGGTGCTGAGGGAGACCCCTGGCTGACAGCCAGAAGGAAAATGGGGACTTCAGTCCTCCAACCACAAAAAGATGAATGCTGCCGACAGAACTCAGGAGGAGGACCCCGAGCCTCACCCGAGAACACAGCACCACCCGACTACCTGGATTTCAGGCTGGGGAGAGAACCCACGCCTGGACTTGCAGAGCCGTGAGCTAACCCACGGGTGTGGTTTCAAGCTTCTGAGTGATTTGTCACACAGCAAGAGAAACCTTGCAGCCGGAACTGGAAAAGCATCACTTGCCCTACACTCTATGGTTAAAGGAGTCACAGGGCCAGCCCAGGTTCAACGTGAGTGAGGACCACGCTGGATGGGAGTACGGAGAGGGATGGTTCATCTAGGGCCATCTTTGGATACAAGTGATTGCAAGCACAGTCAATTCCCTGAGACCTAGATCCCGCCTGGACACAGAATACACCCCTGTGTCTGACTACCAAGTTTCTAGAAGGTAAAGTGTACCCCCACAGTAGGTAAAGTGTTCTAGTGGAGGTTGCATGTGATATCTGACCTGATTCCCTCTTGCTGACGTTGCAGCCTATTTCATGTCAATTCAAAGTAAGCATGTTTTGGGATCCTGGGTGGCTCAGTTGGTTGAGTGTCCGACTCTTGGTTTTGGCTCAGGTCATGATCTCATGGGTCATGGGATCAAGCCCTGCATCAGGCTCCACACTCAGTGGGGAGTTGGCTTGACATTCTCTCCCTCTGTCCCTCCCCCATGTGCTCGTGCTCTCTCTCTCTCAAATAAATAAATCTTAAAAAAAAAAAAAAAAAGTAAGCTTGTTCTAACTAGAAGGATTCACAAGAGTCATCTAGTTTAAACTATTTATTTATTTATTTATTTGAGAGAGAGAGAGAGAGCACATGAGCAGTGGGGGGGTGGGGGGGAGATCGTGACCTGAGCCGAAATCAAGAGTCCATCACTTAACCGACTTAGCCACCCAGGTGCCCCTAAGCCCCTTAATGTAGAGTGAGGGTCTCAAGAGAAGAGGGCATTTTCCCAGGTCCCATAGCAAACCAGAAAGTACAGTTTCTAGTCCAGGCATCTGGACTCCCATGCTACGGCCGCCTCCATTCAGCTTGTTTTTATGCTCAGTGGGCCATTCCCTCCTCTGGCCCCAAGGGAAAGGCACTCGTTTTGCCCTGGCCCTCCACCTCTCCTGGGCCCCACCCTGCCCTGACTGCTTGGGAGTCCTAAGATTCACCATTTCTACTCCCCTGGGTCTGAGAGATTAAGGAGAGAAATCAGGATTCTCCAGGTACTGAACCCCAGCATGCCTTCACCTCTGGGAGAGGACTGACAGGGTGAGGAGCCTCACTGACACAGCCCACCTGAGGCCCCCAGCTTCAGAGGCCCCCACACCCCCCACTCCTAGGGTGTGCCCCAGGAGCTGGCTTCTGCACTGTGTCCTGGTGTTTATCTTCCCCTGACCCACCCTGGGGTCCTAGGCTAATCACACCCTGTGCCTTCTGTTTCCTCCCTGTAAATGAAGACAGTGCCCCGACAGGTGAGGGGAACTAAGTGAATGCCCTCTGAGGACCACAAAGGGGTAAACTCCTGGGCAGAGTTTTTCTTCCAAGGGAAACCTCAGCTCCTGCTTCCCGATAAGCCATCCCTCTCCCTCCAGCTAACGGTCCCAGCCTCCCCTCATTCCAGTCCCCTTGCCCATCTCCTTCCTCTTCTCCAGTGAAAATAGAAAGCCAAGGGCCGGGGCCTCCATCCCTAGGAATTCCCAGGAATTCCTAACCCTGCCCAAATGTCACCTCCTCTGGGAAGTCTTCCCAAATTTCTTATCTACAATAGCATCTTCCTTCTCCTCTGTCCCTTTCTCCTGCTCTTCTTTTTTTTAATGGTACTTGTCACTGTCAGAAATTACATGAGGCATTTATTTGTTTACTTGATGATCATCTGTTTCCTACACTAAATGATTAGCAAACATCTGTCTGTTGTTTTCCACCATATCTGAAGAGTTATATAATAATGCTCAAAGAGTATTTGTTGAACAAATGAGTGAATGAATGGAATCCAAACTAAACACAGTAGCAAACTTCAGTGTTCATCCAGGATCATGTCTGAGATACCAGTTTGCAAGGTGAAGAAAATAATGTGCAAGATGACCAGTATGAGCAGCCCACCCCACACTGGTCCCTCTCTCCTCTGGCTCCTGCTTATACTTAGAGCCTGAACCCCTCAATCACCACTGATTTACTAATTGCCAAGACATTATTGATGTTTTGAAATGAGCAAGCAGTGTAGGTGTGAGTCTGGTCTTTCTCTCAAGCTTCTTGAGGGCATATTCATCTTTGCATCCACCCCCAGAGTGCCTAACAAAAGCCATTTGGGTCATTGTCCCTCAATAAATTAATGAATGAGTGAACACGTGAGTGAGTAGAGTGAGTGAGTGAGTTAGAAAATGGGTGGATGGACTATTGGATGGTTGGATGTTGGATGGATGGTTGGATGGAAAGATAGAAAAAAGGAAGGAAGAGTCAATGTATTGATGGATGGATGGATGATGAGTGGATAGTAGAGAGAATGGACAGATGATGGAGAGATGGATAGATAGATGAATAATTAATGGATGATGGGGAAAAATGGATAGATGAATGGATAAGTAAGTAAACAGATTTGATTTACTGTGTCTCAAAATCTCCAAACGCATGGAGCAAAGGAAGCAGATCTGCTCTGTGTCCCTATAAGATAGAGTTAGGATCCTTAAAGCTATAGGAAAGAAGTTTTCAGCTCATTAGAAGGTAGAAGCTTTTTGTCCCAGAGATGTGCAAAGAGAAAATAGGCAGCCCTCTCCCCCATCAGGGGCTGAGGCAGGCAAGCATCTAGATCCTATGCCCTCATTCTCTACCCTGAATCTTGGGAATTTTCTTGATACTTTTTCCTAGGACGGAGGACAGAGTCAATGACAATTGAGCTCATACTATGAACACTTACCATAGGCACACTCCTAACAACAGCCCATGAGGTTGGGACTGCTTCTCACCCTGCCATCTGTAGGCTTTTTCCATTTTGTCTAGGCTGCCTTATGGGCAAGAATGCTACAATCCCAGAATTTTAAAACACAGAGACTGGCCGTGTAGCCTTGAACAAATTGTTACCCTCTCTGATCATCAGCGGCATCATGTGTCAAGTGGAGACCCCGATGCCTTCCTACAGAGCTGCTGAAAGAATTATGTAATGCACCTCGTGATGTGCTGAGCACATTGAAAGCCTTCGGTAAGTTACAGTATTGGAACTGATACTGGTTTTAGCCTTGATGTCAGGGTTCAAATCCACATCTGTATTTGTATTCATATTTACTACAAATATGATCCTAGTATAACATGTGTGACATATCATTGCCAGACTCATCAATCCAGAACCACAGATTCACAGATCGAAATAACAAATTATTAGAAACTGACCATCTCAGAAGTTTAGCACTGTAGAATTACCAAACTTTAGAGCCACAGATGGTTCATTTCATCGACTCCCAGAAACTCCCAGGACCTCTGAGGTCATGAGTCCAGCCACCCCAACCAGCCTCTACCCAGGGCAGGTGCCCCTCTCCAGTATCCTTCACCCCAATCTGCAGGCCAAAACACCCTCCGAGCCCACCTTTGGGTCCCTGGCTGGACCCCTTGGCCCTTCACTCTTGTTCTCAGACAACCCAGAATCCCAGGAATTTGCGGCCACAGCGAGTGGGGGCCTGCGATTGGGCCTGGGGAATGGTGAAATATGGAAGCTCCCAGAGTTGGGCCTGGTGGGGAAGGCCACATTTTCTGTGTCATGTTCTATTGCACGCCAATCAATTACAGTGCGCCCTATATAAACACATCATGAGGGCTTTGACAGGGGGCCGGGGTGAAGTTGGGTGTCAGGGTAAAACAGGGGATAATAAAATCACTGGAGATTTATTTCTCTAAATTGGAAACTTCATGCTTACACCTGACTAAATCATCAGGCTGAAATTGGAGCCGACTCCCACGGAAAACACATGTAACCTTATCCCATCTTTGTTTAACGGCGACCCATCAAGACGCCTGATGGATTCTGCAGATGCGGCCAGCGTCCTCCTTTGGCTCCTTGAGTTCTGGGGGTCTCAATCAGACCTGTCTTCACTGTGCCCACCCTGCTCTCTGGTTGCTCTTCCAGAGCTGGCCAAAGCAGCCTCTCCTATAGGCGGGTGTCCATGTGGGTCTCCTGCCCCTCCACAGCTTCCCTTTGCTTCCATGCCCAAGAGGACCCCATTTGTGTACCTACGATGCCCGTACCCAACATCCTCCTTTTGCAAGAAGCAATCCTCTCTTGCTACAGAGAAGCAATGTCAAATAACAGGAGAGGCAGCTGGGACATCAAGAGAAGAGCTCTAGGCTGGAAATCGTCTGCTCTGGGTTCAGAGCGTAGTTCTCCGATAAAATCCCTTTTCTCTCTGAGTAAAATGACTTTGCTACTTCCTTTTATCCTGTCTCTTCTCTCATAGAACTTTTATGAGGATTTGTTGAGTTAAGGGATTAACGGTGCTTTATAATTTATAAATCGATGGTATATATTTGTATATAATTCTCCAAGTGAATCATGAAGCTCCGTGTGTAGTACCAGGAGACCGTATGAAGCCATCCACTTCCTTTGTTAAGGAATTCCCGCGTTACCAGCAGTGACCAGCCAACCGGGGTTGGGAGGAGGAATTCGGAAGGGAAGCTAATCAGTAAGCCCCTCTGTGTGCTGGGCACTGTGTTACTGCAGCTAATACAAATATTTCAAATGATGCCCACATCCTAGATAAGAGTTACGCCCACTCCAAAGAGGATAAATCAGGGATCAGAAGGGTTACCTAACTTCCCCAAATCACACAGCCAGCGGGGATCGAAACCAGGCGGTCAGTCTAGGTTTGTCTGACTCCACAAAGTTCATTAAAATGTATGACAAGTGCTCTGTGAGGCCTGAGGGAGAAAAGATGGGCAGTAGGTTTCAGGGCTCAATATGGGCCCTCCCCTCTCCCAGCCCCTCCCTTCAAGTTCATAAATTCTTACACACACAAACACACTCAGCCCAGTGCACACCGCAGGTGGTCAGGGGCTGGGAGGCTGAGAACTGAGGCCCACAGGGCACCGGGCTCACACTTCCAGCACTGCCCTGCCCTTCGGGTGGAGCGGGGAGAGCTGGGTGGAGCAGGAGGCGGGGCGGGGAGGGCTGGGTGGAGCAGGAGGCGGGGCGGGGAGGGCTGGGTGGAGCAGGAGGTACCCTGTGTGTCATTTTCGCCCGCAGTCAGCAGAGCCTTGCAAAGTGCAAGATGGCTTTTTTAGCCCAGCATAA